>NW_024704743.1:29206864-29834070 GCF_018977255.1 Callorhinchus milii
CTGCCGTGACCCCAGATATACGAAGTTCAGGTTGTGCTCAACAACCACAGTATAAAGTGTAATATGTCTAATCTTGTCTCTCTGCTTGCCCTGGTCATGGTATTGCCCACACACAAAGCACTGGCTGACTGACTGCTGCTTAACACCCAGGAAGAGCTTCATGCATATAAGACCTCAGGCCAACACAGGAAACACTCTGTCAGGTCCTAAGGTACCTGCTACCCTATGGATGGCCTGGTAATCGGCCCACGATTGATCAAAGTCTGGCATTCCACCTTATCAGTACTCAATCATAATTCTGGAATGAAATTGCTTCAGATTGTTCCTCCCCACCATTAACTCCTATTCAATCATAGCACAAAAAGTTAATATGCTCGCAGCCAGATGTTATCACTGTGGACTTTTTAAAGTTTTTTTCTCCCCTTTTTTCCTCTTTTATAAATTGTTGATGAACTGTGAGTTGCTAATGAGTTTAGCTAAGCAGTTTTACCTTTGACCTGATTACATTCAATTTTTCCTATTTGATCAATTTAAGATCAGTAACAAGCGCCATTTCCCAGGCTTCCTCTCGGCTCGGGGTGTAAAGAAACAAACCAAAGCTGGACTTTAAAGCTTTCATCAGCAGGACTGTGATTCTGAAAATAAATTGAGGTATATTTACAAAAAGGATGGAAATCTGTTCAATATATACGATCAAAGAAGCAGGATGCAAAACGTATTGTGAACACGGTCAGTTGCATTTGTAAATAGTTGTTCTTTCAATGTTTGAGACTGCACAATTCTCAGACAATATTTCCTTGTGTAGATTGTATAATAAAATTCAAACGAAATTGATATTCCAGTAGTCGATGCATAAAAAAAACCCAGTGGAAATGTGGACAATCCTTTTGATAGTCAGAGAAAATGTGGTAAAAGGTTCTTTCTCTTATTCCTTGGGAACGATTTGGGAAAACATACAGTGTGTGACCCCAAACTACAACCAGCTTCTGCAATTCATCTTTCCCAGTGTATATATACACTCGTGCAACGTTCTCCAAAGTATCCATTAGGGATCAATTCAGCTCTTTTTTTTGAACAAAAAGAGTTTTAATATGTTTCTGCAAATGAATTGAGTATAAATTCAAAACATATGGCACCGTATTTATTATGCAGTTTAGCCTGTATTTGTAAATGGAACTTTATAGAATATACTGTATTTACAACACAATTAAAAGTGCACCAAGACGGCTAAAAATTATGTGTTGAAGCTTCTGCAGTGCTATAGCCCTCACACGCCAGAGTTATTAAAGAAAGATACTGCATCTTTTATAGCACTTTAATTGTATAGAAACACCCCAAAACATTTATTAAATGCCCATACAGTCACTACAGTTCATAGTGAAATCTTGTGAAGCAAGTTGAAATGTCTCGATTATGTGATAAGGCACTAAATCAAATGGAAGGATTTTTATATTATTATAATTGCAACTGTCAAGTGGAGTGACTGTTTTTGTATCACAGCAGAGGCAGAGAAAGTATTCATTTGTCCAAATTAAACTGTGCAGAGTAAAGGCAGAATTTTTTAGTAATCCGTACTGGCAAGGAGGACAACAAAACTACTACAGTATTTGGCTTGTCTCAAACACACCAGGCAAATTCTGTCTTTAAAAACGTTTCACATACAACATATGTGGATTATTATACTTTCAAATCAAATGGAACAATTTTTTTTAGTAGTTACTAGGAACAGTGCTGGTATGCACAGTCGAGCAGACCAGCTTGGCAGCCGCCAAAGCATTTCATTACAAACCGCAGCTAAGGAGGCAGCTTCTCCAAAGGGCAGCACCAATGAATGCACTCTTTGTACGTTGTATTAGTAAAAATATTCAGTATTACCAGGTATACTGTACCAACTCCCTCTACTGAAAATAAACTACACCGCCTCAAACCCTTCACTTTCAAAAGTGACTTTCAAAAAACACTTTCCGAAACAGGCACTTCAAGTTATTTCACAAAATAAATACACAAACAAAAAAAAACTGCAAAAAAAACTGTTTGATCAGAGAAGAAAAAGATATATATAAATGCTAGGCAAGTCAAAACACACAGATTCTTGGATTCTGGGAAACAATAAAGAGAAGTGTTTCACTTCATCAGCTACGAGCTATGTTTTATGCACCTTTGCTCATCTTGACAGAGGGTTTAGGAAAATATTAGTCAGGTCATTCACAGGTCTACGTATACCCTCCTACCTCCCGCCCTGTCCCCACTCTCACATGTTAAGCAAAAAAACATATTTCCCTCTGTTCTCTCTTTGCAAACTTTGTCTACTTGAAAAACGTCTTGCTGCGAGGTTAGGTTTCCACAAACTCCCAACAGCCTTTGGTGGGATGAGGGAGGGGGGTGGGGGAGAGAGTATGTGTTAAGGTTGACAGTCAGAGCACAGCTGCAGGGCTTATGGAAATTCTACACTAGAAATGCTGTTTCCATGTAACTCTCCTCACAACAAACATTGTGGCTTTTAGCTTCTTCCATTCATTCCATCACTTTGCATATTGATGACACTTCCCTGTATTCACCAGCAAATAGCCAAGAGCAGAAAGTTCAGCAAAACGACTGTGGTGTCAATCATTACGCTGCTGAATGTGCCCGGAGCAAGAGGTGTTTGGTGAATATGTCAACCTTACTTAATTTAGTGATAGGTTCATTATATTGAAATAAAAAAAATGCTACATTTCATGCACAGAATGTTACAAAACTGAAGATCAAGAGTTCAAACTAGTGACGGATTTCAAACCTGGCTCGATAAGGATCATGAATTCAACTTTCAGAGCCTGATTTGTTTAACTAAAGAAAGTGAAAAGTGAATTATTTTTGGCACACTTTCAGAGAGTCGATCTGGACACCAATTCTGATCAGTAAAGCCTATGAAAAGGAGGAACGGCCATCTATTGCAAGGCAAGAGTCTAAGAGATAGATTTGTGTCTTCTGAATCAGGTTGTCCGAGAAGACTGCTTTTAATTCGGTTTAGTTAACCTGTCAGCTGAACGATGGTGACAAAGTCAGACTGTAAGACCAAACTAAAAATAAAATTCTTTGAATGACTTTTCATTTTTGACCCCTCAATCTCCTACAGACTGCCAGGTGGCTTTCCAACCACGCCTGTCGAATATTAAACATAATATTAAATGACAACCCGCCATTTAACACTGAACGCTCCATAAGTGATCCTTTTTGTGATTTCCATGTGCTGCCAGATGGGGTGATTTTATTAATCTAAAAAACGAAGTTCTAACGTTCAGCTGTCACTTGTAATTTTATTACCATTTTGCGTTCTTAAATCAACTTGCAACCCATTCCCCATATTAGATTCACCCAGAGTGGTAATGTTGGATATCAGCCACTTAACAAAAGCGGCGCATGAATAAAAGTGCAGTGCAGACAAAATGAATGGCATATTTCTGTAAAACCTTCGGTTGAGAGAAAGTGAAAGCCGAGTGAAATGAGACCGTCTTCTCTTACACGCACAACGTTTTAAGGTTGTAAAACCTTGCATTGTTACTATGTTTCAGCAGTGCATAGCAGGAAAACCAAACATGTCAATCACAGTGCCTGAGATGGAGGAGCAGGTTAACTGTTGCTGTACATTTTGTACCAGTGATAAGCATAACTTAAGTGTTTCAGCATCACCGGCTATACTCTTCCACGTTATGCAGAGATATTTCAAAATACTGTATCGAAACTGAGGTACTATCCCATCAGTGCAGCAGCTGCTCTGTAGATGGGATCTATC
Organism: Callorhinchus milii; assembly: GCF_018977255.1. NCBI lineage: Eukaryota > Metazoa > Chordata > Chondrichthyes > Chimaeriformes > Callorhinchidae > Callorhinchus > Callorhinchus milii. Next base: position 29,210,637 of record NW_024704743.1, read on the forward strand.
TTGCATCCAACTAGTTCAAACAAATGTCTGATGCAAACTTTGTGCAACACTGATTTAATCGACAGAGCACAAAAACTTTTACCTTCATTCGCAGTTAAGAACTTTTAAACTGCAAAAGTAAAGCTGGAACCCAAGATAGTCCAGTCTGTACATTTAGTAAGTGGGCGCTTTAACTTCCAACTAGAAGTTTAAGAGTTCAGGTTGTAGGACTGTCTGACACGCACACTCAATTACCTTCGTCAAGCAACTAATTTTTCAACAGGGCCAAGTTGAATTGTGATATTCCACCACCGGGCTAGGACGAAATTGGTATTACCTAATAGCCAACTTGTTCTCTTCAACCCCCACCCACAAAACGTCTTTTCTTGTCCCTTGCTTCCCCCCCACCTCTTAGTAGTTAATAATTCTCAATTGTAGTGCTCAAGGGACTTGTCAGCTGACTGCTGTTACTTTTCACTAACATGAGGTAGACTGAAAGGCTCTCCTTCACCAGACTCCAGCTGCTGGTCGACATTTAAAGTCTGTACTTGAGAAGAGTTTAGCATTTCTCAATTTCAATAAAAACGTGCTTTTATAGTGTGTACTTTAAAAAAAAACGGTTTCTTAACCTTCCCTTTACCACTGTTTATTCTTCCACTATCAAAGGTTCATTTCTACACACATCCTTCCTTTGGCTGAAAAGACCGGCAAAAGAGTTGCTGACTCTTCCACAGCTTCCAAGATTACTCCTCGGCTCAGCTGACAGGAAGTGCACTTAATACTGGGGAAGAGTAGTGTAGTGTTAATACTGAGGGAAGAGTAATGTTGAGTATGCAAAGTCCCGTAGAGTAGTAGTTAGCGCATTCACCTCATAAGCAAGAGGACCTGGTTTAGATTACTGGGGGGTCAAAACCTTAGGCACGTTACCCTACTCTACACCTCTGTGTACCCTGCAGTAAATAGGAACCCTGTTGCTAGTTCATTGGTGGATCGCATTCTGGTGGTAATAATCCCTCAAAAAGAAACTTGGTCACTCAATTCCCGACTATTTGTGGGACAGTGCTGTGCGTAATTGGCCACTGTGTTTCGCCCACAAAATACACAGTCAATTCACTTTATAATATATTCTGCGAAGCGCTTTGAGATGTCTCAACGACATGATAAGGCGCGATATCAAATGCAAGGATGATTATTATTATTATTAAGAAGAGATTTGTAGTTGAGGGATGCTCATGAATAGTAGGGGATCATGGCTGCAATACGTTGCCCTGTGTGAGGAATGCTAAATAAATGCAGGTTGTTGTTGTTGACTTTGCTTTGGGGCTTTTTCCTAGTTTCACTGTAGTTCTTTTGATGGCGATGAGCAAGAAAATGAAATTCTCCAGTTTTAATCCCTGTGCGATGCATCTAGTGTCATTGTGGCACATGTATGATTACATCATAATTTTACATACATGCACCAATAGTATGTAAAATCTCATGCTCCAGCATTGTAACTTTTTCGTCTGGCGAATGAGGCAACTTTCCCCAGGGGACTGATCCACCACTGAGAAAGGTTCCGCTAAATACCTTTCATGGAGATTCAACTGATCTTCAACTGTTCTTAGGTAGTCTAATAGAGGTGTTTATGATTATGAAAGGATTCAACGGTGAGTCCAAACTGAGGGCATAAACATAATATAACTGGTAGCAGATGTAATAAGGAATTAGGAGGAACTTCTTTACACAGAGGCTGGTGAGAATGTGGAACTCACTGCCAAAAGATGTGGTTGAAGTACAAAGCATCAACATATTTTAGAGGAAACTTGATGCATACATGAGGGAAAAGCGAATAGAGGTAATTGAGAGAATATTAGAAGGGGTGGAAGCGCATATTGAGTATAAACACCAGGACGGACTTGTTGGGCAGAATGTCCTATTTCCGTGCTGTAACAGTCTATGTGCACTGAGTTTCTGATTTAGTGTTGTGTAATGATTCTTACAGGATATTTCAACTCCACTGTTGGAAGTCCAGGCAGAAGCTAATCACAGGTCAAAGCAGTAATTCAACATTCCTGGAAGAATTTCCAACATGATGCTGAAAAAAGGAATAAAGTGGAACAATTCAGTCTGTGAATGTCTTAAAATAGAGGGAAGAAAGACTATGAGGTTAAAAACTGCAGGATTCCTGAACTGTTCCTAAACGTTTTTTTAGAACACTTTTAGGGACACCAGTAGGTAAGTGCTCCACTAATGGTCTGAGGGTGGTCATTTGCTTTTTTTACCCAGAGGCAAACAATTCTGTTTTGTAAATTTTAGGTATTACATCAGGCTGTATGTTTCTGTTTGGTTAATATTAGTTTCCCATAGTTTATTTGCCCAAATTCCTGCTTTCCTAGGCCATAAAATGAACTTTTACCAATCAGTTGAGCGAGGTCCAAAGCCTCTGGGACATTCAGTAAGACTATATTTTGTGAGGTGGGAGAGGAGGAACTTTAGCAAATACAACTGGGAAACTAATATTTAGCGAAAACAAACTCCCATTCTCATCCCAATGTAAGGTCTAATATTTATAAAATAGGATTTCTTGTTTCAGGGCGTAAGAAAGCAATGGCCCTCAGACCTTTAGTGGCGCAGAGTACTTACCTGCAGAGGTACCTAAAACAAGCTTAGAAACTGTTTAGGACTTCTGCAATTTTTGCCCCCAAATATTATAGATTAATAATCCTTACATTTGATATCATGCCTTATCAAGTCTTTGAGACGTCTAAGCTCTTCACAGGATATACTGTAAAGTGAATTGACTGTATATTTTGTGGGCGAAACACGGAAGCCAATTGTGCACAGCAGTGTCCTCCAAACTGTCGTAGACTGAGTGAATAAATTATTATTATTATTTTTTTGAAGGAATTATTAAGGGATCAATAAATAAATACATAAATATGATTGCACATAGTCTATCAGGCACCAACACACAGAGATGGAGACCAGACCAAAGCTCAAGCAGTTTATCATCTTAACCCCAGCTCTGCTGGAGGCTCCCACCCAAAACATTAACCTATCTTTCTTGTTCAGATGCTGATCAATCTGTTGTGTGTTTCCGGCAACTATTTCCGATTTCCACTATTTACAAATCTTTCCTTTTCTCTTATCTCAGCCACCACCTTGGAAATCTCTGGGGTGGCACTAAACACCAATATTTGAACAGTGGAGTGATATGTGATTTATTTTTAAATCTGTATATATAATACATTTACATCTGTATCTAGATAATAGATACCTATACATAGTGAACTTTTCTGGGGGGAATGAGGCAGCTCACTATACATAGTGAGCTGTCTCATAATAATAATCCTTGCATTTTTTGGGAGATTCATTGCATTGGATTTAATACTCTAAAAGAAACAAAAATAAATGGCCATAAAACAGTTAAAGCATTAAGACATGAACAATTCTTTGGCTGCTAATCCTGTTCAGGACACATCAGATACTCACTGTACAGGATTTTCTTGCAAGTTGACTGTCTGACTGATCATCACCAATTTGTCAGCACTCTTCGTCAACAGAATGAAATGCTTACCTCGACCAAAACATTACTTCATGTCAAAGTTATCTCTCAGGAAATTTAACCCAGAGGAACAGAATGGCATTCATTCATGCATGTCAGATCTCCAGTTAGTCTCCTCAGAATAACTCAAAACACTACATGATGGAAATAGTTTCAGTCCATTACTGAGTAATCTTTCCTTGTTGTCAGGAAAACTTGTGCTGATAAATATAATTAGCCTCTTCACTAGCAGTGACTTGAATAGTGGAGTTCCAAGTTCATCAAACAATGCCTGTGCCTCACTTCCATAGTGTGGCATGAATTCTTCATCTCCATGGAATAGTTTAGTTAAAAAAGAAAGAGCCCTTCCACTCTGATAGACTGGTCATGATTCTGCTAAAACTAATGGGTCTTATTTGCAAGTTGGTTTAACAATGTGTAACCAGATATAAACTCACGTAAAAAAGGAAGTCATTAAGATCTACTACTACCTCTGGAATTTTGACACATGTTAATATTGACTCCAAGGCAAGAAAAAGAAATAATAAAGCCCTACTCATAGATATCTTTTATCTTTGCTTTTTTCAACATGATATAGAAAGTGGATGTTTGACCCTCTATAAAATAGTCTGATTAAATAAATACATCACACTAGAAGTCCCTTTTGTTACCTAAAACAAAAAGTTTTAGAATTCAACATCAGCATAAGAATACCTGTTTGTATTATTGGCCGTCAAGCATTGGTCTTCAAGTTACGAGAGCAAAAGTGTTGGGTTATACAGGGCAACCCCCTGTATAGCATAATCGTTGGATCCATTTGCTCAACCCCTCCTGTGGTGATCTGAGTCCAAAAACTGATCAAGTTCATTGTCATTAGGAGGGTACTACCATCACTTCCTGCATGTTATGTGCAGGCCAAAGAAGTACTGCTAACGCCATTTCCTGCTCATGGCAATGTCACTTCCTGAGCAGCAACCTGACAGCACATAAGTCAGCCATATTTTTTGCATGGAAAGGTGACTGGTCCGTGCCAGAGGCAGTACCAACCTCTGAAAACAATAGATCCACAGAACACCTGTGTGAAAAGTGAAACGATGCTTTAGCATTTAACAGGGTTGACCATAATATGTATCACTGCTACGTGTTCCTACATTGTTTCACCACAGCAAACCTAAACCTAATGTTACTACAGCACCAATCCTGTGATTCAGTCTGGAATTTCAGGTCCATTGTTTCCATTCTTGAAGCACCGACTATAATTTTGTGTATGGTGGAGATGGGAAGACCAGTGAAGAGGGAGTTAAAATAGTCCAGCCGGGACGTGACTAAAGTGTGGATAGGGTTTTGGCTGCTTTGGTTGTGAGTTACAGACGGAGGCGGGCAATGTGATGGAGGTGACAAAGAGCGGTCCTGGTCAGGGATCGGATGTGGGGTAGAAAGGAAAGCTGGGGAACGAACCTGACGCACAGGTTCAGTGAGTCTGAGGGAGAGCCCATGGAGGTTCAGGATTGAGACCCGCAGGAGCAAAGACGTTGACGGGAGCCAAAGAATGTGGCTTCTGTCTTGCCTCTATTCAACTGCAGGAAATTTGCGCTCATCTTTGATGTCCGTCAAACAAAGTGATAAGACATTAGCAGACTGGGAGTCATAGCTGGAGGAGAAGTAGATTTGGGTGTCATTCGCATACATGTGAAAGTTGACCCCATGTCTGCGGATGACATTGCCAAGAGAGAGCATGTAGCTGAGGAAAAGAATGGGGCTAAGGATGGAGCCTTGGGTACCCCGCAGGCAACTGGGCAGGGAGGAAAAAAATTTGTTGAGATGTATTGTTGGCGGTTTGTTAAGTAGGACTCAAACCGTGTGAATGCGGTTCCACTAAGGTGGAGAATGACGTGATTGACCGTGTCGAACACGGCAGAAACGTCCAGGAGAATGAGAAGGCAACGGGAACCCTGGTCATAGAGGGAGAGAGGACGTCACTTGTTACTTTGACAAGCGCTGTCTCTGTATTGTGGGCTGGGCGAAAACCAGACTGGAGGGGTTCGATTAGGGAGTGGAGGGAGAGGTGTGACCGAAGTTGATTTGCAGATTAACTGGGATGTTGAAGATCCCATGACACTATTTAAAAAGAGAAATAAGTTTCTCTCTGAGTGTCGGCCAACAATCCTCAATTAAAGTTGTCATTAAATTCATAGCTATTTGTGGCACTTTACTGTGTGCAAAATGACTGTTGTGTCTGCCAAGATATTACACTTGACAGCAAGCACTTGAGAAGTGTTTTGTGTCAATACAATACAAATTTACATTTATTTAGCACCTTTTACATCGGAGGACATCCCAAGATGCTTAACAATCCTGGCTTGGCACCTGAGCTTGGAGGTGTGAGCTGAGGGGAGTGGAACATTTAATGCTATAAAATATAATTTTCTGTCTTTTGACTCGTGTTGGAGGGAGGAAAACCAACAGACAGTCAAATCTTATACTTCACTTAAATTACTTTCACCTTTAAATCCATTCTAGAGTCCCTTCGACAAGGTCTATCTCAAGAACTACCTCTTTGCCCTGCTTTCAGCTATCTTTCCTCTCCAACCCTCCCTCTAGCCCAGCTCCTTCAGCCTCTCCTCATCATCTCTAATGGCGGCACACATTCTTTAAGCTATTGCTTTATTGCTTTAAGTGAGGTGATCTGTCTCAATTAGGTTGTGCTTTGTGCATTTAACACCATTACTTGTGCTTTCAGAACAAGTGTAAAATCACATTTCAATCTAGTGCCTGCTGCCAACATGCTGCCAATGGGTTTGGTGTGAGTTGGCTCAGCACTCTGACTGGAATCACTGGTAATGATGCCTAAAGACACCTTTGAGAGAGGGCGAGTTTAGCCCTGTTTAGTGATGCTGTGGGCGGGTGAGTTAGCTCAGACCGAGAAGAAATACATCGTAGGAGGATTGTGTCTGAAGGGTAAGAAGGATGATGGTGACATAAGATATTGCGTAGGAGAGTTAAGTCTGAAGGGATGAATGCTGTCACGGCTCACAGTCTGAATGAACTCTGTAATAACTCACCTGAATAGCTCCATTACCTGACACATTCCCAGTATTTACAGCTAAAACCGCTTAAACACCTTTAATCCTTGAACAAAGCAAAACTGAATATAGGATTAGGCTAATCCATGGAAGAGATTACAGCACAGACTTTGTTCTGTTGCTAGTTTGTAAAGTAAAGTCAATCTGAAACTCTTCTTTAGCCAGCGAGCCCTTGTCAATAAACCTAACAGGTCCGGACAGCAGTAATTTACACTACATTTTATCCCTTCTAATTCTCCCAGATCCTACTCTTTATTTGCAGCAATCTCTTGGACAGGAGAGAAGGTTATTCAGCAGGAGGCTAGCACAACACAGTAATGCTATTGCTTTCTTTACAAATTACCAGTACATTCACAGTCAAAACCCTTCTACTCATTGCTTTGTGTCACCTCCACCACACTCCTACACAGTCAGGCCCCACACTCAGATTTGAGCTCATAATCTCGGTTGACACTCCAGAGGCTTGAGGCACTGTTGGGAGTTGTCATCCTTTGGGTTAGATGTCGCACACTGGGTCTCCATTAAACATCTAATGCAAAGGATGAGTTAAGAGATTCCATGGCACTGCTATGATGAAGAGCCGAGTATTCCGCTAATGTCTTGAACAATAATGTAGCACTAATCCCCCCCATTAGGCAGATACGGACGCACATGCAACCCTCCCACTATGCACCCAATAATACAGGTTTCATATCAAGGGAAGGAAACCCAGAAAAGTAAGAGCAATACAACAACCATGGAGGGAGGGGCACAAGCATCTTAGGTTGTGGACAGTACCTGCCCCCTCTCTTACAGATCCATGCTCTGGCCTGGAGCCAGGGCAAGGTCTCCACCCTTCTCAGACCAGCCTAAGCCCCAAGGGAGAGACAGCAGTGTCATGTTAAGAAGGCACGAGGTCCGTCCTCAAGTCTACCTGCCTTGAGGGCCTACAATAATATGCTCACATCCAAATTCACTAAAAGATGAATTTGGTCATTACAATTCAATTATTTTATAATTATACAGCACCTTTCATGTCAGGACGTTGTCTCAAAATGCTTTGCACAGCTGACTGGGAACCCAACCTACGGTGGGGGGTGGGGGGGGGGCGAGTGAAGAGTGGGGGAGAAAGAGGGGAAGGGGGGGAGGAAAGAGGGGGAGGAAAGATGACCAAAAGGCCTGTCAAAGAAATAGATCTTGAGATGGGTTTGAAAGGTAGGCATGGGGAGAGAGGGGCTGAGTCGGAGGAGATGGGAGTTCCAGAGAGCAGGTGCAGAATGGCTCAAAGCTTGCCTATTGATGGTGGGTGGATAAGGTGGATGACTCAAGCAGGTCATGGATCACTGAGCAGAGGTCACAGCTGGGTCAGTAAGTTTACAGAAGAAGAGTTGGGTGAGGCCATGTAGGGATTTGAATGCGAGGACAAGACGCATTCATCTCGTTGCTGTTTGTGAGATGTTGCTGGCATAGATTCATAGTTGCATGTGCATAAATAACAACTGTCATTTATTGTGTGAAGATCTTTGAAAATATTTTGATGTGATAAGATCCCACATCAAATGCAAGGATTTATTATTGCTGTTTTTGTCCCCTTTAAAAGCCAAGGTTCCATGCATTACACATCAGATATTGTGTGGTCTTACTGCAAATTAATTGTTGTGGTTTCTCCTCATCATTATTTCTCCTCCAATTTCCGTCCTGAAGGCACCGATCCAATCAGCATTGGACCCTTGGCTGATTCTCCCTTCCCTAATTCGGGGGCATTAAAGCCAATTTAGTTCTCTCAAATTCTGTCCTATCTGATATCAGCTGACTCAGCACATACCAGGATTCAAACCTGCAACTTTCAGTTCTGTATAGCACAGTCATGTGTCAGTAATTGCCTTTACTCATTACCCCATGAGCCAAAGTTCTGAAATGGGTGGAAAATGTAATAGTCAAATTATACTGCAGAACAGATACAGAAAATTCCAACCAACATTATGGCGAGGGACAATGGTAGGTTTGACAGCACATGTATGCAACCGATACACTAAAAGAAATAACAGTCGATTTCTGCGTCATTGGGTCATTGCAATGTCACTTCCAGTATGTGGTGCATTAGCAAAGCGACAGTGATCTAATGATATGGAAGTTGACCATTTTAGTGCATGAAGCCAGCTGGTGGGTGGGAAGCAAGCAGTTCATTTACAATATTCCCAATGAGTAGGTTACACAATACAAACATTAATTTGTGCTAGGCTCCTTTTTCCTCCTTCTGGGGTGAATTTATGGAGCTGCACTGTATTATTGGTTATGGAAAATTGCATTTTTCACCTAAATATTTATTTCACCTTGCTAAGTCCTAGTTCATTCTTCACTTTCTTAATGTAGCACAAACATTTGTGAACACACTGGACATGAGTTTAAAGGGGATACTTACACAAGAACTGGTCCACTATCTGTTATTTTTATTTGTTTGCTTTGGCATAAAGAATAATAATTAATAATAATAATCCTTGTATTTTATATAGAGCTTTTAACATTGGGAGGAAGTATCAAGAAAAGAGTTGTCTCACCATTTTAATGTTAAGATGCTCCTAACCACACTAGTCCAGTAATTCCTTATATATCCAAATCTGTTTCACACAAAACTGATCTATTCTGACTTAATCCATAGAAATGGATTCTCATAATTCCAATTTACAACACGAAAAAGATTTGCTAAATTGGGAATTAACCATTCTTTTGAAAGTGACTAAAATTCACACCACTGTTTCTGTGTGTTAGATTTACTTGTTTCTGTGCTGGGTTTCATCTTGGGTTCCTTCTACTCTATGTATAGCTCTTAATAGCTGAAAATCCTGTGGTACAATGAAAAGGAAGGATATGGGTTCCTGGCCACAATCTCCCACATGGTGAGTTGCTGACTTCACCTGTGTTGCTATGGGTAACTCTGAGTAAACACAGGAACATGCTCACAAGGGTATGCAGCGGCAGAGGAGGGGGATAAGAGAGACCGACAACCAAGAGCAAAATGATCCCTGGAAGAAGGAAAAAGGAGACAAATGCCTTTAAGAGACGAATAAATAAATCTTTACCGCCCTTTAACAATGGTAAAGTGAGATGGGCCATTGTACAAAGGAGAAGTATCGACTAATGCAAAATTCTTCTGGTTAAAAACAAAAACTATAGAAATTAAGTAGAATTAAATTGGACATACACTTCATGGCTGTTTGTGGGACACTGTTGTACGGAAATGGGATGCCATGCTTGTCTACAAATCACTTTGAGGTACAGTATTTCATCTGGGTGAAACAGAAATACATATGATAAATATAGTCTGTTAATCAAAAAAAATCTTGAGACATAATTCAGCAAAGTATAGGGAATGGTAGTTTTTACCAAACAGTAGCAGACAGACATATTTGTGGCTGTAAAGCACTGCTGTTAGATTTCCAAGTATGAAAGCTCCTTAAAATGGTTGCATTGCTTTAAGTGAGTGTAAGTGGGATCTAAACATCTCAGAAAGGCTCAAGGTCAAGCAGCACAATCCTTTCAAACAAATTTACAGACTTGGAAGTAAGAAGGATAACACTGCTATATAACCACAAATATGTCTGGGTAACATTGGATTTCTTGAATGTCAGCATCTAATTTCAACAGTCCTTGTCCAAGACTGTGTAATTTTAACTACTGCCAGAGGAACTAGATGCCGTCTTCTGTCACACATAAACATCAGTTATGTGAGTTAATTAAATGTAGATTGATAGTTTGAATGTGTATGGTTGCCCTTTGTGGCATACTGTGCTCAGCCGCTTAAACTTAAACCACCAAATGGCAACATTGAGTCCTGCTTGGGTTTGCTGACCAAATGCTCATTAATTCCAACTGTTTCTATCTATTAAGACAATCCTATATAGAACCTACCACTCCCCAATCAGGGCAATTAGTCCGCGTCCTTTTTGTGCCCTCCCCCCCACTCCCCTCCACAGCTCTCCCTCCCTCTTGTTCTCCCACCAACCCCCTCAAAGGGGAAACTAAATCAAACCCATCAACACTGATCCTTGTGCCTTCAAAAATCACACATTGCAGGAAAAACAAGCAGAGAAAGAGACAGAGAGAGATCCACGTTTGTTTATAACACACAGAAGCTATAATTGACATGACTTTTGGTATCTGGCTTTTACTCACTCTCCTCATGAACCTTTGGAGAACATAAAGTTACCAAAATGAAAGCAGAGGTTTCGCTAAACATGAAAAATATGCAGCGTAACAACATGAACCAACACAAAATGCACTTAAAACACAAGCCAAGAACAAAATCACTTACTTCATTTCCAAATCTTGAAAATAGGTTGGAAAAGCATGCAAAATAACCTAGGGCACTGTGCACCAAAGGGCAGTGCTTGAATACTGGACCTTCAGCACTTTGTTTGCCCATCTTGAAAGGTTTTGAGGTAGTCTGACACATTAAACTGCTGCAGTGGCCTCCCTTCACACTTTGTTTACTTCCACATTCCACTTAACTTAACACAGCCTCAGGTGCTTTGCAACATCCAGCATTGCTCTGATGCATTTTGTTGTTGGATTAAGTATTTCATTATCAACGGGATGTCACTATTATGCAGAACCATTATTGGACAAAGAGAAACTCTCTCTCTGAGTCTAGTTAAATTAAATGAATTAAATTAAATTAAAGCATTAAACAATAATGTTTAGAAGCAACACTAAGCAAAACAAAAGAAATATAGGGAAGTTTCTCCCCTTCAGCAAATAGTAAAAAGCTTCAGGAATCTATATAGAAATAAGCTTTCCTCGTCCCCAGAGAAAGTTTCACTATTTGGATTATGGAAGACTGTATATACTGCAGCATATCAAATGCAAAGATTATTACTACAACACAGAAATAAGTATAAAGCGCTCTGAGACGCTGTCCGGCGTGGAGGGCGCTATATAAATCCAAGTTGTTGTTGTTGTTGTATATGCAGAACGGTTGAAGTACATTAGGTGACTGGTTTATCCTGATTGCTCATTATCTCCTGTTCCTCGTATATATTAATGAGCTTGATTCGCAGACCCAGTGTAAGGTTGTTAATTTTGCAGATGACAGCAACAACAAATTATACTTGTACAGCACCCTTCACATTGGAAAGACGACCCAGGGTGCTGGACAATCAGGGGTTTGGGACTCAAGCTGGGGGAAACTGTGAACTAAGGAGACTGTGAAGATCCTACATAGAGAGTTTGATAGGACCTGCATATGCGGCTCAAAACTGGCAAATGAGGTTTAATATGGATAAATGCAAGACACTACATATAGAAAACACATGCACCAAGGGGTGTTAGTTGACCCTTTGCTCACCACATCAAGATTGTAAAAGACAGTAATAAACTAGGCAAATAGGATACTGGACCATATTGCCAAATCAATTGAGTTCAGATCCCTGGATGACAAACTCAAGCAATATAGTGGTCTAGTCAAATCGCACCTGGCGTACTGCATACGGTTCTGGCTGCTGTGACAAAAGGGGGCTTCCCAGGTCCTACATGCAGTTCAGAGCAATAAGCAATGATCTACGAGTGACAATTAGACAAACTTGGGAGTCTTCAGTCTTTCCAAGATACACTTTAGAGGGGCCCTTTTAGAAATGCAGTACGTACAATTTTAAATGGGATTGAAAAAGTAAATGCAGAACAATACCTTCAATTGTGCCAAGACAGCAGAACAAGACAACACATGTGCAGGGTTGTAGAGGGCAATTTCAGAACATATATCAGGAAATATTTAACCATAGGGTAAATAATGACTGGAACAGGTTACCAGGAAGGGCGGGTAAAGTCAGGATACTGATTCATTTAAAAAAACAGCTTGATACTGCAACAGGAGGTTGGTACGGTGGGTATTGTGGAAGGAAGAAATCAAATAGGCTGAAGAGTCTTTGTCGTCTGAATATTTCCTGTGATTATTTAAAGCCTTAATCTGTGGATCTGGATGTAACACTGAACTAATAGAATTCACAGGAATCCACTGAGTTCAGTGGAATCTTATTATAGTGTGCTTTGTTTATAATGATTGGGTTGTGGACCCCAACATTTTCTTAACTAAAAATCCAATATCTCGACAATGTGCAAACTAAATTGTTGTCACAATTCAAATTACGCTTTGAATCCCATTGATGTACTTCAGCGCAGCAATGAGATGTGAAGTGTGATGGAGCTGGCCATCTTTCTGCACACGTGAGCAGCGATGTCTTGGGCAAATGCAACTTGGGCTAATAACCCATGGGCTAACCATATTCAAATAATAATTTGGTCACTCAATCCACGACTGTTTGTGGGACACTGCTGTGCAAAATTGGTTGCCTCGTTCCACCCACAAAATATAGTCAATTCACTTTGCAGTATATTGTGTGAAGCTCTTTGAGACGTCTAGAAGTCGTGATAAGGGGCTATATCAAATGCAAAGATTATTATTATTGTTATTATTATAAATGTTTGCAAGCATCCTTGATTCTGCAACTAAACAAATTATAAAAGTTTACAGGTGATTCTGGTTCCTCTTTCAATGGTTAATTACATAAATAAAGGCACGTGCATTCATTTGGAAGAAAGAACTTGCATTTTCATAGCTGTTTATTTCATCTCAAAGTCCTTTAGAGTATTCATGGTCAAGTGTAGTAAGTGTTTTGTAGGTAAACATGTTATGAAGTGAATGACCAATTCATCTTGAAGATTCAAGATGAAATATCTTAAAAGGAATCAGGTACAAGGGTATGTGGAAAGGTAAATGGAACTGAAAGGATTGCTCTTAAAGGAGCCAGCACAACACAATGGCCTGAATGGCCTTCTTCTGTGCTATAAATTTCTATAATTTAGTTTTTGGGCACAGGCTATTGGCACAATCTGCGTTTTAGACCCAGTCTGAATTTGATCCAGTGGAGAGTACGAAAAGCTTGCCAAGAAGAGAATATTGTCTAACAAGCAGCCAAATGGGCTTCCCTGAAGATGCCCATAGCACGGAAACCACCCTGATCAAGGTCACCAATGACATCTTGACCATCTGCAACCAGGGCTCCCTCTGCCTCCTCACCTATCGGCCACATTCGATACGGTCGACCACTCTATCCTCTTCCACCGCTTGTCCTCCCACCTCAACCTTCAAGGCCCTGTCCTTGAGTGGTTTAGGTCCTACCTCTCCCACCGTCTTCATTTTGTCTCTGCAAACGGCTTTTCCTCCAGCCCCCGCACTGCCTCGTGCGGTGTCCCTCAGGGCTCTGTCTTCGGTCCCCTCCTCTTCACCCTCTATATGCTCCCCCTTGGTGACATAATCTGCACACATGGGGTTAACTTCCACATGTATGCGGATGACACCCAACTCTACCTTTCCTCTTCTACCCTCAACTCCACGACCACCGATGTCCTGACAGCCTGTCCGACATCGAGTCCTGGATGAGAGACAACTTTCTTCAGCTCAATGTGCGCAAAACTGAGGCCCTCCTGATTGGCTCACGTCAGCGCCTCCGCACCTCAGGCGCTGACAGCATCAGCATCCAAGGCTGCACTCTCCACCTCTCAAAGCCAGTCAGGAACCTCGGTGTTCTGTTCGACCCTGAGCTGTCCTTTCTTCTCCACATCCGCACCACAACTGGCACCGCCTTCCACCATCTCCGGAACATCGCCAGACTACGGCACTACCTCACCCCTCACGCTGCTGAAACCCTGGTCCACGCCTTTATCACCTCAAGGCTGGACTATGGGACTCTCTCCTCGTCGGCCTTCCCGGCACCTCCCTCCACAAGCTGCAGGTCATTCAGAACTCTGCAGCTCGTGTGCTGTCCCGCACCAGGCTTCGGGACCACATCACTCCCACCCTCGCTCGCCTCCACTGGCTCCCCATCCCCCAGAGGATCGAATTCAAGAGCCTCATCCTCACCTACAAGGCCATTCACGGCCTTGCACCCTCCTACCTCTCCGATCTACTATCCCCCTACCTACCTGCCCGTACCCTCCGTTCCTCTGGCTCCGGTCTGCTCCATATTCCCCGCCCTAACCGCCCTACCATCGGTGGCCGGGCTTTCAGCCTCTCAGCCCCGAGGCTCTGGAACTCCATCCCCCAGTGCCTTCGCCGCCTCCTCCCTTTCCTCCTTCAAGGCCGGTCTCAAGACCTTTCTCCTCAACCGTGCCTTCAGCTCCCCTCTCGACTCTCTATCCCCTCCTCGCTCCCTCCCTTCCCTCCCCTCACCCTGACCATTTCCCCCCTGCTTGGATCCCGACAAAACTGTCCAGCGCCTTGGGACGTCCTCCCGACGTGAAAGACACTCTATAAATGCAATCTTGTTGTTGTTGCTGTTGCATGTCTGGGCTGTTCTGCCTTCTCTTTTGTAAAAGACAGGCGAACAAAAACTTTGGTGAACAAAAACTGAAGAGAGGGTTAACCTGATAGAGAAAAATATAAAGCTGGTTCTTTAAATGTAGTTCAAATTACCCCTTTCACAATACAACTGGAAATTGTTTAATGCAAAAAGAATGCAAACGACTTTTAGAAGAAATATGTACTGGAGTGAAACTGCAGGATGCTGTTCTGTCGAAGATGGTCTGTGTTCAAGACACGTGCACATACTGGATGATTTCATGCATTCCCCAAGTGTGTAAAATATCATCGCACAACAAGGGCTCAACCCTTCTTTCAAATTCACAGGCAAAGCCCATGAAGGAAAAAGTGGCAGCGGCACCAAAAACTGTGCTGAACTGTCAACACCTCCACTTCAGCATTGCAGAATCCATGCAACAAGCAGTGGGACTAAAAGTGAAGGTATGTTTATTGCAAACTTTTTCCTAACTTCATACAACTGCCAAGACAACGTGTACCCAATGACCCGTAGCATTTCTCTAACAAAATGACAGCATTAGGGTAATTTAATAGGTTTTACCAGGTCATTAGGGGAATTTAACAGGTGTTATGATTCAATGTATAGGAGCAGTGCAGGTTACTTTCAAATCACTTTTAAACTGTCCTTACCACTTCAGTAGGTCTGTAGTACTTGGGATCAACCTTGATATGGATTGTTCCAGTTTCTTTGCACATTCCAACTTCATTTTCATCCTTTCCTTCCCACCTAGAAAAAGACAAGAAGTGTTGATGATTTTATCAAAAAGGATTAACATAGTCCAGGCTGGAAAAAAGTACCTCAATAGCATTAACAATATCAGTGGTAGAAACTACTGGAATCCATATATGAGATCAACGTCCATCAGGGCTATTTTCAGACTGCAAGGGTTGAAGCACATTATTCTCCTTCTGAGAGTACTACAGATTACAATACACAGCATCTTAATTTATTGCCAGAAGTACAGTACCAAATAAGATGCTACTTAAATACATTCAAATTTACCATCTCAAGGTGCAGAAAAAAGTTACTGATGCCAAGTACTCAGAGATGCTACCCTGCGTAAATGGCACTATATACAGTAAAAGTTGTTGTGGTGATGAATGTGACATTGTGACACAAAGTTGAGAGCAATGCCAAATAAAAAATAGCCATGTCTCTAAGAGGCTGAATTCTCAGAAACCTATTCTTGTCAAACAATTTATCAAATTTATAAAGATTCCTTTTCAACATAACAAATGTTTTCTCCATCACAGAAATAGACTGGAGACTGAATGGTGCAGGGCATTGGACATTGGTTCAAATTTCAAATCCAATCCAGACTGAATGGAAGAAATTCTCTTAGTCTTGAGTGAAGTGGTTCATGTGAGAGAAGGTTGATCAATCTCAATCACGATCTTGTTGAATGTGCGCACATAACACAGAAATATTATAAATTGGAACTAAATTGGTTATCTCACTCAGAGAAGTCTCAGATTGTTGTTGTACAAAGTGGAAAATATCCTGTAGAAGTATATAGGGCTGCTCTTCATAGATTTGAGAGGATTACAAAGTGCTTTACTCTGCGTCAAAACTACATTATAACTAATGTGAGAGGACTTGGGACACTGACTTTGGGTGATCAAAATAGGAAAATGTTCTATTCCTAGGATTAACATCCCTTAATTTGATCAGAATAAAAGTCACTAAAAATAAAGTTTAATGACGGAAGTGTGAAAACACCCTTTGACGATATAGAATTTAAGTTCAAAATGCACAGAATGATTTTTTTTGAAAAAGGTACATTGTTTTATAAAATCATCCTAATAATCCTTGCATTTAGTATGCCATTTTAACATGTCAGAAGGACATCTTGTGTGAAAGATTTAGCAATCCAAGTTGAAATAAAATAAATATACACTTATAGTGCATTTCATGCTGGGAGGATGTCTCATAGTGCTCGAGAATTATGGCTGGGGATCTGAGCTGGTGGTGGGAGATGAGGGGATGGGGAAGGGAAAGATGACTGAAAGTGCCATCAAAAAGATACTTCTTCAGACATGCCTTGAATGAGGGAAGGGAGCGAGTGAGTTAGAGGTACTCCAGGACGGAGTTCCAGAGAGTAGGGTGGAATGGCTGAAAGCTCGCCAGTGAATAGTCAGGCTGAAAGGATGGGGAACATGAAGTAGGCCAATTTTTTACTAAGTGAAGTTAGCAGCTGGGTTAGTGTGGTTGAAGGAGGTGGCAGAATGTGGTGGCGAAGGCTGAAGAGGGATTTGAATGTCAAAACAGAGATGTTGAACTTGATGGCGAGCGAGAATAGGAGTGATAGGAACGTGGATCCTAGTGCAGGAGGGGACACGACTACAGCGTTCTAGATAGACAATAAACAAACAGTACAAAAAACAGTAAAGAAGCCATTAAACACAAAAACATGTAGTGCTGACCTTAATGCGTGATTGCTATATCTTTCACATAAGATATCCTTCCGATGTGTTAACGCGTATATCAAATGCAAGGATTATTAAGATTATTTTAAATCTTGACAATGGAGATAACATCTGCTCGCTCAGAGCAAAACACAGTAATTAAAAAAAAATCCAATATACTTGGGCTTGGTGTACAAGTTCTGTTCATTCTTAATCTCATTACTAATATAATTTTTTAAAAGACATCAAAAAAATTATACGAAAAATCTTGCATCAATATTCTTTTACTGTACTTGAATTGCATGAATCAATTCTGAGCCTCTCTGATGTCTATAGAAGTCCAGGCTTCCCAGCATACATGCCCGCCAATTAAATGAATGAAACAATACTCTTCTCATCATCCAGCTCTGCTGAATCTCTTTCTTTAAACACTCCGAGATGCTGCCCTGCGTGAAGGGTGCTTTATAAATGCAAGTTGCTGTCATTCTCAGGCAATTACCACCTTGAAAGGCAGTTGCGAGGTATGAAAGGGTGGTCCTGAATCCAGAGCAAAACTGTTTGGATGACCTTCAAGTGACGGGCCCTGCCAAAGTTCAGCAGCAAGTACTTTGTATTTCTGTGAACAGAAAAGAGTGACATTTTAAGAACACAAAGTTACAGATTGCATCCTAGTATTTCTCATCGGTTTTTGAAACTCCTTTACTGACTTTCCTGACTAACTCACACTGACTGGATTTAATTTGCCGCTGCAAATATTGTATATGAAAACATCACAATTGTTAAAGTGTTATTCATTTGCAAATGCGCAGTTTCAGTGAAGTTACCCATATGTGTTTATATCACATATGATATATTGATTTTAAAATACAATGTAAAATGTTACTTTACCTATTAAGTTCCTGCTTCATGAAAAGGCTTATTTTTCTCACTTCCGTCTCCAGTAATTTTCTTCTTCCTGCACGTCAGATTTCTTTAAACCCATTTCAGATGTAGGTTTGATGTCTTCAGCATGCTGACCATGTTGATGTGTTCACGCTCCCGGGCGCAAACTACTAATGTTTCTGCAACGTTCAGTCAAATGTGGGACTCTTTTATCCTATGGCTCCAGCTATCCTCAGTACATTCTTGTGAAGGGCGATTCTGGATATGTGCCAATTTCAGCAGGAAATTACTTTTTCCTCATAAGTCTGCACTCAGGTCCATTTCCTATATATCCATTCAGAAGAATATACCCATTGCAATGTGCAAGAAATATCATCAGTATTAATATATGATGCTTCCGCATATGCAAGAATAGTATGTGCACTCATTCTTTTGTATCAACACAAAATGAACTAGCTTCAGACTGGTGGCATTCTTCAGGCCCTGCCAAATGTGACTTATAACACGAGAAGCATCCAGTGTTTTACTATTCAGAACATGTAGTGTGACCAGTCAATTAGATCTGCATCCTCCTGACAAAAAATGTTTCCGTCAGTATTTTTAATCTAAAACATTCAACGCTGAACTAAATCTACAGCAAAGTGTGCACAGTGGTATTAACATCACCCAAAATGTGTTTAATGCCAGACTGTTATTACCACATAGAGATATAAAAGGACATGTCAGCTACTAACGGTCCAAATATTAGATTCTCTATGTCTTGTACTGAATTTTGAATCATTACATTTAAGAAAGGAGTTCTGATATTACAGAAGGGAGTTCTGAACATTGATTAGAATTTACCTATTTCCACAATGAATATTCCTGAAGAAATGACATATGCATTTTAAAGAGTGGAACTGACCAACATGTAATAACTGAACTGAACAAGCCTTATCCACATAAAGAATCCCTCACTTTCAACAGAACCGATGGGTTCTCTTCTCTAAACTAAGTAATAGGTACAAGAAAATATGCTGGTTATGTTTAAAATTTGATGTGGATTCTGCTTCCTACTTATTCATGGGAAGGACCCCCTGTCCCATCCACTCCCACATATAAACAACAACAACAATTTGGATTTATATAGTGCCTCAAAATGTGAAAATAAAAATGTTAATGTGACAATCAGTAAAATTAAAATGCATTCATAAAATATCACAAAGAGGATTGATGGAAAAATGGTAGCTTCAAGGAACACTTTAAATGTTTAATACTCTTACATGCTTTGACCATGAAAAAAAACATTTCCAGGTTTCATTATCTCCCAATGAAAACTCTGGACCATCTGCTGCAATTACAGTGCAATAAGGAAGGATATTTGCACAGGAAATTTTTATGCTGTAAAGAAAGATCATTTACCTATTAGCAGTCGTAATTTTCTTAGTGATAGTTTTATGCTCCACATTGGGTAAGAAATACATGAGCAGCCATGTGAAATGTCCATTATTTTAAGAGTTTTCTGGACAGGAATTACATGATCTTCACTATCAAACAAACCTGTTGATGAGTCAGCTTCAGTTCCTTTGACTAGAGGGAACATCTTAGCATAAGGTTCAATGATAAGACCCTCCAGATGCATTCCCTTATGACCTATGAGAAGGGGAGGAAACCCTTCCTGTTACATCGTACGACATGAGTATTAATAAAATACAATGAATAGAAAATGGACCAATCAAGTCTTTTAGAGGATGTTACAAATTCCAGCCACAAAACCTCAGCAAATTGTAATCCATCAGCTGAAATCAGAGTGAAATCCGAAACTCTGACTGTCCAGTGCCTTGGGATGTCCTCCCGACGTGAAAGGCACTATACAAATGTAATTTTGTTGTTGCATTGCACCTTTGAAATTACCCGGGTCATTTAAAAGAACACTGTGTTTGGGCTATAAATATGAATACCTGTTGGTATGCTCCAGGTCAATGATGTGCCATGATACTACCACCTGAGGACGGAGGAAGTCACAAGCAATGTGATGACATTCGTTTCACTCCTTGTAATTTTGTCCATTACTTTTTTGTAAAGTTTTAAATTTATGTTTATACACTATAGGCAGCAGATCATAAACAGTCGGAATTGTATTATCAACAACTTGTATTTATATAATTAGTTTTGGTCAGCCAGGTGTCTGACACACATGGAAACCCATGGAAACCCTTCCAAACAAGGCAGGGTCCCATATTTGTATGCCACCTTCATATGGACATTTTCCTGTGTCTGCAATGAAATGTTAACTCTCTCCCTGGAGGGATGTACCCCGCTTACTTAATTCCTACGAATATTAGGTGCAAGTTAACAAGAGCCAAAGCTTAGAGACCCCAGAGGTACTACTAGAGTTTCACCAGCTAACACTGCTGGAAAAGGAGCAGGAAGTTTGCCATTGCAAGCACTGTCTGGCAAGCTTCCTGCTGCTTGCCCTGCTAATACCACTCTACCCATTAGGACTTTAGCTTACAAGGAGAAAAGGAAACAAATAAGTAGAATCCCTTTTCTCAGAAGCTGGTGTTCCTCTTCAAATCTTACCAATGAGCCAGGCTGGCACCTTACCTTGTTTAAAAGAGCCTGACAAATGTTGTGGTGGACACTGAACAAGAAAATAACTGATTCAATGATGCACAGTCAAAGAGATATGACTTTAGAAGGTCTTTGGGAAGTCCCAGCACCAATACAAATATTGTCATTAAAGCGAAGTAAAGTGGTTTGAGTCCCAGAGGCAATGGTGATGTGAAGAGAATGGGAAGCAACCAATAGACCTGGAAGAGCAGAGTGCACGGGTTGGAGAAGATAGCATAGGTATGGTGGGGTGATCCATGGATGGATTTGAAGATTACGATATAGACCAGATCCTCTGAGGTACTGGTATCAATCGAGTTTAGTGAGCAAGGGGGAGGGGCCAGGAGGGCTAGAAGAGCTTTGGAAAAATCAGTCTTCAGGGTGATGGATAAAGATTTTAGCAGCAGCTGCATGAAGTATTAGTGTCACAATGATTTGCATTTGAACAGTGCCCTTCACTGTCTCAGTGATCATCACTGTCTTAGGGCGCTAAAAGAGCGTATGAGTAGGAAATGGTCGTGGCAATGAATGCAGGAGATCCCAAAACATTGTTTGAGCTCATAGTCAGTTCCGTGATGGTCCTGTTTCAAATGCTGCAGCTGATCGAAGGTATTGTGCTTTCACATACAAGACCTTCCATTGGCTATCAGTAGGCATGTACAGAATGACCGACTGGAAACCTTTGTGGTTGTTGTGAATGGCTGAATTATTGGATTGATTGTGGGCACACCTGTCTCAATGGGAGGTAACTCTATGATAACCAAGACCTTTGGTGGCAGGTAACAATGGCAAATCATTGCTGTTGTCTCTGTGACAGTTGCTTCAGAACTCAGTTGAAATGGACAAACCTAGAAAATCCACAGGAAAATCACTAGCAGGTGACTGGAATAAGTCAGTTCCACAAAGCATTCAGGGCAGATGTGACCTTAAGGGCCAAAGACAGAACAGTTCCAGCCACACAGACCACCCTGAACTCATCTACTACCACTTGATACAATTCAGTAACAGGCTCTCTGGAGACCACAACCTCTTTAAGATATTTCTCTGTTTGACTGAGGTGTGGGTTTCCAGTCTTGTAGACCTTCGCCCTTGCATAATGTCTTCTCCTTAGAGTCTTGCCCCATACTCTTCTGTTCCTCATCTGAAACAGTGATCAAACCTGCAAAGTTCATGTTGCTTTCCTATTGCCATGCTTGGCAATGAGTTTGTCTCGACAGCACATAAAGGAAACGTGCAAATCTTCAAATGATCAAAAACTACATTAATTCCTACTTTGACTTTCACTAAGTGAACTTCAGTGGCATTTTTGCAACAGCTCTTATATGTCCATAGTTGACACTTGAAGCCTGTGTTATCTGATAACCTCCACCCACGATGGTGCATGATTCAGTGCACACAGCACAGCACTACTTTCTTGTTTAACCATCAGATACATTGACAACATCCAGAATTATAATCACATAATAGCCTTTTGAAATTCAACTATGCACTCCTAAAAACTGGGCTATCACCAGTGCTGTTCATGACAGCCCCATGATAACTTCTGACCAATCTCATTGAAGAGGACTGTGATGAAGATATGAAAATCTATATAAGAACTCACGGGAGGTTAGATGTGCTATCTATAATTTGCTTCCACCCTAAGGCTGCAACCTGAACTCTGATGCAATGCTGAACTTTGATAACAGCATCAGAAATGTCTAAAGAGGCCCAGCTAGAATCCACTTTTGGCATGTTAGATGCTGCCCATCATTGCTTGGATCCATTGGCTTCTCATCCTCAACCAGAGCAAATTCAGGATTTTTGTCCTTAGTTTCAAATTTCTCCTTCGTTTTTCTCAGCCAACCTTTGCAACCTCCTGCAACCGTATTGCCTCGGCTGCTCGCTCTGTTAAAGTAACCCAGTCTGCTTTGTGCTCTCTTCCCCCCACCCCACCGCCCATTGCGGGCAAGTTCTCTGCCTTGCCTCTTTCTTCCCCTTCTTCAAAACCAGCCTTAAGTCCGATCTCTTCAACCGCACTTTCAGCCACCTTTACCTCCTCTCCTCCCTCAGCTTCCCCTTCCCCCCAGCTCAAGCTTTGTGAAGTGCTTTGAGATGGCCTCCTGAGTTGAAAGAATCTACATAAATGGATAGTTATTGCTAAGGGATAGTGTTTTCTTCACTATTTACTAGTGCATTATTAACTAGATCTTCTATCAGCAGGTAGCAGTCTTTAGGGTGTTTGGCTTTTGAAATTCAAAAGACTTTAGAAGATGGGCCTTGGGTTCTTCTCCTTGTGTCTGCCATCTTCTCACTCTATACTTTTATGTTCTGAGTTAACGTTGGCCAATGTGGTTTAATAAAAGAATAATAATCTTTGCAATTGATAAAATGCCTTATGTCAAAACATTTCAAAATGTTTATTTAGTGTAGTGACTGTGTATTTTGTAGGTGAGTGTGGGAGCCAATTTTCACACAACAAGGTCCAACAAACAAACATAATGTGAATGATTAAATTAACTGGAGGCTGGTTGGTCAAGACATTGGGAGAAACTCCCAATTTCCCTTTTTTTCAACAGTGTCACAAGATTTTTTAACTGCCACATGAACATGCAGATAAGACCTGTTACTTGTCATATGAAAGATAGCACTTGCAACAATGCAATTGCGCCCCAAAATTACATGGATTGTCACTCCAGACAACTAGCTCAAAAGGTCCACAACAAAGGATTGGAATCCACAGGGCATGAGTATTACTAACTCTGTCAAGCTGCTACCTAGTTTGTATAATGGTTTGTATAATGTCCATAACCTCTCTCCTTCTTTGTTTTTACTCAAAGAATGCAAATTCAAGAACAGAACAAAGCTCAGGTGAAACGTCTCCAAAATAGAGATACACTTTGTACAGGGTTCAAAAATAAAGGAAGTTGTAATCAGCCTTTTTGTAATACCTCACCTGCCCCATTGACAGGCCGGCTATCAGCGTCTCTACCTCCACCCTCTGGAACTTTATCCCATAGTACCTCCACCTCGCGCCCTCCCTTACCTCCTTCAAGACCCGTCTCAAGACCCTCCTCTTTGACCGTGCTTTCTGAACATCTTTGAACAGGGCTCCCTCTGTCTCCTTGTCCTCCTCGACTCTCTACCGCCTACGACACTGTTGACCACTCCATCCTCATATACCGCCTCTTCGCTTTACTCAATCTTCGCAGACCTACCCTTGCCTGGTTTGATTCCTATCTCTCTCACCGCCTCCACTTCGTTGCCTCCAACCGTTTCTCCTCCAGCCCCCACACTGTCACATCTGGCGTCCCCCAGGGCTCTGTCCTTGGGCCTCTCCTCTCTAATATCTTCATGCTCCCCCTTGGTGACATCATCCGCAGATATGGGGTCAACTTCCATATGTATGCGGATGACACCCGACTCTATCTTTCTGCTTCCACCCTCAACTCCAGGACCACTGCTGTCCTGACAGACTGCCTGTCAGACATCAAGTCCTGGATGAGGGCAACTTTCCTACAGTTGAATGTGAACAAGTCTGAGTCCCTCCTGATTGGCTCGTGCCAGCGCCTCAGCACCTCAGGCTCTGGCAACATCAACCTCCATGGTTGCACAGTACAACTCACCAAGCCAGTCAGGAACCTTGGTGTCTTGTTCGACCCTCAACTGTCTTTTCTTCCCCACATCCAAGCCATGACCCGCTCTGCCTTCCCTCACCTCCGTAACATCACCCGACTCCGCCACTACCTCACCCCTCAGGCCGCTGAAACTCTTGTTCATGCCTTCATTACCTCTAGGCTCGACTATGCAAACGCCCTGCTTGTCGGCCTTCCCAACTCCTCCCTCCACAGGCTGCAGATAATCCAGAACTCTGCAGCCCATGTCCTCTCCCATACCAAACTCCATGACCCCATGTCCCCCATTCTCACTCGACTCCATTGGCTCCCTATTCTTCAGAGGATCCAGTTCAAGATCCTGGTCCCCAACTACAAAGCCCTCCATGGCCTCGCCCCACCCTACCTCTGTGACCTCCTAACCCCCTACCAAACCGCCCGTTCCCTCCGCTCAGCCGGCTCTGGCCTGCTCCGCGTCCCCCGACCCACCCGCCCCACCATTGGCGGGAGAGCCTTCAGCCACTCTGCCCCCAACCTCTGGAATTCCATGCCCCAATCACTCCGCCTCTCCCCCTCCTTAGCTTCCTTCAAGTCCTGCTTCAAGATCCTCCTCTTCGACCATGCCATCAGCCATCCCCCTTCCCCTCCTCTCCCCTCCTCTCCCTTCTCTCCCCCTGACCTCAGCTCGGGTCTGAAATGCTGTACACTGTCCAGGGCCTTGGGACTTCCTCCCGACGTGAAAGGCGCTAAACAAATGTAATCTTGTTGTTGTTGTTGTTTTGGTCACTCTCCCTACCCTCCCCGTACTCCACCCCTTCTGATCCCAACCACCAGCTTGGGTGTGGATCCCTGACTATCCAGTAGCTTGGGACATCCTCCTGACGCGAAAGGTGCTATACAAATATAATTTGTTATTGTTGTTGTTACAGCCTTTTTATAATGCTTAATTCTCTCACGTGATAAAGGATAAGGCTGAATGATGTTGACAGCAGAAGAAACATAAGAAAATCATTTTATGTAAGGTCACATAAGCTCCAGCTAATCGTCTAAAAAGACAGGTATCTCTAGGATTTTCCTTGTAAGCAGCCCTTATTCGTGGTATGTGTTAAATGTAGTTGTATATTCCTGTATTCAATAAATAATTAACATTCCAGTAAGACACCCCAAAATGAGGCAAAATTATGCAAAGTCCACAGCATCTCATCTAAATGATAGTTGATAGTTGAGAAAGTATTGATCTCTGCCACTGGAGACCATTAATACATTCAAAAGGTAAAGAATCATATCCTTCATTTAAATAATATGTTAAGATGTATCTAGAGGAAGAACATCATTCAAAAACTAACATTTTTCTCCATACCGTGGTGGTGAATTTCCTCTTGTTGCCAAGTGTAACAATGGGAATATCCTATTATAAGCACTTGTTATTAATGCAGAGGCCTTAGTGCAGAGGCATTTATTTAATACAAAATGAAGTATGAAAATGTGTATCATGAGAGTTAAAGCCTCGATATTAAACTCATGGAATCCTGCATATCACAAAGATGGGGTATTACATCATTTCACATATAGGTTACTCTGCTCCATTCACCAATTCATTTAATATGAATGAAGAGTTTTAATATTAATAATAATTTTGCATTTAACAAAGTGCCTTATCACATCATTGAGAAGTCTCAAATCGCTTCACAGTAAAATTAATTGATTGTATATTTTGTGAGCGAAACGTGGCAGCCAATTGCACCCAGCAGTGACCCACAAGAAATCGTGGATTGTGTGACCAAATTATTAGTATTTTTTTTAAGTAAGGAAACTTGCCTAAGGTTTTGCCCTACTCGGGAATCAAACCCAGGTCCTCTTGCTTGCGAAGTGAGTTTTCATATCCCCCCTCCCACCTTTTAGGGGGAGGAGGGAAAATCCACATGGGACTAGATTCATTCTATTTTTCGTAGCATTTCAGAATGTGTAAAGTGTGGCAAATTCTTAAATACAGCCTTAATTTTGAAGTTGGTTGTCTGTAATTTATTTTAAGAACCACAGGGAACTGGCTTTAGAGTTAAGAATAAATACAACAATTTGCCAACTTCTGTATGTCAGAAATGCTGAGAAAATAGAGTAAATCTAGACACAATTTTTTTCTCATCCCCCTCCATGTGTGTGAATACCTCAAAATGAAATTTTGCGTTTTTTTTATAAAAATGATTTCAGAGATGTATCATTCTTGTTTAACAATAATAATAATCCTTGCATTTGATATAGCGCTTTTCAGTCGGGAGAATGTCCCAAAGTGCTTCACAGAACATACTGTAA
Source organism: Callorhinchus milii (assembly GCF_018977255.1). Classification (NCBI taxonomy): domain Eukaryota; kingdom Metazoa; phylum Chordata; class Chondrichthyes; order Chimaeriformes; family Callorhinchidae; genus Callorhinchus; species Callorhinchus milii. The sequence continues at coordinate 29,237,358 of NW_024704743.1, forward strand.
AGTGAATTGACTATATTTGTGGGCGAACGCGGCAGCCAATTGTGCACAGCAATGTCCCACAAACAGTTGTATATTGAAAATGACCAATTTATTATTGTTTTTGGTTTTGGAGGGATTATTATTAGGCGTGTGGAGTAAGGAAACTTGCCCAAGGTTTCGCCCTGCCTGGAATTGAACTCAGGTCTCTCACTTGCCAAGCGAGTGCTCTAACCACTGAGCTACAGGACTCTGTTTGGGTTAAAAGGGGTCAAAAGGATGTTGAGTCCAGGACAGGATTCAGCATGAATTGTTGTTGGTGTCAAGACAACACAGTCTGACCTGACTGCGATCTCTTCTTTCCTTCTCTCCTCTCCCCACACTCCAGTTTGGTATTATTTCAAGCAAAATTACCAATCTATGGGAAATCTGAATGCAGATAATGCAAATCCAGTAATGGTGAATGGGGAAAAAAAAACCTTAATGATAAACACCTTGCTCTATGTAAATTGCTTTGTTCTATGAAGGGCATATTCCTTATATAGTGCTACATGCTTATTAAAAGAAAGAAAATAAGCTTATAGGAAGGAGGCTCACCTGCTGCTGCAGGAAACAACCTTAGAAATTCATCACTATTTTGGAAAATATAAATACATTGTGATAGCTGACAATCCAGGTCAGTGACACCTACTACTGATTTATTAGAGTTCAAAAGGAGGGGATCTGTCAGCATCTGGGTTTCAGTTGTAAAATATTGCCTGAGATGCACTAAAATGTTATGCAGTTTTCCTGTTATATGTGTACGTGTGTCAAGTAAAAGTAGGGGGATGATTTTCTGCATATTTTTATGTTAATTGTCAATTTTATGTACTGGTGGTGGTGGGGGCAGGTAGCTTTAACAATATTAAAGAAAGGGCTAGTCACTAACAGAACAGAGATTCACCTGGATACTAACTCTCAATGGATGGGATTGATTTAGGAACTGGAATCCAAAATAACTTTTAAGATTCTTCCAAGTCATTATTAGTTTTAAGGGATTTCAAAACCTCCCTACACCCTTTCAATTATCTTTAAATATTTTGAATATTCCAAACCCAAATCTTTGGAGGGGATAGAAAGATTCTGTTCCCCCCAGTATGCTGGCAGTTATCGCTCCATTCAGCTTTTAGGCCCGCCAACAATAATAATAATAATCCTTGCACTTGATATAGCACCTTATCACGATATTGAGACGTCTCAAATCGCTTCACGGAATATACTGTAAAGTGAATTGATAATAGGACTGTTAGCAGTTGTGTTTCTTCCCTATTTACCCGCATATGAAAACATGGTTTTACAACCTGCTTTGTCCAAGTTATCATTATCCCTGTATTAAATTATAAACAGAAATGTCCCTCTGATAGTTATGGTAGTGAGCAGCTGGTGGCATGGTGTGAATTTGTAGTGATGGGTGGGATGGAGGGGGAGGGGTGGGGAAGTTTGAAGGATCTTGTTTCTCTGCAGTACACAAACTTATATTTATTTTTTCGTTCTCTCACTTTCTTTTGTTACTGCATTGTTTTAAATCCTTTTATTTCACTATTTATTTAATGTGCCTCAAGGAGAGTGGAGGCCTCAGCTCATCTGGAGATTTAACAACTATGACCACTTTCTAAATGAACACATGGGACTACCAGAAGAAGACACATCTGCAAGACACAATGTGATTTATCATCTCTTCCTCCCATTTTTTTTCCTTAGTAGGACCACCTATCATCCCTACTCAATGAACGGGCAGTTTGGCCCGTGGGTATCTTTATGACATGGTCAAATATACTTCCTTTATTGAGTTGTTGAGTTAGCTCGAGTAATGGTGAAAAGGGCTTTGGACAGGTTTCCCTCCTCTCTCATAGACAAACTGCGTGAAGCTAGTATAAGTTGTACCTTTCATGCGAATGTCAATTGAGTCAGGGATCTCCCCTAGTTGAAAGCCTATTGCTCCACTCTTGAGGCAAATTTAAATTAACATATTTAACAAGGACATATTAAACTATATGCTTAGGCGGATTATAAAATCAATGAAGCAATTAATAGTTGGTTTAATACTCCAGTCTAACCTTGTAACTTCTGAACTAACCTAATATACATTTGAAGAAAAGCTTAGGAGATGTATTTGCTGTAGAAATCGCTAATTCATTATCAAGTCTACAATTTAGAATGCAAACGCATCAAGTTTGTGGCATTTCATTACCCATATCTTGGGCTAAATAACACAAGAACTGCACTCAAAAATGCAGTGAAGAGAACTCTTGGTGAAGAAATCTGCAATTCTATTTTTCCAGTCAATAAATATATTTAGGAAGCTTAGATCACAAATTACACATATGATTTTTTTTCACTGGCAAATTGAAAGTAATCCGAGGATGATTCAATTTCATAATGATCTCAGTTCCAGAAAAGCCTTCCAGACATCTCAGCTAATTTAAAAGGAATATAAACAACTCGGCCCAAACTACAAAGTCTAATCCATGGATTAGGATCCCCTTACGCGCCAAGAATAGATTGGTTTCAACATGTAGTTGTAGGATTCTGAAAGAAAGTTTCAATCACTCCCCCCACATCAACCCCAAAATAGATGATAGTAAAGGATATTTTGAAGGTTATTTTGCCTAATCATGTTCAGACTTAAATCACACGTTAAGCAAGCCCATCAGAATCACAGCATGACAAAAATGCTTAATGATATACCAGCAAAAATAGAGGAACAAAAGCAAAATCATACGGTCTTTAATTGTCAGCAGGGGAAATAAAGCAAGAATGCGGTTTTTCAATGACATGTACATGCTGGCTTAAGTGCTGCAAGATGCCACCCCGAGTGAAAGGGGCTAAATAAATGCAAGTTGTTGTGATTGTTGTTGTTGATGATGGAATTGCTTCAAGTATGTTGGGAGTATTTTAGGTTTTAAGGTGTATGCTAATAAGTACAAACAAAATGTGGCTTGTCACCTTCAACAATATTCTACATAGCATCCTTCATTCTACCTGAAAATTAAAAATCCCTTCTACACCCCCCACGATGATTTTTAAAATGTGTTTTCTGCCTTTACATCTGCTGTACCAGGCACTTGACACAGGATGGAAAGGGCAGGTGCTGACTTGTTCTCAGACCTTTGAGGAAGTCACCAAAGGCTGAAAAAAGGCCAGTGTGGATTGGCTTGTTCCCTCCCAAAAGTGTTCTACTCATCCCTCCCTTTTTCTGAGGAAATGCCTTACTTTCACCAGGCATCATCGTTTCCTTACCGGGAACTAGCCAAATGAGAGACGTTGGGAATTTCAAAGGTGAATTCACTCCATACCATTTTATGGCATAGAGTCGCCAGGGCATGTATTAAATGATATAAATTGTATAAAAGGTAATGGCAGAGGAGTAGATTGGATCATTGGCACAACACAATTGGCTGCTGTCATGTGCTACAGAGGGTTGTGAGTTAAGAGAAAAGCAAATGCAAAACAAGTAGAAACAATGCTATTCTGCCCTTAGGGTAATCTATTATACTTAACATCAACATTGATTCAGGGGCATTAGAAGTTCAGCTATGTGCTCACAGGAACATCAAAGAAACATCAAGGTTATACAGAGCCTGTCTACGCCTGTCACAAAGGGAATTAAATAATAGTTTTGATAGCAATAATAGTAAATATTCTGTACTCCAAGCAAAGTTTGGTATTTGGTAATAGTACAACAACTAAAGAGTAAGTGTATGAAACAACACTATTGAACAATACTGCTTAACAAAATCTAGAATAAACCACTACATCTGTACAATGTTTGATATAATAATTCTGGAATGTTTTTTATAGGGAGTTTTTTGGATGTGCATTAAACGTCCTCTAACCTAGGGCAAGGCCAAATTTTACTGTCCACTTGCACACCCACTATATGTCAATGGGAACGCACACAGGAATGCATTCTATCCATGACATATGTGGTCCTGTAACAAACATATAACAAATGATTTGCCAGTTTGGCTAATGTCTCTCACTTAGATGTCATATTTACAAATTATCCCATCCTTCACTGACATAGTGTTGTGATCCATATTTATGGTGTTGAAGTTACAGCTTGTTCCATCACTCATTGCCGATCGCAAGCTGTGTCTTGCAGGAGGGCCACTCTGAGGAATGCTCCAACGCCCTGCACCATGGACTTATGGGATAAGATATTGTGGCCATGACTCCACAAATGGTAAGATTAGTAAGATCCTGATTATTGCTTTTCCACTTTTGGCAATTGCCAACTAAAGACCAAAGACTTCCTCACAGTAACAAGGGTAAGCTCCTGCATATCCATGTGCAGAACATAAAAAGTCCTCCATTAATTGACAGATTTGTATCCTTAGATGTGCTGCTATGATTGCCTTAGGATACAACTTTGGGCGCATGGGTTGTAGGTTCCTCATAACTGCTATTGACCTCTCATTATAATGGATCACATTCGCTTTTTACAGGAATACCCCTTAATAACATTCCTCTGCTTCTCTCATTAGAAAGCAAAGGTAAAGGCACAGTCCTGATACTTTAACAATATTCCATGTTTGATCAGGCTTGAATACACAGCTGAGTACACTCATAAATATATAAGAGTAGATAGTTCTATCAATCTGCAATTTGAAGTTGCAATATTTTGATTAACTATTTTCACCTTCACTGAAGACAATCAGGTCCAGTTAAGTATAGTTCTCTCATAACGCTCCATTATAACGATGGGTTTGAATCAACTGGATTTTAATAACATTTTAATAGTGACAATGATATTTTCCCACAACTGAACAAGCAATTAAAAAGAAATTCAAAAAAAATGCCACCCTTCTCACATGTTTTTACCCCAAATGAAAAACTCATTGCACAACATTTACACTTTTGAATGAACAGCAATAATGAATCTTCCTATCCACTCTATCCTCCACCGCCGCCTCTCCTCTCACCTTAACCTTCAAGGATCTGTCATTGAATGGTTCAGATCCTACCTCTCACACTGGGTCCACTTTGTCTCGCCAAATGGCCTCTCCTCCAGCCCCCATACTGTCTCGTGCAGTGTTCCTTAGGGCTCTGTCCTCAGTCCTCTCCTCTTCAACCTGTACAATGTCCCTCTTGGTGACATCATCCGCAGACATGGGGTCAACTTCCACATGTATGCGGATAATACCCAACTCTATCTCTCTACCTCCACCCTCGACCCCAGGACCACTGCTGTCCTGACAGAATATCTGTCAGACATCAAGTCCTGGATGAGAGTTAATTTTCTACAATTGAACATCAGCAAGACCGAGGCTTTCCTGATTGGCTCACGCCAGAGCCTCCCCACCTCAGGCACTGGCAGCATCAGCATCCACGGATGCACACTCGACTTCACCGAGCCAGTCAGGAATATGGGCATCTTGTTCGACCCTCAACTGTCCTTTCTCCTGCACATCTGTGTCATGACCCGGTCTGCCTCCCCCCGACCTCCACAACATCACCCGACTCCGCCACCAATCAGGCCGCCAAAACCTTCATATATGCCTTCATTACAACCAGGCTCGACTATGCCAATGTCCTGCTTGTCAGCCTTCCCAACTCTTCCCTTCACAACCTACAGACCATCTAGAGCTCTGCAGCTCATGTCCTCTCCCACAACAGGTTCCATGACCCCATGACACCCACCCTCGCCCGGCTCTACTGGCTCGCCATCACTCAGAGGATCAAGTTCAAAATTCTTGTCCTCACCCTCGAGGCCCTCCATGGCCTTGCTCCCTCCTACCTCTCCGATCTCCTGACCCATTATCAACTTGTCCGCTTCCTCCGCTTTGCAGGCTCCGGCCTGCTCCAAGTCCCCTGCCTAGCCAGCCCCAGCATTGGTAGTCGGACCTTCAGCCTCTCTGCCCCCACGCTCTGGAACTCCATCCCACACTCCCTTCGTCTCGCTCCCTCCCTTGCCTCTCCCTCCCAACATGCCCCAGTTCTGACAAGGGTCTTGGACCCGAAACGTTGACTCACTTTCCTGTCTTCATAGATGCTGCCTGACCTGCTGAGGGTTCCCAGCAACTTCTGTTTTTGTTTCAGATTTCCAGCATCTGCAGTATTTTGAATTTTGACCACATTAACTAAGACTTTGTGTTACAGTAAAACCAAAAACGGAAATGCAAAATGGAACAGAATGACTTAAAAGTATATCCTACTCTGGCCATCACTCAATATTTGATATTTCCCAAATAAATGTAAATGGATGAAAAATCAAACTAAAATTCAAATAACTGCAAGTGTATCCTCGAAAACTTGATTCTTGTACCAAGGCTTGGCCTTGTGACAGAAAAGCTTTATGGTTCAGCTTTATGGTCCAAGCGAGCCAGTTTAATCTTCTATAGACATGTTCCAGACTCACACCAGATTCTTTTTTGATGAGTTTTAAATTTAGCATGAATCTTTAAATACCACCTTTGTCTTGATCAAATCCCCACCATATCAGTTGGCAAGATAACTTTCTGTATGTTTCTTGGGAACTTAATACAGCTTACAAACTTTAAAAGTGCTTTTTGGCCCTGTTGTATATATTTTCACCATATATATATTTAAAAAATTTAATGTGATTACTTTAACATGAGAGGAAAAAAACACAAGTGGCCAGTAAACAGAAAGTAGAATCTTTTCTTGATAAAGTGAGATACTTACACAATGCTTTTTCCAATGTGCTTGAAGGCCTTTTCCACAAACTCGCGGACACTGTGCACCTCTCCTGTAGCGATAATGAAATCCTCTGGTTTATCCTGTTGAACCATCAACCACATCGCCTATTGACAGAAGAAATGAAAAAAANTGGGCGTTAATACAATAAGTCTATTGGATCCTTCACATCAGTTTACTTCAAGGCTTTCAAATTAAATAATAATCAAATATCTCTGGGAAAGAGTCTGCCCTCAGACTGATAAATTATAACTACTGTAAAATGAATTGCATCTTAAGAACTATAGTGATGGATTATGCACAAGTATACAGTGTGTCAACCCGTCAAGGATCAGCAAACAGAAATCATGTGTTCTTTGGCTATTGCCTTAAGCGTTGTTTATAACAAGCCAGCACTGGCATGTTTAACTAAACCTTATTTGTACATAATTGGGGCTAATTCTCAATAGTAAGGACAATACTTTTACTGTTTATTTTCTATTTTCCAATGATAACATGCATCAAAAACTAGAATCTTATGAAAACAGCACCTCAACGCTGAGTATTAGTTGTATAAAAAAATTAAAGATCCCATGGTACCATTCAAAAATAGAAGGGAGTTTCTCCCAGTGTCCTGGCCAAAAAATCCTCCAGATAAATTAGCCATTCATCCCATGTATGTTTATGGGACACTGCTGTGTGCAAATTGGCTGCAGTGTTTGGCTAAAAAAAACAGTACACAGTACACTTAATAACAATTCTCTGTGAAGCACTTTAAGACATTTTGACATTACAGGCACAAGGCCGATGAATGCAAGGATTATTATTATTGTATGTTGAATGCATTTTCTCCTCCTTCTCCAAGTTCTGTAATGCAACCAAGGAGAGAAGATTCCAAGATCTTTCCCATACTTAGAGGGAGGGTGCAGAAGTGACTTTCAACAAATGAGTACAAATGAGAGCAGGAACTCAGCCGAAACTGCAAGTCAGTCAGCAGGACACTACGATTGCCCAAGGTCTGAATGAGCAAGCACAATCTCGAGTTCTTCCTAAATGGGACTGAGGAACAGAAGAAGACCGAAGCAGACGGAATTTATTTCTTCTGTCCTATCTTGAAATCCCAGCTAAAGGACAACTTTGTGCAGCACTCAGATTTGTCCTACATTAAATCCCTGGAATATTTTACCTGTAAATCAGTTATGCAAAAAATTATCAATAATAATAATTCTTGCATTTTATATAGCACCTTATCATAGCATTGAGACGTCTCAAAACGCTTCACAGAATATATGCAAAGTGGAGTGACTGTGTATTTTGTGGGCAAAAAAATTGAATAAATAATATAATAATAAATAAAACAAATAGTGCTATGGGGTCTTTACCATCCATCTGAACAGGCAGACAGAACTTTGATTTAAAGTTTTATCTGACGGATGGCACCTATGACAACGGACTGTATTGGAGTGTCAATCAGTTCAGAATTCCTATGTGGGGCTAGAACTTACAACCTTATGAGGGTTGAGTGGTACAAACTGAGATGTAGATGCAATTAGATGCCGAAATCCAGAAATTGTTGCAAATGCCTCACACAAATAATGTTCAGTAACCTTAAATGAAAAAGCATTCTTGCCGAAGAACATATAAGATGTAGGTACAAGCATATTCTTTAATGCTTCATATATGGATCTTATCCCCAAAATGAAAGGCCAATCTAATACTCAGATGCTCAAAATTTCATAACACACTGATCTGCATATTCTGGATTCTTTATTTATATCTGTATAAAAGCTAGCATTAATTTTTCCTTAATATTGACTGATCCAAACTATTCTTTACTGAAAAAAATCAAAAATCAGTTTTAAAAAAATCTGCAGTGTTTTCATTTCCAGTGCAGGTAACCTGGAGTAAATAGTTGCATTAAAAAGTAATAAATCAAGTAGAATTTCATATTTGCAAGATGCCACTTGTTGGTTTACATGCCATTAGTAAGTGCCAAGTTGAACTCTAAACACTAAAATAGCCGTACATGGGTGGGTAATTTCACTGAGGAATAGAGATGTTTTAGAAATACATCTTGGAATAATAAGCAGATGTCAGAGGCACCTCCGAATCAGACACTTGAAGACCTGGGCCAACAGGTTATTCAGATATTCTTGGTTTCAAACGCCGAATGTTTGAAATGAGAAAAATGAGAACTCAATGAGGTTAACAATGTGATATCTGAACTCGATTCAGAAATGTCAAATTTTGCCAGTAACTGGATGCAAGTCGAGCTGACTCGCAGAATGCAGTTTCAGGTACCAATAAGAGTCGCTATATCTGACTCCTGGTAATAGATATTGTATGTTAGATACCCACGTCAAATAGATGCTTTTTATTATCTTAAAAGATCCTCTCTGTAAGCAGTTTGGATTGGAGTAGAATTCCTGCAGCTTGGTATGAGGTACTTGCGGGTGTTACCATGGTGGATCACCACTTAGCTACATCCACATTTGTTCATCTGAATTGGGGCTTTGATATGGAAGTGAAGTTGGGCTGCGATATAAGCCAAAACAATTATTGGTGGCAAGTTTGTAACTAGGTATATGAACTTACTTATGTAGGGGGGGAGATTCTATCTAGATCACATGGTTGGAGAAAGAGCCATGAACGCAGAGAACAATTAGACAGAGAGTTAGATGGACAGACAACAACAACAAATTACATTTGCATAGCGACTTTCACATCAGTGGATGTCCCAAGGTGCTGGACAGTCAGGGACAAACAGATAGAGAAAGAGATGGGGAGAGAGAGAGAGAGAGAGAGAGAGAGAGAGAGAGAGGAAGACCCATACACACATAATCCACAGTCATTACACTTTACAGTATATCATGTGAAGCACTTTTGGACATCCTGTCGATGTGAAAGGCGCTACACCAAGTAAAGGGTTATTATTATTATCTGTACTGTTTTCAAATCCACAAAGGGGCAAGTCCATTTCATCATATGGTCTGTATCATTATGTGCAGCTTGAAAGCCAACATACTTCAATACAAACAATATGCAAAACACCAATGTGGAAATAAAATAAAGGCACGAGTACTTTGGATGCATGGTTTATTTTTCACGCCATAGGCTAAATTGCACTGAATCCAATAGCATATACATTTCCACACTGCTTTAAAGTTAGAATGGCTGAAAGTGTCACATACCCAGCTCCACATACACCATCTAATATATATGTATATATATATGATGGTGGATGGATATCTGCAATCAGCCCAGTGAAATCAAGTCGGCACAGCAAAGTGGAAGTGATCTCCAATGTTTCATGCAGAGTAAAGAGAGAGAGAGCATTGCCTCTTGTAAACCACCCCCCCCCCCCCCCCCACAAAAAATGACTTATAAAACAATGTCAAAACAACTCAGGCAATGCATTGATACTGATCGTATGTCCTTTATAGTGATGTAAGGCAGTCATCAGTAATGCTCCATCACACCCCTTGAAACAAAGCCATGCACAGGATAATAATAATGGATTGACTGTGTATTTTGTGGGCAAAGTGAGAATTGTTGAAGAGAGAAATACATTACGTAGGATTACACAGTAAAACACCGACACAAGCCATTCGGCCCAAATAGTCCATGCTGAAGTTGATACGCCACATGACTCTCCACCCCTCATAATCCTCTCTCCCCAGCTTTCTCAACACTTCTCTATTCCCTTTTCCCCTATGTCAACATCGAATTTCCTCTTAAGTGCATTGATGTTTCTTGTTTCAGCTTCTGACATGGAGTTTTGCATTATCACTGATTCTGCCTATAGAATTCCTCCTAAACTCTTTTAGATATAACTGGTAACGATCTTGTATTCATGTCCCCTTGTTATGGGCTCACCAATGAATGGAAACAGCCTATTTATGAGCGGCTTAGTAAGAGGCAGGGAATAGGGCTTGAAGGATGTGATTTACACTTCGGTTGGAGAGGAGTTGAGACCTGGATTCTTTAAAGTTGAAACTTAAAGACTAAAATTTATTCAAATGCTCATTCCATTCCCCAAATCTCCTAGTCTCTGGATAAGGCCACAACATGTGGCGCAGAATACATCTGCCTTTCTGATACCTCCGTCATATTCATCCCTCAGGCCTATTTTGTATAAAATCAGTCAGTTAAATAAGAACAATAGACAAATTCAAAGGATAAACAAGTCAATGATCCCAGTTAACTGAGCCTCACAGTCCAGTTTGTTTAAAAGCTCATTTGTAACCCACTTTCTGCATAATTCTGCAGAATTTTACTCATCTCTCGAGAATGCAATAGCTTTGTGAATGTTACTGAAGTAATCCTCTACCACTCCCCTTGAAACAAAGTCATGCACAGTGCCTGGCCTGTTTCATTTGGCTTAGTGCAGCTGTCTGGCCAAAAAATCCAACAGTGTCCAGGGGAGCCGAAGGATATGGGTGGAGTGTTGGTCTGGAAGTATGAACCATCTCAGCATTTGCAGTGTCTGTTGGCCAGAAGAATCAGGAATGTTCACAGAGCTCAATGGCACTGGAGAAATCTCTGTCCAGATGTTTATGCCTTTCAAACCAGAGGGTTAACACAGGATATGGGGGATGGAGGCATATAATTGTGAAGTCTTCCACTAGGGTCATGTAGACTTTAGTAACAGGTCAAAATAAGACTCAAATCCAAATTATTTTCTGATCTTAAAAATCTAAGTCAAGTTCATTTTGATGTGAGCTCTTGTCTGTATTTTGATCATATTTCCCATATCATGAGCTACAGAACACGGTTATCATAATAAGGTCCCATGGCACTATTTGAAAGGAGAAAATAGTTTCTCCCAGTGTCCTGCCCAAACAATCCTTCAGTTAAATTGGTCATTCACTTCCTGATTATTTGCGGGCCATTTCTGCTCTCAAATTGACTGCTGAATCTGTCTATATATAACAAATACAGTCACTACATTTGACAGCTATTCCTGTGAAGTGTATTGAGAAGTTTTGGCACAATATCAAGTGCAAAAATTATTTATTATTTATTAACATAATATGTGAAAATGAACAGACAGTTCAGATTAAACAGAGAGTAGTGAATATCCAGGAGAGTGGAGACAGATTGTGTATGCAAATTCAGGTGAGAATTGAATAGCTATTTGTTGAATAAATCTATTGACTGGTGTGTGAGATAGAGTGCTGAATGAATTTTGGTTTTACTTTGGGACCAACCAGTTGGATTGTAATGGATGTTTCTGGTCCTGAACATTCCTATGTTCCTACGTAAGTAGGAAATGTTTCTGTATTTTAATCTGAAGGCCATGTAACAATTAAAAGTGTCTGGCAAACATAAGCCTCTTTTCTGATCATGACTTTAATTTAGATGGTTTCATTCTTGGCTTCTTTACATTGCGTAGCAAAAACATGTTAAAGTACAGCACATTCATCTGAGAAATTTTTGGCTCTAAATTTCTAATGTTCTTAGGTTTAAGACCATCAATTTATAGTTTAAAATAATGTGTAATTCTGGAATATAGTTCAAGTCCTAATTTGGAAGCCAATTTTTCAGTTCTTTTTGGATACTATGGAGTAGTGACTTTCAAATTCAACTCATGTATTCTCCAAAATTGCACACAACCTTAAATTTATTCAATGTTCTTAAGACGAAGAAGATGATAACTTTCTGGCCTATGAAACCTGAATAAAGATAATAATAATAATCCTTGCATTTGATAATAATAATAATCCTTGCACTTTATACAGTAAAGTGCTCATATTACACAACAAATATGAAAGTAAGGCTTCCTCTGCTGGTATCTGTGACTGGTTAAATTGGAAACTTTCCTCTTAAAGTCTTATTAATGGCTATAATCTGACAACTTTAGACAACTCTGACAACATCAGAAACCCTTGGAATCTATTGTTTTTAAAACTGTCATTTCTGTATTTATACTGATTTTCCCCATTTATACTTTTGCTTTCAAGTAGGACATCAGCACTGGTGGATTTTAAATTTTTTGTGCAAGCACAATGTTTGTGGACGTCACAGCGCATGGAATCAAACCTGATCCATGCTCAGTATGAAACAGCGGGAAAAGTGGTGGCCGAAAGGAATCTTGGTTTGTCTACAAACCTGCAATACCTCCAGGAGATCCTCCTTTGAGTTGGGTCTGCTTTAAAACACAGAACTTTCACAATTTGCAATGCATAACAGAGATCAATTACAGGATTAGTCTGAACTTATTTGAAATTGTGTAACACAATTCAAGTTAGATGGAAGTCGCCTCACTTTGTGGAAAGTGTTAGACGCAGGTTAGCAAGAGCCATGGCTTGGGGACCCCAGAGTGTGCATTGGGGTACTGCTGGAGTCTAACCAGGTAAAACCGCATACCTTGTCATTGATATTGTTGTCTGGCAAGCCTTCCCGCTGCTTGTCCAGCTAGGACCACCCTACTTGTTAGGGCTTTGGCTTGCAGCGTTAACAAGAGCTGAGTGGGAGAACTCCACACCCCGAGTGACTAGTCTGCCCTTCCAAGTCCTGCTGATGAGCCAGGCTGGCTGTGCTGTCATCAGCAGTGCCACAGAGTACTGCGGAGCCTGGCTCAGGAACCAGACTACCAAGACCACCACAGAGGGCTGGCTCGATTCCGCATTCCATTGGCAGGCATGTCACCTTGGAACCAGTTCAGCTCCAAGGAGACCCTGATTACCTCCCCCCACCCAAAGAGTCATACATTATAGTACATTATAGTAATTTTATACGTTCAAACATTCCTCTTAGGAATTGAACTTGGGACGTTCCTGTCCCGTATACTTTAGCATCACACAAATGCAGACTTAAGAGTGATATAGAATTATTTTAATATCTTGTAATATATAATACAGAACGATACAGTAGGTACTATTCTAATATTGCAGACACTTTGCCTAGTTAGGCTCAATTGGGGACATTTACCACAAACACTTATGACCCTGACATGGTCTCCTAAGTACTTCAGTATAGACGTAATATTTTATGGTTCTGCTGCTCCTGAATGATGAGGTCATCTCATTAATGAGATTTAAATTGTATGCCACTGGTCTCTGTAATGTATCCTCTATTTGTCACATACAGAGTTGTCATAGCTACTAACAACTCCATACTTCCACACTTTTGACACAATACTGAAGCCATTATCCTTGGACATTCAGTGAACAAAGAGGTTGAGATGAAAAATCATTGGAAAGTAAACATAACCACGAATCATTTTAAAATATAAAGGATTTTTTTTTAACATGTGGATAACAGTGAATATCAAGTCAGGCCGCTGGTGAAAATGGTCTTTATTATTTAACACATCACCATAACGTGGTGGGTATAATTTGCAGTATTTTTTCATAGATTTCTCAATCAGAAATGTGCACTTATTCATTATTGAAAACATTCAATGTTTTAGAAATTCAATAAATGCATTTCTCTTCTCAGTAATTCTGTGAAGAAATACTGTAAATTAGATCCCAATATCTCCTATGCATCTAAAAGCAAACAGCTTATTTTAGGATAGGAGCTTTGTAAAAGGAAACACTAATATAATTAGACATTTGCGCTTTTCCCACCAGACCTTTCTTTGATAACATTCTCTCTTTATACACCAGCTCTGCATCACCCTTTTTGATTCTGCAAGTCACTCAAGGTTTTCTCAAGACTTCATTCTGTACTCCTGTACTTTGCACCAATGTTTTGCAATAACCTTTAAAATCATACATCTTATGGTGTATCTATTGATGACTTGATTGACACTGCCTCTTACCAAAAGAAATCTGATTCAAATTTGTTGTAAATTTGATGTCTTCTGGTTATTCTGATTCGATAACAACTTTCAAGAGAAAAGTGGATAGATATCTGGGGAGGACAAATTTGTAAGGCTATGGGAAGAGAGCAGGGAAGTTGGGATTAATTTGATAGCTCTTTCAAGAGCCGGCACAGTCACGATGGGCCAAATGGCCTCCTTCTGTGCTACATAATTCTATGATTCTATACCAAGTGGTGTGCAATCTTAGCATCCAGCTTAATCCTGAGCTGAGTTTCAAACACATCTGGTCCAGCAATGAAATACTAAGACTGCTCTCTTGCACGATTTGCTCACACCTTAACTCATCCACTGTGTTGCCAAAACCTTCATTTATACCTTTGTTACTTCGAGGATTGATTTTTCCAATGTTCTTCTTGATAATCTCAAGCTTCATTCTCCAGAAAGTCTAAAGGATTCACAACTCGTGGAGTCCTGTAGCTCAGTGGTCAGAGCACTCGCTTTGCAAGCGAGAGACCTGAGTTCAATTCCATGCAGGGCGAAACCTTGGGCAAGTTTCCTTACGGCACATGCCTAGTAATAATCCCTCCAAAAAAACAAAACAATAATAAATTGGTCATTTTCAATCCACGACTGTTTGTGGGACATTGCTGTGCGCAGTTGGCTGCCGCGTTCGCCCACAAATATACAGTCAATTCACTTTACAGTCTATTCTGTGAAGCGCTTTGGGACGTCTAGAAAACGTGAAAAGCGCTATATCAAATGCAAGGATTATTATTATTATGATTAACTCTGCAGTTTGAGTTCTCACTCACATAAGGCTCTGGATACCCATGATCCACATCCCTATCCTACCACTTCCCACATATGTCAGAAGATTACATTTAAGATGCATGTTTTGGTCTCGAATCCCTTCCACAGTCTCGCCTCATCCTACATTTGTCATCTTCCTGCATTCTACATTCCAGCCTATACCTTCTGCTCTTCTGGTCTATTGTTCTATTTATTCAAACAGAGGTGATGCAGGCATTGAACTACTGTGCCTCTATCTCCTGCAAACGTTCTCCAAAACCACTTTGCCTCACCCGTATTTTTTTTGCCTTCAAAATGTCCTAAAACAATCTCTTTGATTGTGCCTTTGATCAACAATTTATATTACTTATGACTCATGATGCATCTCTGGTATAAGGCTTTTTATGGTCCTCCTCTAATGTTCTCTCCTGAAGCACTGAACAGTAATCTTGTCCTGCTCCATTGTCACAAGCTGCCCTCTGGTACCTCACCCTCATGGCTATGATCATGCCTGAATAGGGTCTGGTCAGTGACTACTAGGAAATTATTGGATTGGGGCAGGGACAGGGAGAGAAAGAGAGCAGAGACTGCAGCTGAGAATGATCTTCCCTCACCCAGTGTCCACCCACCTGCCCTTTTCCATTAGAAACACTGAATAAAGATCAGGACCCTTGTCTTGATTTCCCTCCCTCCAAGCCCAGGGATGCTGATCCCCAACTGTAACTGTCTTTCCCTCCCTCCCCCCCACTGCTGAAGTCAGCTGCTCCGCCTGATCCAGGGACTGAACCTGGGGCTGTTCCGCTCTGCACCACACGACTGTTCCAGCTTTTATAGTACTGATAGGCCAGCAGATTTAATAATGTTTAGGAATCCGTTTTGCCTGACTTTCACTGAAAGCTTGACTCACAGTTTCCTGAAATCTCATGATGTTTGTGACTCTCATGAGATTTGGTTTTCTGTGCCCTTTTCAGCTGCACACGAAGATCCCATCTTGTGTGGTCTGTAGCATTTTCTCTCATCTCATCTGCAGTAACAGGCCAAAGCTGATATACTGGGATTTGCAGAGGAAGAAGTCAGCAAAGTGGTCAGACAGATGCCGGAGCTGGCAGAGGGGAAAGTGCAGCCTTGTGGCATCTATGACAATCCTTGGTTATGACAAAGAGTGAATATAACTGAACAGGTCCAGAACACCAGTAAATAAAGCGTAGAACCTGAATGAAATATTTTTGAAAGAACTTGTTAAAGGGACAAAAAGAATGCAAATGCAAAAACAATTGTTGAGAATCTTTAACATTGGGCTCTAATGATGTGATGATTTCTAATAGGATTCTTTAACAAGGAATCTAGAAGTACGGAAGCACTGACTCACAGAATCTCCACCTCATCAAGATCTATTTTTGAAACAGTTTCTGCATGCTGGAGTACAAAGAAGGTGGTCAACATTTTGCACAAACCTTGGTTATGCATCTAACATATAATTCCCCACTTTATAAATGCTGCAAACCTTAGGTATTTACAACTCGCAGTATGGATCAGTACCTTCTGTGGCAAAGTAAGAGCAAACTATCTTGAAAATACATTGAAGTAACATAATCAGGGGTGGTCACTACACCAGTGATTCAATATGTACAGAATTGCAACAGTATTGAAAGGCCTGCTGAGTGCCCATGATGTTAATAAGTGAACATGGGTTTTAAAGAAGGTACCGTTTTCAATGAGAATTCAGCAGTGAATTCAGCAGTGATTTCTCCTGCATAGTTTGCCAGCGAGAGTGTAAAGTCGTTTAACATCAGGCACCTCTTGAGAAATTGCTTCTGGTCTGTTATTTTTAAAGAATCTGAAAAAATTGTCAGGCGTAGAGCTATCTTGATTAAAAACTTCTGATGGAATAAATCAGGAAAAAAAGCAGTTAATCCTGAAAATATTGAATTTTCAAACACGTGGACGTCTGGTGATGCTATATAATTTTCCCGAGAGTGTTTGATTTCCAAAACTGTTTACATTACATATCGGGAACAAAATACATGTCTGGTGGTTTTGTATTTCCTAACGTTTTGGATATTAAAGTTATATTGCATTCATTATTTGCATGGATTTCAGCATTTTTTGGTAACTTGCAGATCACAAATCTTGCTGCCACATTGTGTATGCAATATTAGGAAACATGAGTAACTGCTAATTCTTCATGGAGAAGTTTAGTTTGACCTTTTTCCCCCCCAACTAACTTTTTCACATTAGCTTCAATGAAAGCAAACTGAGCAGATTCCTCTGAATAGTAGGTGGCGCAATTAGAAAGATTGTAAAACAAGATAATTTAAACTCTCCTACTCAAATATATTCTAAAACCTTAAATTCAAATGCTTTCATCCGACTTTAAGTAAGTTCAGTCAAGTTCTCATATCTGTGCTGCCCCTCTCGCTACTTACTCTCAAAATGGAAATTCTTGCTATTGATGTCAAGTCTACCAGAAACTGCATAACTGCAGTAAGAGCACTCATTCTGCCTCTTCTGCAGTCTAGAATTTGACCTCATCAGGCCCTTGACCTTCCAATTTCTAGGTATTTCCTTTAGTAGTTCCCATCATACAAGACTTCAGGCAGAAATTGGGAGGGGGGTGAACTGCAGTTCTCAGTTTATTTATCATTACTGAATGGTTTACTGGTTTTAACAGGGGGGACGCTTTGTTTAAACTTCTGCAGAGGATAATTAATGGTTATTGACTGGTAAATGAAGAACAGGTGACAGGCCGAATCAGAAGAAAAACGATCTTGTGTTGTAGCGTGATAATGGCTTAGTAATTGCTGCAAAGCTGAGGCCTATTGCGTCCCATCATAATGCCAGATCATGCCCAGAACACAAAGGCCTCTGTGTGAAAGGTATTCAACCTTCCACATCCTTACACATCTGCTCAGTTGATTTGGTCCATTTATTCTCTGATGGGCTGCACAACTAAGGCAAAAGTTCACTTATTCCCACCTTCCTGCTCATATGCAGTCAGTGTCACATGACACTTGGCACCCCCAGTTCAAGTGCACCTTTGTCTTTCCAGCGAAGCCTGTGTTCTTATCAGTGATAGACTCAGGCCCTTAATTTACGTAATTTTATGCCTTGGTGCCAACAGCCATTAACTTGGCTTTAAATTCTTCATGTTTTTAAATGGCTTTGTCTGGGATTTTAAGAAACAGATGATGATCAATGCAGGATGGAGCACGGCATTAACTTTGGATACCTTTTTAAGGCAGGGTAAGTAAAAGTAACTTTCAGTAAGCATTAATGGCATGCTGTTTTGCAGTTTGTTCCTGCTTCGTCTCGAAAAGAAACAGCAAGCAAATGGTACACCCATGTTACAATCCAGCCAGACTTAAAAGATAATTATAAAGAAAATAGGTCAATTTAAACCGGTCAGTTTTACTATCTCTTGCTCAGAGAGTACAGTAATTTCGATTATTTTTCAAGGGGGAGAACTGTTGCCAGGGTTTGGATTGGGCAGATTTCAATCCCATGTTTTTGCAGGAAGCAGCAGCACATTTGTTGAGAGAATATAAGAAACAAAGCTCTGTCCAAATTCTAATCGTGATTTTTGCACACACCTCTCGAGTTACCCATAAACACTGCAGATCCCTGTCCTACACTTTATGTTATACCAGAAATCATACAATGTCTAGAGCACCAAATGAGGCTGTTTGCCTCTCCCTCCCCACCAAGTCTGTCCTAGTGAGAAATCAAAGACAACAACTTGCATTCATATAGCACCCCTCATGGGGTAGTATCTCGGAGCGCTTAAGGCTGCCCATGGAGCTATCTGCTTCCATTCGCTTGCTCTTTCCCTTTACATTTCAATATTACTTTATTGAAAGGTTTTCCCATTTCCTTTTCAACGTAGTTATGGACTTGGCTTTGATTGGTATTTGTAGTGAAGAATGTCATATTTGAAAGACCCAGTGTATTATTGAATGGTAAAGGGTGCTCGAATGGTAAAGTTAATTTCATGACATCGTTCACTCTTACATTGCAATACAATTTTCAGATATACATTCTTTTCATATTTGGCAGACTTCTGAAAGAACTTGACAACCTCAGCTGGACACCGGAGCTGGGGCTGGGAATTGCAGGAGGGGAAATATGACTATCAAAGAGATATGTTTTGAGATGGACCTTGAAACAGGAGAGGGAGGGAGAGAGCAAGTCTGAGGGACTCCGGGATAGAGTTCCATAGAGCGAGGGCAGAATGGCTGAAAGCCCATCTGCTGATGGTGGTGTGGATAGGGGGTGGGACCATAGCATGATGGTACGTCTTAACAGATGACTTCAAATGTCTCTGAAGTATTTTTAGTTATTCAGTGAAAGTATTTTATACTCACTTATAATGTGCTCAAAAACTAGGTTAAGGGGATACAAACTTCAGCTCAGAAGAGGAAAGATGAACAGATTTTACAAAGAGAGAATTTCATAAGTGAAAGACGAATTGTATTATTAAATGGTATAGGGTGCTCGAATGGTAAAGTTCATTTCATGAAATGGGTCACTCTTTTGATGCAATACAATTTACAACACTTTTCATGTCGAACAGACTTCTTGAAGAACTTGACATAGGTGAAACAGAGTGCAGAGCACAGTGTTGGAAGCAGATTGTGACTAAATTCAAGAGGGAGTCAGACAGCTAGTTGATCAGTGAACCAATCGAGGGGTATGAAAGTGAGAAAGGTAGGATTTTCAAAAACAAACTATATGTTTTTTTTCTTTGGGACCAGTTCGATGGACTAAGCGCTCTGAGACGCCTTCCAGCGTGGAGGGCGCTATAAAAATTCAAGTTGTTGTTGTTGAACACAGTGGTCATTTCTAGTCCTGTAAATTCCTACAATATGTGAGTTATGTAGAACCCAAAGTCACCTGACCAGAAGAATAAGATGCTGACGAGAAGCAAACACCGATGGAGAATAAACACAAAAATGTCAGCGGAGCTATGAGACGCTACCTTTGTGAAGGGCACTATATAATTTCACGTTGTACAGTGGTTACCACAATTTTCTTTTGCTAACAATTCTGGTTCAGGGAGTTTGGGAGGGTTGGGAGAGAAGGTTTACCCAGAAAATAGAGTCCACAATAACATCACTTAACCACGATTGGTGGCAGGTAAGGAAAAGATAATCCACTATATATTTAAAAATGTGCATCTTTCATGCCAGGAAGAAATCTCAAAGTGCTTCACAGGATATACTGCAAAGTGGCAGCCAATTTGGGCACAACAATGTCCCACAAACAGATGCAAAGTGAATGATGAATTTTATTTATCTAATTGAGCAGAGTTGATGTCTATTATGTAAGTTCTGTAAACCTTGTGTAAAGGTGTATTATGCAAGGTATGCAGAGCCCAAAATAATCCGAAGAGCAAAATGTTGCTGAGAAACAAACAGTGATTCATCATTTAATCACCACTGAATAATAATATCTGTAATGTTAATGTACTTTGCACTTTAGGACACCTTCCCGAAATTAAAGGCACTGTTATAGTACAGTTTACATTTAAAGTTGTATAGTACTTGGGAGAAAAACTCATCATCACTTCTCCTTGAACATTAATTCTAATACTAGGGGTATTGCTGCACAATGTGTTGTAAGTGAATCATTTTCCTTTGAACTGGCTGGTCTGAGGAATATTGGAAAAATATTAATTTAATGAGTGAGCACTTGAAAATGTTGTCCTCTATTTAAGATGTAGCATGTGCGTGTCAATGTTTCTCCTGGAATACTCCAGTTGAAAGAAATATCTATGCTTAATGTGACTAAATTCTATTAGGCTTTGAAATACCCTTTGAAAACTGAAAAAAAAAGAATAGCTATTAATTTATTTGAATCATAAATCATTTTAAACATAACTTGAATTTGAACAAAGTAACTTGTAAAACACTTTCAGACATTTCTTTTACAGGAAATACACTATCTAAAATGCAAGTTATTGTATGCCCCTACTTTGAGAAGGCACAATAACTAACTCGGACTCAAAGTTCAGTATCTGAAGAAGCTGAGCAGCACATTGGCTGAAACCGAGTCTGTTACACTATATGAATGTTACTGTCTACGACATGGAATGCAGCTGTAAAATGAGTCCAACTCAATCAACCTCAGAGACCTTTCAAAGAATTTCCACAAGAAGTCAAACAAAGAAGGCCATCTAAACAGAAGTGTTGCATGCATTCTATTAAATCTCTTCAGATTTTGCTAGGAGGTGTTCTCATAATTTTAACAGAGAGAAATGTAAAGCAGCCAATTCAGCCTCATTCCAATGGGCTTTTTTTAAAAAGCTGGCCTCTGTTCACAGAAAAAGTTGGGCAATTTAATTCGAAACAATTATTGAGTCAACCAACTAATTTCGTAACAGAATATGTAATTGTTGTTAGTGAACTACACAATCCTCTGATTTTAATGAACTTTTTCACATTCGTTTCGAAGTTGCTGAAGTTTTTGGAAAGTGGAGAATATGAATTAAAAAAAAAGGCTTCAACATGAATCGCTATTTTCACAAATAAAAAGGAAATATGATACCTGAGGAAATATATACTCGCAAAAGTCACTCAGATGCAAGTGTCAGACATACAGATGAAAATCTCTTGGGTTGAAATAACACTATACACCCATTTTTTTGGCATTTGCTTTTTTTTCACACATCGGGCCTGACTGTTACGTGCTATGTTTTCATGCCGCCACTAAGGATTCCGTCTGTCTGTTCAATTAGACTGAAAGTAAGATTTTATTTATTTTCTGGTGGCCCATTAGATTCTGCGTCAAAAACCTCTGAGCATGAAATTTAAATGGGTCACAAAAAATTCTGGTTGTGCAGTATTCAGCAGGATACAAAGAAGCCTCAGAACCTAAATTTCTTCAGATCTTCATGCTGTGAGTTCCTAATTATAGCTGCGTCATTAAGTGAATCGATGCAAAAAAAAGTGCAAGTTGCCAAGGTGGAACCTAAACAACAACTTGCATTTATGTAGCACCCTTCACACAGGATAGCATCTCAGCAACCTTAGTCTTGAATTGTCAGAGAATAACAGCGATGACGAATAAAAAAAAAATAGCATCCACTTGGCATCTTCTGGCGGAAGGCAAGCTATGTGGTCTTAGCTGGTTAAGCTCCAGCAGTACCAAGGCACACTTTGGCTCCAAAGATTTTGCTCTTGCCAACTTGCACCTAATATTCTACACCTAATTATATTTGGAGTTAGGTAAGCAGGAATGTATCCCCCAAGGAAGGGAATGTACATTCCATTTCAGTCACAGGGGCATTTCCATGTGTAGGTAACTTGCATATGTAGAACTCTCAGTCTAGTTTGGATACTCTTAAGCATGGTGATAGGTTTCTGACTCATACGGATGAGTCAGACACCTGGTTAACCCATAAAAGTGAATGTGTGAAATGGCTTAGGTACTCGCCTGCAGTGCTACCAGGTTATCCAAGGGAATCTAAAGAGGATAAATAATCTTAAAAAAGAAACTCTAAAAAATGTGTTGAGTGATGCAGTAAGTCCAAAAGAGCTGTACCTAAATGCACGATAGAGTTGAAAGATAACAGCTTGAGGAGCTGTCATCCCCATTCTATTGTGGGAAAATCCTTCTTTGTGCGAATGGCCAAATTATTTAACAACTGAAAGCTTAGATCGAATAGATAGTTTAGCATAAAGTATGTGGGGAAGAGGATAGACGTTTTGAATTGGTTAACATATTGCAACCTGCCCAAATTGTACGTATTAACCGCACATGTGAAGAGCAGGTACCCATATACTGTAGTTACAGGTCAGGAAAACTAGCTCCATATGCTCTGTTAAGTGAGAGCTGATCTGTTCTGCTTCGGGGTTTTGTTTTCAAACGTAAAAAATGGATTTTTCCCCTTGAAATTCAGTTTTTATAGTTTCGAGAGTAGGTAACTGGTATTTTTTTAAATTCTTTCTTTTCCTCTCATAATTTTAGCTTTGCTGCTCAGACCTCTTGATGCTGTAACTGTGGCCATACACACAATGAATTTACAACACCGCACCATAATTTGCGACAGAAACGTCTCCTATGTCCCATAACTCCTGACAAGGGCTTAGCCTTTACAACATATAAACTTGGCTGAATCACTGTGAATCTTGCAGACCTCCCACAATTTCACCCCCTTTCCCTGATGTTACCTTCTCTGTTGACCAAGGAGGCCCAGCCTTGATTGGTGGCTATGTCAAAGACGTGCTGAAAAGGTGACTAAGGTCTCGAGCAGCTGGTCTGGAGCCAGTTTATGTCTAGATTCTCTTGGGGCTGTGGCTTTGCAATTTCTCAGGAATGTTTAATTCACTGCATCTCTACATGGTTTCCCTCAAGGGGGAGCCAGGACCTATCTGACATCCCTAGAGGGCACTGGATAACTAAATTAGCATGAGATAAGTTTAGATTCTCATCCAAACATGAAAATACAAGAGAGAATTTCATTAAAACCAGAGAGGTGGGTGATCCCAGTTAATCCCATTGGTAAGCTGTTGCAGGAAGGGCTGTTCTGCAAAAATCCTCCAAGCTATGTTGTCCAGTTCAATAAATGTGGCAAAGCAGAAAAATATGTAAAACGTGCAATTTGACCTCAAGTCAACCGTAGACAATAATTTACAATTCTCAGGAGGAGTTTCTTTAGTATATGGTGTTGGGTGTGAACAACTGAGAAGGTTTAGTTACCTTTTTTTGTTTCTATTGTTTCCAATGCGCTTCTATTAAAAAGCAAGCAGTGAAAAATGCAATGTCTCACAACATATTCATGTATTTGAATCTGTTATAAGGCCACATTTTCAATGCCTCAATGTTTTACTCTGGTCCATTTAAATTCAGTAATAAATGATAAGAGAGAGAGAAAGGGTGTGTGGTGTGTGTGTGTGTTTGTGTGTGAGAAGGGGGGAAGGGAAGAGAGTTCAGGCTCACAGATCCTGTCTACCCATACTATTCCTTTGAATTCACTACAAGGCATGAGAGTATGCAAGCCTTGCTTCCAGTTCTCTGAGGAAAGGTCCTGTTTCCTCCACTCGTGGCATCCTGAGACAGTCTGGGTGACATTGCAAAATCATTACATTAGGACAGAAAATAAGTCCTGATCTCTGCTACACTACTTTATGAAATGATCCATCATTGGAGCACTAACAGCTAGAAGAACTGTAATGGTGTTTTGTGGACTTGTACATTCCTATATCCCTAGATTAGTTTGTTTAAAAAGCTTCATGTTGGAGTGGTTTCATTACAGCACAAAACTATAGTCGACCAGCTGCTTCAGGAAGACATAATGTCAATAAAATAGCTGTACCAGTCCTTGCTGTGCTCAGTTCATTGTAATGTCTTTCCTTTCCACTCCCCCACCCCCCACATACTCTATGGCCAGACATAAATCACAGAAATTACCACAGAAAATATAAACTGCGCAACAATTGTACTTTTGGTATCCTTACAATAAATCAGTCCCACGAGTAAGAAAATAATAATAATCCTTGCAGTTGATATAGCACTGTGTCATCTCATCAAGACGTCTCAAAGCACTTCACAGAATAGACTGTAAAGTGGTTTGACTGTGTATTTTGTGGGCAAAGCAAGTCTAATCTGAAAAAATATTTCTTCAAAAACAAATACAAAACTGAAATGAAAGCATGAAACTGAATTCATATCAAATATGATCTATGGGCCATGAAATAGTCCTAAGAGTTTTAAAAGTCAACTGCATCCTTGACTTGTATAGAGAGTCTGTTTCCTTATTAACACACTACGCACTTCCCCAGGAACTGTCACTTCTGTTACTGATTGGGGAGTAGCGACGGCCACAACACTCGGACACTCGGATGAGCTGAAGCTGGGCAAATGTTTAAGTGCAACATGAGGTTCAGCAACACATTAGCAACTCATCCACCTGATACATACATTAATATAGCTAAGTTATATAAATTTCCATACTCCACACGCCTCTGTAAGTAGGAACCCAGTTGTTAGTTGATTGGGGGATCGCTTTCCCCTTAAAAAAAGAATAATTTGGTCACTCAATCCACGACTGTGGAACGCTACTGTGTGCAATTGGCTGCCGCATTTCGCCCACAAAGTACTGATTCAATTCACATTACAGTGAAGCACTTTTAGACGTCTTGAAGATGTGATAAGATGTTATATCAAATGCGAGAATTATTATATTGTAAATTATAATTTGCTCACAAACCCATTTAATCTCAGTGAGATGATGTTACTGAATTTGTTGTCTCTTGTGTAAGTGTACGATGTCTCTTGTCACCTGAAATATATTTATATGCATTGAGAAGCCCGGGCTCAATTTCATTATTGTTTATAACACAAAGGTAAAGCCAGTTCTACTTGCTGCGATGTGAAAACAAATGTCATCCTTTGGGATAGTGTAAAGTGGAGGTCTGTTTTGTCAATTGACTACTCGTATTTTGATTAGAAAGTGCTTGCAACATGCTGGAATGAAGTCAGTATTTTGGCAATCTAAGGACCTCATGCAACTTGGGAAAGGTGAAAGGTAAGAGGTATCTTTACCTATCCATCCTCAGCTGCATGATAAAATACGGAAAATAGTTCTGAGATTGTTGGCAACCACAACAATACAAAATTACATTTGTAAAGTGCCTTTCAAGTCGGGAGGACGTCCCAAGGCCCTGAACAGAGGTTCATTAGGACCTGAGCTGGGATGGAGGGGGTGGGGGCAGGGAGGGTGGAGGGCAGAGAGAGTAGGAAGGTGGCTGAAGGCATAGTCGAAGAGGAGGGTCTTGAGGCGTGCCTTGAAGGAGGCAAGGTAGGGAGCGAGGCGAAGGGAATGTGGGATGGAGTTCCAGAGGGTGGGGGCAGGTCGGAGAGGTAGGAGGGGGCAAGGCCAAGGAGGGCCTTGTAGGTGAGGATGAGGATTTTGAACTTGATCCTCTGAGGGATGGGGAGCCAGTGGAGCCAGGCAGGCGAGGGTGGGTGTGATGGGGTCACGGAGCCTGGTGCGGGAGAGTACATAAGCTGCCGAGTTCTGGATGATCTGCAGCTTGTGAAGGGAAGAGATGGGAAGGCTGACAAGCAGGGATTTGACAACCACAACAAATTACGTTTGTACAGCATCTTTCACGTCGAGAGGACATCCAAGGCGTTGATTCATGAACTAAAGAGATCAGATTGCATAAAACATTTTTCACAGTGAAATGCTACTTTTATGAAGTGTGTGGGAGTGCCTAAAGTCACACAGTCTAAGATGACAATCCAATGCAGTCCTGGGGGTATGTTGCATTGTTGGAGGTGCCATCCTTCAGGTAAGACATTAAACGGAGGTCCCATCTGCCTGTTCAGGCAGACGTTAAAGATCGCTTAACACTACTTGAAATAAAAGGGAGTTTCTCCCAGTGTTCTAGCCAACAAATCCCCCAAATAAAATTTGTCACTCACTCTATGGCTGTTTGTGGGACACTGCCGTGTGCAAACCGGCTGCCGCATTTCACCCACAAAATACAGTTAATTCACTTTAAGGTATATCCTATCAAACACTTTGAGATTTTGTGATGATGTGATAAGGCGCTATACCAAATGCAAGGATTATTATTTATTATTAATATTGTTTTGGACAAAATTGGGACAGTGGAGGAGCTAACTCTGAAGTCATTTTATCTTGGCTGTGCACTTTGAATTCTGTGCTAAAACTGCCCTGAATCCTCCAAACGTTGTAAATGGACCTGAAAATTGCATTCCAATTATTGACAGTAAGGCAAAGTGGAATCCCATGGCTCTGCAAAACCCATCATTCTGGGCTTCTGAGCTTCATTGTTACCCTTAAATCCTATGAATGGTCAACTGTGACCGTCATTCAAATGAACGAGAGTTAAAATTTAAAGACTGCACCAAGGCTTCGCTGATCAGTAAATCTCTGCAAAATGTTCTGTGGTTCAGGGAAAAACTGCTGGACCTGAACAATAGAGTTAATAATTATCCCAGCATGCCGCTCCAGCTGACGTGAGCAGAGCATATCCAGAACGTGCAGGAGTCACGTTCCATCGTATTTACTTCAAATAATTTATAAAGATACCGTTATGAAATCTCATAATTTGTTTATCTGCAGCTTTCTCGAACAATATTTGATTTACCAGTTTTCTTAAGAAGCTGAGAGCTTCTGGAAATTCTGCAGTTGGCTATATTTTTCGAAACGAGCTGGAAAATATCTTTATTCATTCCCATTCTCACTCAAGTGATTCATTTTACAGTAGCACTGCCAGGATATTTCACATTTGCATCTGTACACAATGCCAGGTTCATGCAGGGTATGGGAGAAAGAGCGGGGAATGGGATTAGAGTAGATAGCTGCATTGGGGGAAGCTAGCACCAGCACACATAGGATTGGGTTAAATGGCCTCCTGTGATTCTATGCAGCTTAGATCAATGAAACTTGATAAGATCACATCATCAGAATGGCATGACATTGGGATTTAAAATGGTCTTTGATCCTGTCAGTTCAGTCACCCTGGCTGCATCTGGGGTGAGAAGAAAAAGAGGCTTCAATAATTGATAATTGGCCCTCCCGATAGCTTAGTGAGGTTATCCAGAGAGTAGATAAGCAGAGCATCAGAGCTGAGTTAACTGATCTCAGCTGTGGTAGCAACAGGGAATGAGTCTCTCAGGTGGTACAGTATTTCGTCAGAGGCCATTTGGAAGACTAGGCACATTAGGTCAATTGAATCCAAATCAGTTGCTATTGTCATAACCTGGAACCCTGTCACCCCTCCACCCGCTCTACCCTTCACCTAATCATTTCAGTCTGTTGAGCAGGAAAATGTTAATTTAAAGTATGCTTTATTCACTACAGAGGTATTGGCATATTGAAGGAGAAAAGACACTACCCTGCTGGGGCAACATTTTCTGGCAACTCAATTTATAAACAATGCATACAACTTTACCTGGAAGCATAGGATTAACAACCTAATTGTATATGGAAATAGTTTACAATAGTGATGATGTATGGGCTAATGGACTCCAATGTTAAATGGGTCCTGTAGCTTTAATGCCTATATGTTTACTGTATGATACTGATACTGTCAAATGAGAACTCGTTGCATTAGTAATGCTGAACAGCTTGGGTCAAATGCTGTGTTTCTCCATCAGTCTGTACTGTACTTGTCAACAATCCAGAAACAACCCCCTTGGGTCTTGTTGAGCTGTGGCAATTATTAATGACAGGTAAGGAGCAGCAACGATGGGATAGGTTTACACTGGCCTTCAACACTCCAGCAGTCAAAAGAGCAATTGCAAAAGTGACAATGTGGATAATTGGCTGCTTTAGATTATCAATGACTCATTAAGGTTAATCACTCTATTATCTGCTGAGCTCTATTGGAGATGGTAAAAGATCCAAAACAAACCATATCAACTACCCTGCAGAGGCTGATTCAATAACATCTGCAATCCTTTGGTTAACACGCCTGCTGATTGCAGTAATGGTGCTGCTGTGCCCCCAAAGCAGGAAACTAAACAAGACCTTTTACAGCTCGGAAAATGTACAGCAGAGTACCTCAAAAGCAAAAAGGCGATCAGCTGTATTTTGGCCTCAGTTTAGCTTGACTTACTGCCTCAATAATACTGAACCTCAGCTCTGTAACTAGAGCTTGCATTTTCCCTATTGGTACTCCTCCCTCTCTGCCAAGTTCAATTTTTCATTGTCTTTCTGTGCCCCCAGTAAACCATTAAGGTCAAATGTATGAGACTGTCAATGTCATCTCAGCTGAAGCTGGTTATTTTACCAAATTGAAAAAGACGATTCGGTTCTACTTGCTGCTGTTACTTTTTGGGAGTTTGTGTAAGTCCATATGAGAACATTAAAAATGTATATTGTTAAAAATATACAAATGACGACAGGAATGCCCTGGGAGCTGAGAAGATAACAATAATAAAAATCCTTGCATTTGATATAGTGCCTTTCACATCAGAAGGATATCTCAAAGCACTTCACAGGATGGACTGTAAAGTGGAGTGACTGTGTGTTTTATAGGCAACAATGCCGGACAATTTCACCACATCAATTCCCCCAAAACAACCATAAAGTGAATTTTATTTGGGGCTTGTACACAACTGTCATGGAGTCTGTTGCATGCTGTTTGGAATAGGGCCAGTATGAAAGGTATTACCGAGGTAGGCTTGCTTTGCACCACCACCAATTTGATGGTTCCTGCTGCACTCAAAGACTGAACCGCAATGAAGCTTGGAGCTATTCCATCCTGTGACTTGCAATACATCCATTGAATTGCAATCCCAAATTTTAGTAATGGAACCACCACCAAATTTCAGCAGTAACAAATCTACACAGGAAATTAAAAGGAGGTGCATTTCTCAATTTGGCATGGTAGGGAATAGAATTGCTTGCTTGCACAGCAATTCTACCACCAACCTAGAAATTATATCAATAATCTTAAATTAAAAAATTGAAGCAATATCTTTAAAACATTTTTCATTTTTAGCAGAACAAAACCCTTGCTGCTTAAAACACTTCCAGCTCATTCACCAAGGTGCAGCTGGTAGAACTATTACTGCATCGTATGCCCACCTACTACCACATGTGACCAGGAGGATGGATAGGTCATAGCAGACAGGACTAGCTCAATGAAGGTATTGATTCCGTACGGCTATAAATGCAACGTACAAGAATTTAAAAAAAACTTCAAAAGAAGAATAAAAATGTGCCATAATTGCATGAAAAGAAGCCTTTCACCCAACTTTGTCTCTGACTCTATGGGGCACAACATTGAAAAATAATAGTAAACTGAAATTGTTTTCTGCTGTTTATTAGCAAACGTTGTTCAAAACCATCTGATGCTTATGTAAAACATCCATAAAACAGAACTTCTGTTCACGGTATGGGAGCAAACTGGGACTTAACTGCTGAGTTATTGCTCCCCAGTGTATACTGGGTAAGGGCACCACTAAGCCACATTAAGTCGTTGAGAGCAGAAGGTCGCAAGTTCGATTCCTGGTCTGTGCCGAGTTGGCTGATCTCAGGGGCACTACTATTGAGCTCACAGCCCCTGAGTTAGGGAGGGGAAGGAAAAATATCAGGAACAGTTTATGCCCTTGACCGCCATCCAGTGAGCTCTGCTGGAATGTGTGGAAATCCGGTGAGGGTAAGATCGGACTTCGGTTTGATGCCCTGTACAGTGACTAGCCTGCAAATACTGTCTAGACTTACACATGAAGAATGTGAGGTACCAGAGGGCTACCATCCCCATGTGGAAATATCCCCAAGCATGACTCAGTGCCTTGAGGAGATGAGGAGGAGGGGAAGTTATATTATTCCCCTAATGCCCCATTTCTATTGTCCTTTGCAAACTGCAATGCTTCCTGTATAGTGTAATCTGGCCTGCATAAGATAACCTTACTGGGTCAGACTTTTCCCAAAGTGGTCTGAGCCAATTTCTACCAGATGTCCATTTCTTGGTGGTCTTTTCCCAGCATGTGCACTAACTGGCTGCAACAAAACCTTTACACAGTTATTGTACTTACTCCCCCCGATGACTCAGTGGGTAAATACATCAGTGACCAGAAACTCATCTGGTCTTTGCCTGGAGGTCACTAAAATTTATGATTTTAGAGTATTCTTAAATTCTGTATCAAATTGGAAGCCGGTTTTCCTTAGTTCTTAAAAATTTGGGATCTCAGGTGATGGCACAATTAGGTTTGGTTCTCTTGTTGTCTATAGTTGAAAAGGCTGCCAACCCTCACTGTATAGGCTCAAGCAAGAAATGGCCACTTGGGCTAAGCACTGAAGGGCTGAAAGCACCAATGGAAGCACTTTCAGACATTTAATGGGATAAGACGCAATAAAATGCAAATAACTGATTTTTTTCATGCAACAGTAACCTCATTTGTGAAAACCATCTCCTTCAGGAGATCATGGGAGAACATTGAGAAAAATCAATAAATATTCTTTATTTTTTGCAGTTAAAAATAAATGGTTTAGAAACAAGCAACTTTACATTTCCAATCATAGATCAGTGGGTAACAGTGGAAAGATGAATTCTGATACAGTCCATTTTTGAAATACGTGCAGCTATGTTTTCCTCTGTCAAGCTGATCTCTTAAGAAGAATCAATGGTGCATCATGTATGCACTCACAAAACTCTGCTTAAGGCTATTCATGGCATTTTGCTCACCAGAATTCTTTAACAGATCTGAATTCCATTGCAACAACTTTTCTTTGAATCAATCTACAAGGACACCCATAGTCTATCTGAACATGTCAAAGATGTAACTAATAACAGATAATATTAATCCTTGTACAATATTTGTATTTGACACAGGACCAAAATGGGAGCCTGTCTCAAAGTGCTTGACAGAATTTACTGCAAAGTATAGTTTATTTTCCAGGTGAGAACAGCAGTCAATTTGTGCACAGTAATGCGCCACAAACAGCCATGAAGTGAATGGTCAATTTTCTCAGGGGGATTGCAGGCCAGGACACCAGGCGAAACTCGCTTCTCTCTTAACACATGCTAAAGGTGCCTCTGAAACAGAACTGTAATACTGATCAATCTGAATTCTGGTTTCAATGTTATGCGAGATGAAAAACTGAAAAGCTTACAGCGGAAAACAAGATCTTATTAAATCGTTACAAGCAAAAGCAAACACTAATCATACAACTAGATTACGTCCAGGATTAAAATGGAAAGCGAGTGAAAGGGGATTACTGGTATCCTCCTGGGACTGCATGACAAGACCCAAAAGGCACTTTTGTGCAAAAGTAGAAAATATAAGAGTGGGAACGACACTTTTTTCTTCCATGGAACACTTCAGGGGATTAATACCTTCAGCGTGGACGTCTAGGCCTTTATATTTCTGAAGTCATTTGTCGTTATTGATCAGTGGTAATCTTTCCACCCTTTTCTAAATTTATATGCGCCGTTTCCGATTGTTAAAACATAACTGGTTGCACTTCATTCATGATGATTACTAGTTGATTTTAATTGGCCTTAAATGGGTCGCCCCATGTGGAGAGCACTTTCATGTAGTGTGAAGTGCCCAGTCCATTGTAACAGAAACTGCTAGCATTAAAAAGCCAGTGTGAAAGAGAGGGACACATTTGTTTTGCTGGAATGCTAGTTTTTTTTGCATCATTTGGGACATCTCAAGAGGTCGCAGGAAAGATAAGGTACTATATTTCTGGGGTTTCGTCACAGAATGCCATTTTCACATTGTATTGAGCAGGTTTACCCAGATTTTGGAGTGTATTATTGTGGAAAATCATTCACTGTGGAGTAATGTTTAATTACTCATTCCCACATTTCCCTATTGCTGGAGTGATTACCTCATAGCACAATGTATTTTGGATTATTTTCTAGTTTAAAAAAGTCATTTAAAATGCGGGCATTGAGTGGCTGGAGAAACGCAGGTTAAGTTTACCTTGGAAATTGAAGCTGAAGACGTTCGTCTGATCTCCCGGTCAACGTTTATTTTGAGGGAAATGAACGCAGACTTACTTGGTGCTATGCAGGAAATTGATGCGGAGGATATAGAAGGTTTGAAATTAAACCATTAACAGCAAATGTTTATACACGGATACCCTTGAACACTTGCCGAAAATTGAGAGATCCAGAGCAGACCAATTGTCCAAGTGACAAATATACAACGTAACTAGTTTACAGTGAAACTTTTTATTAAGAGGAAAAAGTCCCCCATATTTCTAATTCACTTTCCCATTTAACAACATGTAATACCTCTCTTGTTATAATTAAATTACTGCTTGTTCATGATGAAAATCTGAACAGAAACCTTCCATTGTTTAGTCCATTAAATGTCTGGTGAATGCACCTCATAGATCAATGGAAACCATTGCTCCCAGTTGTAAAGAAGCTGATCTCTGCACACATTATGCTTATTTTTTNAAGAAAGCAATAATTCCAGTTCATCTTCAAGCAATGGTCTGCTATTCAGTGTGGAATCTTTTGAAGAAGCTTATGGTCAGGATCCTGAACTTAAATCATACACTCCATTCAAATAAGTGGTCCACTGTCACTGGACCTGAACTTTCTTCTTTCTTCATTTTGTCACTGATATGCGCAGTAGGGTGACTCCCAATGCATTGGAAATGTTATTCATGGTTGGAGAAAGGAATAAAAGGGCAGGGAGTCCTATAACTCAGTGGTTAGAGCACTCGCTTTGCAAGTGAGAGACCTGGGTTCGATTCCTGGCAGGGTGAAACCTTGGACAAGTTTCCTTACTCCACAAGCCTGATAATAATCCCTCAAAGAAAAAATAATAAATTGGTCACTCAATCCACGACTGCTTGTGGGACACTGTTGTGTGCAATTAGCTGCTGCGTTTCGCCCACAAATATAGTCAATTCACTTTACAGTCTATTCTGTGAAGCGCTTTGAGACGTTTAGAAGACGTGATAAGGCACTATATGAAATGTAAGGATATATTGTTATTAGGAGAGGTTGTGGGGAGGGTTAAAATGGGTGGAGACTCATGTGGAGACTCATAAGCACTGGCACAGACAAGTCGGGCTGAATGCTTATATCAATGCTGAAGATTCTATGTTATTCTAATCATTGCAGTTTTAAAATGTTCCCACAATTCTACATGATCGTATATTGTATGAAAATATGGTTTCAGAGGTTAAGAATAGATGAAACTTAAGGCCTTTAAGATAACATAACATTCAATTGATCATATTCTTAATGACCTACAATGAAAAAATGTATTTCTCTAGAAATATGGGGGATTTCTTAACTGTTTTTCTTAACTATGAAATGAAGTCTCTGATGCTGACTCTCTGGAGTGTTGTTCCAAATCGATCTATGTTCAGAGCGGAGTTCCCTTGAGATAATGTGGTATCTTGAGAGAACATGTCTCAGGGAGGATCTTATAGAAGTGGATAACATTTCAAATAGGATTGAAAAAGTAAACCCAGAACAATACTTTAGGATGTACCAAGGAAGTAGAACAACTCACATTTATATAGTGCCCTTCACATGGGCAGTGTCTTGGCACGCTGACAGAACAAGAGGAGATAGGTTTAGAGTCGCAAAGGGCAATTTCAGGACAGAGACCAGGAAGTAGTTCTTCTTTACTCAGAGCGTAACAGGTTGCCAGGAAGGGTGGCTGAGGCCAGGACACTGGACTTGTTTAAAAACAGCTTGAGGTTGTGATGGGAGGATAGTAAGGTGGATGTTCTAGAGGCTGAAGAGCCTTTACAACTTGCAGTTAATGGAATGAGTCTCCAGTCGAGTGTGAAAACCTCTTAAGAAATAGTTCCTGCCCTCCAATTCCATTCATTATCTAAGTAACAGAGATCAAGAAACAACAATGCAAAAGGTTTAACAGAAATAGGATGTCATTGTGCCTTTTAGGGATGAAGTATATGCCTTGCACTTGACAGGCATTAAACTCTAGCCTCAGAGTTGCATCCCCAGTGCTTTATTTAACATTACAGCTGCTGTAATTTTTAAGCAAGAGTTTGTCAAATGAACATAAAAGTGCCATTCAGTTTACCAGAAGAGAATAAAGCTTTTTTTTTAAAAAGTAAATTTTCACCATAATTGTAAAAGCAGATTTGGTTCATGGTATACCTGTTTTAATCTTTTTTCCAAACTAAATGATTGATTTATGTATAAATTGTACTGCATTTAGGTCTTTTGCTGGCTATTGATTGATTGTTTAGATTAGTGCTGCCATATTTGAAAAATCTGTACAGTTTATTTAAAAAAAGACATGAAAAAGATGCACTGCACTTCAAACCAAAGATCTGGCACAGAAAATAAGGAGACATTAAACTGCTTACTTGAATCAGGAGTAAACTCATAAACTAGTGCATTCATGCATGACCTCAACAGAAGAGGCCTCTCATGCAGAAAATCTGTGGCTTCTGGCTGAAGGGCGTATTTGAGTACTTTATCTGTTCAATTATTACCACCAGAATATATGTCATTCATATGGTTTATACCCACTGCTCTTTAGGTCACACAAAGAAACCAAAAGCATCTGCTACAGTATTTGCAAATCTTAAAATCAGATGAGATAAAAATCAGTCTTTGTTTCCCCAATCGGCAATTTCGTCAAAGGCCCCAAAGGAGAGACGAGAGGACCACACAACAGACAACGTAATAAAGGGGCATCTTCTGCAAAGCTGGTGTACATCCAGAAGACAAGGGGCAAAACGCTGGGATGCCTGTTAGCTTTTCCTTGTAGTAATAATAATAATAATCCTTGCATTTGATATAGTGCCTTATCATGTCTTTGAGACAATCTTGTACCTGCAGTTTCCCTATTCACTCAGTTCCTGGGCTCGCTCATGCCACAAGAGGGAGGTGCCGAGCAGGGGCTGGGGTCTTCCCTGTAGGAGTGAGGAGTGGGAATCACCTGGATACAGCTTGGCCTACATGTAACTTGTCTTCTGTAAGTAATAAGGCATTGCAAAAATACAACCTCTGGTCATGGGTTGAGAACTAATTTGCAATACTTGCCTACAAAATACAGTCACTACATTGTACAGCAGATCCTGTCCTCCAAAAGTGAAAGGCATATATCTAAACTAGCAGTTATTATCATCATTATTATATTTGCAAAACTGTAATTTCCAAATGTTGTTAAAATGTGAAAACAAAGTCTCTAGAGCAAATCAGATCACATGTAATGCAAACTGGTTCATCTGGTTTACTCTCTGGCCTTTTTTTTGCTTACTTTAACAGTTTTTAGAAATCGTAATTAGGTGGAAAACTAGAAGTCGGAATTTGTGCTTTCCACCACATTTCTTGAATGCCACAAATTAGAGCCGGTGAATCCTCAACGTCTCCAAATAGAGGTATGAAAGAAGAATAAAAGAGCTTGTCCCTGCTTTGAGAAGATTGAATCCTTTTTTCTTCACAACAACAATTTGCATTTATATGGCGCCCTTCACACAGGATAATGTCTTGGAGAGTTTTACAGTGATGGGGTCGAGATGCAGAGCAGGCAAAGTGGGAGAAAGTGACCATAGGTGTGGTCGATGAAGTAGGTTTTAAGGCGGGACACATTGAGAGGTGGTGAGATATAGGGATAGAGGGAGAGAGTCACAGAGGTTAGGTGCTTAGAATCTAAAAGCTCAGCCACTGATGGTGGTGCACAGAGGGCAGAGGAGGCGCCCTAAGCCTGAGTAGAGTAAGAGGAGGTCACAAAGATAGGGAGGTACTTGGCTGTGAAGGAATTTATCCGTGAGGGTGAGAACTTTGAAACTGATCTGCTGGGAGCCAGGAGGCTCTGGTGAAGAAGATTAACACAATAAACAATGGTGTAGAATGACCAATTGCTATTCCTCCTTGGTACAGTCTATAGGCACGGAGGAGAAGGGTGTACAAGTGCAACAGGAACACAGTAACATTAATCTATCAGGAACTTGAATCATTATGAAGGTGCAGCCATACAAAGAGTAGTTTAGCATTGTGTCATCCTGTTTCAGTTGGTAACACTCTCACCTCTGCGATGTTAACCAGGGTCCTATCTGCCAGTTCACGTGGACATTAAAGATCCCATGGCACAATTTGAAAAGAGAAAGGAGTTTTCTTCCCCCAAATAAAATTGGTCATTCACTTCATTCACTTTATGGGATACTGCTGTGAACAAACTGATTGCCACATTCGCCTACAAATACATTGTCACTATACTTCACATGCTGATGTACTCAAAATGACTGCGGTCTTGACGACAAAAAGTTACTACATGTGAAAGCAATTAGGATTATAGGAACAGGAGGAGGCCGTTCAGTCCTTCGAGCCTGTTCCACCATTTAATTAAGATCATGGCTGATCTGAACCTCAACGAATCCTTCCAATTCCAATTTTCCGCGTTCTCTCCATATCCCTTAATACCCTGACCTACCAAAAATCTATCAACCTCACTCTTGAAGGTGTGGATGGATCCAGCACCCATGGAGAGAATTCCAGATTTCTATCAGCATTTGAGTGAAAAAATGCTTCCTGATTTCACTCTTAAATGGCCTGGTTCTAATTTTGTATCTACCCTATCAAGTCCCTTTATCATCTTAAACACCTCAATCAAATCACCCCTCAACCTTCTAAACTCAAGGGAATATAATCCAAGTTTACGCAGCCTTTCCTCATAACTTAACCCTTTTAGGCCTGGTAACATTCTGGTGAACCTGCGCTGCACCCCCTCCAGGGCCAATATATCTTTCCTGAGGTGTGGTGCCCAAAACTGAACGCAGTCTCCAGATGAGGTCTGACTGACGCTCTGTACAGCTGAAGCATCATTTCGTCCCCTTTGTATTTCAGGCCCTTTGATCTCAACATTCCATTCGCCTTTTTGATGACTTTTTGCACCTCAGAACTAGTTTTTAGTGATTTGTGGATATGGACACCCAAATCTCTTTGCTCCTCCAGTTCTTAATTTCTCCCCATTAAGAAAATATTCTGCTTTATCTTTTTTCGGTCCATAGTGGATGACCTCGCACTTCCCTACATTGAACTTCATCTGCCACAGCTTTGCCCACTCACTTAACCTAAGTCCTGTTGTAACTTCCTATAATAATAATAATAATCCTTGCATTTGATATAGCGCTTTTCACGTCGGGAGGACGTCCCAAAGCGCTTCACAGAACACACTGTAAAGTGAATTGACTGTATATTTGTGGGCGAACGCGGCAGCCAATTGTGCACAGCAATGTCCCACAAACAGTCGTAGATTGAAAATGACCAATTTATTATTGTTTTTGGTTTTGGAGGGATTATTATTAGGCGTGTGGAGTAAGGAAACTTGCCCAAGGTTTCGCCCTCTGCCTGGAATTGAACTCAGGTCTCTCGCTTGCAAAGCGAGTGCTCTAACCACTGAGCTACAGGACTCCTACTCCCATCTACACAATTTACTGAGCCTCCTAGCTTAGTGTGATCTGCAAACTTGGATATAAAACCTTCTATTCCTTCATTCAAGTAATATATATATAGCAAATATCTGAGGTTCCTGTACAGACCCCTGGGGGACACTATTTGTCAAGTCCCACCAATCAGAGAATGTTCCCTTTAACCCTACTCTCTGTTCCCTGTCTCCCAAACAATTACCAAGCCACGTTACAAAGTTACCTCTGATCCATGTGCTTCCATTTTCACTAATCATCTTTTGTATGGAACGTTATTCTTATCAATTCCAATTTCCCGCTTTCTCCCCATATCCCTTAAATACCTTGACATACCAAAAATCTATAATAATCCTTGCATTTGATATAGCGCTTTTCATCTCTTCTAGATGTCTCAAAGGGCTTCACAGAATATACCATAAGGTGAATTGACTGTATATTTGTGGGTGAAATGCGGCAGCCAATTGTGGACAGCAGTGTCCCACAAACAGTCTTGGATTGAAGTGACCAATTTTATTATTTTTTTTCTTGAGGGATTATTATCAATTGTGTGGAGTGAGGAAACTTGCCCAAGGTTTCACCCTGCCAGGAATCGAACCAAGGTCTCTCGCTTGCGAGGCAATCAACCTCACTCTTGAAGGTGTGGATGGATCCAGCATCCATCCATGTTGGGACTTTGAGCTCGTGATTCAGGGTGACAGTCCAGTGCAATTACAATTACAACAACAACAACTTGCACTTATATAGCGCCCTCCATGCAGGGTAGAGACAGAGTGCTTAACAGTGGCGGAGCCTGACTTGGAGCCGGGGTGGAGGGTGGGGGGGGGAGGGGACCGTAAGCATGAAGGGAGGTAAGAAAGGGGAGGTTTTCAGGCGGGACTTGGAAAAGGGGAGAGAGGAGGCAAGGCAGAGGGATTGATGGAGAGTGTTCCAGAGCTTTGGGGAGTAGTGGCTAAAAAGGCAACCTCCAATGGTAGAGCGGAGGGTGCGAGGGACAAGCAGGAGGCCGGTGCCAGTTGAATGGAGACGCCGGGTGGTGGATTGGGGAGTAAGGAGGTCAGAGAGATGGAGAGGTGCCATGGAGTGAATGGATTTGAACAAAAATTACTGTGAAGAACTTTTAGACAATGACTGTAAAGTGAATTGACTGTATATTTGTGGGCGAAACGCGGCAGCCAATTGTGCACAGCAGTGTCCCACAAACAGTCCTGCATTGAAATGACCAATTATATTACGGAATTTTTTTTNCTTGAGGGATTATTATCAGGTGTGTGGAGTAAGGAAACTTGCCCAAGGTTTTACTCTTGCGAGAATCAAATCCAGGTTTCTCTCGCTTGCCAGGTGAGTGCTCTGAACACTACAGGTCTCCCAAGAGCCTCAGGATTTCCATGCATTAGGTGCACACCCTCAACAATGAGAGACCCTTTCATAAGGCAAGAAAAATGTGGGACATACTGAACTATTTCTAATAATGTTTTTAAGATAACAGAAAATAAATGGATTTGTTTCGCAATGGTTTCAGGGCATGAATGGAAATGGCATGGTGGGTGGTCACTGAATATAACAAAATCTTTCACCGTGATCCGAGCCTGTCACAACCCCAGTTGCAGTCAAGTCGGTCATAGCTTAAGTGATTGGGTAATCACAGAATATTCAACCGACAGTTAAAGACAACCTTACTTGTATTAATCCAGGAACCAAAATAAACTCGATAATACCGTAGAGACTATAATAATGTATGGCGAGTATTAAGGACAGGGGTAGGAGGTTCTCTTCTATAAATTACATACACAAGACATCGTATTTGTGTTGCATTGAAACACATACTGCCAATATACATGTAAATACTTATTGTATATATGAGGAACTACTTGTAGTTATATCTGTAGGAAATAGATGCAGTGAGTATCAGTCTGACTCAGTTGCTGGCCACCTCGCCTCTGAGTCAGAAGGTTATGGGTTCAAGCTCCATGTTGCGACTTTGAGCTCATGATCCAGGGTGACAGTCCAGTGCAGTGCTCAGAAGTACTGCATTGTTGGAGGTGCTGACCTTCGATTGAGGCCCAGCCACCTGTTCAGGTGGATGTTAAATATCCCATGGCACTATTCAAAAAGAGAAGGGAGACTGTCTCAGTGTCCTGACCAACAATTCCCCAGATAAAATTGGTCATGGCTGCTTGTGGGATGCAAATTGGGTACAGCGTTCACCCACGAAAACATGCAGTCACTGCACTTTACAAAAATGTTGTGAAGCGCTTTAAGACATTCTCAACATTGTAGGTACTATTTGAAATGAGAGTATTATTATTACGTTGTAATAGAAACTGCTGCAGAGTGGCTTTAAAATTTATGCAATATTCTCAATTCAGCAAATTCATAGAGATGATGTCTCAATGAATCGACCAGTGGAATCTGTCCATGGTAAATATGTACAAAACCTTGTATAAAACAGTGTACAGTACTCATTACTATGAGCCTTTTTTGAGGTTTAAGCTCATCTGTGCTCTCCTGCTAAAATCTTGTTGTGAAATTTCTAAATATTTGTATTGCACAGAAGAGAATTAGACAATACTACAGAACCAAAGAGTTGTTTTGTGATTTGGCAAAGAAATACTAGTATTTTCCTCAGATTGTTGAGAGCTTCTTTTAACAATTAAAAGCAGAAGGATCTTATTTGTGGGTTTTATTGAGTTCATATTCCAGAAAAGACTGGGGGAATGCTGCGGTGTCAGAGGTGCTGTCCTTCAGATGAAATGTTAAAACAAAGATTTAAAGTCAACATGGAACACAATACAAACTGGGCCAGGGTTGGACTTGAATTTCTCCCAACCCCTACCCATATACTTTTGAAAACTGAGAAATATCAATCTAAGAGAGACAAGCAAGAGGCACTATTAAACCTTCCTCCATTTTACTGCTCTGTTGAGAAGATTCACGGGTATCAACCCATTTAAAAATACACCTGAGAAACAATGCCTGCAAATTACACAGCAAAAGCAGAATATTAAAACTGGGAGTCATAAAAACTGCTTTACATTTAGAGACGAGGAATGCTAAGGTGACTTTGTGTGGAATCCACAACAAGAGAAGGTTTGTCTGCATGCAAGTTTTAACTTCAGCAATTCAACTGCCCTGGTTTGGCAGCAAGACAGACTCCGGAATCATTTTAAAACACAACAGTAAGTTATAGTAAGAGTTCAACAGAACATATGTCAGTAGGGGTTCAATAGAATGAACTTACTGTTACCTTTTATAACATAAGTCTTCTTTTCCTGATACTGTCTGAATCTGAAACATCTAATTTAATCCATAGAAGAGCCAGTCTTCCTTTTATTTCCTGTCTGTACTACAGCAGTCGCCTGTTTCAATTATGAGTTTCTCCAGCTCCTACATTTTTGCTGGTCCATCTGGCTCAGTGCACACTTCCTTGGAAGGTAAAATGCACCAACTGTTCTGATCGGAGACTGATAGAACCCTTGAAACCTGCAACAATTAATAGCTCAGCTGAACTGATAAGCAAAAAAGGGAGACCACATTTTGGCTAAATGGGAAGATTTACAGCATTGCACTTTTTTAACAGAATATTAATCCTAATTAAAGTAAGCTTGCTTTTGACAGGATTTGAGACTCCCGAGTTAACAAGAGGCAAGTGGGTTAGCAATAGCTTTATTCCTCACAGAGAAAGGCTGTGCCATGCAATCCTTTATAATATATATATGCATGGTGCAATGAATCAAAATGCTCAGGGGACAAATTCCTCTTTGTGCTAAATGGTTTTTCTTGATTGTAAACTGTTCAGGGTCAAATCAACTGGCCATGAAATCTTTTTCAACGGTTAATTTTTGGATGGTTGGTGTGTGTGTGTGTGTGTGTGGTGGTGGTGGGGGAGGCTGGAGGGGTTGGGGGAAGGGTGAGAAAAGGGGGACAAAATACAGTCACTACCCTTTACAGTAAATCCTGTGAAGCGCTCTGAGATGTCTTCCCGACGTGAAAGACGCTGTATCAGTTGCAAGGATTATTATTATAATGAGAAAGCAAGGAGCACAATGCTGCTTTGATAAACCCAACTTTTGTTTTAAGTGTTTTAGAACTTCCTGTTGGCCTAGCTTAAACATTTTGAACTTTCTCCTTCTGGCAACAATAATTGCTGACTTAGCAACAGAAACGCAAAGCAAAAAGTGAATATCTCCTTGTGATGCTGACGTTGCACCATTAAAACTCAGAACTCTCAAGGAAATGATGGTTAGTACAAATTTATAGACTTCAGGGCATTAAAAAAAAGTCCAAATAATTTTACAGATGAGGAATATTTTGCTGCTAACAAATTCTTTCCTCTTGTTTATGTCGCTGCCTTACTCCAGTGATCACCATTGCTTGCATAACCAGCCACCAGAAAATATGCTTTTGTAACATTGGACCTATACCTCTTAATTTACTTCTTCTTTCTTTCCCCTCCCCTTAGCAAAAAAAATGAGGTAAATTTCTTCTATTCTACAATGTTCTATCGTGCTGTAAAAGGATTCTCAAAACTCACCTCCAAGAGAGATGCAGCAAATTGAAGATTCAACTTCTGTCATCTAACATTTTAACACTAGATTGAAAGGTCACTCCAAATTATTTAAAAAGTTACATTGATGTTAGTTATAACGCTTTTTTTTATTTTTCACCTGAATCTCTGGCACCCAGCACTTCCCAATATGAAAGGCGTTAAACAAATGTAATTTTGTATTGTATCTTTCTGGTGCACGAGAGTGGACAGGAGACCTTGACTTAAATGAAGAAGGCTGCTATGATATAGTGAACCTTGAGATGTTGCCAGGCTATTCAACTGTGGAGGACAGCAATCTGGAGAGGGGAACTCTGGCTGATTTTACTTCTGATAACCATGGGAACTGATCCCTTCGCTCAGCTGGCTCCAGCCTTCTACATGTTCCTTGTCCCCTCCGCTCCACCATCAGCAG
Source organism: Callorhinchus milii (assembly GCF_018977255.1). Classification (NCBI taxonomy): domain Eukaryota; kingdom Metazoa; phylum Chordata; class Chondrichthyes; order Chimaeriformes; family Callorhinchidae; genus Callorhinchus; species Callorhinchus milii. Next base: position 29,280,394 of record NW_024704743.1, read on the forward strand.
CTGTGTGCTTTTAGCCACGACACCCCGAATCTCTAGAACTCTGCCTCATTCCCTTCGCCTTGCCCCTCCTTGCTCATCTTCATATCATATCTTAAAACCTTCCTCTATGACCGTGCTTATGGTCACCTCCCCTCTGTCCTTGGCTCAATGTCAAAATCCTCCACTAAAGGATCTAAGACGCTACCCACCTGAAGTGCACCATATAAATGGAAGTTGTTGTTTAAAGTTGCTTTGCATAAATCCATAAAGATTAATTAACTGTGCAATAATTAGCTGCTGTATTTGCCTAGAAATACACAGTCATGACACTTGACAGAAATTCCCTGTGATAGTTCTTTGAGATGTTGTGGCATTAGTCATGAAGCACTGTCTGCTTTTGCAAAAATTCAGATCGGAATCAAGTTACAAATAAAATCAAACAAAGTGACACAGTCGGAAGCCATTGTCATACGGTGTAGCACAGATCCACTTATAAAGATAATATAGTTCCCAATTCCATTACTGATGAGCTAGTTAACTACGCAGAGCATGCAGGCACAAGACCTCCTCCCAGTCTCTGGGGCAGCCCAGCAACTGTTAGAAACACTGTGAGAGCAACCGGTTGTCGCTGACTATCAGTTTCCTGCACACTGCCAGAAGTGACATGAGCAGCAACCGGACTGCCTGAAGCAATGACCAATGCACCTTTCTGTCACATGACCTGTTGTAACGTGGAGTCTGATTTTATGGACCCAAATCATTGTATTACAATGGGGTCCGAGTATATTTTACACCACAGTAGGAACTTATTAGATATGCATTTAATAAGGAATCCTGCTGCAAGATAGTACTGTGGCTCCACCGTGTATCTACCCAATCATTATCGGTAATGCTTTGGCAAGCTCCCCATCAGCAGGTGAAAAACCCAAGAAAAATTGCTTTGCTAGTTCAAGATTGACTGGGTGTCTGCAATTATGCCTGGGAGCAGCTTTCAAACCACTTAAAGGCAGCATGCCACAGCACGTTGTGTCTGGCTACTCTCATTTTATAGCTATGTTAACTGCTTTTGTTATTTCTTCATGTAAGCACTGTACAAAATACAAGGGCAGTCAGAACCACAGGAAATTCTGAATGACCCAAAGGCGGTCCCATATCATGCTCTGCTCTCTTCTCACTTTGTCAAAAAAAAGAGGGAGGGGAGTTTTTCCCAGTGGCCTGGCCAACAAACCCCCAAATAAAATGCTCACTCACTCTTTGGCTGTTTGTGAGATATTGCTGGGCACAAATTAGCTGCGAATAGCCATGTCACTTAATGATGTATCTTGTCAAGCATTTTAAGACGTCTTGAAGATGTGATAAGACACTATATCAAATGCAAGGATTACTGTTTTACACACCAATGACATTCATCTCTTCTATTTCAATTGTATCCACTTGAATCCTCCTTATGTGATGTTCTTCGATTAAATCAAAGTTCCTTCTCTTTATAATTTCTTATTCTTTCTACTCGAACTTCTGAACAAATGGCACCGTTGGTGCTTCTGGGATTCTTCGCTGTTTTGCTGTCCAGCCACTTTTTTCCTACTTTGACAGCTTTCAGAAATCGCAAATAAATGCTTTGTAGTGGAGTCCTGTCGCTCAGTGCACTCGCCTCACAAGCGAGAGACCTGGGTTCAATTCCCGGCAGGGTGAAACTTTGGGCAAGTTTCCTTACTCCACATGCCTGATAATAATTCCTCAAGAAAAAACCCCAATAATAAATTAGTTACTTCAATCCACGACTGTTTGTGGGACACTGCTGTGCGCAATTGGCTGCTGCGTTTCGCCCACAAATATACAGTCAATTCACTTTACTATCTATGCTGTGAAGTGCTTTGAGACATCTAAAAGACATGAAAAGAACTATATCAAATGCAAGGGTTATTATTATTGTAAATATTGCAAATTAAATGGCTTTCAATGGTAACTGCAAATAGCAACTCCCATCCAGTTTTCGAATATTGCAAATTAACCCCCAAAATATATGTACACATATGCTTACATAGATGCACATATAACTTGCACAACTGTACACATACTCCTGATAATTCTACCCTGGCTTAATTTGTCATTACCACTTAGTTCATCATGCTGTTAATATCCTGGCCACATTTATTTATGTATTTATACACATGCCTAACTTGTCACTCTGGTTAACTTGTCACTGAGCCCTTGGAGCGATTAGTTATCAGGAGTTTACTGTACTATCGAAGAATCTTACTTATAGTGTTCATTTGCCTTTACTTGGCAACTCTAGGATGAGTTTCCTGTTATAAGTATTTGCCGTAGGTAGGAACGTCCTGTTGCAAGCCCTTCCTGTCCTGGGGATAGCCGATGTGCTTGCAACAGGAAATTGTTACTCACACTGAGAGGTCAAGTTAGGAAGTCCCTATCTAAGTTTCAATCATCACATCTGAAGCAGTGATTGCAGATACACCCTAGTTTTGAACTGGCTGCCAGGGTGCATCACACCACCATCACAATAATTGCAGGTAGCCTTCCCCTCCGCAATTCAAGCATACATGTGTTCCCTATTGTATCTGTGTCATCATCTTTAATTGCAACTGGACACAAGTTCAAACTGACTTCAGATTAAGAAGCCAGGGGTCAATGAATAATCCCCAATGAATAGAGGTCCAGGTAGGAGATTGCCTGAAATCCCTCAGAAGGCTACAGATTGAGTAACGCCAAAAAAAAAGACGGGCAATATGGATCTGAACAAAGAGGTAGATCACAAGTAAAATGGGTTGAACAAACGGAAAAGGTTGAGGATTGAGTGGGGTCAAAGGAGTGGGAAAGATCACAGCTGGAACAGAGCAAGAGGGGGTGAAAGGTCACAGATGAAGTCAATGTGAGCACACAGGAAAGGCTGGTTAGAGTGGGACAGGAGAAAAGAAAATCTGCAGCTGGCGTGAGGACTGACGTGACTAAATGCTTGCTGAAGGCATCAACTCGAGGTTGGTGAATGCGGTTACCATGTGGCGTCACCAGGGTTAATGCACAAGCAAGAGTGCTGTGATATGTAGACGCTAAATGCTGAGCATGTGAAAGAATTCCAATTCTTTCTATCTCATAGTTAGCAGATCCTGACGTGGGATTGATATGCAATCCTTTAGCATTTGGTACGACATGCCCAGCCTGTCAACATTGAAACACATCTAAACATATAGCATCCAAATCTTGGCTCAACCACCCGTTCTGTATTCCCTGGCTCAGATTCTGTATGTGAAGGTGATTTCCCGTCTACTGTAATTGATATCAGGACGACCAGATTTCTGACTTTGATTCAATAGGTATTGTTCAGCAATGTTGTACGGAGTTAAGTATATAAATCTATTCTGTCTGACTCTTTCATTAATCTACTGGACACTCCAGCTATGCTCTGAAAAGTTTCATTCTTCCCAACCGGACACGTTTCCATTGGAGTGAATGGCTGGGCTCCTGTCTTGATGCAGACAGCTATCCATTGTTTAAAATATAAAAATGAAGGCACAGTTTTGGTGAGCGTATTTTAAATTTAAGTTTAAACGTGGGTGTTCTCTAGAACTAATCACAAATTGTTTTGACGTGCAGAGACTCCCTGCAGAAAACACAGTTTACCTCGCACGGAGTTTTCTCCAGCAGTGAGGCACCAGCAACGTTATTGCAATCCTGAGGAGTGTTTTTTCAACCCTATTGTTTCTTAACCTCAGAAGTGCATTCCAGTGTGAATTGTTCCCATTTCCCACACCAGTCCTGTTGTGGCCTCGCCGAGTGAGATTGACAGTTCAGTGCTAGTCTATGCCAAATTTGGAGCAGTTTTCTGCTCTCAATCCACACTTAGTAAGAATTAGGTTGAGACTGCACAAAATCAATTTACAATGTGCTTCTGTAGCCAGCAGAGCAATTGGATTTAGCGTCCCAGAGGTGTAAATTGAGTGTGCTAGCTTACTGTGCCACCAGTCCCTCCAAATTGAGCACAAATGTGAAATAGATTCACAGAAAAATTATGGCCACATTGTGCGCCTTTCAGTTCTGACGAAGGGTCGTGGACCCGAAATGTTGATTCACTTTCCTTTCTCCATAGATGCTGCCTGACCTGCTGAGTGTTCCCAGCGACTTCTGTTTTTGTTTTGAGAAGCAGCCATGCCCAGTCCTCCACACAGGGGCATGCTACATCTGGGACTGAAGTCCTGAGTTACAGAAAATAAATGAAAAGACATTCCACAGTAACTGACAGCAGAGGAGAACAGCTGGATTATTGCTGATCGTTCCCCACGACCAACCCCCCCACCCCCAGAAATACCACACATGTGGTATAAATGTCAATGGGTTATTTTTAAACCCGGAAGTAAAGCAGATTATGTCACTCATTCATTATGGCATTCGGTCACTTTGGCTGCTAACATTCCTAACTGAACACTCATTTGTTCTATTACTGGATTGGACAAATATATTGCATAAATAGAACAACCAAGGTAGAGACAGGAGCAGTTGGCAAAGATCCACCTTTATGGGTTTGTGCATTACATCTTTTCAGTCTCACTCAACAGTTTTTCATATGTCACTACTCCCCATAAACATGTACACCAGCCTGGCTCAGTTGGTAGCAGTCTCCTCCAAATCAGAAGTTTGTGGGTTGAAGCCTCAAGTCGGGATTTGGAACCCATATACTCTATGTTGATGCACCAATAAAGTGTTGCAGGAATGCTGCATTGTCCAATGTGTCTCATTTGGACAAGACATTAAAGTGAGGTCAAGTCTACCTGAACGAGTGGCACTATTCGAAAAAAAGGGAGTTTCTCCCAGGGTCTTGGCCAATAATTCCCCAAATAAAATTTGTTGTTCACTCCATGTCTGTTTACTGTGCGCAAATTGGATGCCACATTCATCCATAAAATACACACAAGCATGCTAATTTACAGTATATCCTGTGAAACATTTTGAGATATCTCGACAATGGAACAAGGCACAATGTGAAATGAAGTATAATTATTTTAAACATATCAGTTACCCACAGCAGAGGATTCAATTGCAGGTGCAAGCCCAATTTTGAAGCACCAATATAAAATCCAGTTTTCTAATGAACTAGGTAGTATCCGTAACAGTAAATACAGAATAGAACTGGATTAGAAGCAGACTAAACCACAGGTGCCATTCTAATAATACTGCTACCCACTTTGACCACACAGGAAATAGAGAAGGCTATTCAGACCATTTGGCTTCCTCTGCCAGTTTATTAGATTGTGGAAGATCTCTTTAATTCCATTTATCAAGCCAATCCTCTATGGCGGTCTCGGTCACTTAGGAGACAGGCGGGTCCAGAGTAATCCAGGGTGTTGTTGATGACAGCACAGCCAGCCTGACTCATCGGCAGGATTTGGAAGGACAGACCAGTCACTGGGGGCAGGGACTCTTCTTGCTCAGTTCCCATTAACCTTGTAAGTCAAAGCCCTCACAGGTCGGGTGATCTGAACTGGGCAAACAGTGAGAAAACTTGCCAGGCAGTGCTCTCAATAGCACGCTATGCGATTTTAGCTGGTTGAACTCCAGCAGTACCCAAAACACTCTGGGGTGCCCAAACCTTGGCTCTTGCCACTCTGCGCCTAATACTTTCCGGAATTAGGTAAAAAAGGATGTGTCCCTCCAGGGAGAGAGTGCTTATTCCATTCCAATAAATATCTCTGGAATTTCCATGTATAGGTGGATGCATGGAAATCTCAGCTTGGTTTGGATACTCCTAAGCGTGGTGATAGATTTCCGCATGTGTCAGACACCTGGCTAGCCCCCGCAAAAATTAATTCCATTTCCGTGTCTTTACTCCATACCACTTAATATCTTTACTTCCAAAGTATCTGTCCATCTCTCTTTGAAATATTCCAATTAATTCTACCACATGGCTTTCTGTGGCAATGTATTTCACACAATGCCTAACGATGGTTCACTACTGATACCTGAGGGGCTTAGCTAGACTGGGGTTATATTCCTTACTTAAAGGCACTTAAGGAGTAATTTGTTTGAGGTATTCATAATAATGACAGGTTAGATAGTGGATGATTCTTGCCTTGAGTAGAGGGATCAATGACAAGGAGGCATAGCCTTAAAATCAGAACTAAGTCAGTTAGAATTGAAAGTGGGAAGTATTTCTACATAAAAGATTGTGAAGATGTGAAATTCTCTGTCCTAGAAAGCTGTATAGGCAGAATCAATAGGGATATTCAAAAGGGGTAGAGGTATTAAGGGGTATGGCAAAACAATGGGATTGCAGGATTATATCTGCAAAATTAAAATCAACAAAATGTTTATGACACTTAATGACTGGAAGAAAAGCTGATTATAAAATAGTATAAATAACTATTCCACCTCACGATTCATGCCAGCGCCTTGGGACATCCTCCTGATGTGAAAGGCGCTCTAAAAAATATAATTTTGTTATTTTTGATGCATCCATAGCAGATAGCAGTAATGTACTCGGTTTTTAACAGATTATGTACCTCTATTTCTTTATTTGTTTCTTTATTTAGATTACTGTCCACATGCTCCTCCGTATCTTGTTGAGCAGGATGTCTGGACAATTCAGGTGATCAATTTTTGGAAACTAACGATAATTCTGAGTGATACTTGTTTTGGATCTCTGCTAACTTAATGTTTTTATTGTAAAGAGTCTTACCAATGAATAAAATATTCTTTCTGATCCACCTCCAACATTCCTGTTTTGCAACAGCAGAACAAGCCATCTTAAAAGTGTTTAAAATAATGAAGGGAATTGACAAGCCAGATTTAACAAGCCAGATCTTCCCATTTGTAGTGGAATCTAAAATATGAGGACATGAATCAGTTGGAAGTTAGATCAGGAAATATTTCTTCACACAAGAGGATTGCTCCCAGAAGGTCGCAATTGGGTTTATTCAAAGGGGATACATAAAATCCTGGGAACGAAAGATATCCAGGAATATGGGGAAAAAAGGTGGAGAAACGGGATTGAAAGATCTTCCATGATTCAGTAAAACAGTGGAGTAGATTCGACGGCTGAATGTCCTTGTCCTAAACCTTTGTTCCCAATGGCAGTACCTTCTAAATAACCTTTCCTCAACAGATAAAGAATTTGTAGGTTTAATCTGATATCAAATGCTACTGCAATCCCAGAAAGGTTAAAGAGGTGCCTAGCAACATCAAAATTTAGAGAGGTACATAATCTGTTAAAAACCGAGTACATTACTGCTATCTAACGTATAATGTAATAATAATAATTTGGTCACTCAATCCTCCACTGTTTGTTAGGACACTGCTGTGCGCAATTGGCTGCCATGTTTCACCCACAAAATATACAGTCAATTCACTTTACAGTATATTCTGTGAAGCGCTTTGCAAGTATCTTAAAGTTGTGATATGGCTATCAAACGCAATAAATATTGTTATAATATACACAAGCCATAATGTGGAGTCCTGTAGCTCAGTGGTTAGAGCACTCACCTTGCAAGCGAGACACCTGGGTTCAATTCCAGGCAGGGCGAAACCTTGGGCAAATTTCCTTATTCCACACGCCTAATAATAATTCCTCCAATACAAAACAATAATAAATTGGTCGTTTTCAGTCCACGACTGTTTGTGGAACACTGTGTTTCGCCTACAAATATATGGTCAATTCACTTTACAGCATATTCTGTGAAGCGCTATGAGACGTTTAGAAGACGTGAAAAGTGCTATATCAAATGCAAGGAATATTATTATTATATTTCACAAGGCCATTCAAATAATACCCATCTTAGATCACATCTTAACCGGCATAATTTCTCATCGAAAATCATACAATTTCAATAATGTACATTAGACAACAATTGATAAAACAAATTGCTCAGAATTGACCAGAACAAGTACTATCCACAGAAATACACACACTAAACATTAAGAAGAAATGATATTTCTAGCATGTCCAATCTCCCTGCTGGAATTCTGATACAGTCATAAACAGTTCTTTGACATCTGTTTCCAGTGCACTGCTGGTATGCAAACTATTGTCTATTGGAAGTATGCTGTAGTAATGTTTGCCAGGGTTAAAGACTGGGTCAATTTGATTGAAAAGCTAAAATTAGCTCTTGTTTGTTTTCCTAAAACTACCGTAAACCCTTTTGTTTTTGTTTGACCTTTGCTCTCCAATTTCTCTGCTGCTTTAGTCAATTACCATGCAACATAAAGCTATGAAATATATCTTGGGATCAATTCTGCTCTGCCCATTGCTTCTAACAGAGCCTAAACAAATTAGGAGCTGTGAAAACAAGAAGGATTAAAAATAATGGAGTTTTTGTTATTCTAGAACCCAAAGATTTAATGATTCTTTCTTCTTCTTTAACAGAATGACTTCTGTTGCCAATTTTGTCTGTTCAGTTGAGTTGTAATAAAACGTGAGCAATTATCACTTTCAGCACGTTACAAAACATTTGTGCACGATAATAACAGCAACAAAATTATATTTGTATAGCGCCTTTCACTTCGGGAGGACGTCCCAAGGTGCTGGACAGACAGAGTTACAGACCCGAGCTGAGGGTCAGGGTGGGGGAGGGTGAAGGGCAGGGGGGGGAAGCAGGGAGATCGAAAGCACAGTCGAAGAGGAGGGTCTTGAGGTGGATCTTGAAGGTGGCGAGGGAGGGGGTGAGGCGGAGGGACTGTGGGATGGAGTTACAGAGGGTGGGGGCAGAGTGGCGGAAGGCCTGCCCGCCAATAGTGGGGCGAACAAGGGGGTGACGTGAAGCAGGCCGGAGCCCGCTGAGCGGAGGGAGCAAACAAGATGGTAGGGGTTTAGGAGGTCGGAGAGGTAGGGAGGAGCAAGACCGTAGAGGGCTTTGAAGGTGAGGACCAGGATTTTGAACTGTATCTTCTGTGTGATGGGAAACCAATAGAGTTGGGCAAGGATGGGGGTGTGGGAGAAGACACGGGCTGCAGAGTTCTGGATGATCTGCCGCCTATGGAGGGAGGAGTTGGAGAGGCCGACAAGCAATGAGTTCGCATAGTCGAGCCTGATGTAATGAAGGCATGTATGAGGGTTTTGGGAGCCTGCGGTGTGAGACAGTGGGAGCCGTGCGGCGTTGCAGAGGTGGGGGAGGGCAGAGCGGGTCACGTCGCAGATGTGGGGTAGAGAGGATAGTTAAGAGAAAGGCAAGAATAGGTTTCACGGGGCTAATATTGGTCTTACACCTCCGTCCTCAAAAAAACAAATAGTTTGTGTAAGTTAAAAAGATTTCACATAAATTATGATTATTCCAAAAGATAAAAGATCAGCGCCGACGACAAAGAGGGAAGGAAGCAGAACAGTGAGACTGACTTGAAAACTATGCTATTGTGTTGCTAGTTTCCACAATGACTGAACAATTGGGTTTCACAACAACATTGCTCACTTTTGCCATTGTAAAATAGGTCCGGTCAACCCCCTGAAATAAACAGAAATGTTGCTTATTTGCCCCTGGTTTCAGCCTTGTCCCTTTTATTCTTGCAATATCCACTTTGGACAGCACAAATAAGTTACAGAAAATCCTGTGAAGCACTTTGAGACATTTTGACGACTTGATAAAGTGCTATATCTAATGGAAGGATTATTATAATGCGACGATCAAGATCACCTTAAAGATATTTAATTTTAAAAGTTGCTTGCTGTAAAGTCATATTTAAAGTATCTTGTGAGCATTTCACTCCTATCTCACTGGCTTAGATGTGGTGCACCAACTGAGCTGTAAGCACTTTTCATAAGGCAGTCTTCTTTACAAGTATGTTACACTGAGGAACATTTAATCGTGTTACTTTAATGCTCCAGATCTCAGACTTAACCATAGATTTCTGAGACGCTGCATGCACCTACTAAATAAGGTGGCTGAAACATTGGCCTCAAGAGCGAGAGAATTAAGTTAAATTCAAACATCCCACTTCAGTAACACTGAAAACATATACAACATTCAGTAATAACACCTTCACATCAAATGAATTTCTTGAAGCAAGAACATTGAAAAATGTTAATAAAATCCTTGGTAAAAATCCTAGCTCTCTTGCCTCTGGGTCAGAAGATTTAAGTCTCACATCAAGACTTTGAACTCAGTCTCGGCTGACACTTCAATGTAGTGCTGGGGCTACGCTGCACTGTTAGTTGTGTTATCCTTCAGATGAGACACTAAAACAAGTTTACTGTATAATTAATAATATTAATAATCCTTGCATTTGATATAGAGTCTTATCACATCTTCGAGAAATCTCAAAGTGCTTCACAGAATATACTGTATTGTGAAATGACTGTGTATTTTGTGGGCAAAACACGGCAGCCAATTGCACACAGTACAACCAATTGCACACAGGTTTTGTGTAAACCATCAGCTGTGATTTACCCAAACTGACTGACCACAAACAGTCTTGGATTGAGTGACCAATTTATTACTTTTTTAAGGAATTATTACCACCGGAAAAGCAATCTGCCAATCGACTAAAAAATGGGTTCCTACTTACTGCTAGATAAATAGAGGCATGTGGAGTAAGGAAACTTGCCCAAAGTTTTGCCCTGCTGGAAATCAAACCCAGGTCTCTTGCTCGAGAGGCGAGTGCTCTAACCACTGAGCTACAGGAGTCCACAAGTCATACATAAAGCAGACAAGGCAAAGGCTCAGCTAGGTAAGAAGGAAACAGAAAGCTTCAGATGAAGAAGACCCTTCAGTCTATTTGATCCCATTCATCCAATTGTGTTCCTGCACTCCAGGGTTTCGCCACTGATGGCTAGTGGCACTCTGGTGTTTGGGTTTATTGCCAAACTCAATAAATCATTCACGAACCAACAGTTCCATCACCTTAATCAGTCTTTCTCTTGATTGGGTGACTAAATTTCCCCAGAGAAAGCAAAGAAAAAGAGAAGGATAGAGGAGAAGAGGAACAATTAATGTATTAAAAGATCAAGAATCAAGGTAAAAAAAATCATATTCTCCACGTAAAACTTTCTCATACTGATTCTCTCTCCCCCTCACAAAACAAGGATACCAAAACTGCTCAACCTGAATGTATCAGTGTTTTTAGTAATATAGATTATGCCAGAGATCATGTATGTTTAATTGCAATGAAACTGTTACACTGACTGACCTGTAAATGCTCCAAGAGCTATCCCATGTGAAGGTCGCTGTAAAAATGCAAGTTGTTGTTGAAAATAATTTGTTATATCATAGAAATAAAAGCATTATAAGTGACAGAAGCATCGGTCATTTATTTCATGGCTATTTGTGGTACTGGACTGCTGTGCTGATTCACCTAAAAATACACAGTCACTCCACTTCACAGTATATCCTGTAAAGCGTTTCGAGATGCCCTCTTGACGTGAAAGGCACTACACTAAATGTAAGGATTATTATCATTATTATTACAAGTTTATCAGAGGTTATGGTGTATTATGAGCATTACCGTGAAGTGCTACTGTAGAGCTTAGCTACAAAAAAATGCAAGTGGAAGACGTACACAAATTGAGACATGGTTATTTAACGCAAAGTCATAATGATGGAATAATCTTCGTCTTTTGAAGCAAGTGATGATTGCTTCCGTATTCATGTTGGTTGTTGATTATACAGAATAGCCCTGAACGTCATGTACCATAAATCCCGCAAACCTTACAACCTAATAAATTCCATGAAGAATCACAGCTTTATCAATGTAAGTGTGGAGCATTTCACTCAAATCCGTTTAGCTTCCTGCTCATGCTAATCCTGGCACAAAAATTCCATTGCTGTGACCAACACTGAACCACAAAATTTCATTAAATCCATTCTGGTTTTGCAGGATGTTTATTGTAATGTGTTCAGCATGGAGGAGACTTCTTTTCTGAGGCCACTGTGCTTTCTATAGAAGTTTCATTAGGAAGTTGCATCCCACACACTGTTCTAATTTTCTCGTATTATCAGATCTGTCATAGATAATAATGGTTAGAAAGCAGAAATGTTTAGAAGAAAAGTTTGACTACATTGTTCTGCACGTGACACTAAAATGTAGCGTTCACCAGGGTGAGGAGAAATAAGAGGTCGCCAATAAAATCTGTCTTCTTTGACCTAACTTGGTCTTTTCCTTTAATTCCTTGCACTTTTTACCCTGAAATATGTGACCTTTTGCTATTAATAAAAGATGTTTCATTAAAAAAAAACAAGCTACAGAATTCAGGAGGAGCAAGGGTTACATGTGTGGGATGAAACGCTCCACGTATTAAATGAGCATTAAAGCCTGCGAGCAATACTGCTGTAGGATGCACAGAAGAATGATTTGATTAATATTGTAGATCAGGCAGATAGAGAGGATCACAGATCAGGCCTATTACTGGCTTGACTGAGAAGATAAGACTGACACCACCACTTCAGTCTCCTTGCTGCCGTGACAGGACCCTTTTGCCCTCCAGCACTGGCCTCGTCACAAAGCAGAGTTCCACTTACTGCATGTAACGGAATAGGCAATCTATGGGTTTTTAACCTTTCCCTGCAAATAAAATATTATGCTGTAACACAACCCTCTTAATAACTTATATTAACAATATATTACAAAAGTTATATGTGATACAAAGAAACTGATTTTTGTATGAAAGTACAATCATTCAATGTGGTTTACAGCATAGAAGGAACCCATTTCGCCCGTTGTGGTTTTGCTGGTGCCAGTTCTTTTTCCACCCACTTCCAATGTAACTGCCTGCTCTAATTTTATTTCTCTGCTCTTTCCCTTCAATACTGTCTTCAAGTTATTTGTCCCATGTCAGGACATTCAGTTCATAGGCTGACACTCCAATATAATGCTGGGGTGCATTGTTGAATGTACCGTCTTTCAGAAGAGTTGTGAAACCAAGGTCCTGTATGTCTGTTCAGGTGGACGTTAAAGATCCCATAGTACTATTAGAAAAGAGAAAGGAATGTCTCCTAGTGTCCTGGCCAATAGTCACTCAAATAAAATTGATTATTCAATTCATGGCTGTTTGTGGGATTTTGCTGTGCGCAAATTATCTGACTCAATTGCTACACTTCACAGGCAAATCCGATGAGGCACTTTGAAATGTCTCAATGACATGGTAAGGTGCTATACCAAATACAGGGATAATTATTATTATTAGATACTTGCCCACTTCTTTTTTCGAATCAATGGTTGGTTGTGGTAAAACAAAATCTGCACTTTAACAAACCTCCAAAAAAAATGGTCTGGCTTCCTTCCTTTTTCCTTCAGATGCTAATGCTAATACTCAATTTATGCCTCCTTGTTACTGACACACCACTGGAAATAGTCTGTATATACTGTATTTACTCTTTCAAAATCATTCACAATATAACTGTGACTGCTTATCTCTGGCATTAATCTACTGAATCTCTGCTGTACTCTTTTCACAGCTGTGATATTCATTTTGTTCAGTTATGGGGAGCCCAAGCTCCCATAGATGGTCTTTGTAGATACCAAGCAGCATTTGATGAGGTTGCATTTGTGAAATGTTACAAGACTGGGGTCAAAATATAGCTTCACACATTTACAAGAGCTGAAAGGGCCAAAACCTCTGCTATAAAAATAAAAATAAAAAAGGTCTCTGGGGGAAATCTGCTCCAAGTGGAATAGTTGAGAACAAGCTATTCATGATGCTTACCACACAAGTGCTTATATCAGCTCTGTGCATCAACACATTTGATTTGTATCATGCATTAGATTGAGGCGCCATAGTATCACACCTATCGCAACTACAATCATTGTTTTTTAGCAGGGTGTGAGATTTGACACTCCTGTTTTGTTTGGGTTTGTGAGTTGCCAGCAAATTAAGATAAAAAAGTCTCACCTTTGACAGCTTCCTTTTAAATGTTGTATGTTAAACTCAGATCTTGAATGAACCTGTTTAAGCTCTCTATGATCGTGAACAAACCATTTTTGGCAACTTCATTTTGTACATTAAGTATTACATGTACGGAAATCAAATAATTTGCAGGTCAAATCTTTGTCTTATAAGGGGGGAGTATTTGAATAAAAAAAACAAGAGTTTTGGGGTAGATATACAGAATATTAACTGCTTTCTCTAAAACAAATTCCTATCCTTTCAAATAATAATCATGAACCTTGCAGCTGATATAATGCCTTTCACATTGGGAGGGGCTCTGTCTCAAAGTGCTTCGCAGGATTTACTGTAATGTGTAGTGACTGTTTATTTTGTAGGTAGAAAACAATCATTGGCAATCAGATAGCTGTAAATTGAATTGTACCATTTATATATTTATGATGTAACTGAATGGAATTGAAAGACTCCTCTTGTAAATCAATGGCTGCTGAAATATCTTATTGTCATTCAGTGGAATTGCAGCCTGCAGGACGGGCTGTCTTGAGGGTCTGCTCATCAGCAAACACGTTTGCTTCCAGTTCAGTTCAAACTCCTTTTTTCTAGGCTGGAAGGAAGAAATTTGAGGGGAATTTGTCCCCTTCCTTTGAATCTAAGAGCAAAATTAGTGACATTGCTTCGAACTGTTCAGTGATCATGCCATGCAACTGCACTGTTAATCCAGTCGCCCCGTCACAATGCTGATTATTGAGAATCAAGTGACTTGATTTAATGTCTTTTCCCTTTGTCACCAATCCCATCCCTGGCCCAGCAGAAAGAATCTTGATTACAGCAGCAGCACTCAGAGCCAAGCAGAGTGCAGGAGTCTCATTTCTTGTGTGGGACTGTATCTAAGTGGAGTCTACCTTGTGGAGACCTGTAGCTCAGTGGTTAGAGCACTCGCCTCACCTGGGTTCCATTCCCTGCAGGGCGAAATCTTGGACAAGTTTATTACTCCACACACCTGATAATAATCCCTCAAGAAAAAAAACAATAATAAATTGGTCACTTCAATCCACGACTGTTTGTGGGACACTGCTGTGCGCAATTGGCTGCCGCGTTTCGCCCACAAATATACAGTCAATTCACTTTACAGTCTATTCTGTGAAGCGCTTTGAGACGGCTAGAAGATGTGAAAAGCACTATATCAAATGCAAGAATTATTATTATTATATTATTATTATATCTTACTAGTTTCTTTTCAGAGGTAACGGGTGATACACAATGGCTGGTTTTGCAAGTGCCTAATCCAAGTCGGATCAGCTGCTCGCATAGAGGCAAGTGCAAAAGAAAAGGCACTACTCTTGAGGTTAACAGCTGATCTTGATCACCTGTCAAGACTGAGGCCTTCAGAAACAACAACAACTTGCATTTATATAGCACACTTCATGTGGGGTAGAGTCCCGCCATGCTTTGGGAAATCACTTACCAAGGAAAATAAAAGTCCCGGGGATGCGAAATGTGACATTGCCTCCTTTTTCGCACCAAATGGATTCCAGAAGGGTCATATAAAAGCAGTATAAACTTACCAGCCTCAGTATTTCCATCCTTATCTCATCTTTTACTGGTCTGATTTAGAAGAGTGTTGAAACCCAAATATCTTTACAATCAAGTGGGAGTTTCTATTGCAGGGAAATCAGTTAAACTATCTTCACAACTGCTCAGTTGATGCAAAGGGAAAGGAAGTTTGTAAATAGTAAACGTATGTGCAATAATAAATCTCACGAAGTCAAAACCTTTATATAAAAAACTTGGTAAAGTTTTACAGAACTTCATAAAACCACAAGTGGTCATTATTTCAGCTATTCACAGCTTGGGTTTGGACTGTTTTGCCAAGTTACTTTCCAGAAGCCTGGGAGTTTTCATTCGATTGCTTCTGGATGAGGATTAAAAATAATCTAAAACAGGATACCACAAACTACTGGGAACATGATTGTTAATCCACTGCTTCCATCAGTCCCTTTATATTATTGTTCTCACTCGTCTTCTCTTTTAGCCAGAAGGGTGAGATCACCGCTGTTGCCATTCTATACTGGCTAGAGAGATCTTCTCCAGGAAGGCGTAATTAATAAATAATAATCGTAGCATTTCAAATAATGCCTTATCAAGTCATTGAGATGTCTCATAGTACTTCGCAGGATATATTGTAAAGAGGAGTGACTGTATTATGTGAGCGAAACGTGGCAGCCAGTTTACACACAGCAATGTCCAACAAACAGGCATGGAGTGAATGACCAACTTTATTTGATGGATTGTTGGCCGAAACACTGGGAGAAACTCCTTTCACTTTTTGAATAGCGCCATGGAATTTTTCATGTCTACATGAACAGGCAGCCGGGACTTCAGTTTAGCGTCTCATCCGAAGGATGGCACCTCTTACCACTGAAGATTTTATCTTCCCTAAAATGTAATACATCAGGCCATCCTCCATTAAGCATCCTGCCTTAGAGACTTAGGTCGATATTCAGAGCTCAGAAAAACATTTTTTGCTTCAATAGATTTCTTTACTTCCGCTTGTGTTGTCATCCTTAGCCGTTTCCACAACAACACTTTTGCAGGGGACTCATCCAAAAACATTTTTTTNCAGAGCAAAAATGGTTAATATTCTGATGTTGTTCACCCTACACACTCATAACTTTTCACAACTTTAGATTTCTTTGCCTATTTTAGCAAACCCAGTGCCTCCTGTCTGGTAAGAACCGAGACCTATTTTAAGCATTGGAGCTGTTCCGATCAGGATGACACAAATTCCATTTTACGATTGCCAAACTTAGTCACAGCAGCAGCAGAATGGGAGGCGAAGGACTTGAAGTCGCTGGAGGGCTGAAGCAGTACTTACCAGACAATCACCACATATTCTACAATGCGCAATCCCAAAAAAGCAAACGATGAATTTGTTCTACTTTTACACATACATTCCAACAGTTTATGAGACTGGTACTTTACCAGCCCACCGTGAAAGCTGACTTATACCGATAGAGGTCTTTGTTCATAGTTCTCCTATTTTTCTTCAAACACAAGATGAAAAAAGTACATTATTTTGAAGTGAATCACACATTTTGATTATTTTTAAAACTGATGTGGGAGTTCATTGGCAGACTGACAGTCAGTGCATTTAGCCCCAGTATGGTGGGTGGACTATTGGTTACCAGCAAGTTTCAATTCACATGGTCTGGTTCCAATCATTGTCAATGGATGCTTTGCATTGCTTTGCCCAAGTTGGTATGTCTCTAAACTCTGGGTCAGCAGGTTGTGAAACCTACAGGACTTTGAGCTCATGGTCAATGCTGATACGACAATGCAATCCTGGGTGAGCATTGGATTGTTGAAGGTGTTGTCCTTCACTTTAAATCGAGGGCCCATCTGTTTTTCAAGTGGATGTTGTTAAACACCCACCATTCGAAAAGACAACAGAGTTTCTCCCCGAGGCTTTCAGATAAATTGGTCATTTACCACAGTCTGTTTGTGGGACCTTACTCTGTGCAAAATGGCTGCTGCATTTGCCTACAAAAACAGTCATTACACTTGACAGTAATTACTGTGAAGTTATAAATAAGGTGCTATTAAAATGCGAGGCCTTTCTTTCCTCTTTCTTTATATCACACAGAACTGGACAGAAGTTGAAATCTCCAGATCAGAGTTGGTAAATTAATACTTGTGAAGCTCTGTCAAAGAGAGTATTCATTTTGAAATGTTCGTCTGGAAGTTGCCGGGCCTCTGTGTTGTCGGTTTACTTTTATTGCTAGACCATACACACCACCCCGCAGGCATGGTGCAAATTCACAGACCAAATACAACAGTCTAAACACATTCAAGATTATTTTCCCTTTGCAGATTGCGCATGTTTAAAACTGTATATTTTTAAATGACGAAGTGAGAGCAAACCATTTCAGATGAAGAGCGAAACATGGCGGCCCTTTATCCTAACATATGGCAGCTTGCAATAAAATGAACCCACATTTAAGGGATTAAGGCCACATTTTTTCTGGTCTTGTTCGAGTACTTTATACCACTGTCGGCCCCAGTGCAAGCTGACAGTGGTCTATTAACTGGCCCATTGTCTTCTTTGAGTTTGGTTGATAGTGAAACTGTGCATTCTGTTCCCATGTGTTATTACAGAAGTCACTGTTAAGATCATTTTCACCGTATCTCTTACGTACGAGCTTAGTCAGAGATTATTGAGAAGTCATAAGATTTCATTAAATTCCACAGCCGTGTCAATCTAAATGTGGATTTATCCAATTCGGGATCCTGGGTTAAAACTACAGGCCATTTCGGCATTGCTGAGGGTGGATTTCAACGGAATATTTAAAGAATGAGCAATCTTAGCAATAACAAAATCAGATGCTGCGGCCCAACCAGAGGGTCATAAGTTCAAAGCCTAATCTCAGCTGGAATTTGAACTCACCTCCCCTAGTTGGGAAAGCTTCAACACAGAATGCTCACTCTTTTTTTGTTGGTAAGGTGGGGGTGTTCAGCGCTTTGGGATGTCCTCCCGACGTGAAAGGCGCTCTATAAATGTAATTTTGTTGTTGTTGTTGTGTTGAATTAGGAACAGTCCCCTCCTATTAGCTGAACGTGATGGTGCACTGATGATGGCCAAGGGGAGGACCTGAAGCGCTCCTCACTGTAGGGAGGAGTAGGGGAGACACAGTAAAACTGCGAGAGAAAATAGAATATAGAAATGTGCATTTGAGCACATCCACAAATACTCCTGCCAGTCAGATCATGATTACACAGACGAAAAGCAACAAGCCGTTTGCTTTATTCAATGGGAAGTAAATGCCCACAATCCTGTCATGTGTTCCACCTTGGCTTAGTTGGTAACACTCTTGGCTCAGACTCAGAAGGTTGTGGGTTCAAGCCCAATGTCAGGCCTTGGAATCATATTGTCTAAGACGACATTTCAATGCCTGCTGGGTGGGTATTGCATTGTCGGAGGTGCCGTCCTTTGCATGAGACGGTAACCCGTTTTTTAGACAAGGACCTTCTGCCAACAAGATACAGAGCATCATGTATTCTGTCAAGGTTCACTCTCTTTGGACAGGGAGGAGTCACGCATATCTGAAGCAAACAAATGTATTTATTCAAGGAATTAGCTTTCTCATTTTCCTCCCAAAATCATGTATTTTTCCCCGGTTCTTAATTTGTTTTACTGGCTCTATCTGCATATTCAAATCTCTTTCTCACTATCTCTGCTGGTGATCTGAGATTAAATGACCAATAAATGTACAAAACGCCTGAAATTAAAAGGTCGAATTCATCAAAGAACCATGGCCCAACTAGACTCTGGTGCTTTTCCCGAAGGATCATTGTGAGGCAACTTGATGCATTTGTTAAAGATGGACAAAGGTGCTTCATAATCTCTCTGGCAAGGATAATTATCATTACATAATAAAATTATGCTTACAACAACAATAAAATTACATTTATAGAGCTCTTTTCACGTTGGGAGGATGTCCCAAGGTGCTGGACAGTCAGGAGTCAGGAACTGAGCATGGGGGAAGGGTAGGGTAGGGTCAGGGAAGGCAAAGAGACGGGAGGGTGACTGAAGGCACAATCGAAGAGGAGGGTCTTGAGACCGGCCTTGAAGGAGGCAAGGGAGGAAGCGAGACAAAGGGACCGTGGGATGCAGTACCAGAGCGTGGAGGAAGAGAAGCTGAAAGCCCGGCCACCAATGGTAGGGTGGGAGACATGGAGCAGGCCGGAGCCCGCTGAATGGAGGGAGCGGGCAGGTTGGTAGGGAATCAGCAGGTCAGAGAGGTAGGAGGGGGCAAGGCCATGGATGGCCTTGAAAATGAGGACGAGGATCTTGAATTCGATCCTCTGAGGATGGAGTGCCAGTGGAGTCGGGCGAGGGTGGAAGTGATGGGGTCACGGAGACTGGAGCACAAGAGTACACGAGCTGCAGAGTTTTGGATGATCTGCAGCTTGTGAAGGGAAGAGTTGGGAAGGCTGATGAGAAGGGATTTTCCATAATCGAGCCTTGATATGACAAATACGTGGGTGAGGGTTTCGGCAGCCTGAGGGGTGAGGCAGTGGCGGAGTCTGGCAATGTTGCGGAGGTGGTGGTAGGCAGTGCCGGTCATGGCTTGGATGTGGGGGAGAAAGGACAGTTCAGGGTCAAACAAGATACCCAGGTTCCTGACTGGCTTAGTGAGGTTGAGTGTGCAGCTGTGGAGGCTGACGCTGCCAGCGACCGACATGCGGAGGCGCTGGTGCGAGCCAATCAGGAGGGCCTCGGTCTTGCTGACATCGAGTTGGAGAAAGTTGTCCCTCGTCCAGGACTTGATGTCGAACAGGCAGTCATTCAGGACGCCAGTAGTCCTGGAGTTGAGGGTGGAGGCAGAGAGGTAGAGTTGGGTGTCATCCACATACATGTGGGAATTTACCCCATGTCTGTGGATAATGTCACCAAGGGGAAGCATGTAGAGGGTGAAGAGGAGGGGACCGAGGACAGAGCCCTGAGGAACACCGCATGAGACGGTGCGGGGGCTGGAGGAGAAGCCTTTTGCAGAGATGAAGTGGAGGCGGTGTGAACTAGTCAAGGACAGAACCTTGAAGGTTGAGGTGGGAGGAGAGCCGGTGGAGGAGGATTTAGTGGCCCATAGTATCAAAGGTGGTGGAGAGGTCGAAGAGGATGAGGAGGCAGAGGGAGCCCTGGTCACACATGGTCAGGTTGTCATTTGTGACCTTGACCAGAGCAGTTTCTGTGCTGTGGGCAGCACGGAAACCCAATTGGAGGGGCTCACGGAGGGAGTGGGAAAAGATGAAAAAGCGAAGCTGGGAGTCTCAAGGATCTTAATTAGAAAAGGGAGGTGGGAGATGGGCCGGTAGCTGGATAGCTGTGATGGGTCAAAGGAAGCTTTCTTCATGGTGGGGGGTGATAATAGCTGTTTTGATGCTTACATAGAATCAGTACGGAAACAGGCCATTCAACTCAACTCACACCCACCTATTCCCCTCCCCCTCAAGTACACAACAGGTTTTCTCTTAAATAAATTGATGCGTTTCACCCATAAAATATAGTCAATTCACTTTACTGTATATTCTGTGAAGCGCTTTGAGACGTCTCGAAGATATAATGCGCTCTATCAAATACAAGGATTATTATTATTATGCTTCTTCCACATTATCATTAACTTCTGCGCCCATCTCATCAAATCCTTTTATAACTATTGTCTATCAGCTCTCCTTTCAATCATATCAACCCTGGGGAGATAAGCTTATTGTTAAATAATGAGCAGGGCCTGAACAGTAAAAGATGTAGCAAAGTGGAAAATAGCTCGAGAGTGAAGGTCAACAAAATACACAGTCACTCCACTTTACAGTATATACTGTGAAGTGCTTTTTGACATCTCAATAACATGATAAGCAACTACATCAAATGCAAGGATTATTATTATTTATTATTGTGGAGTGTAGAAGTGAACATTATGCATAGGATAGAGGACATGATGATGTCATGGCTTCCGTCTGTGTTTGGAGCGAAACCTGTTCCCTAATTGTCTTTTCAGCACGTAAATGTGTGGTTGGGGGGGTGGTAGGGAGCAGATGTAGCAGAAACAAGAGCAGCTCCCTGTTACTCTCATCTCCATTCAATACTCTTGTTACCTTAGCACTCACATCATAGAGTACTTACTTGTCTCTGGCTAAAGGTAAACACACAAAAAAATGCATCCACATGACTGATGCCCAGATGTCCATAAACACCAGTAAACAATCATTAAGGGAAAAGAAGTGCTAACACCACTTCATAATGAGATAGCATTTTCTTTGGCTGAAAGAGTAATGACTGCAATAAAGACCCTCAGCAGCACATCAAAGGAATGATGCAGGAACCAGCTTGGCTCCATCAAACCAAAATGGGAAAAACAAAATGTTGTAAAGGGAGGGTTGTAAAGGGTTCAGATTACATTTTTAAAAAAGCTCAAGAACAGTTTTATAATATCTTTTCAAAGTTTTATGTTCATATAAATTATTAGAATCCCTCAAGCATAAAACCTCCAATTGTAATAATAACAAAAAACAATGATACAGTACACTTGTAGAATGCTAGGCCTCAGATATTATTAATAATAGCAATGCATGGGTCTAGTTCGAGCCAACCTTTAACACCTTACTACTAAGGAAAGAATCCCTTACTATAAAATCAATAATAACCTTTGCATTTGGTGTAGTACCTTCTACGCTGGGAGGACATCCCAATGCACTTCACAGGATTTACTGTGAATTTGTGGACAAACACAGTAGCCAATTTGTACGCAGCAAACAAATAGCCATGAAGTGAATGACCAAATTTTATTTGGGGGATTGTTGGCCAGGACACCAGGAGAAACTTCCTTCTCTTTTCCAATAGTGCCAGGGGATCTTTAACATCCACCTGAACAGGCAGCCGGGACCTTGGTTTAACATCTCATCCAAAGCACACAATCTCCAACAATCCAACACACCCCTAGCTGTGCATTGGAGTGTCATCTTCGATTATGTGATTTCAAGTGATTCGAACCCACAACCTTCTGACTCAGAGGCGAGAGTGTTACCAACTGAGTGCACAGGACCCACTAAAGAAGGTGTGAGTAGCAAGTTACAAGCTTGAAAAAGAAACAAAGCAGTTCTAATGTCATAAGTCCATCCAGTGTCCAAATTGTACCTGATAAAGACATTGTGGTTGAAAATGCATTCGTCGGACAAACATCTAGTCTGGGAAGAAGCATCAATAGCGCCTCTGGAAAAAGCAATTTGGGATGTGAAGCACTTCGAGACTCAACCCCACATGAAGGCACTATGTAAATGCAAGTTGTTGTTGTTGAAAATGGGTCTTTGGCAGAGAGCTGCATTGTCTGAGGTGCTGTCCTTAGGTTAAGATGTCACACCAAGTTCCAAACTATCTCAGATGGATGTTAAAAGATCCCACGACATGACTCAAAAAGAAAAGGGAGTTTCTTCCGGTGTCCTGCAGATAAACTGTTCAGACACCTCATGGCTGTTTGCGGTACCTTGCGTGTGCAAAGTGACTGCTTCTTTTGCCTACAAAAACAGTAGGCAAAAATTACAGTCATTTCTGTAAAGTGCATCATGACATTTTGAGGCACTATAAAAATGGAAGGTTTCTTCCCCTTTTTTTTACATGGGCCATCTTTGAATTACCTGGTTTAATTTAGGAACTATGTATAAGAAGGCTTTGACTCACTGTGAGATTAAAAAAACTGAGCTGTGTGAAATCCTGGCTGAACATTTTAAGGGTTTCTCAGTGATTCCAGCTGTAACTACATGAATTTTATTTGGCTACTGGGTTTTTCCAGGTTTCGAGATGCTTATTAGTGAAACTGGACTTAGTGCTTTGACCAAGGGCGTGGACTCTTCCAACAGACTGACATTTATTACGATACAATATAAAATTACATTTGTATAGCGCCTTTCACATCGAGAGGACGTCCCAAGGCGCTCTTAATGCCCCAAAAAGTGTGAAGAATCGGTTGGCCACACACAACAAATGTTGTCCCTGGCATTTCCATAGTGCCGTGTGTGGTAGGTTATACCCAAATGGAGAAACAGGCCCTCAGTCAATCTGGTGGCAAACATAAGCCAGAAGGTTTTCTCAATATGCTGCTTGTATTCAATGATCCTCCTGGTGACCATGAAATACTAAAGTCCAACACATAACTATCCTTAGTCAGTCTTTTGTGCCTCATAGATTCAAAAGGACACTCAAGCTTGTGAGACTCGTGTTATTTTGTTGGGGGATTTGTTGGGGGAGCTTTCCAAAATGTTTAAAAGTCGTACTCATAACCTTGTTATATAACTTCACAATATTAACCCACTCATCCAAAGTGTGGTGATTCCTTGGTTAATGTGGTGCATTCTCTCTTGGCTACGAGTCCTCGCTAACCCAATGTCCATCTGAAAGTAACAACTTCAATCAAAGTTTGGCGTAGCAACTCGGAGAGACCCAGAGTTAATACGACAGACCTAAAAATGGAGCAGCGTTTCCAAACTATTTCAATTAGATATCCCATGGTACTATTTGAAAAGAGAATGGAGTTTTTCCCATTGTCCTGGCCAACAATCCCCGAGAAAAAAATGGTCATTCACTTCATGGCTATCAGTGGGACATTGGTGTGAGCAAATTGACTGCCGCATTCACGTGCATAAATATTCATACACTTCGCTGTAAAATCTTGTGAAGCACTTTGATAGGTTTCAATGATGAGATAAGGCGCTATATCAAATGCAAGGATTATTATAAAGGCAGGAAACTGCAGCATGTGAGGAATGAGTCACAGAGGTAATTATCCAGCACAAGGCTAAGCAATCTATGCATCTCAGTGTTCAGTGTGCAAAACAACAAACGTCTATGGGTCTTAATAGCACCTTTGAGGTTTAGTGCAGGCGGACTCCATAGATGTTATCGGGGTCCTTCAAACACATCTATAAGCGCTCCAAGGAATTATAGCAGAAGTAAATACTTTATTCCCACTTGGTATCTTTTATCATCTGCATTTAAGCCTGAAATCCTTTGGCAGTGGTACACCCTAGAGTTTTGTTGCTTCTAGTGTTGATGTAAAATTGCTCCTCAACTTAACTGTGGATCTCAAAAGCCAAATGCAGAGTTTAAATTGAACGCAACATTCTGGACAGCTTTCTTGTCTGATGGAGCCATTAAAGATTAAACTGGAAAGGATGGCTGAATAATAATACCCTTAAAAAGATAATGGGACTAAACCATTGGGACCAGAAAGTCCCAGGTTGGGTCTAAGGCTATGTTGAGAGCTGATAGCAGCCATCACAGCTGTCAGAGCATCATGATTTACTTGGTATTCCTCGGTTGGGGGGGGGGGGGGGGGGCTGGGGTGGACCATAAGGGAATTGAAAATATCTGTCATGGTTCCTGCTTCTAATTGCTAACCAGTGACCCTTGCTGGAAAGTGTATACATCAACCTGGGGAAACGATAGTTTGGAACTTGGCTTTCAAGTTCCCCATGGTCGACTCAATGCCTGATGCTCACTGGCCAGCTTCACATATGAAAATAATAATAATCCTTGCATTTGATATAGCAACTTTTATGTCGCGAGGACATCTCAAAGTCATTAATAGGATTTACTGTGTAGTGTTGTCACTGTGTACTTTGTAGGCGAACACGACAGTAATGTCCCACAAACAGCCATAAAGTGAATGACCGATTTTATTTAAGGGATTGTTGGCCAGGACACCGGGAGAAACTCGTTTTACTTTTTTGAATACTGCCGTGGGATCTTTAATATCCACCTGAACAGACAGATGGGCAAAAAAACGTTAGTACTCTATGGTGAGTTATGGTAACTGTGAAATTGTATCTTAGCGAGATTAGAAAGAGGAAGGGAGGGTCTATTTTTCTAGTTCCTTGACACATTACATAAAAATGTAAATGAATGTATTTTCATCTCTTTTTGCTGCGGGGTTTAGAGTAATTCAAATCTGCTTTGCCCATTTCCTTTTGACCAAGTTAAAAACTTGCCAGCAATGCAGAGTTTGCACGGAAACACCCTCAGAACTTAACACAGACCAGAATAGACGTGCCCACCCTCTGCCACATTGAGAAAATATTTGGAGAAAGATTTTTTTAAAAAACCACTCACAAAAAAAACTTTCGGAAGAACAACTTGTGCAGAATATGCCTAACGAAGGACACTGTAGACCTGGAAACATTTGAAAACAAGGCTCTTCTGTTCTGCTGCTGCTGTGAAACGGTGCTGGTTTAGGCTTTGATTGAATCTCCCTCACGGTTGAGGTGGGGTCCCCAATTAGTGGTTTAAGGAGAGCAGTTTGTTCTGAAAAATGGCCACATAGCCATTACAGCTTCCAGGACTGAACTCAAACTCTGCTGGTAACAAGACTTTCCATCGGTATCTGTGGCCTGGCATAATTTACAAACTTTTCCAGTTTTTTTATTTAAAAAAGTTTGAAGTCAATTTCACTTTTTTTATAAGCTCCTAAACCATGGTAAGTAGCATGTTAGACTTAAACTTTCCAACAACAGAAACTTGTAACTTTTACTGACCTATACAGTCATCCCAGGGACTACACTATATCTCCTCCAACAGCACCTCAGGGCTCTATTCTCAGACTTCCTGAAGGCATGGTCGAAAAGGAGGGCCTTGAGATGGGTTTTGAAGGCGGCAAAGGAGGGGCGACGCGGAGGGACTGTGGGATGGAGTTCCAGAGGGTGGGGGCACTATCTCCTAACCGCCACCCTTGATACCAGGACCACTGTTGTTTTGACTGATTGCCTGTTACACATCAAGTCCTGGATGAGCTCTAACTTTCTACTGCTAATTCTCAAGAAGTCTGAGGCTCTCTCCATCAGAATCTTTTCACCGCAAGCGCTGACCACATGGACCTCCACGGATGCTCGCTCTACCTCGTAGTGTGCCGGTGCGATCTTGGTGTCCTAATCAGCCCCCAACTATCCTTAAATCCTTACAATTAGGTTTTCTCTTGCTCTGCTTTCCCTCAACTCCACAACATCACTTGCTCTACTACCTCTTACCTCAGGCTGCCGAGACCCTCATCCCTGCCCATCTATCTCACTCTCTGGAATGCCATCCTGGAGCCCCTCCATTAAGCCTCAAAATCCACCACAAGGCTCATCTCTTTGATTGCGTTTCGGCCACCTTTCTTTCCCTTCAGATCGGGCTCCTAGTTGTTTGTGTGAAGTGCTTTGACACATCCTCCTGAGGTGAGAAGTGCTGTATAAGTGCAAATTGTTGTTGCTGTAGGGTGATGTGGAAGTCGTGACTTTCTTGTCTCACTCATTTGCAACCTTAACTTGGGAGCTCGTCACCAGAATTCATTCAGAACTGACAACTGGTAGAGGTTTATTCCTGTGATTGTGTACATTTCTTCCTTGCAAACTCAAAAAGCCGTGCTTAGAAATAGCTCTTCACAACCATTTCATTTTGCTTGAAAGAGCCATCTTTTTCAGCTACAGTGGTAGCAACAGACATCAGTAATCCAATGATTTCTCTGATAAAACGTCTAAGCAGCTGGGATTTTTTTTGGAGGGAGGAAAGAGGTTATACATGTTGTCTCCCTCGGTTAAAAATAATACTTTGCACTTCACCTAACCTGGAGGTAGTATATACATCCTTTCTGGCCTAAAGAATGGCCAGTATGGATTGGTTCCTCCTCTGTCAACAAAGCTAGGTATATACTCCCTGGAGAACAAGCAAGAGATACCTTGGTGGATTCCATCTCACTCCATATGAGGGTGCCTGAACTTCACTCTGGGTCACTTCCTGATGGCATAATCCAGTAGTCCATCGTGCCTTTGGTAGTGCTAGTATCCTCACTACAGTTGTCCATTCTGATCCCATTCCCCTTGTTCTAACCCCATAACCTTTAATATTATTTCCCCTGAAGTATTCATTCAGTTCCTTTTAAAATGCTGTTTATAGACTCGGCTCCAACAGCCATTTGTGTTGAAGCATTTCATATTGCAATAAATGGGCCAATAGGACCACTGTTTAACATCTCAACTGAAAGATGGCACCTCTGACAATGCAGCACTCAGCCAGAACTGAACTGACATGTCAGACTAGACTAAGAACATAAGTCTGATATGAGGCTTGAATCCACAACTTTCTGACCTGACTCAGTCGTAAGAATGCTACCAATTCAGCCAAGCTGACATAAGAAATGTTAGCTATGCTAAACATGATCGATTGTTTAAGTTAATTGAATCACTACAAAATAGGATAAGGAAACACATTTATTGAAATGGCTTTCTTTGTTAATGAGCACATTACTTCTTTAACACAGGAGAACTGTATAACATGCTGTAAATAGCTTTTTCCACTAGTGGGAAACATAGGTGCATTTTCATCTATACTGACATTGTGTCTCTAAGGAAGTTGATAGTGGCACTGAGGTCCTGTTTAATTTGGGCACTTGTATATTTACTGAGTCATAAGGTTAAAAAATAAATAACTTTACAATACAGATCTCTTTTCAAATTCAAAAAAACAATCTTTTATTTAAAAAAATAAAGGGAAATTTTACTTCAGTGGTGAAAAGGTCAAAGTAGAATTAAAAACATGTTATTAACTGAAACCTCTTGAGAGACAATGATATTTAATATATGTCAGTTGGGTTGTGAAGGAAATAGTTATGATCAAAATGTGACACATCCAGGGAAATCTGTCTTTGTCTATCTCTACTGCTATCAACCAAATCACATTCATACTCGGTATAAAACTCGCTGAAGGAAGGAAGTCTTTAACTGGTGAAGATGACATAACAGTGCTGAGCAAAATCATTGGCAGCTACTCTGCACCAATCTGTGGATACTTGTACAAAGGACGGAAAATTGCTGGCGCCACTGGGCCCCAGTCCGGATCACCCCACAGCTGAAAATACGAAATGCTATGCCATGATAACGAATGGGCTGCAGGAAGATGAGGGTGGTATGAGCCCCTGCATGCATTAATCACCCGGGGCAAAAGGGCTGCTGCTGACATTCAGCTTTCACAGCACAAACTACTTGAGAGATGGTCTTCTTTTTCCGAGGGGAGGCAACAGAATAACATTAAAGGCATCAAATATCCTCGCTGGTGTAGTATGGAAAGCTCATCTGGGAGGTGACAGGATGAAATGTGAAACCTGCAGAAGCACTTAGAGACAATGAGGAGCAATTTGTGACTGAGTGGAGCAAGAAAGGTGGAGGTGAAAAGCAGCCGGGTAAAGATAGACTTTTACAGAAGGCTCAGCATTTTTGTAAGGGGATGTAGCAATCGTTTGCACTGGCAATAAACAGCAAATCACCCGTTAACCATTTCCTCCTAGTAGGCTACTTTTTGAAAAAACAAATGAAAAGAAACAACTTTATTGGTACTTTATGAAGTTGAAAAACAATTTAAATGACTACAAAGGGTTAACACACAGACTTTTAAAAAAATTAACCTCTACACTAACAGATGCATTTCCTTGCACTTGTGTGTGCATTTACAACTGCCTTTGTCTAAATACTTGTTGCATGAAAGTAGCTCACCGTGCACATTCAAACACTCAACCTCTGATTACCTCTCACAATGCTTTCTAGCTGTTAAACACAGAGCTTATGCACTGAATGAAGCCTGCACTCCTTCCAACTTTTATTTAGGTCTTGGCAGTTTAATATTTGTACCTGGACTACTCTCGGATTTTGTTTCTACAAATATTAAACTTTTAGGAATATTTTTAGGTTTTTTTTAGGTACTTTTTTCCCAATCTATTCAGTTAATAGGCTAATAATACAATGTGGATGCCAAGACAGAATTCTACATTGTGATTTATTTTCACTTCTCCTCCCACTTTCCCGCCTCCCCACAGATCCACAGTGTTGCATTTCTGCAACTCCTGGTAATTTAACTGCCAACTCCCTCAGGATAGAGGGTTAACCTAATGTCAGATGCAGCAGGTTATGACTTCCATGTACGTCTATCAGCCTGCTCCAGTTGGAATCCATCGTGTGTGGAGGATGGCAGTGGATTGAAGGAGGGGGAGGTGGCTGGAGACTCTTTAGATTACTTAATGCAGATTCCCACTACAATGAGACCCACCTTTTAATGCTTCCTTCCATATTCTGACAATGATTTTTTTGCTGCCACATATTGTGTGGTATATGGTTCGCTGACAAAATACAGTTGCTACACTTTACAATAAATCCTGTGAAGCACTTTGAGACATCTCCCTGATGTGAAAGGGGAAACATAAAGTGACTGTATATTTGTAGGCAAATGCAGCATCCATTTTCGCACAATAATGTCCCACAAAGTGCCATGAAGTGAATGAGTGAATGACCATATTTTCTATCTGGGTTTGTTGGCCAGGACACCAGAAGAAACTCCCTTCTCTTTTTCAATCGTGCCATGGGATCGTCAACATCCACTTGAAGAGGCAGACAGAACCTCTACTTAACATCTCATACAAAGAATACCTCTGTCAATGCAGGGCTCCCTAGCACTGCACTGGAGAGTAAGCCTAGACTATGAGCTCATAGACCAAACGCTGGGTTTTGGACTTCATAATCTTTTGACTCAGAGGTGCGAGTGCTACCAGTTGACCCAGGATGACATTATTATTAATGTGGTATTAATTCATTCCAATCCACTTACCGATGTAAAGTTGTTTCAGAGAGCGGTTTGTTTTTGTGCTGTTTCATAAGCAATTTATACCACTCAGTCAACAGGGGGAGTGCAGTAGTTACTGACGTGTGGGTGTCATTCTCGCCACCGAAGAACAGAGGTATGTGGGAATCATAGAATTATACAGCATAGAAGACAGTCATTCGGCCCATTATGGCTGTGCCGGCTCTTTGAAAAGAGCTGCCTAAATCAATCCCACTCCCCCGCTCTCTCCCCATAGCCCTGCAAACGTGTCCTCCCCAAATAATTATCTACTTCTCTCTTAAAAGTTGTTATCGAATCGGCTTCCACCACTCTTTCAGGCAATGCATTCCAGATCCGAACAACTCATGTGAAAAAACTTCTCCTCACCTCCCCTCTGTTTCTTTTAAACTATTTTAAATCGGTGTCCTCGGGTACCGACCTGCCCGCCAGTGGAAATAGCTTCTTCGCTGCGCAGTCATTACAGGTAAAACAGCAAGCTTTTTCTCTATGGTGACCCTGTGTTCCCCTGTGCTCACCAATGCTGATCGATAGTCAAACTTATCATCACCATTTTGAGGAACTGATGGCACTGCTTTTAGAAGCGCTTCATGTTGCAGTTCCGACCTCTGATTCCTGCCGAGTTTACTGTAACAAAATCTGCCCACTGAAATGCTGTTCTCTATCCAGCGCCTTGGGACGTCCTCCCGACGTAAATGTAATCTTGTTGTTGTTGTTGTCCCGGGCTCTAGCACGTGCATTGACGACTTACAATTATATAATATTTTTCGTGTAAAGAAGAAATGTCTCAAAGCACTTTGCAGAGTGAGATTAATTAGAAATTAGATGAATGTTGTTTCTTCAGCAATACAGTACAGATCTAAATTAATAAATCAATTGAAAAAGGGTAATACGACCTGGAAAAAGATAATAAACTTGGCTTAATGTAGGTCGCTGTTATTTAT
Source organism: Callorhinchus milii (assembly GCF_018977255.1). Taxonomy (NCBI): domain Eukaryota; kingdom Metazoa; phylum Chordata; class Chondrichthyes; order Chimaeriformes; family Callorhinchidae; genus Callorhinchus; species Callorhinchus milii. The sequence goes on from NW_024704743.1 coordinate 29,311,316, forward strand.
GCAACCACAGTAGATCTGTGTCATAAATGGGTATTTGCTCTCTCTCTTCCCTCCTCACTGGGAAGCAGTCAAATCTAGACAATGCATCAACTTCTCAATGAGAATATACAAGTGTTTCAGGAAGCAGAGAGACTCGACTTTCCCTACGGAGGAGGCACTCATGTATTAGAGACAGTTCTTAAGATGGGTAAATGGCACAATATTGTGAACAATGACACAATGGTTTCATTACGTCCACTACCGCAGCATTTACTAAAAAGTGAGACCGCAACTACACAAGCTGTATTGTAAAACATTTTGACTGCAGTAAATCCAGTGGCTGCTGCAGCACAGCTTCCCCAAGAGGTTAATGTGGTGCCACAGCTGTGGAGTTTCCTGGGGAGGCTGTTTCTGGAACTGAAAACTCCTCACTGAGACAATCCCATAGGGGAAGGACTGCCATAACCCCTGAGCACTGCATTGGCAATAAGCAGAGAACACATGTATTTATTACAATTTGTTATGAAGGCAGTAAACAAAGGTCTCTGAGCAGTTAAGCACTCAGTTTTTTTATGCAACCTGAATTGAGAGCAAATTTATCCATAAAACAAACTGCAAAGCACGATTTGTGCCTTATAAATCACTGTAGTCCTGGGCTCCTTTCCTGGCTTAATGGACTGAATGCGTATAATAGTGAGATAACAGTGAAGCCAGAGGGATCAGAAAGGTCTCATATTTGAACCTAAGTCTGCGCTGAGTTAGCTGACCTCAGTTGGGGCAGCACCCAGGCTATTCCCACCACCAAAATGGGTGAAGACAGGATTAGACTTGACTGCAAAGACTCAGTCACTGAATAGCTCACCAGCTCACGCTGGTTTACAAATGAAGAATGATCATTTGAGTGAGGTGCTCAAAGACTTTCAGAGTCTAGGGAACTGTGCAGCACAAGCCACCTCTTCAGGAGAGAAAGGGAATATAAATACAGTACAGTCTTCTCTTTGTGTGTCTATACCAAAGGAGCTTCCAGCTTAGTGATGTATTATAATTTAACTTGTGAGAGCACGCTGGCTGAACAGAGGATGAGGGGAAGAAATTTTTTTAAAAAAGACCACACATTTCTTTTACAAACTGGAGAAAACGAGTATCTCGCCCTCGAAAGTCTTGCCCTCGTGTACACAGACCCAAAAAGGGCAACAGTGATAGTTGTGGGTGGCAATATTCTCTTTTCCCAAGTCTATAATAAAATCTCAGCATGTGGTAATCTCAAGCTGACTATTCAGTAAAAAGGCCCAGACGAGTACACATGTACAGGAAGTATAAAGATATTTCTGTTTAAAAAACACAGAGCTAAGTCTAATAATTGTAACATTCTTTGAAAACCCATTCGAACCGTAAAATTCTAAAACACTTTGACAAACAAGGTATTACTTTCATTGAAAGTTCCAATTAAATTTTACTTTTGATACAAAACAAACAATGAAACTGGCTGGAGGTTTAAAGTTTGTAGCTCGCAAGTGCAGGGGATATTTTTAATGGATGACCAGAGATGACTAATACAAGTAAATGACTGCATTTCATTTTTACAGGACCCATTTTCGGTGCAACAATTGATGTAATTAATTTAAAATAGCAGCAGGAACAACAAAAATTTGCATTTATAAAGCACACTTCGCACAGGATAGCATCTCAGAGCACTGAAACCAAAGGATACCCAGCAGAGTTCACCAGGTGAAACACAGAAATTCTAGTTTATGGTCACTGAACAGAATTATTTTCTCCTTTGGAAATACCTACGAACAAGATTTTACTTTGGAAAAACATTCTCGGGAACTTTTTGAAGACAGAAAGACTATATTTTGAAGAGAAAACAACTAAGATTTTACTGAGCATGTAAGTTGAAGGAATAGGTAATGTGTTATTGTTTTCTAGAAAATGGGTTTTAAAACAATTAAATGTTATAGTCATTGCCACAGTTAGCTTGATTTTGTTCTGTTAAAATACAGGAGCAAATTTATTCTGCTGACAGAAGCCCAGCTGATCCCCTTTGTTTCCAATTCTTAGCATTTGGGAACTTGTTTTTGCTAACTGCTATTATTTGGTCTCTGGCTAGGTTTTTGCTGCATTTTCACCAAGGCATATGAAGAGCTGGAAAATGGAATTACAGTATCTGGAACATACGTGGGAATAAATATATGCACCTTCATAGTATTTACCCTGTGTTACTTTCGGCTTTAGGCAATTTGAGTGAAAAAACAACTCCTTCTGCAGTGCCATATGGATTGACAACATGCAACTTTATTCAGATAAAATATCTGTGTAATTCTGTCACTAAAATAATACATTATAGATAGAGAATAAGACTGCAAATCAGACCCCGATTTTGTGTTCATATTTCAAACTTTGCACATCACAGAGTATTCAAAAATAACTATCTTAGAAAACAAAAGCATTATTGGTATTTCACTTGAATTGATGTAACTCAAGTGTAACAATAGCAGAAATATATTGGAAGAATCTTTTCTGTATGACATGAGCATGAGAGGTGGTGGGTGATAAGTCCTAGTCATGCAAAGATTCCACAGTAAGCTCACGATTTTGCTGTGTGTATTCAACCTGAAGGAAACATGTTGCAGCCCCTTCTGTCTGACAAATGAAAATACTGTACAATATAATAATCCTTGCATTTGATATAGTGCCTCATCACGTTGTTGAGATGTCTTGAAGTGCTTCGCAGGAGATACAATGTAAACTATATATTTTGTAGGCAAATCATTTTTTCATGTGCTACAGAGCCCATGTTAACTGCATGTAGTGCAACTACATGCACTTGCCAACTTGGAAAGCCCATTGTGAATTTGTTTAATCTTGCAGCATCGCCAAGTCAACCTTTAAGCACTTTGAGATGTCCTCCTGACATGGAGGCACTATATAAATGTAAATTGTATAAACTCTATTGTAAAGTCAATATGTCTGTCACAATAAACTGGTAAAATTCTCGCTGTAGTACTATTTCTTGAAACACTTATTATTTGTCTTCTGTTTTGAAGCATTTGTTGAAACTTGCTGTAAGAGGCCACTTACCCCATTAATCATACACTACAAATAAAATGGCAGTACTTTCTTTTCCTTCTAAAACAAATAATGAATAGGTACATCTGACTTCCTGGTATAATCGTGCCTGTGAATTTGATCTCTCAAACAATTCAACATAGTTTGGCATCATTTTGTGTTCAAAACATCTAAACAATAATCATTCAACTTGGGAACATTGTCACTTGGGACGTTTCATAATTTACAGTATAAAATCCTTGGCAAAATAAAGTAAATGGTGCTTTTAGCATATAACGTCCATCACGGAGATAAATAAAACATGCAAATTGAGAAAGCTGCCAAATTGAATCCATCAAATTCGGTTGCAAAAGGGTTAAAACCAAGAGGCCGTTATTAGCAGATTGTGTTGAAATCTTCCTGTTGGGAGTTCCTTTGAGAAAGAGTGGGAAAGGAACAGTATTAATAGCTGCTGCCTTGCTGCATTTTCCCACAGGCCTGGACAGGATCTCCAGATCAGCTTTGCCTTATGAAAAGGCGATCTGAACCCCAGAGCGCACTGGAAATAATGCAGGGCCTCATGCAGAGGAAGCACAGTGTTCTCAGAAATAAGTCCAGTAAGGTGCGGACTTACTCTGATCCCCCAGCTTCCTCGCACACTCTACTAAATATTTGTGTGTCTATTTAATAATGTTACAGGACTTTCCGCAATGACTCTTCACTTAACACCACCCCCGCACCAAATGTGACCCCCAGATAGCACTGACGGCAGGGCAGGGCACACACAGGTTTTTAATTAGTTTGGCTCAGCAATGTTGGTTGCATTTTCCTCCAATGCCTGAAGCCTGCTGTACAGATCTGATAAAAGTACGACTCTTTGTTTTCAGAGTTTCGCTGAATCAAGAGTCAGCTGATTGAGCATTACTGACAAGGCTAGATGATGAAGCACCAAAACTGCAATTGAATTCAATCAGAGCAAGCGGCTCCACTCAAAATTGCTAAATTGTTTAAAATGATTCAAAGAGGAATTCAGTATAATCAGAAGAATCTGGAGTATTTGCCATTTCTTCAGGCTGTTAAGTACCAAATGGAACTGAGATTGTTGTTTAGGTATATATATATTTCTGATCTTGAGACTGAATGCTTCATGTGCTGAAATTGATTGGCTTCTTTCAAGAAGTGTGATGATGAGATTCAGTTAGTACTAGAGACATGAGTTTCTATTGATAATAATAATCCTTGCATTTGATAAAGCGCTTTTCACATCGGGAGGACGTCCCAAAGCGCTTCACAGAACACACTGTAAAGTGAATTGATTGTATATTTGTGGGCGAAATTTCGCCCTGTCTGGAATTGGAACTCAGATCTCTCGCTTGCAAAGTGAGTGCTCTGACCACTGAGCTACAGGACTCCATGAATGATCTGATAGACTGCTGCTGAAATTTAGTCAAGGCTCCAGTGCAGTGGAGGGGAGAACAGCAGTGTTTGAGGCGCTGTCTTTCAGTTTCATCTGTCCCTTCTTCAGATGAGTGTTAAAGATACTATTTGAAAATAGACAGGAGTTTCTCCTAGTATCCTGTCCAACAATTCTCCAGATTAATTGACCATTTACTTAATGGCTATTTGTGGGACCTTGCTGATATTAGCGATAAAAATTCACTCAATGCACTTAATAATAATAATCCTTGCATCTGATACTGTGCTGATCACGTTGTTGAGACGTTTCAAAGCACTTCACAAAATATAGTGTAAAGTAGATTGACTGTATCTTTGTGGGTTTTTCGAAAAGTGGCAGCCAATTGCACACAGCAGTGTCCCACAAACAGTCATGGATTGAATGACCACATTTGTTTTGTCGGGATTTTTATCCCCGAAATGTAATCCGCCAATTGACTAACAACTGGGTTCCCAGGTTACTATTAGGTAAATGGAGGGTGAGGAGTAAGGAAACTTCCTACTGTTCCTCCCTACCCGGAATTGAACCCGGATCCTCTCACTTGCGAGGCAAATGTGCTAACCACTATGCTACGGGACTCTACTTGACAGAAATTACTTATGAAGTGGCGTGAGCAGTTTCAATGTGATAAATGCAAGGATTATTATGAAGCACTATAAAGTCCTTTAGTGTTTTCTTTGCCACTTATGCAGGAGAAGATTAATGCTCCGCTTTTAACTATAAGTGGGTGGTAATTTCACTGTAACAGGAATCTTATTACATTTAGTTACATGGCAAGTGGGTTGGGCACTAAAATGAATCCATTGTAACCAGACTTTCCATATGTGTGAGCTCAGTTTTAGGCGGCTCCACTCTATTCAGCTGCTGCAGACACCGGGAGTAGTTCTTCTCTGTCCTCCTGAGTATTCTCACTTGCTTCAAATTAACCTTCAATCGGGTGGAGTGCAATCCACTGCTATAATGCAAGCTCTCAAATAGCAACCGACTTGCAGTTCAGGCACTTTTAGTGATCAAAACACCTTCACCTCGTTTATTCAATTTTATCAGATTAAAAAAAAACTGAATTAAATGACCTGCTTGATGTTGTCATAGTTTTACTAACACAGTATCTCATCAGTTGAAACCACAGCAATAGTTCACTTTTTTTGCAGCTTAACAGGCATTTGAACGGGATATCTCCCGAATGATGGAATGAGCGTGTATATGTGCACTGAATTTAATAAGTTTCGGCTTGTGCAGAGAAACTGCTTTTAAATAAATATTGCAGGACCTCATATTAGGTCATTGGAAACATTTTTCATTGTTTCCTCTAACTGATAGCCATCTCAAACGCACAGCCCTCCCCACTTTAGTGATGCGGAAAGATCTGTTGTCTTACTGATGTACATTAAGGCTTATTAGCAAAATCCAGGCCGCCCTGCCTTCATAACAATCACATCCTCCAACTTTCAAAACTAGAGGATTAGCACTTTTGAATTACAAGATAAAAATTGTTAAATGCACAAATTAGCTCGAGTTACAAGTGATTGACGCTGACACTAATAGAATGACTATACAGATGAGATTATGAAAAAATATGACAAAGGCTTATGACCAATATCACAGTGTGGACCAATGTGTGATAATCACAGACTGAATTCTCCCCAATACAGTATGTGTCCTTCTTCTCCTGTTTTCCAAATCTGGAACTCCAACTGTGGATTGGAAAATGGGAGAGGGAGAATGCATACAGTATTGAGGAGAGGAGAGTTACAGAAATGAGGCATCATTGGGTAAATATGTTGTTCCTTTCAGCCAAACACAAAGGCAAGATGGGGATACAATTCCAATGGGCATCCAGAATCCGTGAGCACCTCCCACATGCACATGTCATGCTGTTCAACTATGGGAAGGCAGGGCATCAAAATCCACCCCAATTTTGTCCTCACCCAAAACTCAAACTTATACTTCCCAGCAGAGACTGCTGGTTGTTGAATGGCAGTAGGATTCATCCCAGGGTCATTGAAGCTAATAATAATGCTCCTAATAAATATGAATTTTAAAATACTTGTACATCCACATTTTAAAGTTCTCTGTGGCAATCTTGTTCGTGCTTAGGGGGAAATACTGTCAGATAATACTCATGGTGCTGCGATTAGTGTCACTGCTTCATGTCCAAGCTCTCACAGTGAAGAGCTTTGTATAATTAAACAAGTTAAAAGAAAAGAGACAGGTTTACATCTCTGAGAGAGAGACACACACCCAGAAAAAGAGAACAAAATAACAGGAAGACAGTGAGTAACTTGTCAGCTGGTTTGGGAGTGGGAGGAGGTTGCAGAGGGACATTTACTTTCACAGTGTAAAATATTTCAGCAGCGGCATGTGAGACCTGTAAACCTCACACACGTGTGGTATAAATCTCACCAAGACCCACAGAATAGGTTTCAGTCATTTACTCCCAGAAAAGCCCCTCTGCTGCGATATGTGCAGCTGCGCTGCGGAGCGATCCGGATCCTAACGGTGCATTTTTATCGCCACATGGGTGCTGACTTTTTGCCTTCTTTGACTTAATTGTGGACAGGCTTCCCAGCAAAAATGCTCCCAGGTGGGTCCCATTATTTGAAGTGCTTGATTACAACAGTGTTTCGTGCAGTCCAGCTGCACAGTTCAGACACTGCCGAGGAAGTGGGGTTGTGAAAAAATGATCAAAACGCACTGTTTAAAACAGGATTCAATTTCCCTTCATAGAGAGGATTGGTCACCGAGAAGACAAACGTAATACCACTCAGAAGTAAAGGAGGTAGGAAGGAGGCCAATGAAACTGAAGATTTGTACAGCTTCCCTTTCCGTAAGAATTGGACAAGATGAGCCTTGCATATGACAAGTGCTATATTTTTAAGGGAGGCTTCGAACATTAATAATAATAATCCTTGCATTTGATATAGCGCTTTTCACGTTGGGAGGACGTTCCAAAGCGCTTCACAGAACACACTGTAAAGTGAATTGACTATATTTGTGGGCAAACACGGCAGCCAATTGCACACAGCAATGTCCCACAAACAGTCGTAGATTGAAAATGACCAATTTATTATTGTTTTGTTTTGGAGAGACTATTATTGGGTTGATTTCGGGTTGATTTCAAGAAAGCTGTGTAGGGAGAAATTCCATCTGGGTCTAGATTTACTATTTTAATATAGTGTTTCAGAGCAGCCAGTTTTGAGACGTCTCGAAGACGTGATAAGGCACTATGTCAAATGAAAGCATTATTATTATTAATTTGGTTAAGGTGTTGATTTCAGTGATCGTTATCTTTGAAGCCAATTATTTTCTGCAGTTCAGTCATTCAATTCATGGCTGTTTATTATTTAGTTCCTAAAAGAACTTACAAAATTAAGGATGTATTTCAGAATTTAATTTCTGGACACTGTGAAATGTTATGTATATAGGGTGAATTTCTTCCCCGGTCCCTTGTGTGTAACAAAAANTCATCCTGAAACACAGCAACATCTTGATATTTAAAGGAGGAAGGTTTATTTATCTCTGCACTGAACCAAAAAANGTGGGTGTCTTGCCCTCCAATTTGAGTGAAAGGGTTGACAACTACCAAGATAAATGACAGAATAAAATAAGGCACAGAATGCAAATTGAACTTATTCCCTGCTTTAACCTCTGAATTTTTTTCGTTCATTTTTTTTCCCCTAAGCACTGCAAATAATTTCTGTAAATTGAAGAACTTCTAAGAAAAGATTACACACAGATACAAGAACCCCAAAATCCACCTGGCCTATTCACACAATGTGTCATTGCTCTGAACAGTGCATCCTTTATGCTCTAAAAAGCGCTCTGAGACGCTACCCTGTGTGGAGGGCGCTATATAAGTGCAAGTTGTTGTTTATCAGGGCAGGTTTACTATTTGGGTGAAGCTATTCATCCAGCATTATAATAATAATGATAATCCTTGCATTTGATATAGCGCTTTTCACGTCTTCCAGACGTCCCAAAGCGCTTCACAGAATATACTGTAAAGTGAATTGACTGTATATTTGTGGGCGAAACGCGGCAGCCAATTGCGCACAGCAATGTCCCACAAACAGTTGTAGATTGAAAATGACCAATTTATTATTGTTTTGTTTTTTTGGAGGGATTATTATTAGGCGTGTGGAGTAAGGAAACTTGCCCAAGGTTTCGCCCTGACCTGTCTGGAATTGAACTCAGGTTTCTCGCTTGCAAAGCGAGTGCTCTAACCACTGAGCTTCAGGACTCCATTAAAAATGTTCTGCTAGGGTTAACCCATTGGGTTAACCCTAGCAGAACATTTTTAATGGAGTCCTGAAGCTCAGTGGTTAGAGCACTCGCTTTGCAAGCGAGAAACCTGAGTTCAATTCCAGACAGGTCAGGGCGAAACCTTGGGCAAGACAGGCATATATGGTGATTCATTCATTTAAATCGCTTAACTACTGTGTGAATGACAGTGCTCATTTTGAATGCCTCGTGTTCAAACCTTCCAAATCCTCTCAATTGCACCTTTATTCCAATGCATTACTGCATTATTCCTCTTTCTTTTTAAAAAAAATGTTGTATCCCACTGGTTGCAAAAAAAAGTGTTTTGTTCTGCGGGTATGTTTTTGTTGAATTACAGGAAATAAACTAGATGATGTGGGCACATGCAGAGAAGCACATATTTGGCTAAAAGGTGACATGAAAGTGCAAACAAAGTCCATCAGTGGCTGGATGGTGCATCTGTAATTCTTCACAATATGGATTGTTGTGGGGTGGAGGAGAGTGAACCCCAATGTATGATATCCCCCACATCATACAGTTAAATACATTCAACTATCTAATTACATATGAAATTACGTTGCACACTAACACTGCTATTAATCGTAGAGAGGTTTGGGCATGGAATGCCCTTTGGTCCATTTAATAATAATAATACTCCTTGCATTTGCAAAGCGCTTCACAGAATATACTGTAAATTGAATTGACTGTATATTTTATGGGCGAAATGCGGCAGCCAATTGTGCTCAGAATTGTCCCACAAACAGTCGTGGATTGAGTGACCAATTTTTTTAAAGGGATTATTACCCCTGGAAAAGTGATCCGCTAATCGACGAGCAATTGGGTTCCTGCTTACTGTTAATAAACAGAGGCATGTTGAGTAAGAAAACTTGCCCAACGATTTGCCCTGCAGGGAATCAAACCCAGGTCTTTCACTTGCGAGGCAAGTGCTCTAACAACTGAACTTCCATTACTTACGTCTGTCAATATTACAAAGATTATAATTAATCCAATAACAATCCTTGCATTTGATATAACGCCTTTCCCATCAGGAGCGCATCTCAAACTGCTTCACAGGATTTACTGAAAAATGTATTTGTAGGCAAGTGCAACAGCTAATTTGCGCACAGCAATGTCCCACAATCAGCCATGAAATGAATGATCAATTTTATTGGGTGAGAAGGGGTTGTTCACCAAGACACGGGAGAAACTCCCTTTTCTTTTTGAATTTTTCACAATATGTTTAAATGCAGTAACACAGCTCAGGGTTAAGATGATATAATGCTCCTGTGGTTAATATTGTCACCTCAACCTTCAATGTATTTAATAAAAATAATAATCCTTGCATTTGACACAGGGTCTTTCAGGTCAGATTGATGTCTCAAATCACTTAACAAAATGTACTGTGAAGTGCAGTTACTGTGTAATTTGTATTATGTTCTTATAACAGACTGAAGGCAATGTGTTATCCAACTACTCTCAGTGTTCAAGTCTCTCAATACCATCCGCTATGTTTTGGCCAGGAGAGCAAAACACTTGGTCTCAGCCCTCTGCCAAAACCCCTCGAATTAACAAGGAAATGCGTAAGAGCAGCCCAAGGGAAATTTACTATCCGATTTTCCCAGCTCTCCAGGAGGGAAGCCGCTGGCATCCACTTGGCTTTGGTTTCTTACATTCCCCCCTTCCCTTCCATTCCTGTTTCTGGAGGTGGAAAGCTGGGTGAAGGGAAACCAAAGCAAGGGCTAACCCAGCATTCTTGAGCAGAACCTAATACTTCATCCTCATTGTGACAAATATTTTTAACAGCAAGCTCTATACGTCACAACCATCATTTGACACATCTATGGAGCAACTTGCTTGCTAAGATAATTCCTACCTGCTCAATTTCAATTTGTGCAGTTGGCACTTGACTGGATACCTACAGACACCCCCTAGAGAAAGAAATCAGGGGAAATTACAATAGTGGTTTCTGATGCAAGTAACATTTGCACAATCTGAACTTTAATAGCCACTGGAGAGTAAATCCAGTGTCATGTTTCCCTTATCACAAACTTTTAGTGATTGCATTGAAGTTTGCAAAATGAAGTACACATAGTTGATTCCAATTTTTTTGCTTGTAGAATGATTCAATGATTCAGTTTGCTTTCTAAGTGAAATACATTTCTAAAATGAACCATTTAGTGCTGATGTTGTTTCTAGGTCAGCCAGAGTGCACAGAGCTCGCTGGTTGGTTCCTGCTGAATGAAAGGTGTTGATCGGAAAACTACTGGCAGATTGTTGGAAAAGGGGACACAGCGGCTCGGTTAGAGCGTATTTGGTTTTCAACAGAGCAATAATAACCACAGAGCAAAGTAGAAATAATGTGATGCGTTTTAGCCACACTTGGCGTACACATCCAGCTTCCACAGTGGCAGACCTTTTGGAGTCAAAGGTGAAAGATGAAAGTTGCAACATGATGGCTGGGCTCCATATGAAGAGCATGGTTCACAACTGAACCAAACATGTTGTTCAGCACATGAAATAAAATTGGCAGCCTAGAGGCAAGCTTGAGTTTCTCTCCTTTTTGAGGTTAGAGGGTACATTGATGATTGCTCATGGCATACAGTTGTTAACATAACTGGAAAATAATCTATTCTGTTCAGTCAGTTTGATTGAGGTAATAATATATGATGGCAATTTGAGCTGATAAACCTTCAGTGCTTATAGGGCAAAGGTCTTAGTTAGTGTGTCGCCTCTAACTGTTTTACTTTTATGTCTGGGTTTGCTATTTGCCAGCGTGTGTGGGGTGTGCAGAAACAAAATAAACTCTATATGGTCTTGTGTCACTCAGGATTAGCAATGAAGGTAAAAATGGCATGTGCTTTCAAAGCGAAAACCTAATTATTTTTTTAAACTATTCTAAAGATAAACAAAATAATCCAATCCTTTCACAATTGCATCCAATCCTAAAAATGTGAATGATTTATTTGTAGAATGAACTGCAAAGTGGCACTTTTAGGATCCAGCAGGTCTTTATATTTTTTCACAAAGTAATAGAAATTCCTGTATTCCTCTGCCATAAAGCTCGCAGAAATGTAAATACGAGGCTAGATTAAACCCATGTATCATGTTCCGTTTTTGCAACGTCTCATTTTTAAACCTGTATTTATCTGGGAGCCCGTGTGGTCAGTGCAGCTGGTGAACGCAGAGAAACCACAAGTCAAGAATCAACTCTCTTCACTTCACTCTCCCTCCCTCCCGGCTGTCTGTGAATTTGCAGTAGCCTCTTCACACTGTTGTTTGTTTTCATTCAAGCCCTATACGATCTTGAGCAGGAGTCAGGTGTACCCATATTCAGTCCCTGTGCTTCAGTGGGGAACCCAAGCTAATACGTTTTATTACTCAAGTATACCAAATGCTTATTCATGTGACATACATTAACTTCTGTCACTTTGATATTTCATTTGAATCTTATACTGAGCAGAAGGAATATTTTGTTCTCTTTGTTTCTCACCATTTCTGGTTGAGATTGTGACACTCAATGGAAGGGAATCATAAAGAAATGAACAGGGTGACCTTGCCAAACAAAATGGTAAAGAAGCAATACAATCAGGCAACAAATGATTGGTGGGCGGGAGAAATGTTTACTGTATTGCTGTGCTGAACAATCGATGGATAATATTAAAGACTCCCAAACAGTGGATCTTGGTCCAGAATTAAACAGTATTATCTAGACCGAGCATATGCCAGGCATCAATGGTATTGAGTAGAGTCTTATCTGCACCTTAGTAAGGAGGACCAATGTGGTACCTAGACCTAGTCTGAATAGAAATGGAACTCTTGATCTGGACCATCAGTAGTTTCTTCATCCCCAAGCTGTTTGCAATGTTTGACCATAAGATACCTTATGATCACCTGAACAGATTTTATGGTGTGCTTTTTCAGTGTCATGAACTTGTGTCATAAGGCGAACTCTTCAAAACACACAAGGTGATAAATTCCTCAGATCACTAATGTAAATGGCCATGTTGGGATGTGTAAGTTTATGTGTAAGGGTAAACTAGGGTGGTATCAGGGGATTGCCAGATTCCTATTATTTGGCTCCAATTAAAATTATCATTACGAAGGACATGTGATTTAGTGAAATACCATCTGATTATCTGGATAAAAGCCTGGCGAAGGTCACAAAGGAGATACTTGTTCAAAGTGCCACAGCTCAAAAGATATATCAGCAGGGACATTATTAAGGCTGTAACTAAGGCTTTAGTGAGGGAACCAACATAAAGCTCTTTCTTGATCTTTCTCGCGTTTTTGGTCTGGCAGACAGAACAGGGCAGCTCTAAAATCCAAGCTTGTAATCGAGAGGTCGAATGATTGTTGTCAAATGCCCATGTGGAAGCTAGGAGGAAATCCTTTCACTGCACTGTCAGATAATAATAACAATCCTTGCATTTGATATAGCGCCTTATCACATCTTTGAGACGTCTCAAAGCGCTTCACAGAATATACTGTAAGGTGAATTGACTGTATATTTTGTGGGTGAAATGTCATGGGGTCTTTGAAGTCCACCTGAACAAGCGTGAGGTCACACATATAAGTTAAATACTGAGTTTTTCTTGGTGTCCTAGTTAACAGTTCTCTGGATGAATTAGTCATTCACCTTGTGACTGACTGTGGGAACTCTGCTGTGCACAAATTGCCTACAGATACACATTCACTACACTTCACATCAATTACCTATGAAGCTTTTTGAGGAGGTTTGCATTTCACCAATATATTCATTACTGTATAAAAAATGCAAGGATTATTAGTATCATTATATTTATAACAATATTTTTTAAAACATTACATTTTCCCAATGAAGATTTCTCCTTCAACGACTGAGTGTTTTGCCATAGAATAATAAGTCTTGCATTTGCACTGAACTGAACAGATTCACCATTAAACATAATAATCCTTGCAATTGATTTTTGCATTTAATATAGTACCATATTATGTCATTAAGATGTCTCAAAACACCTCAAAGGATATAGTGTAAATGATGTGACTGTGGTTTGTGGGCAAATGAGGCAACCAATTTGCACACGCCAATGTGGTGCAGAGACTACACTTGATCCTGGCCTCACCCCCAGTATTACACTGAAGTGTCAGCCTAAACTACAGGTGGGGCTTGAATCCATAACCTTCTATCTCAGAGTCGAGGAGTACTACCAACTGAGCCAGACTGACACACAACATATAGTGCAGTAAATCTGAACTTGATAAAATTCTAATTGTACATGACACATTTCCTTCCCCCCCACTCCGCAGCTACAGGAAAAAGTAATTTTATGTTATATCTGGCCACAATGTAAAATTCACTACCATCTTGAAAGGATAAGTGCAGAAATGCTGTTCCCCAGATAAATCAGCACAGAAAGAGTTAAGAATGAATCCTGCCCTCGTACTGTATTTGAATTATTCCAAATGATCAACTGTTTTGTTCTTTTTCTTCAGTGAATAAAGCGAGATGAGGACAGACACCATGACCTTTGAAGCTATGCCAGCTATATTTGTTTAACTGTCGACACCCACAGCTCGTGTCTCCAGATACATTACATCTCCATTTAATAATTCCTTTGAGCCTTAACCTGGCTGACTAAGCTGAGCTCTCTTCAAGAGACAGGAGAAAGCATTCCATATCGCATGATGATGATGAATGCACATTAGGATTAGCTGATGGAGTGTATATGAAAGAGTGCATGATGCACCTGAGAACAAGTTACACACCATTGCCACTCCATATGCTTTTCTGCCAGCAACATCCCCGAGGTGGGCCATACATTGCATGAAGCAGCTTTTTGGCTAAGATCAAATGTAGTATCTGTTCTTATCAGTTACTCCTTAGGCTAGCACCTGCCAGAAAAGTTCTCCTGTTAAAACACTCTGGCTCGACCAAATCTCACCCATAATTTAGGGGCTGTTATGGGAAGGATTGAGCTTCTGGCAACAGCTATGCCTTCAGCCCTCTGTTGGCTGGGTTTATTATTGCAGTACTTCCGAATTGAGGAGTTTGATCTGCCCTCACAGAGGAAGCAGAGATACTGGAACTTGAGCACTTGGTCAGTAGGTTCAGCCCTTGTCCTGCCACAGAGGTGATCCGGTCAGCTAACTTGGTCGGCTGGTCGGGAAGACATGGTTCAGTTCCTTATTGTCCTTTGATAATTTGGAGCCTAGAAGAGTTTGGAGGGGTTGGGGCTTGACTGCGTGGACAACCCTCATTCCCAAGTGGAATGTAATTTGGTCTAATTCAGTTCCTGAGGGTGACCAGGGCCTATTCTCGCTCACCAATCAAAACAAAACACATTGCATGAAACAGAATTTGTGTTTACCGACCTGAAGAGGAGCTGGTAGCACTCTCACCTCTGGGTCAGAAGGTTGGGGTTTCAAGCTCCATGTTGAGCTTTTGACTCATTGACTTCGCTGATACTCCATTGCAGTACCGGAGAAGGGTTGCATCGTCGGAGGTGTCATCCTTTTTTGGGGGTTAGCTCAGTGTCTGACATAAGTGGGATCGATTATCAGCTTAAGAGTATCCAAACCTCACTGAGAGTTCCACACACGTATGCGACCTACAAACTGAGATTTCCCTGCATCAGGAATAAAATGTGCACTTTCTCCCTGAAGGGATGCTTTCTGCTTACCTAATTCTGGAGAGTATTAAGTGTAGGTTGTCTCGAGCTAAAGCTTGGAGACCCTGAATATGCATTGAGGTATTGCTGGAATTACCAAGCTGAAAATTCAGAACTTGCCCTTGAAAGCACTGCCTGGTAAGTTTTCCTGTTGTCTGTCCAGCTTGCACTTCCCTGCCTGTTAGGGCTTTTTCCCGAAGGATTATCAGAAGCCAAGTAGAAAGAATCTCTGCCCATATTGACTGGTCTGCCTCTCTAAGGCCTGACGATGAGCCAGGCTCGCTGGTCTGCCATCAGCAGTGCCCTAGAATATTGGGGACCCGCCTAGCTCAACAACTGGACTTCCAAGGCTGCGACACGGGGGTCTAGCTCGATTCTAATATTCTGTTGTCAAACACAACACCTTGGAGTCAGTTCAAGTCACTAGTGACTGTCCATCAGATGAACAGAAGAACAGAAGACCCGTCCACCTCTTCAGGTGTGCAAAATGGCTGTTATGTTTATACAGTCTTTACACTTAGTATAATTACAATAAAATAAGACATTTCAACATGCTGAGGTGCCGTAAAAAAGTGAGTTCTATCTTTTGGCCTTACTCCTCCACCAACAACACCAGAAATGACTCTTCTGGTTGTGGAGACAACCATGTTCACTGCTGTGATGGAATGAGCAGCTGAACCTATCATACCCTGCCCTGCGCAGCCCAACAAAGTGCCTGCCCTTCACCAATGGGGAAGGCAACGGCCATCTGCAAAACCTGGTGTGGAGTGATTTTAAAATGACTGCTCATGAATGATAATTTCATCACTGTAGAAAACCCTCAACTATTATATATAATAATAATCCTTGCATTTGATATAATAATAATAATAATCCTTGCATTTGATATAGCGCTTTTCACGTCGGGAGGACATCCCAAAGCGCTTCACAGAACACACTGCAAAGTGATTTGACTGTATATTTGTGGGCGAACGCGGCAGCCAATTGCGCACAGCAGTGTCCCACAAACAGCCGTAGATTGAAAATGAGCAATTTATTATTGTTTTTTTATTTTGGAGGGATTATTATTAGGCGTGTGGAGTAAGGAAACTTGCCCAAGGTTTCGCCCTGTCTGGAATTGAACTCAGGTCTCTCGCTTGCAAAGCGAGTGCTCTAACCACTGAGCTACAGGACTCCACCGTTATATATATATAACAGCACAAAACTAACCTCAATGTAAATATAAGTCGTGCTGGAACCTGCATCCAACAATGCAGACTAACTTTCCTAAACATAAATACAGCAGTAGATATGCAAACAACTTTGCTGGAATTATGTCAATTAAAATTACTATCTAGTCACTACAAAAAATATAAACAGGACTGTATATTGTTAGATGCAATCTGCTGAAAGATGTTTCTGCATCAAATCAGAAGGAATCTACCTGCAATTTGCATATGTAAAAAATCCAAGCAAAACTAAACACTCTGGAGCAATAGTCACAGAAGCTATTCCTAGAAATTCCAAAAATTAGTGTCTTGCTAAAGGTGGATGACTTTGTTCAATTCGTACACTGAAATGAATGAGGCTGAACGTGCAAATCAGTCACCTTTTTTTTGTGGGTTGATAAGAGAGAGAAAGAGAGCTGGCTCCAGTTGCACAATGAACTATGTTTGTAAGGCTGCAGCCAGTGCTGCCTGCACTGCAGCAGAAGTCAGCATTACTGGTACAATTCATTTACTAAATGAACAATGGGCTCAGCAATTAAATGAGCTGAGGTTTGATTCATTGCAAGTTTCCATTTGTGTTTCAACATTTTTTCTGGAATGATACAGAAGAAGAAGAAACGAGGTGAAGACAGGATATCATGACCTTTATGGCTAACAATGCTGAACTGTCAGCGCCTGCTTTTTTCCATCGTTAGACCTTGCGAGGGCATTTGATGATGCTTTCCAGTTTTGACCAGGTCACTCGGCTCACCTGGCTGAGCCCTGCTCTGCCAGCGACCGATCTCTCTTTTACCTCCTTGATGCACCTGTTAATTCTGCCTCGGGACAAACATTTAAAAATTTCAAGCTATTTCCTAACCACATCATGTGGAAAGGAAGAAACATGCAAGATAGCAGAATGTCCAGGTTCTGAGGTCGAGATGCATTCGTGCAAGAGGGGGAAAGAGGTCAAGTTACAGGGTGGAAGGCTAACAAACAAACGAGCAAAGAGCAAAAGCTCACAGCAGGGCAAGAGTTCAGTTAATTCACCCAGACGATCTATTCCAGACGTGGTAAATGATACATTATTGGATCCAGATCTGCAACTGCTTTGTATATATTACATTACTGGGACCAACCTCACTTAAGTGTCATTAGCCTTCCCTCAGAAATACTGTTATTGCTCAAACCTGTTCGCTGGGAGTGTTTTAACTTTGCTGGCAATACTTTCAGTTTCTCCCTTTTTATTCCACCCTAAATCCCTGCTCTACCACAGTATTATAAAGCGTAACCGCCAATATTGGAACACCCAAGTTGATGGTGCTCAGTGGGATTTCAGTAATGTATTACATACAGCACAATCCCACAGATTATAGCAGCGTAAACACTGATAAACACAGAGCTAAACATACAGTAAGTGCCCAGGACTGGCAAATGCTAAGAAGTGTTATTAGCTCCTCATTAATCAAAGCCTCTATCATGGAGAGAGGAAGCTATTGTAGATAAAGGAACGTTTCGCAGATAAGACAGAAAGAATTCTGAAAAAAGGACAATAGAGCTTTCACAATTGATGCGAGCTACTGTATTAGCAAATTTACCAGGGATTGAACAAATTTGCTCACGTGAAATTCCATCCATCCCCAATGTGAGCTTCACAGAAACAGTAACACTGCAACAAAGACATTAAAGACATGGATTAAAAATCAATTTTTCTTGGTCATCTGTTCAAATTTCAAAGTTTCTGGTATTGATTTAGTAATTACACAAAAAGTACAGATTTTATTATGGATATTTTATCTTTTCATTCTTATCTGTTCACCCGCAAAACACAGTCACTCCCATTAACAGTAAATTTGTGACGTGCTTTGAGATGTCCTCCCAGCATGAAAGGCACTCTACCAAATGTAAACATAATTATTATTTTCAGTTTTCCAAGATGGTACCCCACTTGAAGGGCACTAGAGAATATAAGTTGTTGTTGTTATTCTCTTTGGCATCAGTGTATCACAGATCTCTGTGCAATACTTGAAGTGCAATGCAAAATTAGCACGAGACTACCACCAGAGCAATGCATCATAATGACATTAAACATGTGCAGATTTAGCTGATGTACATAATATTAGACTGTTTTAGAACCAGGAGCCAGTATATTCAGTGAAGTAAGTCATTTTATAGTAAAATTGCACTTACTATATAGCACCTTTCATAACGCGAGGAAGTCTCAAAGTTTCCACAGAATTTAATGTTAAGTGGAATGATTATGTGTTTTGTGGATGAGAAAATGAATGGATAAAGCTGCAAGAGAGGACAGCAATCCAAGAGCAGTACAGGTAAGTGAGATCACCTCTAAATAATGGATTTGTTTTTTTATATAACTCCAAGAGCTTTTTATAACTTATAACTCTAAATAACTCCATTGGTTTTAATTTCTTACTGGAAGTGATATCTCATGCCCGTCTTCCCTCTCTCTTGCTCAGTGTCTTGATCTTGTCTATAAAGAGCTCTGAGGTATTATTCTATGTGAAATGCACTTTATAAATGAAAGAGTTATGGTTAATATAACTCGTGCTCACACAAACATCCAGGTTTTAAAACGTATCCATCAAAATTCTTCCAGCGTATCAGGCTGTTATCCAATTTTTAACCAACCATAAAGAGGCGATCTTTTTCAGATTGCAAACTAGCTGCAATCGGAGGCTAGTAAGCAGTGTTCCGTGCTTGCATGTGCACACCTACTTTTCCCACTCCACAACACAATAAAGCACTTTAATTGCTACTCCCTACTCACATTGATGCCTGAATGTTGTTGGGAGTGCAGTACAGAGAGAGTATTAGAGTAGCTACAATATAAAAAGAAATCCCATCATCTTAGAAAGGGTTTCTTAGAATTACTGATATCAGATTTGACAGATCTGAAGAAGAATAACTGAGTTCTCTGACCATACAAAGGAAGTTAGTATAAGTCCTGGAGTCTCCACCAAGTACCTACTCACCAGAATTCGTGGTGCACCAAATGGCTTTAGTTTCTGGACAATTTAAACCAGATCTCTCACCAGTGAAGCAGCTGAAGAAAGGGCAGCTTTATGCTGCCAAACCAGTGCAGTGATGGACTAGATTTAGGCTGTCAGAAAAGATTTTAAACTTCATCCTCAAAAACCATTAGCAAAAAATGGTGTGAACTATCTCTCTGGGATATATTTAAACCTGGGTCTCCAGTGAAGGAAACTGCATCTTTTGATGCCGGTCAAATCCCAGTCTCTCATCAGCCCCCTGACATTACTGTAGTTTAGTTTTTCAATATGTAGTGGGTAGAATGACATTTATTTCCCATTGTCATTTTTGTTGGAAGGATTGAAGCAATTTCACAATTACTTTGCTAGCAGGTTAATGCATGAAAATATGGCAGTTTGCATTATGTCTTAGTAGGTGAACTGCCCCATTACATCGCAGCACGAGCTGTCTCAGTTCACACATTACAAATGGTCACAAACATGGAGAACCTGGGGAATCCTTCACCTCCATCTAAACCTTCAGAACCAAAGTTGAGGTTAAATGGCAGTGGAAAAAATATATATGTAGAAATGCTGCAAAATCATTAAATATGTATTTTTGTAAACATAAAATCATCCAAAGGATAGATACCTTTATGGAAGAAGTGAGTCATCCCATCAAGCTTTTTTTAAAATTAAATTAGTGATCATTTTTGAGTCGTGTGCCATTTCCTTTACTGAAAACTGTGTGTTAACCATACCAGCGGGGAAAAGGGTTTGGAAATGGTGTAGTGCGCTGATGCAAGGTGACGGGTAAGTTATTGCTTATATAAGAACATAAGAAATGCTGGGCGACCAAGGTCCATCTGGTTCGCCTTCCACCTTCCTGGCAGTCGCATGCACATACATCCCAAACTATGTACTGTATCCCATAATGTTATTTCCTAAAAGAAAACTATCTGACCTGTGTTTGAAAGAATCAACACTTCCTGCTTCAACCATCTCTCTAGGGAGCCTGTTCCACAGGTTCATTATTTGCTCACTGAAATAGTGTTTCCGTAAATTTGTTCTGAATTTACCCCCCTTCAATTGTAGGCCCTGTCCTCTGGTTTTACTATTCTGAACAAGTTGAAACAGCCTGTCATGATCTATATGTCTTTAAAATCTTAAAGACAGCAATCATGTCACCTCTCACTCAATCTTTTTTTCAGCGTGAACATGCCAAATTTACTTAGTCGCTCCTCATAGTCCAGTCCTTCTATTCCCTCAATCATTTTGGTTGCCTTCCTCTGTATCTTCTCAATTTCTCCAATATCCTTTGTGTACTGCGGCGACTAGAACTGTACACAGTACTCTCAATATGCAGCTTAACTGCAGGTAGGTTCATTCTCTTACCTTCACATGCTTTAATCACGTCTCTTCAACTGGGTGAGTCAAGCGCTCCGAGACGCTGTCCTGCGTGAAGAGTGTGTGAAGAGTGTGATATAACTGCAAGTTATTGTTGTTGTGTCAATTCAGGTCCCTGACACAGTCTGATTTAATAACTCCTCCACCCAGCTTGCCAACAAGTGTCCATAGTCACAAGTCAAACCAAGAAAGCGATGTTCAAAGGTTGTTGAAGTGAACTAATACTGTAGTTATCCTCATGGTAAAATTCAGTTAAATAAACTTCATATCTATACACACAATATTTGGCAGATCTTATAATAACATGTGCCCTGGAGAATTTGAGGTCATACACGTATAATGTAGCCAAAGGTGATATTTCAATGCATTCTCTCAAAGGCTGCATATCATAACAGCGAGAGGTGGATTTTAACTCGCTCTGCTCAGTCTGATCTTTTGGTCAGAACAGTAGTGCTGTGAACCAGCCCAAAACATCTGTTAGAAGACTAGCAAGCAGTCTGAAAATCTACTCATCATTCAATAACAGAACTCAAATTCACATGGACCAGGTTTAGCAAACACTTTGCTGCATGTTCGAGTGCCCCAGGGAAGGTTTAAACTCGTCCAGTATGCTCCCAGACTGACTGGAGATTGTGCACAGCTGTGCGGCTGAGAACCAGTGACCAATAATTACAAACGGGGGCCAAAAATAGCCAAAGAAAAAATTATAACAGAGTTTTGTTTTTCAAAAGGAAAAGCACTGGAATCAATTGCTTGGATATTTCGTGGCATCAAACGACACTATTATGTTCTTACTGTTCAAATATACAAGACGTAGGACTGTTACAGTATTTGTTTTTCATAAAATAATCCAAAAGGCTGGAAAAAAATAAATTCCAGGCTCTTTTTTCGTATTCTGTGACACTTTCTGCTTACATTTGAAATCGACAAAAATATGCAAGTACATCATACCCTGGTCTTAGCTGGGGAGCAACTGCATTTCAGATTTCACTGCAACAACCTTCAGCTGAACCTCAGTATAACACATAAGGGAGGCGAGATGGGCTGGAGGAACCTCTGAAGTGCAGCAAAGTGACTTTCGAATTCCAGCAGCAAAATCTGTTCACTATTCAGCATTGTTCAAATCATCAACATTCCACGCAGAAACTAAAGAAATAATCTGTTTATAAATGAAAATCCATGAACACTTTATGGTAATGGTAAACATAAAGCCTGATATTTGGCAAGCAGGGACTTTTTCACCGACTGGGGCCAACTAAACCCCAGAGACAGTCTGATTACATTTTACCTGTATACACAGAAATCATTTATCACCTGGAATGGGTGACAGTCACCCAGTCACTCGCTGGGATTGAAATCCAGAACCTTCTGGGCCCCCAATACAGCCCTCAATCACCTGAGCTCAGATGACCTAATCTAACTGATGCATTGGCTGCAATATAAACAAAGTTATGGTAGAATTTCATGACTGGCAAAAGCTGGGTGCACAGGCTTTTTAACAACATGAGGAGACGATCAGACATTTGGTGCCAGTTAATGGAGCTATATGAACAATTGTTCTCGGGCTCTGTTGGAAAAAATAAATGAGGCATTTCTGTTTCAAACTGTTTACTGCTTTTTGCTGAAGAAGGTAATATTTTTGCATTTCTATTTATGGATGATAGGGTTACATTTCAGGACAGTAATGTCGCCACAGACTGTCCTCAAGGTATCCAGCGTTCACTTGACTCCAGCTGCAGCAGCGCATTCAAGTCTTAGCTGATTGATGCAATGCAATGATAGTGAGAAAATCTCCAAAGGCACAAACTGTGTTTGGGGTTGGGGGAAGGGGAAGGTGCGGAACTTCATTTGCGAAGTTCTAGAAATGAATTGCAGGGAGGTTATTGTGTGTGGTGAACCATTCCTGACCTCACTCTCACCCCACAAATTAATTTTGAGGTATTAGGTGTTAAGTTGGCAATTTTGAAGTGTTGGGAGTGGGTTTAGCAGCTTTGTTTTGTGCCTTTAGATTTATTACAGAAAGCACACAATTATCCAAGGACAAAGCACTGTTTAATTTACAATTCAAAACATCCTTCAAGAAAAAAGAAATTGTTGGCTACTCTCATCTTTAATCCAATAAGAGAATTATTTGCAAAGCAATAAACACCATGAGACTTAGTACATCTGAGTTTTTTTTAGCTTTAAAGCAATCGCATCAAACATCAATTCTGAACTAACCTTTCTTTCAATATTATATGACTATTTAGTCATTTTTTAGCCAATTCTAAACCAATACAACACTGCAATATACTTGCACATATAGGAATGCATACATACACGAGCACATGGTAGATAAAGTATTTCTGGGATTGGAAATTTTTATAGGACACCCACAAAACTACCCTAAATCCAATACATCTTTTAAGTTGCACGATTTAGAAGGATAAAAGGCAACAGTGTTCCCAACATTGAAATGTTAGGAGAAAAGTCATATTGGACTACAGGTACCTTATTGAAAACATCTGTGAAAACTTCACTAGTTAGAACACATTATTGATGTGTCAAGTTTATTACATTGGAAAGTTTCAATGACTTTATATGAAGCTCACATTTGCTTCAGCTATTAATTCTGATGTCTGCTGCACAATCTGCTACAGGAGTGAATAGGTATCAAGTTACCCTGGTACTTGATTTTGGCACTGTGCAAGAACAACGCACTCAAGTAAAGTGGCAGGAACACTCTTTTTTACAATGAGTTAACCTGTGATTGCTTCTACAAAAAACAACTTTCTCGCACAGACCCGCACAGATTTTGAGTTCACCATCCTTAATATAGAAAACAAGTTTAAAAAGAGTGACAAGGTAATGACAAAGATTAAAAACAACTACTTGTTCCGGAACTGACAGGGAAGAGGATCATTTGTGGCTCAGCAAATGCACTTTCTGTGCTGAAGCCCCAAAACATCAGCCTCCCAGAAGCGGTATCACAGTGTCACACAGCACAGCTTGCACAACCTCTCAGTTACATTAATGTAACAGTTCAATTATTGTATTTGAAAGCAATATGCTGCTTGAAATGGAGCAGTATGATTGGAATGCAGGATCATAGAAATTATAGCACAGAAAGTGGTCATTTGGCCCATCGAGCCTAAGCTTGTGACAGTCTCTCTACTGGGGCTAATAAAGACGAGTGCATTTGGCCCGTCATCAAGAATACACTGTCTTGGGCTTAAAGCAATCACACACCTAGTTTATATATTGATTTTGTGAGTTTGAGAGATATGCTGGGGAGGTTGGAGCCAGATGTGAGGAGACATAGGCAGAGCCAAGGAGGATGGCTTTTTCTTTCTGTTCTAATTGGTATTGCAAGAAGTGGAAACTCAGCATGGCTATAGATCAGATTACAAGGCAAAGTGTATTCATACAAGTAAAATGCCTGCTAGTATCTAGCTAATTTCTTCAGGCATTGAATCTAAGGATTCAAATGTCTCTCACACACAGTATTTCTTCATTTCAAATAAACCTTCCAACTTCTCTTTCTCTCACTTTCTGCCTGATTGTACACCATTTCATTCTTTGTTTCCCTGTGACTTGCAGTTTAAACTTTGGTATTTGGTATCTGAATTCACTAAATATAGTCAGAATCACAAATAATGACTCTACATGGTTAACACATGTGTCATTCCAACCCACAGGAACTCTGCACCAACACAATCCACTTCTGGAGTGGAGTCCTGTGGGTTGGTGTGACTAATCTTTGGTTCCTTGGAGCAGTGGCGTTTGCTAATTTGGAGTCATCATTAGCAGGTTGCACATTCACCCCCTTGCTTTACTTTTCTCTATTTCCTTTATTTGTCTCTTGACACACTGTAGACTGGACTTTTTGCTTATTGGGCAAATCACCAAGTGTTTGCTCTGTACTCATAATAGGAGAATCCCAAAACGAGCTCATGGCACCAAGGTTGTTACATTTGCAGAAAAGCAGAAATTCGGCCCCTATAATTTCTCTAATTCACATCTTTTCTCCCAGTGAAGCAAGGTGGAGGAATTCCCAATTTTCTTCCAATTTTTGATTCCCCCCCCCCACAAAAACACTGGTAACACTAACAACTTTATGATCACGAAAGAGGTCCCCTTTTTTTTAAAAAAAGGAAAAGTTTTCACACACACTTGAAGTTGTGTTGTTAACTGGGCAGGACTGGAGATGCGATACAAGGCATTTATTGGAGAAGAATAAATCAAAAAGGTATTTTTTGTTTTCCCATTTGTATCAGAATTGATTGCTGGGCCAGAGTCCCTCCTTCACCTTCTCCCTGGCACCATTTCTAGATTCCTTGTTTAAAACACCAGAAAACAGTGATGGAATATATAAATATGCAAACTAGAGTCTTACCGCAGCACTGGAAAATCTGTGCGGTTATAAACTTAACTGGATTACTGCCCGCAGAACATCCTAGTTAATGCTCTGAGAATTTGATCCACATGTGTGACACATCGATGCAAACATGTTTTTCTTTGTATAAATGGCATGAAAGTGTGACAGTATTATTGGCAGATAATCTCTCTCTCTGCCCCATCCCCAGCACAGACCCACAACAGTGATTTTTTTAATACGTAAAGTCAAGCTTTACTATTGATCTCAGCCAGTTAGCTGTGGGAGGTAAATGGGTCTATTTTCAGATGTTTCTAATGCCAATTTCTTAATGCTGGGGGAGGAAAGGAGGAAATAGCTCAAACACAGGCATGTCTAAATTACAGGCTGTGTTAACCATGTGTAAAGAATGGCATGTGTACAGAAAGAATGGCAGATGCCCTTAATTATGTAATTAATAACTAATGAAATGGATTGCAGAATCATTGAAACATTTACAAACTTAATTAAAGGCACCTGCAATTCCCTCAGTACAAACATGTTCACACTTGGTTTGCACAACCTGCAAATTAGACCCCAGGGCTTTTCCATGAGAAACTACTCTTTTATAGAAGCATTGGTTTTTGTGTGTGTGCGTGCATGCGTGCAGAAGGGGGGAGGGGAGGGAAGCCCCGAAGTCAGGGATTCACAGATACGGTGACTGCCTCCTGACAACCCTGAAATCACTCACTAAAACCTGACACAGGCGAAAACTGGAAAAAACAGACCTTGGGCACAAGCTGGAGAGATCGTCCTTATCTGCAAACTGGGTTTGACCTTTCTAACCTACAGTTTCATCCTTCACACCAGGGAAATTGATTAGGGATATCAATTAGCAACTCTCGTGTCCTTCAGTGATAAACGGTTAAAACAGCCCCTGCCTCACACCCCACGCCCCCCGCCCCCACCCAGTATTGAGATACAGCTGAAAATGAATAAGTACAGTACCTGACATACAGCACTTTGAAGCAATTCTCTTCTAAAATCTGACAATTGATGATGAAGTGTGAACACATTTTATTTTGGCCAGTGTTTGACATATGCAGGACCCCATCATCGTGCCTGTGCTTCTCTAAACCAGACTAAGTACCACAGATATATGTCACCCAGACATAGAGATTTCTCTGCATCTGGAATGGAATGCCGACTCTCTCCCTGGAAGGTGTATCCTGCTTACCTAATACTGGAGTGTAATAAGCGCAGGTTGGCAAGAGCCAAGGCTTGGTGTCCCTAGAGGGCAAGTTTGGATACTGCTGGAGTCTAAGTCTAAAAGTACATAGCTTTCCATTGATAGCACTTTCTGGCAAGCTTTCCCCTGCTTGTCCAGCTAGGATCACCCTACCTGCTAGGGCTCTGGCTTGTGGGGTTAAGAGGAGCCCAGTAGAAAGATTCCCTGGTCCAAGTGACCAAAGAGTGAGGGAATTAAAGCATCATAATAGATAAAATCAGAGATAGAATTAGTGTAGCCACTCTAAGCGCACTTAAAAATGCTTGAATTTGACACAGCCCCTAGAATACTGAACCCTTTCAAAGTTCTTCACATGGACTTGTTGTCAAGTGTAGTGACTCTATGTTCACTACAAATACACTGACAACACTTCAGAGTAAAATCTTGTGAAGCACTTTGAGATGTCTCGATGAGGTGATAAGACATTAAATCAAATGCAATGATTATTATATAATTAAGCGTATGGAAAAGAGAAATTAGATATCCAAAGTGTGAAAGAATTCTCCCAACAAAAAGAAAATTGCAGAGAGACATCACACAGGCAGACAGAAAAGCAACAAATAAAACACACAGAACGACAGACAGACTGACAGAGACAGACAGAGACAATCAAACAGTGAAATTAAGACGGGCATTTTCATGGTGGAGAAATGTAAAACTCACCTTTGTCTGCTACCTTTAAACCATAACCAAGATTGTCACATCTTTAATCTGACAAATTGGAAATGCTCACTCAATCACCACTTCAAAGAGCAGTTTTGTCTTTTTAAGCTAAATCTGGTATCTGTCAGGATTTAGTGGTAAGGAAGATCCCAGTTGTGGTTCAAATTTCTCTTGCCAATTGATAACTGACAGCTTGGTAAATGTTTAGCTACAGCCAAGATAATATTGGCTCAATATATCCACCGCAGCATAAACTATAAGACAATATGTTTCCAGGACTGAGTAAATGACACAAGGTACTCATGTTTAAGTATCCTGAACAAGTGCATTGCACGGATGTCGTTCGTAAAAGAAAAGACAGCTCCACCATTGCATTGCATTATACATAGATTATATACATTTAATGCTCTCTTACCTGTACCATGGAGTGAATCAAACCCACTATCACGGCAGTTAACCATTGTCTGTGGCATGCTATGGCAAGAACAAGTTATCTCACTGGATGTTTGGATTGACAGCCCAGAAAACACATTAAAGTGTGACCCGGTCAAATGTCATCTCCTCAAAACCTGGAAAACCAGGTTTTCAGTCAACTAACCAAACATTACCAACCCAGCTACCATCTTCAGGCAGTCACTACAGATCCAGGGATATTTGCACATAGGAAATAGTGTACATGTAACATTTAAAATCAATAACACAGCTACAAAACAACACGAAAATGTGTGAAAAACAGCAAATGTAGAAGGGAGCACTTTGCCAAATATGTTAGAAACAACAAATGTAAAATAAATAATAATAATAATCCTTGCATTTGATGTAGCGCTTTACACGTCTTCTAGACGTCTCAAAGCGCTTCACAGAATATACTGTAAAGTGAATTGACTGTATATTTGTGGGCAAAACACGGCAGCCAATTGTGCACAGTAGCGTACCACAAACAATCGTGGATTGAGTGACCAATTTATTATTGTGATCCTTTTAGGAGGGATTATTATCAGGTGTGGAGTAAGGAAACTTGCCCAAGGTTTCGCGATGCCGGGAATCAAACCCAGGTCTCTCGCTTACAAGGCGAGTGCTCTAACCACTGAGCTACAGGACTCCGTTGTAGAAAGGAGAAGAGGGGAAACCGAGAACAGGCAGAGCAGAAGTAAATAATTTTAAAGGGTATATATTGTCCCACAAACAGCCATAGTGTGAATGACCAATCCCATTTGGGGCATTGTTGGCCATGAGACTGGGAGAAACTCCCTTCTCTTTTCAAATAATGCCATGGGATGGATCTTTACGACTTCCACCAGGATCCGTCTGGACAGGCAGACAGGACCTCGATTTAACTTGTCATTTGAAGGACAGCAAATACAACAATGCAGGAAAACCAGCCCTGCACTTGAGTGTTAGCACAGACTGTATGGGTTCCAAATCTTGACTCTTCAACCCACAATCTTGGAGGGAAGAGTGCTACCAACTGAGCTGGCGTACATTATTACTATACAGTGCTATACAATATTTGTTTTCAGCCCTAAAATGTCTTGAAGTGACTTTTTAAAAAAAACAGGAATAAGTGCTGGTTTGTGCGGTAACAGAGTTCACTGGAGCTGCCTGTGGCTGAAGGGTTAAAATCGTTAAATTCAACCATTTGAGTCTGTTGTTGGCCATGACACCTGTTGACTAAAAATAGAGTTTAATATTTTTTCAAAAATGTGTTTTTTACACATGTTGTTAGATATAAGTGAGGTCTGTTAATCTTGGTTTATGTGGGATAAATTCTGTATTTGATGACACAGCATAGGATTCTGTTTATGTCACACATCAACAATTTTACAGTATCTTCATTACATTTTAACTGAAACTATCCATAGTGCAGAGAATACTTAAATAATGTCTCTCTCTCTGTCTCTCTCTCTCTCTCTCTCAATCACTTTGAAAACCCCTTTAGTGGGAAATAAAGTTAGGTGTTCTGGATGGATATAGCAGTCTCAACTGCTGTGTATATTTTGCTAAAACGTCACGGAATGTTTTAATTTCAAGATCTGTGACTCAGTGGCCTTGTAAATGTGAGAAGAATATAAATAAATATTACTAGTGCCAGTATGCGGCGTTACCACAAGAGCCATAAACAGGAATCCAGTCCCTGCCCAAAATCTTTCCCCAACCCATTCAATGTACATTTATAACCTTGCAATTAATGTACCATGCCAATGCATCACAGGGCTAGAAACGTAATCCAGCTCAGTGCCAAACACTGAAAACAGTGTTTCCAGACTGTCACTGAGGGAAACCGAGTGGAATTAATTCTAAGAAAGAACTGGACTCTGAGTAAATTATGAAGACAGCTATTATTCCACAAATGGCATACGTTGGGAAACATAAGGAAGTAAGCAACTTTTATTTGAGGTAGCTTCTTACAGCTCTGAAACATTTTAAAGTACTTTACGATAATTAATGTCAAGTGTTTTTTGTAGGCAAATATAGCTACTATTTTGTAAACGGTGGCTATATTTTCTGTCCTACAAACAGCCAATGACCAATTTTGTTTGGAGGATTGCTATTTAGGAGGAACTCTCTTCTCTTTTCAAATATTATCATGGTTTCTTTAACACCCATGTAAATAGGTTGACATAACCTTAGTTTAACCATTATATTGAAGTACTGCACCCTCCAACAATGAGGCGCTCCCCCAGTCCTGCTGTGGGGAATGAACTCACAGCCTCCTGACTAAGAGGTGTGCAAGGGTGAGCTAAGCTGACACTTAAAAGGCATTGTCTGGTATAAAATAGAGGTGTGTAAATCTGGACAGTCCTAGGTGATATCGTTGCTCTGACCTGAGTTAGCTGATCTCAGTTTGGGCAGCTGTAAGAATGCTGCAGTCGACCTCAGGGTCTCTGGGTGAGGGAGCAAAAATAATCAGCTTGGGTTCCCATTCCCCATCACTATCCAGTGACCCAGTCAGGCCAGGGCAAGTTTGGGCTCATCTGGAAATTCCCTCGTTCTTGAATAGCCTGACAACCCTCGCTTCTTTAGGTTCATACAGGAAACATGAGCATTTACAAGAGTTTCCCGAGAGCAAGCAGTGGCTGCTGATGTATACCTTGACAACTTTCAGGTGAGGAAGAGAAATAGTTGGAAGGAGAGAAGAAGAAAATAAAGCAACAACATTATTTCCTGCAACCAGTTCCCACCCCACTTCACCCCATGTGAGTGATATACCACAGATATGTTTAAGTGATCATGGTGCAACAGAACAGCCTCTCCAATCCATGCATTGTTTTGACTTTCCAGACAAATCTGCTTCTGTGATAAAAGAGTAGGAAAAAAATGTGATTTGTAAAAGTAGGTGAACTGATTGTTGAATGTAAGCCAACATCAAATCAAGCAGACTGCTTTGCATTGGTTTCTTATGGTAATGAACAGACACGGCTGTACAACTTTTGACAATTAAAGCATCTTTTGCCACTCAAAAAAACCAAGACATCCCATAAAAAAGATGAAAGTATGTTGCAAACATACTCAAAATGGATTTTAATTTAAACTGCAGTTTGTGGCAGTCCCCAAAAATGATATTCCACCTCTCTTTCTGTCAACCACCGTGTTCCTTGCTCCACAGTAGAGGCTGAATAGAGTTTTCAATTTAAATTCCAAAATATTCAAGTACTTATTTGATTAACTTAAATTTAGTTATCAAATTACTCATTCTATCAGCTGGAATAACAATGGGAGCTTAGATGGTAAAAGTAGAAAAGCAGATGTTTAAGAAAAGCAAAATACATAAAACTTCAAAACTGATATATGTAGACGCCAAGAGCTTTGAACCTAGGCTTCACTAACCATTCCAACCCAATAAGACAGGAACTGGAGGTTTCGGCAACAGAGACTACATTGTTTGCTATGGAAGTCAGAACATGCTGTTTCATATCTCCTCACACCACAAACTCCACACATAGGGCAACTAGAAATAGGCCGAGGGAGCATAATCTGCTCAAAACCCCCTTTGTCTCAATAACTCAGGCATTGCCACACCTTGTGCATACAAACTTTAGTTCAGTAAGGCTTGCTGTGTTACCGCACAATTTATAAATAACTCTGATTTATGTCGGATTAATCTGCTTATTTTGGTTCAACACTACATTGCTCCGAGTGTAGTACCAATATGTCACATGTACAGCACAGCTCATTCTTCACTGCTGTAGGACAATTTTTCCTGCAACAATGACCCTTCCTGTGTCTAGGACTTGCATCATAAATTCTGTCATGCCCTCTCTCTTTCCCAGTGACACAACTTGTCCCAGTTTTTGAGACGACCATTTTGGTAAGCAAAATATATCTTACATTAAAATTTCCATCTCTTATCTCTCTTATCCTGTATAAGAATTATTGCTGCCACCAGTCCAAAGCATGGGCAAGTGACTGCTTTCCAACTCTCTGCCATAGACAATCCTCAGCCAGACAATAGTGGACACAGGAGGACAGCCTCACCTGTTTGCTTTCTGATTCTCTTCTCCACTTTTCAGATAGTAACACACCCCTACCCAATGGCAATAGGTCACTGCAGATATCTGCCAGGTGGAGAACCTCTGGCATGAAACTCGCATCCTCTGACTTGGTGGATCCGTTCTGTACCAGCACACCACCCTTCTCCTAATTAGAAGAGATAAACTGCCGTTTGGGTAGAGCACAGTATTGGCTCCAACACATCCTCTTAGGGTTTTGATCACCGGATTCACGTTTGCATGCAGTTTATAGCATTAAAAATCCACCGCCATCTTACACGATTTCAACATTCTTTATCCCAACAAGATTGAAAAATACAGGAGATTTGGAGAGGAAAGGTAATCAATAGGAAGTTATATGCATCGCCCCAGATACTCGGTAGCCAATTTGTTTCAAAACAATATTCAATCCTAGTTACTGTCTCCTCTTCGGAGCTCTGGATTTAACCATTTCAGAGACAATGTGATTATGTAACGTAGTGTGAGGGGATCTCCTTTCAGTGTAACTATTCCAGCACACAGAACTGGTCTGTTTACAGAAGGGTCCTTTAACCTTTAAGAATTCTTTGCCAAATATTTGTTACGTTTTATCAAATGTTTATCAAATATTGTACTTATAAACTTTTTTTAAAAAATGCTTTCCTAGTCTCTCTGCGCCACACATTCTTCCCCTGAGTGTGGAATTAAATGCAAGGATTATTATCATTATCTGATATCCAGGCTTAAAGTACTAGAAGACGCACAGAACTGATTAGTCTAACAGTGCTTCCTCCCCACCCACCCCCATCTCTCTCTCTCATCAAATGAAAGTTCCTGTTTGGTGTCAGTCCTTATGACAGCATGGTGGAGATTTGGAAGACATTGCAAACATCCTCATCCTGTAATGTCCCCTCATGTAATGTTCCTCAAACTCATTATAAAATGGCCTTTCAGGCTGAGCTGAAGCATGGGATCCACTTTCACATGTAAGAATAATCCTTGCACTTGATTTTGCCTTGACTTTGCCTTTGATTTTGTCAGGAGGACGTCTCAAAATGCCTCACTGGATTTACTATAAAGTGAAACCATGAAACGTATCTAAAATAAATTGCAGGAATCACATCACCTATCTAGCTTCTAGCTCCTGGCCCTTAACTACTTGTTGCAAATTCACCACATGAGAGAATGATTTTAAGGAAGAGATATGACATAAGCAAATATTTCAACATTTAAATATCTTTCTAAATTTAAATATTGGCAAGTTGCAAAAAAGAAAATATGCCTATTTTATCTCCTCTTCCCCAGAAGACACTAACTTTTCCTGGGAGCTGATTCCATGGGCCAATCTTCATGGTGAGGTTAAATTGCAAAAAGCATCATTAGGATGTTTGAATGAGGAGGGCATCACAGCTGGAGCCTGTCTATCCGTGATGCCCTCCATGCTCTTTCCAACAGAGGTCACTGGGTAGTGATCAGAGGCTCAAAATTCCACTTAGTCTGAGCCATAAAAATTGCTGACAATTCTTAAATTCACACTTAATTTTGTTTTTTCTTAACAAACGTGAAAAACCAATTTTTCCAAAATGGTCTTAAAGACTAAGTGGAATTTGGGGCCCTAAGGAGTGGGAAACTCGATTAATTTCCCCCCCTCCCTTGCCTCAGGGCACCAATTGCAATGGCTCAACCTTTGCCCTTAGCTGAGAGCAGCTAACTCAGCCCAGACAAGGAATATCAAATCTGTGACCTTCTGGACTGTATGGCCTAGTCCTGGGAAGGGAGCCCTAGAGAGCTATTTTGTAACAAACTAAATATGGAGCCAAACTGGACTGCTCTTCTGACTAACATGATGGCCTTACCCAACATTATCACAGCCCTCATTGATTCATCATCCCAAGGCTCTGAGAGAAGTGACAGGATCGCTAGCCTCCAGTTTCCCTTTCTTCTGTACTAGTTTGTGAGTCAGACTGAAATTCATAACAGCTTGTTTTCTTTCTTCTTCATGGATAGATCAGGTGCCCTATAATTATGGTCCTCGTCTAAGATGGTGTGTGGAGAAACAGCCAGGATGGATTCAGCTGCCTCTGCTTCTAAAAATAAAACGGGAGAGCAAGCGGGAGAGGCCTGTGGTGCTGCCACTTTGTCAGAACTGATACTTCTGACAAAGCCGAGAATCAGGTGAGAAATCAAAGTATAAAATGAGATTTTGTTCCAAGTGCTCGGGGGGTGGAATTAATTAGGCTGATGATAAATGAGCAGAGAGCTAGCTGTCACAAACCAAAAACGGGAGTGCACAGCAGAATGCTTTTAACAGAGCAGTTGATCTTTAGGAAGGATGAATCCATCCTGGCTGTTTCTCCACACACCATCTTAGACGAGGACCATAATTATAGGGCACCTGGAATTTGGGCTTTAATTCCAGAAGTAACACATAGGCACATACTGGGAAAAATCAGATGGTGGAGTGAAGGGGACAAGAGACAAACAGGGGGACAAGGGATAAGCAGGAGGCTGAAGCCAGCCAGTGGTGGAGTGGATGTAAGCAGGTTGGAGATGTATGGAAGTGCCAGTGC
Source organism: Callorhinchus milii (assembly GCF_018977255.1). Classification (NCBI taxonomy): domain Eukaryota; kingdom Metazoa; phylum Chordata; class Chondrichthyes; order Chimaeriformes; family Callorhinchidae; genus Callorhinchus; species Callorhinchus milii. The sequence goes on from NW_024704743.1 coordinate 29,345,613, forward strand.
ATGAAGGATTTGTAAGACGAGTATGAGAACCTTGAGGTCAATCCGTTCTGTGATAAGGAACCAGTGTAGCCTGGCAAGGATAGGTATGAAGGGGTACAGAGTTCAGTCCAAATAGTTGTTCTTGATGGCTTTTTATATGTACACTCTACGTTACTTGATACGATTGTGATTAATTTCAAGATTCTCATTCCAAATCACTTTGCCAACAGAAGCAATAACTAATTACGTTAAGCAGTATATAAACGGAGAATCAATTGTGAGCATTGCAGCCTGACAGATGTCATTCGATATTAGTTGTGGTTCAGTGACATATCACATCAGATGATGATTGCAGCAACCCTCTGACCCCAATAGCAAGATACATGAGAATCTGAGTGTGTGGCCGATGCACACTAGAAACTGTGGTTTTCTCGGAGAGTTAAGAGAGACACTGTGCACTGCACAGGGACATCTGTGCAATGTGTGGCATAGGGTGTACGCAGCTGTAAATGTGCAATGGAGCTACAAGTTTTGGAGGAAATCTGAGTGTGAGCGATTGATAACTTGGCCAGCAAATCTAAGGCAGTGTTGATTTACAATCATTACTCAAAGCAGTCCTATCATTATCACAAGGCTATCTGATACAGCCTTTTACACCATGTCAGAGGCACAGTCAACTAGATACAGCTATTTATATCACTTCACAAGGACAATCAATTTTGTGACTATTTCTACTGCTTCACGAGATGCATCTATTTATAATGCTATCTATGTATGTGGGGAAAAGATGATACTAAGATAACACTGGTTTACAGGATGAATGACCGTAGGAAGCAAAATGCAATCAATAGTTCAGGAGGATGTTCTGAATCTAAATACAAATTATTTAAGCTTTGTGAAAAATGCTATGATATATGATACTTATGATGCTACTATCTTCCAGGGTTCACGCTGTGAGTAACTTAAACCTGGTTCACATCTCTGGACAATTTCGACTACAGATGCCTAGATTTATTGGCTCAGTTGGTAGCCCTCATGTCTTAGTACTGGGGGTGGTGGTGCTGTATTGTAGGAGGCCCCATCTGCCTGTTCAGGTGGACAGTATAGATCCCATGACACTACTGTCTTCAACAAAAGAGAAGGGAGTTTCGCCCTAACAATCGTCCTGGAGACAAATTCTCAAAGTAAATCAACAACAACAAAATTGCATTTATAGAGCGCCTTTCACGTCGGGTGGACGTCCCAAGGCGCTGGACAGTTGGGTCGGGACCCGAGCAGGGGGGAAATGGTCAGGGTGAGGGGAGGGAAGGGATGGAGCAAGGAGGGGGTAGAGAGTCGAGAGGGGAGGTGAAGGCACGGTCAAAGAGAAAGGTCTTGAGACCGGCCTTGAAGGAGGAAAGGGAGGAGGCGGCGAAGGCACTGGAGATGGAGTTCCAAAGCCTAGGGACTGAGAGGCTGAAAGCTCAGCCACCGATGGTAGGGCGGTTAGGGCGGGGGATGTGGAGCAGACCAGAGCCAGAGAAACAGAGGATACGGGCAGGTAAGTAGGGGGATAGTAGGTCGGAGAGGTAGGAGGGAGCAAGGCCGTGAATGGCCTTGTAGGTGAGGATGAGGATCTTGAATTCAAATCATGTGTACTTGCTTGACAGATGGCTGTGTGCTTGCCTACAAAAAGTCACAACACTTGTTTTTTTTTGATTATTAACAGTAATTATTTCACAAATGCTGCGAGAGGCTTCCAAGTGTTAAGACACAAAATAGAAGCTTTTTTCCCCATTTTATATTTAAATACATACAATTACATGCAACTTATAGATTGATAAATTGCCACATGGGGAATTCATGACTAAAATATGGGTATGTCGAATTGTGGGAGGTTAGCAGAATGGATTAAAGAACGGTTAGGAAACCGAAAGCAAAGGGTAGGTGTTAAAGGTATCTTCTCAGGCTGGAAAGAAATAGAAAGTGGTGCTTGCAGGGATCCTTAAGTTCACTACTGTTCACAATATACATAAATTATTTGGATTCAGGTATAGGAGGTGTGGAATCAAAATTAAATATGTCAGCAAACTGGGAGACATGGTTAAACAGTGCAGCAAAATGCAGGAAGACATAAGTAGGCTAGCAGAATGGGCAGATAGATGGCAGATGAAGTTTAATGTAGAAACACGCAAAATAATTCACTTCAGCAGGAAAAATAAAGAAACTGTCTCATCTAAATGGTAGAAACCTAAGAGGAGTGGAGGAGCAAAGAGATTTGGGGATTCAGATCAAATAATTTTTTAAAAAGTAGCAAACACAGGTAGATGAGGCTACAAAAGGCCATGGTTGTGTTGGGCTGTATATCTAGCGGGATAGAATATGAAAAGTGAGGAGGTAATATACAAAACCTTGGTTAGACCACATTTGGAGTATTGCATTCAATTCTCATATATACACTACTGGAAGGGAATAGCAGTGATGGAAAGAGTATAGCATAGTTTACGAGGATGATATCAAGGCTGGGAGGTTATTACTATAAGGATAGACTAGATAGGTTAAGCCTTTTTTTACCAGAGAAAAGACGTTTAAAGGGAGGACCTTGTAGAAGTATTTAAAATTATAAAAGGTTAATGTAAACAGGCTGTTGCCATTGGTTGGACCAGGAGACACAATTGTCTCTAACCAGGGGAAACAAATATAAGAATAGTGACTAGGGGATCAATAAGAGAATTTAGGAGGAACTCCTTCATGCAGAGGGTAGTGAGATTATGGAACTCGCTGGCTGAAGCAGAGTTTGGTTGAGATAGTATAGATGCATTCAAGAGGAAGCTGGAGTTTCACTTGAGAGAGAGGGGAATAGACGAATATGGGAGGGAGTAAAATAATTGGTGGAGATTTTTGTGGAGTATAAACACTAGAACGGATAGTTGTGTCGAGTGAACAGTTTCTGTGCTGTACATCCTTTAGTAAATCTTTGACAAATTACAGAAAATTGCCAAAGAGAGAACAGAAAGAGTCCTAAGGGTGTTAATTAGCTCATCATTCACCATGTCAACACATCCTCAGCTGAGAATGAATAAAGTGAAATGGATGCCGGAATACATTGTCAAACAAGTTGAGATAGCTTGGATGAAACAACTTGCGCTCAGATCCCCATTCGTCGAGCTGCTCAGTCTTTTATCAGTCTGCACCTGGAATACTGCGTACCGTCTAGGCTGTAAAATAAGGGGGCCACCCAGACCCTTCAGGCAGTGCAGAGGAGAGCAATGAAGCTGGAGGAATGAGCTAAGAGAATAAATGGAGAAGATAATTTTTTGATTTTCATAATAAATATTACAGAAGAGATTGTGAATATATATACAAGAAGCTCAATGGAATTGAGAACAACACTTTCAGATACGCCAAAGGGACAAGTCACATCAGGGATGTGATCGAATAAGCTTTCGATGGAAATGGAAAGTTTTTTTTTACATAGAGAGGGCATTACAGCTGGAATGGATTGGGATGAAGGATGCTTCATGCAGCGCCTTGGGACGTCCTCCTGACGTGAAAGGCGCTTTATAAATGGAATCTTGTTGTTGTTGTTGTTGTTGTTGTTGCTTGAAGCCAGGATACTAGACTCATTTGAGAAACATTGTAATTCCCATCTGTAATTGGAAAACAGTAAGTTTGGTATTCTTCAAGGAAGAGATCAAACGGGGCAATAGGCCGTCTTCGTCTAACCTCTTTTATGATCTTGGAAAGAAAATTGAAGCATAGTACAGTAAAACATAATCAACTTTTACCTCTATTCGCCTGCTGTGGGCAAGTTGGCTGCTGCATTCACCTACACTCATTACACTTTAGCGTAAATTCGGTGAACCCCATTCTGATGTGAAAGGTACTATATCATATGTAAGGATTATTTATTATTAATAATATTTCAGATCACAATTTATTGTAAAATGTTTCCAAGTAAAATTACATTCCTGCCTCAAATGATTAAAGATCAAAGGGTAAAGTCTGAGCAACTCCCCACAACCAGCACATGATGTTAAACGCCAAGCAATATTATTATTGAGGTCACACAGGACATGGAGGAAAAGCATTGGGCTGCTTTTAAAAAAAATGTCAAACTAACAAATCTAAGACAGGTTTAATTAAAACAAATAAAGTTCTGAGAATTAATAGGGATACTCCTCTTTGCAAGCTGAATGATATAATTACACTGACGAGGTTCATCAAACTAGTGGCACCAGTCCACTGAGTCAAGCAAGTTTGTGCTTATTAATTCAATGCCTTAGACCCAGCGATTCTATGCAAACATGAAGCGGGGAGAGTGGGGATAGAGAAGCGGAGGTAAGAATAGGAGCCCATTCAGATTTCACTGCCTGCTCAGGTTTGTTGGGATCTATTCATCTGCTGAGCGTCCTTCCTGAAAATCATTCTCAAAAAATGATCAAAGCTTTCCAAACTGTCCTTTTATGTGTGGAAACTTTTTTTAAAAAAAAATCAAGTTTGATATGCTGGGGATTGATTTGACAATACTTTCATTGTGCCAACCAATGTGTAGACTAGGACTTTTGGAAGCATTGAAACTTTGTAGCCCATATTCTAGCAGCCAGAGCAAGTCCATTACCTGGAGAATTCAGACATATGCTTTCAATTGCTCTTGTACGATCGAAACACTGACAATACAAGGCTTCTTACTTTTAATCAATGTACAGCCTAAATGAACATACAGTATCATGTGGTACTTAATGTTGCACAATAGAAACCTCTCTATATACAGTAAGCACAACATTACTTTTCAGAATAATGTCATCACTTGACATAGTTGCTGTTAACTCCAAATGACAGTATCCAAATGGGACCTATACTGCTTCACAATAAAAGGACTCATAAACTGGGCCGTCAGAATATTTATTGTGGACTACAAATTTGACAAATTATTTAGCCCAGTGACTTCTATTAAGTCAAAGATCAGGCAATTAGCTTGCGCAGTATGAGGGCAATGTAAAGCTTTATGCTGGAATTTATTGATGCTCTTAAACTGTCATCTAACTTCAAAGCATCAGCTGGAAACCTCACTATGACTCATTTAACTTGACACCAGTAATGTGGAGTACAAGCAGCAGCTATGAATTTACCATCTGAGCTGACATATGCAGAGTCCCATGTCAAAAAAAGTATTTGTTAATGAAAAATTGTTTATTGGATGGATGGATGGCAGAGCGTGTAGAAATTAATGGAAGTGTGGTGACAAGTAGTGCTAAAGAATGATACTAAACAGATGCTGTCCGGCGGCTGAGAGGTAAGGGATAAGTACTGGTAAGGAAACTGATGGATAAACAAAGACAGAGAGGGAGAGAAAGGGGGGAGGGGGGAAGCACCACATGACAGAGTTTTCAGACACAAATCTGTGGTAAGAGATTGCTTTGCTTTGCACTTGGAGGACCCGTGTAGACAAACTAAGGCTGTGGGGAGACATTCAAGCTGGGACTGGTGAAAGACAAGATTAATCAATAGCAAGAAGCTGGTGACAGCAAGACAAGACACCACCCAAAGGCTATGACGAAGTCTGCACTCTCCACAATCAGCAGGTGGAAGAAGTCTGCCTTTTCTCATCATCTGGCCTCAAAGCTACAGCTGGATAGTGTGGTGAATCCACCCTTCAGAATGAATGGTTACAACAAAACACATATTAATTCAATAAAATGATGTTGAAGATTCAAATAAAACATAGTGAACCATAGGTTCCTTTTAAATCAGACCCATAATGGGTATAATTATTTCTACAATGAAGGTAAACATTTCCTTCCTTCATCAAGCACATAGGACCAAATAGCTTGACAAATTTATCCCACTTGTCAAATGTTTACGCTCTCTGGTATTTAATGCATGATTTCCAACTAACATTAGATCGATAAAAATTGCGAACATGGAGGTGTGGATCACTGTATCACACCAGTTAATAAACCAGGTTAACCTATTTGGATTTTTCAGTGTTACACAACAACTGGAACGTGCACTTGTATAGTGCTTAACACATTCTATGAATTCGTAAAATGAGTGTTAGAAATTAAGTGAATGTTGTATTATCAGTATTACAGTAATTTGCGCCAGCAACATTCCACAAACTGACACAAATGTCCAATTAATTTGAAGATTTTTTTTGGAAAGAAGGGAAAAGGATGAGTAAATTTAGATGAGGGAAGGATATTAGCCAGAATAAGCAGGGCAAACTCTCCATTGTTCTCTGAAATAGTGGTACGGTATCCCTCACCATCACACTAATGACAACCTTGCTTTGCCAACCGATTAAGAAAAGGATGATGACCCAGATTTTCGGAACATCTGTGTTAGAATGAGATAAATGAGTTTAGGCACTGATTCAAAGCTTTAGCTGTGTGGAACATATCCAAAAAGGAGTAAACTCTCGGGTTATGGTGAAAAGACTGGTAAACGGGACTGAAAGAATTGCTCTTTTGCTCTTAGAAGAGCCAGTACAGAAACGATGGGCCAAATGGCTTGCTTCTGTGCTGTACATTTATGTGGTTATAATAAACAATAACAATAATAATCTTTGGATTTGATATAGCGCTTTTCAAGTCTTCTAGACAACTCAAAGCGCTTCACAGAATATGTTGTAAAGTGAATTGACTGTATATTTGTGGGTGAAACACAGCAGCCAATTGCTCACAGCAGTGTCCCACAAACAGTCATGGATTGAAAATGACAAATTTATTATTGTTTTGTTTTGGAGAGATTATTATTAGGCTCTGTGTGGAGTAAGGACACTTGCCCAAGGTTTCACCCTGCCTGGAATTGAACCCAGGTATCTCGCTTGTAAGGCGAGTTCTCTAACCACTGAGCTACAGGACTCCACGAGTCTCAAAGAATGTCTCAAAGAATATACTGTAAAGTGAATAGACTGTATTTTGTGGGCGAAATGCAGTTCCATGGTGTAAACCATGCAAGTTGCCTGGAGGTAATCTGGTCGCATCTGCACTATTCTGGGCTCAGTCCAAGTAAAGTGAAGCTCTGTGCAGGCACAGAACTCAGCTAAACAAGTGGTCATTTTTTTAAGCACTATTAATCCCAGTGGTTCTTTAATAACATCCAAAAGACTGCCTAGAAAGCTTTCAATTGTTCCTCCGCACCAATTGCATTTACTACTGTCAGTCCAAAGCATAGTAATATAGGACGACTTTCCTAAGGTGCATTCACACCTCTTCTCTGAACTGACTTTGGGCTCGCCGCACAATAGTTACACTATGGATCTCGTGTCAATGTGGACATTTTTTATATCAGCTATAAACAGTCCAAGAATAGGACAGAGGCATTGCTTACATTTGAGTGTCGTTGGGATAAGCACTAAAATGATTCTAATTTAGATAGTGTGGATTGATATGGAGTCAAATGATGCTGTATGCTACTTGCTCCCTTTGTAGGTCAATGTGTGTTGTACTGAGTCATACAACAGTGAGGTCTCGGTTCTAAGCTCTGTCTGTACTGAGTTCGCTTAGTTTAAATGATGCTGTGGTGAATAGATGACAACTGTCGCTAGTGTCCCTGAGATAGGATTGGGCTTGGCTATGATGCCCACCGTGAGTTGCTGGTTTCCAAAAAAAGCAGAACGGTAAAAGTACTTGGACGCATTTAGACTCCTTCAGAAAATGTCCCTCGTGTCATCATCTTGTGCATTCCCTGGATAGTTCAACAATGTGCAGCATATTTTTGTACCCTTGATCTTTGGCTAAAACAACAAAAGTAGTGCATTAAAACTTACCACAGGGAAAGGAGGGGAGAGAGCAAGCCTGCGCCTGATCTAATGTGGCATGAAACTCCAGGGGGTTTGTACAGTATCTGATTTCTGGTCATTAGATTTACATAGGCTGTACAGCATAGAAACAGGCCATTGGCCCAACCAGTCCTTGCTGGTGTTTATACCCCATGGGATCAGACTCTGCCACTGCAAAGCGCTCTGGGACCCCCTGTGAAGGACGCTATATAAATGCAAGTTGTTGTTGTTGTCTCCACCCATTCCTTATCCCCTTCTATATCCTCCTGTTCCATTGTCCCTCACGTGAAGGTCAAGCTTCCCCTTAAATGCATCTTGACTATCTGATACAACCACCGCTTTGGGCAATCAGTTCCACATTCTCACTACCCTCTGCGTGAAGTAGTTCCTCTGAATTCTCTTTTAGGTCCCCAAGTTGGTATCTTATACTTGCGTCTCCTTATTATGGACTTGATAAACAAGTGGGAAAACCTATTTATGCTAACTTTATTGAACTCTTTTATAATTTAAATCCTTCTTTTAGGTCTCCTCTTAAACGTTTCCTCTCTAGCGAAAGAAAAGGCCTAACCTAGCTAGTTTATCCTGAAGGCAGTAACCTGCCAGCCCTGGTATCATCCTAGTGGTTTCAGCCATGGATATTGTGCTGTCGTATAATCTTCTGCTGTTTAGTTGCAGTTTGCTTCAAACCTCCTAATTCGCCAGTGAGTTAATCTGGATCCTCTGGTGTTGATGGAAGCTTTCCCACTTGAGTATCTGACAATGTTACATTTGAGCTTTGTGTTCAGAGAAACCAAACGCTGGACCATCCACACCCACATGCAAAATAATAATCATTGCATTTGAATCAGCTTTGAGATCTCTCAAAGTAGTACAAACAATTTTACTGTGAAGGGCAGTGACAGAGTATTTGTAGACAAACTCTGCAGCCAATTTGTGCTTATATTAGAGATGCCATCCACAGACAGCTATGAAGTGAATGACTTGTTTTTTGTTTTATCTGGAAGATCATCCTGACTGGCATATAACTGAATATATAATACTCCTCATCCTCTATCTCATTGTGCTGTGCAACACTGGGATGTGAGAGCTTATGCTAACTGATGATTTTGGAATTGAAGTCATTGCATCAAGTGGCAAATCTGCTATGCGGAAACCCTCCTCCCTTATACAACCATCTGCAGCCTTCGTCACAACCACTGGAACTCTGCCTCTATCGCTCTGCCTCAACTCCTTTCTATCTATCCTCAAACCCCATCTTAAAACTTAACTCTTCAACCGCATCTGTGGTCACCTCTCGCTCTTCTTCTTAGCTCAATATCTACCCCAACCACTGAGAAGTGCTCCGAGACATCATCCCGTATGAAGAGCACCATATAAATGCAAGTTACTGTTGGTTGGATGACTGGAGCTTTCTGTACTGGGATGAGATACAAGTACATGACGTATCTGTTTATCTACAGATCTTAGTCCAATTTTCTATAAATGATTCTTCTGATATTCTACATAAATTTAAAATATTTGCATTTTGGAGTCCTGTAGCTCAGTGGTTAGAGCACTTGCCTTGCAAGCGAGAGAGCTGGGTTCGATTCCCGGCAGGGCGAAACCTTGGGCAAGTTTCCTTACTCCACACGCCTGATAATCATCCCTCAAAAAAAATCACAATAATAAATTAGTCACTTCAATCCACAACTGTTCGTGGAACACTGCTATGTGCAACTGACTACTGCGTTTTGCTCATAAATATACAGTTAATTCACTTTACAGTATATTCTGTGAAGAGCTTTGAGATGTCTAGAAGATGTGAAAAGCACTATATCAAATGCAAGGATTATTATTATTGTATTCCCAGCATCCATTCAGTCAGAATGGAAATGCATAAACAGTCTGGGTGGGTTGAGCTGTATTTTTTTCCCCCATCTGTGAAGATTACAAATCAACACTGTAAGATATCTGGCAACAAGTCAACTTCCTGCTCTCAGATTGTGAAACATGTTATTATGCATCTATTTGCCCAGGGGTGTGGAGGAAATACAAAAGAGTAGAACACATGAAATAGAAGGGGTAGTTACTTTGATTCCCAAACTTCTTTTACGTATAATCATAAAGGTATATTGTGAACTGTGAATGAATTACAATTACAATTGTCTGTAGCTCAGATTCCACATAACTGAATGTCTGTTTCGGATAATGGATGTTCTCTCTCACCTCGCCAGGAACTCACCTCCATATTGCTGAATTTAAAAAAAAAGTGTCTTTAATGAGTGTGAAATTCTGAAAGAGAAAGTCAAGGAAATTGAAAAATAGAGAGTCAGAGAAGGAGAGAGAAATTAAGAAAGAAAACAGAAAAAAGCAGAGAGAGGGAAGGGCTGGACATGTGTGGTACTGTAGTGACCATATAACCCCTTGATTTTAGTAAGCATGTAAACAATTTGTATTTTAAGTAATGATGTATTTCCTTATCCATAATGGATCTGGTCCCTAGTGCAAATTCTACAGAAATAATTAAAAGCATCAATTTCCATTACTATACAAAACACACATTTCTATTGCTCTGTTGTTAACTCAGGTTCACTAAAGACTAAACACTCATGATTCTTAAGCACCATGGGGTAAAAATGGGACATTTCCTAAGTACTTTTATGCAATAAATCACCAAAATCCTGGGATTGCAACCTCTACACTTGAATTCCTTGAAATATGCATGAACATTTACATTCTTCAAGTGTTTAGAAGTGTAGTGACTGGATAAGGAGATTTCAGATTGGAAATTAAGGATTGTATAGTGGTCACAATGTTCTGATGTAATGGCTCACAATGACATCTTGTGGCATAATACATGGTAGCTACCAAGTTTCTCCGACCTTTGCTCGTGATCACATCATGACACAAATTACATTCCAGTCACTATGCAAGCTCCTCCCCATCAATTACATTTTTGGGGGGTGGAGGTGGGGGGGGGGGGGGGGGGAGGACAGTCCTTAGTCAAATAAAGGACCTATTGGGTTTAAAATTAAACAAAATAGCTCACGTACCAAAGGGTAAGTCTGTCATTAGCATTATCCTAACAGGAGAGGAAGAGAAATGACATTGCATGTTTAGGGAGTGAACTGGCTGACAAAAGCAGAGGGTCAGCAGCAACACTCAGCTAGCAACGAACTTGTGGATTTCTTTATTAACTGAAATAACAGAATTAATATCCTACACCTGAATTGGTTTAAGGGAGTTTTTTTTGTAGTACTTTTTGACAGTTCAAGAAAATCAGTTCAAAACGTTTATGTCACAGTGATGCCTTATCAGTGGAAACAGAAGTTCTAGTTGCACTTCTCCACATGACAGTAGTTCAGAGATCAGCAGACATTTCTGAGGCACATTGGTATTCATTGAGTAGTGATTTTACTAGAATTACATTGAAAGTACAGCACCAAAGCAGGCCATTCAACCCAACTGGTCCATGACGGCGTTCATGCTCCACATAAGCCTCCACCTATCCTCTTTCCCTCTCTGATACCTCTTTCTTTCCCTGCTCCCTCATGTTTGCAAATTCTAACTTATTATATTGTATATTTTAATTCATTCTTCTTTTGTGTGAAGAGCAACCAATCCCCACCTCCAATAAACAAATGACAGTACAGAAATGATGTCAAAGTTAGCTGGGCAGCTTTTCTCCGCAGCTAACATACTTGTGTGTTCACCAAAGTGGCATTTTACTCAGTAAGATTCTTGGCAACCTTCAGTAAACTGGAAGTAACAAAACTGACCAAATAAGGCTGGGAATTTAAAATCGTACACATTACAGTATTAGCATTTAATTCTGTGCTTAACATAACGCAGTGCATAGCCTTGCCCTTGCGGTCCCAAGTCTTTTAAGTGATAACTTCAGTGAAGGAATGCAAATAATCTGAGCAGGCTTGCATTTTGTGTCCTGCCCGTCTGTTAATGTTCCCAAGCTCCTATCGCCAAGAGTGCTTTGCCAACTACTGTGAAGCACAATCTGTGACAAATGTATCCAAATAAGTATAAATTATGAGAGTTCCAGTCAGCACTGATTTACTTTCGGAATAACAACACATTAAACAAGACTGCCCAGAGTAACCTGACCAGGAGGCTGATTACTGCTAAATGTGTAAAGTGAAGTTACCCATTTACTTACTGCCTGGCGGCTGTCCAAATCTATCCATGTAAGTTACTGGTTACTATGTGCATCCATCTGACGGGATGATATACTTCAATACAGCAAGCGTAAAAATGGATTGACATCGCCTCACTAAACATTAACTTTTATGATGCACGCTGCACTGTACAACAGTAGCTGTGCTTAAAAAGCCTCCATCAAGATATATTGTGTATATTATTTGAAGAACTTGGTATCTCTGATGTTCAAAACTTAAAATGCTCCCTCAATAGCCCAAACTGTATAGGTTAAAAAGGCAAAAAACAGAGAACAGTCAAGAAAAAAGCTTAACACACTTGACCTCTGGGCGTAATATTTGGCCTGTCAAACAAAAAAAACATGGAAGTGAATCGTAACTCATGAAAACTGAAAGGAAATGAAATCATTTGTAATAAACTGGTTGCAACAGAACCTACATTTTAGAAAAGCATTTACTTGATTTTCCATCAAGCTATATAAAGGTTCTGTTTTAGCACTGTTCTATACATTTTCAGTCAATTCACAGTATATTTCCATTAAACATGGAGCATTTAATGGGTTGCACACCTCAAGAATAAAGTAGCCAGACCAAGAGAGAGAGATTCAATGTCTTTGTATCACAGCAGCTTCAACTGTCTGGCTCCACAATTCAACTTTTAACCCTTAAACAAAGTCTTCCTGGAGTGTGTCGTTTCCCCTCCTGTCAATTTTTCCCAGATTTTTTATGTTGCCCATGGAAATATTTATGTCTGTGCACTGATCTGACCTGGCCTCATTTTTATTGCGATATCTATATTTAGATGCATTTTTTGCGCAAACCAAATTCGAAATGAATACACAAGATGTTTCATTCAGCAGTGGTATCAGGGCAGATCAAACGTGTGGCACAGACACAACGGACTGAATTACCTCCTTCTGTGCTGAACATTTCTATTTAAGGGAATGGCCAGTCTGGCTGTGACCAAGTGTAAACCAAGCTAGCTGTCAGTACTGACTCAGTTTAGCCATCAACTAAGTCAAAGTTGCTCAAAGCAACTTTCTGCAATATCTGTGTAATAGAGGGGGAGGGCAGAACGGAAATCAAAGTGGACAGTGTGTAGCCTTGTGAGGCATATACTCTTCACACAGTGAATCAGACTCCAATTGGTTTTAACAAATGGTTATTGGGTCAACATGCCACTTAACTGCAGAGAGACGCCATTAACCTTTGACACAAAATTAGCAACATTATCAGATTTCCAACAATTACACAGACCCCCTAATTTTATTGCACAGATCAGTTTTTATCTGAAACACATTTTTTTTCTTTCAAAGCAACGCCCAGCTGAGTGATGGCAACAAACCTGTGTGTTGCCTCAATGTTTTTTTTAATAATGTGGAAACGTCAAAAAAAAAAGCTCTGTATCTTTCAGTCCTGGTGTCATTATCTTGCTTGTCTAAAATATTTCAATCTTAAATTATTGACTTCACAAATAGGTCGACAGTACTGCTGTGATCAAGCCTTTCCCTCCCCCCAAAAGGCCTTCAAATAGAAATTCCTTTGGAAGAGTTTAGACACATTGTAAACATACAGCAGTGTCAGTTTGGCTCAGTTAATAGCACTCTCTCCTCCAGGTCAGAAGGTTCAAACTCCACGTGGGACTTTTTGAGCTGTCCAGGCTGACACTTCAGTGCAGTACTGGCCGAGCGCTGCATTGTTGGAGGTAATGTTGTTTGGATGAGATGTCAAACCGGGATCCCATATGCTTGTGGGGTGAATGGTACCATCGTATGAACTCATTTTAAAAGAGCAATGTTTCCTGGTGTCATGGCCAACGTTCTGCCAGGTTAACTGGTCATTCACTTTCATGGTTGTTTGAGGATCTTTGTTGGTGCAAATGACTATCATATTTAAGTACAAAAAGTCACTAAACCAAACTTATTTTAAAAGACCATTTTAAAATAGTTTTTCTCCCTTTTCCTGGGTCTCTCTGGACCATGTACCATTCACAGGCTGAGTGGGCAGGGAGGTAGGCAGGAGACATGTAATCGTCCCTCAACAGCAAGAGGCACTTAGCACGACAATGAAGATGCAATGAAGCGACTTGTTTGCGACTGTCTGTGTGAAATAGCACTTTGAGACATCCTCCCGACATAAAAGGCTCTATATAAATGTAAATTGTATTGTACCTGGAGGAGGGTGCTTGAACCTATTTGTTCCCTGTTATTGCAAGTGCACAGCAAATGTCCCAATCTCATTGTCCGGAAAAAGGGGAAATGAAGGGTGTGAACTTGGATCCTTCCACTCGGTGGCACAGCGCACTGTAGCACAACTCTTCGAAACGTCTTTAGTCCTGATCCCAGCATTGCAGCAGCTGTTTGAGCAGTCAGTAAGTAAAGAGGAATCATCCTCACGAAAACGTGTTTCAGGGATATGTTTAGGGCTGGGGGAGCGAGAAGCAGAGACACACACCACTTTGGTCACAATGGCATGACTCACTAATTTCAACTTTTTGTAGTACTATATAAAAAAAGAATCATTTTGTTTATGGAGACAGTGCCCCCTTAAGCTTATAATTAACTTAGCATTGCAGTGAAAGTGAGTGAGTGGTCTAATGTGCCTGGAAAAGATATGATCAATGACTATTCTACATTGCTGCCTCAATCAATCAACCTCAGTCACAAGCAGGCAATGCAAACGGAGTCGGGTCGTATTTCCATAGACAATAATTAGTTATAAATACACCACACACTTATGAAGTTTAGATCCACTTTACATAAACATTGCACTGGGTAAGGTGCCAAAAGGTTATTAATCTCTGCAATACCTATTGCTTGTGGACTGCATTTTGTTTTCAAAAGGGAATTTAGGAACAGCCCTCAGTCCCAGCAATGCACCATTCATTTTACTGCTGCTATTAACTCATTAGAGACAGCTTGTTAGCCAGGACAATGGGCTGCTTGAGCAAACCAAGGCTGCAGGCCATTTCCATTTCACTCCACTGGATATTTAACTGGTTCTAACATCCACAAAGACCTGATTGACAGCACAATATTTCATTATGATCAAAGTATGGATCAGGCTTGTTTTCATTTTAATCCCCTTCCAGGCTATTATAAAATTAAGAAAATAAAACTAGTTAACTCAATGAGAGAAAGAGAGAAAACTGCATTAACTGGAAATGGACCACAGCGACAATAAACTGAACTTCCAGACCTCAAGACCAAAAAGCTGGTAAATTTTCATTAGCCTTTAAATAACACAACATACTTTCCGGGGGTCATAGAACCATGAGCGAAATATGAAGTTCTTCTCCTTTATAAATGGACTGTTAGTCATCAAGAAAACAAACTACTGTTTTCATTTTATTGTATGTACATCAACAGCTGGGAAGGTGTGTATGTGTTTAACAGTGGCATCATTTATTGTGTGCAGATTGGATACTGTGTTTGCCTACTGAGTGCATGGTCACTACACCTTATGTGAATGTGAAGTGCTTTGAAACATCCTCCTGACATATAAGGACTATTATTACATTATTATAAATGAGTAATAGTATATAGTTTAAATAATATAATAGTTCTTGCATTTGATATAACGCCTTATCAAGTCTTCGAGACATCTCAAAGCGTTTCACAGAATCAGCCAGAAATTATCTGGTTGTGCTGGAGGTGGTACTACTTTCCCTCCCCAACCCTTCTTTTGATGCTAACATCCATTAAACTGCGTTGTGCTTTTGACTTCCAGCTCATGGACTTAATTTCCATTTGATTGCCAGTTAGTGGGATTGAAGTGTATTTTGTTTGCATAAAGCTAAATGCTGGCCAGCAGTCGAATGCAAGATCTGGCTTCATGAATGTCAGTCGTCGCTCCATTGTTACCTCCATTTCAGGCAAAAGGGAAGAATGTATGAGCTCTGAGGGAGGGTAACACCTTCAACACTATCATTCTCGTTCATACTCAGCTTGACCTCTGGAATTGGGAGCTGTGAGAGAGCATACAGTCCCAGTGGAGCAGCCAACTCCAACACAGGCTCAAATCAAATAACCTCCTTGGATCACTGGTCATCTAAAAATCAAACCTTGAACCTCATTTCATTTTGACGGTAACAGCGGAGGGTGTGACATGCGGTTTAAATTAAGAAATTCCCAAGGTATGAAGTATTTATGATCTGGATGTGTTGGAGGTGGGGCCTTTTTCACTGTATTGTCATTGTTATGATTCTATGTGAAAGTACATTCACATGGTGCATTTATATAGACCACTAAAATTATGGAACAGAATTGGTTTGATTTCCAGGGACAAATATCCTGTGATGAACAATACCCGTACTTGCAGTTTGAACGTTGGCAAACAAAACAGCACATGGGTGAGAATTCAATCCGAAAGCATCTTATGGATATATTTTGGAGCAAATGTAGAGATGTGTCAAAAGGTTTTATGTTTTCATGAATTTAAACTTAATAAAAAGCAAACATCGTTCTTGGGCAAAAAAAAAGCATCACAATGTCCACTTGTTGCTTGAGAGTGTTATGAAAAGGGGCTGAACTACGGGAGTATTGCCAGGATTTATAGGCCTTAAAAGCCTATAATAATGGCTTCTAAGGCAATTCTGCCATGCTAGAAGTTTTCTTTGACCGGGGTAATAATAAAGAAGGCACTTATAGACCCAAAATGAATTGGGTCTGTGTGCATGGTATGTGAGAGCAGGCATTAGCACTTGAATTCCCAGAGGTCGGTTCATCTGGTGTTTGAGTAAAATAAAGGGAAGAACTTTGAAAGTTTATCTGGACCTGTGATTTGTGAAATCCTTTGTAAGCTTCTGCACTGTGACACTGTGCATCTATGGTCCAAGTGCTAAGCCACAGACTGGTGGGCCTCACACCTGCCGGCTTTTAGGCTTCGGTCCTGTTGATGGTGGAGGCACTTCCCCAAACAGGAAAGTGTGGGAAGGGAGGAAGGGAAAAGAAATTCATACATAAAAAAAAGTATTGTCAGATGATTTGCCTCAGGATACTCTCATGCAACTGCCTGTGACTAGCTCTAGTGTGGTGTAGAAAATGAACCTGAGAACTTTTCTGGTCACTCAGAGACTAGTTCATAGCCGGAGGAAACAATGTAGTGTACTGTATCCTCAATTAATATAGTAATAGCCTGTAAATCAATTCTAATACATCACCATCACCCCATACACAAGAATATCTACCCATTATTTTGGGTTAATCCTCACAAAAGACGACCATAAAATACAACAACCTTTGAAAAAAAGTAACTTTGTTCACAAAACAAATTTCTAATCAACAACAACAACAAAATTACATTTATATAGCGCCTTTCACGTCGAGAGGAAGTCCCAACGTATAAAAGCACTGAATGGCTTCACTAAATCACCTGTAGGACAGTGCAGCACTGGGCACATGTGGAATCCGAGCTGACAATATAGGCCCTCAGCAACAATGTTAACATAGCAGAATGGGCCTGTTGTCATTTACCTTGTTGCTTGTAAACACAGGCTTAATATAGCGGGACATTTAAGGCAATTAGCTGCATACCTACTGAACTTGGTGCTCAGAGGATGACATAATGGAAGTTTAATTTAGGTGTGTTAGGTTCTTTTGTTACTGCAGCTTTGTGTTAATGAAGGATTCAAGGGTGAACAGATCAAGTATTATTGCACTGGGATTCTCTGTACAGTATATACCTGCAGAGGTGCAGGCTTTACTCAGTAAATGGTGTCACATTATGTACGATTAGAGTTCATGCTACATAATTGTATCTCAACAATGAAGCATAGGGTCTGAATTTCTTGGGTTACTATGTGATGACAGCTATAAGCTATAATTATACTGTAGTTGAGCTATGTGCTGTTAATGTAATAACAGTTACACTGGGGTTCTCTGCAGAGACCTTCAGTCTGGAAAAAAAAATCAATTTTCTACTTGTTAGACGGCCTGCTGCAGGTAACTGCAGACAGCAAAAAAAAATGAAGAAAACTACTGTGAGGTTATTTAACATTAAACATCATGAACAGTTCACGTAGTGCTCTGAAGTATTTCAGAGAGACTATAAATAACTGCAGCTTTTGAAACACTACAGCTCGTTTAATTGCTGCAGTTGCTACGATTAGAATGATAAGAAAACTATGTGCTGCTTTGCATGGAGGCTTTTGCAATGTTTTTTAAAATGTCCATTCAGCCCGTGTGGGTCAAGAAATGCAATGCTGACTTTCTCCTGCTCCCGTCATGTGCTGCAACAACAATTAGACAATTATGGTCGCTTGTTCTTAATTCAGGTCTTTTCGCTGTTTAAAGCCATCGTAATAATTCAAATAAAAAGGATGCTTTTTACATGAACTTCAGGATGTGCTCTGGAAAAGGACAAGTGAAAAGCCTCCCGAATCATCGTAATGCAATAACAACAACAACATTACATTTGTATAGCGCCTTTCAAGTCGGGAGGACGTCCCAAGGCACTGAAGCTGAAGCCTTTGTAGGTCTCCTGTAAATTGCAACTTAAGAGCTAAGTCCTTATCCTTTCTATACAATTAAACATAAAGAAAGACAAAGTGTATGTAAAAAATAAGGTCCCTTTTTTCCTTCAGCGGTGCTAGTGTGAGCATTGATTCCTCTGCATGCCATGATTAGACATGCATTCTCATTACACAGCTGCAGAATTTGGGACCATTTCTCCCAGATAAAACCACGCTGTTTTACTTCAGGACTGAACCTGATCCCTGTCTATGGTGCCGGTTCACCTCCAGCTGCCTGTACAGTGTTTCACACTAAGCCCCTTGTTTATATCAGTCCGGCAAGTAAGCCCAGGCCAAAGAGGGAAGTCCCAAAGAGGGTGTCAAAAGTGCAAGGCTGCGAGTTGAATTTCAACCCATTTCCAGTGGCCATTTCAGGACATCTCAAAAAGCTGAATCACCCTTCCAAATTGACTACCACTACATTCTACCAGCCTGAAGTAATTTCCAATGTTAGACTGAAACCCAAAGCAGCCGGCCAACCTCATACTTGGCTTCGCCCGGTTTGACAATAAAAATGTCCTGTGAATGGCCAAATTCAACTCAACTTGAAATTTGTGCGACACTTTTTATTCTGTTTTCTTAAAAATGTTTGAAATCCATTAAACTTATTGTACCCTTTGATGGGAAGCATTCTAAGAACATTTGTACGATCTGAAAACAGTAGCTGCTCTTTAAATCACTTTTTTAAAAAAGTCCCGATATTTATAGAGACACCTAATACCGTGCATTTGTTCTGAATAGGCCTGCTTGGTACTTATCTCACCGATACAAGTATATTTTAATAGCTGCTATTTAAATAATGATGCACTAAAGAAAAGGCAACGTAACAGTTCGTATTTTTACCACACTGTGTTTTAGGTATATTAATCCCCATGGTAGTAAATTACTGCTTGCCGCCCTGTTCAAGATGTAGAGACATCACCCTCTTGGTTTCTTTAGTACACATGAATTGTGACAGCTTCATGCTTGGATTCGTGCAAAGAACGTTCTGCCAGGATGTATGGGAATGCTCACAAACATAAAACATTACTGCAAATATCCAACTGCCTAATAAATCACACCAACCACTGGAGCCCAAAGGGAGCAAACAGCAGCATCTTGAGACATTCAATCACACTGAGTTCCTGTCTACAGACTGCTCCCTTCTTTGGATCCCAAAGCCAGCATACTTCACACCATGTTGCCACTACATTACCCACCTTCTGCAACAACAACTTGCACTTATATAGGATCTATCACATTGAATGAATGTCTTGAAGTACTTAGAAAATATGATAAGGAATGTTGAGCAGCAAGAAGAGGGGGAATTTAGGAAAAGCATGGCCGAAAAGATATGTTTTTAGGAGGGTTTTGAAGGTAGCAAGATGATAAGCACAAGTGAGCAATATTCCAAGGAAGAAAAAGGGTTGTCTCAGGCAATGGACCAGATGTGGGGGTTGATGCACAGCACAGAATGCCAAGATTGAGCACTGGCTCATAAAGTTTGAGAAAGCAGCTAGGGAGCATTACGGAATCCATGCCACAGGAGGGAAGACACTGGTGAGAACTAAATAAGATGGCTTCAACATTTAGCGATGTTCAGTTGAAAGACTTAAATTGAGAACAAGATGTCGTACAGCAACAGTTGTGGAAGTGTGGGCAAGAACAGAGAGGAAAGAGCTGTGTGTTACGTGTGGGTGATGCCTCCAACGTGAAACATACATATTAGGAATAGAGAAAAATCAAGGTTGGAGTCCTATGATTCAGTAGAGGAGACCGTGCAAGGAGCTGTTAGAGGAAATATAGTGGAGACCCCGAAACAGCTAAGAGTGGAACCACAAATGGCCAATGCCTCAGAGGTAGATCAAAGAGGAGAGACGATACAATTTAGAAATGGCTTCATACATCACCAGAATTGTAAGCAACTAGAGAAGCTTTTTATTTTTAAGCATATTATCCCCATTTTCCCACCTTCTTTATACACCTAACCCCTGCACCAGTTGACACAAATCCAGGCAGGTGTCTCTGATGTCTCCATCATCTCTGCCAATGCTAGGCCATGATGTGCCAGTGAGAGCTGCTTACGTATAATCCTAGGTAGAACCCCACTATATTTTCCAGCTTCTCACCGCTATGATAGACAACTCAACAGTTTAACAATCTACAGGATGCTGTATGTATGCTTATCAAGGGAAAGTGAAAGTAGTTCCTTGTAAATCCATGTAGTAGTGCTGTGCTACTGCTCAATTGCTGCTGCTGATTTGCAAGCAGTAACATATGCAACAACCAACAATATAACAACACTACAACAACAATTTGCATTTATATAGCGCCCTTCACGCAGAATAGCGTCCAGGAGCACTTCCAACAAGTAGTTTCCCGTCTTGTTATCCAAATATGTTTATGTTGCATTCAATGTGATTTTCACCGAATCACAGACATTACAATTTAGAAGTCCATTTCAGTGGTGACTAATTGGTTGGCCAACAAAAATAATCATAGAAATAACAAAATAGCACAGATTTATGGGATAAAATCAAGAAATATTCAACCAAGAAACATTTTATTTTGATGACCAACCAAAACGATTTAGCCCACTGCTTTAGCCCATTGAAGCCTATGCTGGTGATGTCAGCTCCTCTACTGGAGCTATACACTCTAATCCCAGTTACATGCTCTAATCTGTTATCCCATTATATTGCTCCTTTTCACATACTCCCTTTCAATATACAAAATAAACAGTCAAACCACTTTACAGTATATCCTGTGAAGTGCTTTGAGATGCCTCAAATACGTGATAAGTCACTATATCAAATGCAAGGATTATTATTATTATTATACAGCATCGTATCATTTATAAAAATCGAGGAACTTCACAACTCTGAGAGGTTTTGAAAGGATAATAGTGAAAGATTATTCCCTCGGGATAGTAAATCGGTAACAAGTGGGTATAAACTCAGGATTGTGACTGGAAGAATTCCCCTTTTAAATGTTATTCAGTATTCACTCATGACAAAGCATTCCATGTTTGAATGACCTTCTGTGTGAAACTGTTTCTTCTGATGTCCCGCTTAGCTCTATGAGACTGTTAGCCATAGCTTCACCTCCCAGACGGTTTCCTCTCTCCTCCCCTCTACCTCCTGTGACTTAGCGGTGATTAATCAAATTAAGGATGATCATTAAGAGCACTTCCCTGTTGAACAAACAAAATTAGAAAGAGAGAAAAATAATTATATCAATAGGACCTTTGCAATGCCTCGGTTTTAATTCAATGGTGACATTCACTGCTTGTTTGTTTTGGATCCTCCTAAAATATCTAATTTGGCAGGTATAACCTTCAGCTTTTGCCTATGTGGAATGAATACAATCAATTGCTACACTCGCTTTACCAGACTATTGCTGTGTCATGTTGAAAAGCTTCTGAATGGTTTGAAAGTCTTCATTTTATGGCACACAGCTTAGCCCATTTACTGTGCCTAACTGTTCCACTTCAAAGCTAAATGGCAACAAGTGTGTCCAATGAGTGACATAAACTGTTCGCAATGTACAATTCCTGGCAATGATACATCTCAGTGATGCCTTGCACATCTCATTCACCAACTACAACGAGTAGTTTGGCTGCAGTGAAGAAGCCAGAAAAAACAGCATTTCTGGGGACACATCAACTATTGTCTTCTTTGTCATGGGAATACAACAGTACTGTTTTGCTCATTTTCCACTTCACCTATCAAAAATGTGTGTGTGTGTTGTTTGGGGAGGGGGGAAGAGAGAAGATTAAAATTGACCATATGCAAAAAGCACTCAAAAGCATTAACTCTCTATCCATTCTGACTAATTGGCCTGTTCTTGAGAAAAATCACAAAATTTACAGGTGGCCCCTTAATAACACAGTTTTGCATTTCTGTTGTTTCTCGGGGATAAAAAAAAGGCATAAGCATCAGTGAATTTGCAGTAATATCAATGGGAGCAATACTCATTACATAAACCGTCAGCAGAACCTGCTGGGTAAACACCATGTTGCGCATCCAAGTGTTCTTTTCTATCGCTTGTTTGGGGTCCATAAATCCTGCAGAAAAACATAAAATTGGCCAAATAGCAGCAGCATTGAAGTCTGAATGAGAGACTTCACATGCTCGTGCTCTTTACATTAAATATTTCCATACAGTTGCTAGTTTTTGTGCATGTTTTCATACTGCGTGCTACAAGGATGTTATTAGATAAAACACCAGACATGTGGTGAAGGATGAATTTATTAAACAAAAAAGTAACTGCCAAGCATTAACTTTCCAAAATGTTTTCCAAATGTATTCTTGGTACTTTCTTACAGTGCACTCAATTATATTAAATAAAATCTTAAAATTAAATCACTGCTTTTCCCCTCAGCAGCAGTGGTTTCCTTGCGTAATTGTTGGCTCTCAAGTATACCTAATTATTGTAAGGTCCACCAACAGAAATAAAGCACATTCCTCACGCAATGTTTAAACATAGTGCAGGGTCCAGTCTGAAAAATGAATGCCACCTTTATATTCCAACCGTGTTGCTGTTATACCCCAGATATCAAGCAAAAATGCTTTGAAAGCTGAGTGGTCATTTGTGGTTTTAAGGTTACATTTCATGTTGCATACCTTGTGAACTGAATGCCCCCTTTCCAGGGTGCTACAGCTTCAAACCTCAGACTAACATGCACAGGCCCAGAAAGGGGATTGTATTCTCGAGCCAACATTGGCTGTTTCAGGCCATTTTTCTTCAGGTTTTAGAACAAAATACCCAGGAAAAATACAAGCAGGTTCTCACATTGGGAACTTACACTTATGGACGTAGTTCTGTCTAACCAACATATTGGAAATAACACTTCTTTTCCACTTAAATTCTAATTTCTTTGTCACGAAAAACACAAATGCAGCAAATTGAATATCTAATTAGTTAAGCCACAATGGGTTATTATTATTAATTATTAGGTGCCTTATAATCCCTCCCAAAACAAAACAATAACAAATTGGGCATTTTCAATCCATGACCGTTTGTGGGACACTGCTGTGCGCAATTGGCTGCCGTGTTTCGCCCACAAATATACGGTCAATTCACTTAACAGTATATTCTGTGAAACGCTTTGAGACGTCTAGAAGACATGAAAAGCGCTATATCAAATTCAAGGATTATTATTATAGTAATGTACCTGGGCTGAAACCACTGGGACTATTTTCACTGGAACAAAGAAGGATAAGAGGGAATGGAATTAGCTTTTTCTAAAATTTCAAATATAAAAAATAACCCTTGCATTTGGTGTAGCATCTTTCAGATTTGGAAGTCATCTCAAAGTGCTTCACAGGATATACTGTAAAATGGATTTTGTAGGTGAATGCAGAAGTCAGTTTAAGTACAGCAATATCCCCAAAACAGCCATGGAGTGAGTGACCAACTGTATTTGATGAATTGTTGGCAAAGATACCGGGAGACCTTCCTTTCACTTTGTGAATAGTGCCATGGGATCCTTAACAGTGACCTAACAGACAGACATCTCATCTAAAGGACAGCATCTACAGCAAGGCAGTGCACTCCCAGCATTGCACTGGAGTGTCAGCTTAGACTATACGAGTTCCAAGTCCCAACATGCAGAGTCAAGAATGCTACCAAATGAGCCAGGCTGAATATTTTGAGAGGATAATGAGAATGATTATTCCCGCTGATTGATAAACCAGTAATGGGGGAGGGGGGCATAAATCTGGGATTATAGATCATCACTGAATGATCTCGGAGAGGTTTGAAGAAAAGTTAAAGGATTATTAGAATATAAAATGATTTGCAACAGGTGTTTTTTGAAGTTGAGATCAGAACATTTGAAAGGGAATTGGTTTAACACCTGAAGAACATAAAACAATAATTTACATATATATAGATAGTGTCTTTGTTGGGTAAACGTATCAAAGAGCTTCATGCAACTTAGTTGAAGCCCAAGCAGACGGGAGGAAAGAGGGGGTAACATAGCCGAAAGCACGGATGGAAAGGCAGGTTTTAGGCTGCGTTTTTAAAACTTAGAATGAGGAGGCGAGGGAGGCAGCAAGGGAGGAGGGACTCTGGGATGGACTTCTGGTTAGCAGGGACAGTATAGTCGGTATAGTTGAAAGCTCGCCCACCAACGGCAGGGCTGAGTGGCCGGGGAAACAAAGCAGGCGGGTCTCTGCTGAGTGGAGGAAGTCTCTTCACACACCTGTTTGCCTAGCAGTAAGTAGGAACCCGGTTGTTAATCGATTGGCGGATTGTTTTCCAGAGGTAATAAATCCCTCCAAAAATAAATAAAAAAATAATTTGGTCACTCAATCCACGACTGTTTGTGGGACACTGCTGTGTGCAATTGGCTGCTACATTTTACACAGTCAATTCACTAAACAACATATTCTGTGAAGTGATTTGAGACCTCTCAACGATGTGATAAGGCGCTATATCAAATGCAAGGGTTATTATTATATTATTCTAAATTCCAAGTTTTTTGGTGTTCCACAGCTGGAATTCAAAATGTGCCCAGAAAGCTGGCCAATTTGTGTCAAAATGTTAGTCGGCCAATTGAGTGCCAAAAAAAACCCCAAAAGTCTGAGTTATCAGGTTGCCATTGACATCACTTTCTGCATGCTGGAAAGTGACATTGGCGGAGATCTGAAGACTCTGAATTTGTCTTGGGAAACTGACAGCTCTCTGTGTACATTTACAGCGAGTGAAGAAACGCTGGCGAGCGATTGCATCTTTTTATGGACCCCAAATACAACTTTACAACAGGGTTCTACTGTATGTAAACATATGCATCTATAATAGAAGCAGACAGGGTTGAGCTTCGCAATGATGCTCTGTGATTAGATTGCCTTCTGACACTCACTGTCTAGCCTTACACATGAAGAATACCATTTGGGTGAGTACCAGGTGGGAAGAAAATTGGGAGGAAGTAAAAACAGCTATTCTTAGGTCCAATTTCAAATAAAGAAACCTTTTTCTAAATATATGTCAAAGTTTCCAGGGCGGCATAACAGCACACAAGAGTTTTTTATGCCAGAGAACAGAGAGTTTGCTCCAGGGTCCACAGTGATAGCATCTTCAGTTCCCCAAAAAGGAAACTTGAATTTGTGGTTTCATGTGTGTGTGTGGGCTGGGGACTGACTGCCAGGAATGGGCAGGTAACAATATATCGTATTGAAATACATGATTTCTCCATTTACAAAATAGCAACCACAGCAAACTACACTAATGACGGCTAGTCTTTTGTGGGTGTTTGCTTGGGACGTCTTTCTCACATGAAAAACACTATGCCAAACATAGGAATCATTATTATTAATGTTATTATAATTATAGTCTGTCATCAAAAGAAAATCCCAACTGCTGTATAATATGAACACTGCATCAATATCTCACCAGGAGTACTTCTGCATTACATTGTTATTTGAACAAGTGAAAGATATTTGCTTTGACGGTGGGTGGATGGGTGGGGAGGGAGGAGGACCGAATTAGTAAAGAGGTTGAACTGGCTCTGGGAAGACCCACCTGACAAAGCAGGCCCTCATTGATGATTGATCAATCAATCTGGGTCATCAATGAGACTTGAACCTGTTGTCAACTCTGTAAGTCTCATTGGTAGGGAGCTCCAAGCTGCAAAAAAACATGAAACTTAATAGTGTTCCATGCCATTCATTCCCATCCCTGGTTCTGCTAATTCAGGCCTGCTTCGTGTCCCTGCCCCCTACATCCCACCGTTGACAGATGAATTTTCAGCCACTTTGCCTCTCTTCTCTGGAACTCTCTCTCTAAATCTCTGCCTTGCACCCTCCCTCTCTACTTTCAAAGCCTTTTTAAAAAGCATTCCTCTTTGACCACAAATTCGGAAACCTCCCTTCCAGTTCAGAACTCAGTTCAGGCTCCCACTCCCTCTCAGTGAAGTGCTTTGAGACATTTTCCTACGTGAACGGCTCTATTCTCAGCGTCTTGGGACGTCCTCTCGATGTGAAAGGCACGATACAAATGTAATTTGTTGTTGTATATTGTGCAAGTTTATGGCTGCTGTTGGAAGATATCGGGAACAGAATGATGATGACATTCCATTGGCAAAATGCATTTAGTGTTTACTAGGGCCATATCCATTTCATATAGTATTATTAATTTCTAAAGAACCAAACAGTTTCATACATTTGAGAATTTAAAGTCAGATTTTCATTTGACTCTCAGCCTATCTATAAATCCGATTTTTAAGGCCTACCTCTAGCTGCAACTATGGTTATCTCCCCTCCCTCGGCATGCAACTCTGCCACTGAAGGGAGCTACATAAATGCAAACTGTTGTTGCTGCTGCTCCTTTTCTTCCTTTGGCTGGTACAGATAAACTTCTCCAACTGCAAGGTTGTCTACCAGGACAAGTACATCAAGGGAATGTGTCCTGTCCTCCCAATCTCAGAGATCATACCATCTAGCAGAACAATTTATGGATTATTTTCTAGTGTAGTTTATTGGATTTATTGTTATTGTAAAATTATTATCAGGTCGCTTTTTTTTCCAACTGAAGTCAAATTCCATAAAATCACTAAGAACATGTTTGACTCAACACTCCTATACTCCTCCATGCTCTTGGGTGGGCAGATTAACAGGGAGACTAGTTTTCAGTCCAGCCACTACTAGGCAGTTTGCTATTCTGCCTAAGCACATCTGGGCTTTATATCAGGCCTTTAATTAATCCTCAGTGAAAGCCAAGCTCTGACAGTTTGACTGGGTAGGCTCCAATTTCGGACAGGTCTTGATTTATTGCGGCTGAGTTTCAACCAACTTTGATTTATTTCGGCTTTGGGGAGGGAGGTCTGGCAGTAAACAGAAAGGCACCATTGGATGCAGTGGATATGAGCGTAGGAAGCACCTTCAGATTCTACTGCCCAAACGAATTACCAAGTAATAAACAGCCCAGATAGCTACAGTAGTTTTAAACAAGGTTGAGGAACCAAGATCTGCAAAAATGCAAATGAATAAATAATGGAGGTTATAGGGTGAGGTTTAAAGGATTGCAGATTTTAGCTGATATGTCATTCAAGGGAACTGGTCATGTCTTATCTACTAGAAAACAATAAATCCCTGGCCACTCATTAGAGCTAATCATGACACTCATCTGCACTCTGTTAGCCACAGGAAAGCAAGATTGAGTTTTTCTGCTGAACCACTGCATTTGAAAAGGATGTCCCTCATTATCTGCCATTCCATCAAGGGTGGATCACCACTAAGAGGCCTTTTGCTCTTTAACAGTGCCAAATGTCCTTGAGTGACTAAAGTGGGATGCAGCAGTCCCACGGTCCTCTGAAAGAGATATGTCTATTGAAAAAGACATATGGAAATACTTACTACATTGCATACAGGGAGCTGATACCTTACCCAGCTATGCAAACTGAGGGACTTGAGACACCATATTGTGGTTCTTGAACATCTGGCTAAACACATTGCATATCGTTATCAATAACATACACCACTATCATTAAGGAAGCTATACAAAGTTAAGAGCATTGCCTAAGGAAGATACTGGGCTTAGATTGTTAGTGATAGAATCTAGCATATACTGTATACATCATTATGTCAGATAATGACTGATGTTGTCTGAGAGGACAGGAGACCAACACAACACTTGCAGAGCTGATCCGATACTGATATGGATTTCAGGCAACATAATTATTAACTGGGAAAAAAAAGATTAAACATTCAAACACTTTGGCCATTCTGCATTAGTCTTGAAGGACGGTTAAAACGATCTGTAAACACTCGAGTAAAAACTAAAGATAATTTACAGTAAGATAACTGCTGTGAAAATCATTACCTATCAGACAGTTTGTAAAAGCCAGAGCTGACACTAAGCAGACCGAATCAGTAAGAAAGAGAGCTTATCAGTATCCTTTGAATAAAGCCACAAGAAACTCACTGACCTTCTGAGCACACTGCCATAGGCTGAGGAAGCTAGACTTGTGCAGACTAAATCAGGGCTTCCTCAGCATTGTCTAAAAAAAAGCCCGACTCCTGGTTCAGAATAATGATCATCACTTTGATCAAGCACGTGTTCGAGTACAGATTCTTCAACAAGGAACTTAGAAGATAATCCTTAGCCACAAAATACATCTGTCAAAACCTCTCAAAGTGCTTCACAGGTAATTGTCAAGTTAGAAGCATCAACGGAGATAACGATATTCTACAACAAAAATCCAGATTCCAGTTTTGATTCTGGTTAAAACATTAACAACACAATGCCAAACTCCATGATCCTGGTCACATTTGGCACCCCTGTTTTTGACCCATGACGTTTCTCGCAAAGTGGCAAAATGTAATGTCAGAGTCGTATCTCAGTTTACAAACACATAGATCATCTGTAGATTGAGCAGCTCGACATTATACTGCTGTACTCCAACTTTTAGATGTCAAAGATAAGAAAATTCTAAAAACAAATCATTTGAGACACCGTCAGCACGGCCTCTGGAACCCAGTCCCCCATCAATCCAACTGGCTATAGATCAATGCAGTTGAATGGCTGATTGAGGCATCAGTCAAATGTAGGTCATAACCTTTCGCTCTCCTAGTGATAATATGCATCGCTGGCAATTTGTTTCAATGTTGAAGAATCTGTGAAAATAATGTTGTTGCATCTCACCCAATTCCAAAAATTACCTTTTTTAAAAATCAGAAGATTTTCAATTATCTTGTCAGTGCTTAAAGTAGACATCTTTATTTTCCCGCTATGTGTTTATTTTGCCCTTACTACAGTTTAGCTATACAAAAATACTCTAGCTACACAAGAGAGGCACTTGAAAATAAGGGATGTTTTGGCAGAATGAGCTACCGGTTTGTTCTGTTTTAAGGGAAGAAAATATAAACTCCTTTTAGAAAGGTAAATCTGCTCTCAAAATGACAACACGTTGATGAGTGAATCACATGCATAGATCCAACATTCAAGGAGGGCACTGAGGATGATCCCCAGTGTTAGAAGAATGAGATATCAGCAACGAGTAGACAAGCTCGGGCTCTGCAGTCTTGAGAGAAGATGACTGAAGGAGACTTCATAGAAGTACAAAATTTTAAATGGAACTGAAAAAGTAAAGCCAGAACAGCACATTAGGATGCACCAAGACAATAGAATAAGAGGACATAGGTTTAGAGTTGCAAAGGGCAATTTCAGGACAGAGACCAGGAAGTTTTTCTTTACTCAGAGGGTCGACAGGAAAGGTGTTTTCAGGCCAGGATGCAAAAAAAAAGCTTGATGCTCTGATGGGAACATCATAGCATGAGTATTCTGGAAGGATGAGATCAGTTGGGCCGAAGAGATTTCTTCATCTGAACTATGTTTGTGTTTTTCTTTGTCTCAGGAAACATAAATTAGAGAACTACCTATACACTGTAGTAGGATAAAAAAAATTGTCAGCAATGTGTGTCTCTCTCTCTCTTTCGCTCTCTGATTAAAACAGGACACTATTGGTGGTGTACTACAGGCAATCCAACAGTGGAAAAGAAGAAGAAATATGCAGGCCGATATGTGGAATGAGCAATAATAATGAAATAATAATTATGGGGGATTTCAATTATCCCTAGTTAGATTGGCAGAGATAGGGAGTAGGAGGCAAGAAAGGGATGGAGTCTTTGCAATGTGTGCACAACACTTTTCTGTCTCAGTACAGAATGTAGAAACTCCAACAAGACCTAGTTACGGGAGCCTCAGGGATAGTGACCATAATATGAGGTTGAAGATAATTACATAATCAGAAATAGATAAGACTATTCCAAACGTTGATTGGAAAAAGCTAATTATAATGGTATGAGGAATGAACTGGTCAAGGTACATTGAGTGGAAAATTGACAAACAATGATCTTGAGCAACAATAGAAGAGTTTTAAGCATAAGATGGAAAAGTGCGGAGAGATATATTGCATTACGAAATAAGGGAAAATTAACTACTAATGGAATGCCATGGCTGAAGAAGGAGGTGAAGACAAAACTGCAGCTAGGTAGAAATGCATTTGAAAAGTACACAATAAATAACAGAGGAAAACAGAAGTAAATACAGCAAATTTAGGAAAGAGTTTAAAAAGATGATTAGGAAGCCAAAGAGCAACCGTCAAGCGAACATACCAAAAAATATAAAAAGAAATAGCAAGGTGTTCAATAGGCAGGTCAGTAATACATGAATGGTTAAAGT
Organism: Callorhinchus milii; assembly: GCF_018977255.1. Classification (NCBI taxonomy): domain Eukaryota; kingdom Metazoa; phylum Chordata; class Chondrichthyes; order Chimaeriformes; family Callorhinchidae; genus Callorhinchus; species Callorhinchus milii. The sequence goes on from NW_024704743.1 coordinate 29,376,181, forward strand.
AGGAATAGGATCATTAAGGAGAGAAGGGGATTAGCTCAGAGCAGATCATAAAGAAATGGTGGAATTATTATATGAATACTCTGCCTCAGTTTTCTCAAAGGAAACTGACGAGGAAATTTAGTAAGAACAGACAGGGCAGGGTGTAAAATCACAACAGTTAAGGTAGGGAGAAGGGAGGCATTAAATAAATTACACAAGCTGAAAGAGGATAAGGCACCTGGCCAAGGTGGACTGCGCTCAAGGATCCTTAACGAAACTAGTGAGGAGATAAGTGTAGTATAGATATTTAAGAACTCTGTAAAGAAAGGAATTGTGCCAACAACAACAACAACAAGATTCCATTTATAGAGCGCCTTTCACGTCGGGAGGACGTCCCGAGGCGCTGTACAGTTGGGTCAGGAGCAAGGGGGAAATGGTCAGGGTGAGAGGAGGGAAGGGAGGGAGCGAGGAAGGGGTAGAGAGTTGAGAGGGGAGCTGAAGGCACCGTCAAAGAGAAAGGTCTTGAGACCGGCCTTGAAGGAGGAAAGGGAGGAGGCGGCGAAGGCACTGGGGGATAGAGTTCCAGAGCCTAGGGGCTGAGAGCCCGGTCACTGATGGTAGGGCGGTTGGGGCAAGGGATGTGGAGCAGACCGGAGCCAGAGGAACGGAGGGTACGGGCAGGTAGGTAGGGGGATAGTAGGTCAGAGAGGTAGGAGGGAGCAAGGCCGTGAATGGCCTTGTAGGTGAGGATGAGGGTCTTGAATTCGATCCTCTGGGGGATGGGGAGCCAGTGGAGGCGAGCGAGGGTGGGATTGATGTGGTCGCGGTGTCTGGTGCGGGACAGTACACGAGCTGCAGAGTTCTGAATGACCTGCAGCTTGTGGAGGGAGGTGCCGGGAAGGCCGGCGAGGAGAGAGTTCCCATAGTCCACCTTTGAGGTGATAAAGGCGTGGACCAGAGTTTCAGCAGCGTGAGGGGTGAGGTAGTGCCGTAGTCTGGCGATGTTCCGGAGGTGATGGAAGGCGGTGCCAGTTGTGGTGCGGATATGGGGGAGAAAGGACAGCTCAGGGTCGAACAGAACACCGAGGTTCCTGACTGACTTTGAGAGGTGGAGAGTGCAGCCTTGGATGCTGATGCCAGAGGACTTGAGAACGGTAGAGTATAATACCTATTTTTAAATAGGGCGATAGTGCTAATCCATGAAACTACAGGCCAGTCATGTTAATGTCAGTTGTGGGCAAGGTATTAGAATCTATAATAAAAGAAGAAGTAACTGGAGAAGGAGAAATATAATTAAGAACAGCGAGCATGGAATTGTGAAAAGGTCATGCTTGACTAAGATTTAACTGATAAAGTAGATGAGAGAAATGCAATGGATGTAGAATATCTCGATTTCCAGAAAGCCTTTGATAGAGTGCCATATGAGCAGAATAAGGGGATGCAGAATTGAATGGAATGGAAAATGAAAGCAAAGGGTAGGAGTTAAGGCTTCTTCTCAGGATGGCAAGAGCTAGGAAATGGTATTTGGCAGATCTGTGTTAGGACCCCTACTGTTCACCACATACATAAATGTGTTGGATTCAGATATCGGAGGTGTAATGTCAAAATTTGAAGATGACAGCAAGCTGGGGGAAGTAGTAAACAGTGAAGGGGATTGCAGAAGAATGCAGGAAGTCATAACCAGACTACTAGAATGGGCAGAAAGACGGCAGATGAAGTTTAATGTAGGAAATACAAAGTAATTTATTTTGGCAGGAAAAATAAAGAAGCTGTCTATGTTAGGAACCTAAGAGGAGTAGAGACTTTCAAAATGTTTAGGAATGTCACTCACAACTATAGTTTAGCTGACAGCCATTTAAATGCACTTTCACAAAATTACAGGAGTTTTCTACATTAAAACAAAATGAATTACAAATCATTAAAATGGTTGCAACTCTTTGTCGGTAACTTCACAGATTTGATCTGACCCTAACGCAGCATGGGGTCAGCCCTGTTGAGAGGAGTTTATCATAGCCTTTTAGTGGCACATTTCAGACCATGCTAATGTGAGTACAGAACTCCAAACCTCCGGTTAAATATCCATTCGGCATCTCACCATAATACCCCGCTGAAGGAACGTGAATTTATCACCATTAGATGTACAGGCTGACTGCCTTTCCAATGAGCTGCAGTCTCAACATACATTATTTTTACTTCACTACGTCAGCTATCTTCTGCAGAAAAGGGCCTTTAGCACTGGATCAGATGTTTACACAGCACTGTGTCATGCCTGGTCTATTAAATGATTGTTCAATTACAGTCAATTACAGACTGGAATTGACTGAAAATACATTCACTGGCACGAGCCAAGAATCTGCATCTGTCTTTGTAATTTATCTATTAAATTTCCACATTATTTTATTTCTTCCCCAACTTAACTAAAGGCTTCTCAGATTTCTGGCAAGTCTGTGCTTTGCAGCTATTGGTTGCCCTGGCTTCTGCCATCTCAGGAAGCACAATATCTGCTGCCATTGTGGTTTATCAGCCTGTGTGTCATTAACATGCCTGACATCTGGAAACAGTGAGCAAAATCAAATTAATCACGAACACAAATATTCACTGGGGAAAAATGCAACAATTGTGTACAATAGGCAAGACTGATATATTAATGTGCAGTGTAGTTGTAACACTCTGAATGCATGATTCATATCAGGCGTGGGGAATTAGGTCATTTAATCAGAACGTGCAAGACGCCATGGGTGCCATTCACAACAATAGCAAAGTGCAACTTTATGCTCTGATTCTCGCTTCAGGTCGTTTCATTTTCTTATTTTGTCTGCAAAATATAGTCAATTCACTTTACATTACAACTTGAAGACCTGATAAGGCGCTGTATCAAATTCAAGGATTATTATTATTTTGGTCAGTTTATTTTGATAGCTTTGTTAAAATGTACAACGCTTGTAATCATTTCACATGCAAAATAGCACACTGAGGGTAAAAAGCTTGGCAATGGTTTTACTCAATAGTATGTTGTTCTGAATGCAGTAATTGTCAGACAATCACTGTAATATGTGCATATAAAAACACAAAATACAGATGGTGGAATCTATTGTGGAAGCCATGTGTAAATGCATGTATAATTGCACACCATGTCAAATACATGTATTCTGAGGTGTCTGAAGTGCTGTACACTGTCCAGCACCTTGGGACGTCCTCCTGACGTGAAAGGCGCTATACAAATGTAATCTTGTTGTTGCTGTTGTTTACAAATGCTCTTAACTATGCAGTTAATCAATGAAAAGGAATCATTAATCATGCGATTACTATTTTTCCATTTTATGTGTCAGGAAGGCCTCGTATCTGCAGAGGCCGAAAAGATGGTATAAACCAAAGCAAAACGTTGGCTGCAATTTAGAGGCAAATTGCTCCCATAGTTCTCAAAGGGCTAACGCCATCCAGAGATCATTCAGTCAAACCTAAATATAGATTTCATCTAATGGAAGGGTTCAAGAACACTCACTCCCCTTTCTTAGAAAATCCTACCAATTCACAGCGTTGGATTACAGAAAGGCAAGTGAAGCTTGGTACAGCAGAAGTGCAGTACAGTAACTAAACTAGTGCACAGTGCAACACAGGGTCTGGAAGAGCCCTGTCAACAGAATGGGCGTCTGTCTGCTCAATTAATTCTGTCTGGTAGCTGGATCAAACCGTCCTTGGAGAGTCAGTTTAATGCCTGCCAAATAAAGCTGATTTAAATGTTCAGCAGGTCTATCTTTGGATCATTAAATGTTGGTTGTCAGGTCAAGCTGGATCCCCAAACACCTACAGCTGAAAACTCAACTATTCCATCTAAGACCAAAAGTGGCATTTTAAGTGCCCCCTGTGGGTTTGGGGAATTTTCCCAATTGAAAAAAATTTAACCGATTTACTACGTAAATAGCTAGGAATTTGTGCATGGGCAGTAATTGCTGTTATCTACAATAATATGTAGATTATAGATAGTCTTCCCACATAAAAAAATACCACTTTAGCACACTGGTACAGGTCAATGAGCGTTTCAATTCTAAGATGTATTTAAGAGGATTCATTGTCTAAAATACAATGCTCAATAACAGCAACAGGTGAGTGAGTGCATCCCCATACATTTGGTGAGTTGTGTAGATTTCTATTGCTGGAGACGAACCAAACAAAAACATTCACAACCAAAGTTGTTCGTAGACCTTTTGAATTCTGTGAACTCCATCACACATAATCATGCACAGATTCCCAACCCCACTTTTGTTTTTTTTAAGGAGCCGGACTTTAAGAACCATCTGTGTCACTTGCAGTTGCATCAAGGGTGGTCTCAGCACTACCATGGACTAAGTATAACTATGTGCAAGAGGCAGTCACACAAAGCCGTCTTCAAAGTGGAACCTACATTTCAGGCTGAGATGTGAGAGAATATGTTCTTTCCAAATAAATGATGGTTGTTCCATAGATTTTATGTAAAATAAGGTTATACAAAAATGCAACCAGTTAAGACGGTGGTGGATAATATGATTTTTATACAGCTTATTTCCTTTCCCTTCCACCCTCCCCAGTGATAATGTAAAGGAATGAACAAACAGTACATTCCTTTACCAAGTGCCACATTGTAGATTCTTTACGGTATCATTTCTTAACGATACAAACGACTGCAGTCTTTGCAACTGCTCTAAACATGTGAATATCTTAGTTTTAAAGAAATTATGCCCTCGATGTTACAAAAGTAACACAATTTGCACTAAAGTCAAGCAATTCAATTATTACAGTTTACACAGAGCTGCTCTGCAGAAAGAATGGCCAGTGCAACTTTGTAACTTTCTTTTCAAATGGGACGCTCTGGGATTCATTGGCACTTAAGTTTATATAAAAATGTGAGAATCATGTAAGCGTATTATTTTGTTGTCCTTACTGCCCTGTATATTGCGAGTGAACTGTACTCCCTTCAGGACAAAAGTCTAAATAACATCCATCTGGTTCAGGACCATTTGAGTGAAACTATGATAAACAAAGAAGCAAAGATACAAACTTTCCAGCACCAAGTTTCTCAGCGTATTTATTCGTACACAACAACAGCTCAAAGAACAAGCTGTGTATCACGGGAGTTATTAGCTTCAGAATAGTGTCCAAATGTTTGCGTGGCAGTTTGCTGTCTTTCAAAAGCTCACCACAAAATTGTTTAACTAACCACAATCCTCATTTTGAAAAAAGGGAGACAGACTCTCATAAGTCAGGAGAGATGGGAATCATACTGATCTGGGCGTTCAGGCTTAGCACATTTTTATTGACAAGACAGCACACCGGGGCTATTTAACCACCAACTTTTATTGCACTTGTGCTGAGTATCCAAGTCTAAGGTTTCACTTGCAATTAATTGCTAAGCCAATGCTGCCTGCGACAAGGAGGAGAGAGATGTGTTTTGACCTCACAGCTGCCAACTGTTTATTTATCCACTCAGAAATGGCATGAAAACATGGCTTTCTCAAGATGGGAAAAATGCTACAAAACCCCAAATCTAACTTTGGGGATTCCCACAGGAGTAGATGTAAAGGTGCATCCTGTTCACTTAACTGCACAGGGTACATACACCACTCTATACAGTACAGCCAATGCTTGTGAGGACAATCAATTATAAATGGTACAAAATAAGATGCAATTCATCTAACTTTTTAACCAAATTCTATCATATTGGTATTACAACAGTGGAACTTTTGTTAAGAGTTCTACAGTTAAGTATCAAAAGTTTGTCCTTTCAAATTATGAAGGGATCTGAGCTTTTGAGGTACTAAAGGAACACTATTAGGTAGTCAATGGATCTCTCATGCATTATAATAGCTCAAATAATTTACAAAAAAAAGCAACCCAAAAGAAAGTTAACAAATAATGGGGCAATATTTTAGATATTTCATAACAGATACAATGTTAGAATTATCAAATTTTACTCTAATATTTTTTCTCTATATTCCCCTTGTGGATAACTGTAAAAAAAACTTGTTTTTTCAGAGGGTAATAAATGTTTCAACAACAACTTGCATTTATATAGGATTCTATATACTCTGGGATTCATAAAGGATAATGTCTTAGAGCACTCATCAGCCTCAACCTGACCGTCCAAAATTGGCCCCAAATTCCCCCTAACTTTTACCTATAAGACCATTTTGATTTAAAATTTAAGATAATGCAGAATCATGGAAATGGTTACATTTGGTCAATTTCAAAGCCAGCTCCCAGCAAATCTTAAAAATAACCAGCTTATGAACTGACAATTCTGCGTGATTTTGAATTTTACAGTAAAATATTCTTACAGACTATGAGTTGGTAGAAATTTGAGGGCTCGTGTGCCTATACTGGAAAATATCAAGGAAAAGATTAAGGGTACTAATTCTGTCAAAACAAATGATATCCAGAAGTTATTATTAAATACTGAATTATTTGGGAAGCCAAATGTTATACACCGAGAAATTGAAAGTGTAGATAACGTAAATGCAGCTTATTTCAATAAAACTTTAGGGGAAAAATGACATTATTACAGTTTACGCAGAGTGAATCCAAGATGCCCTGCAGAAAGAACAGGCAATGCAACTTTGTAACTTTCTTTTTAATGGGAAGCTCTGGGATTCATTTGCACTTAAGTCTGTATGAAAATGTGAGAAGAAAAATGTACTAGTGTTCGGTTTCCAGTTGTGCCATACATTATACATGGTTCAAATAGAAAGTCAACCAAGAACACTCAAACAGAATCACTTGGAAATAATCTACAACTGAAGCCTTCATTTTGAAACCAGTCCAAACCAGACATTACAGATCAATTCAAGATAAGTTTGGCAATACCACTAATCATGTGCAAATCGTGAGCTTACAAAAGCCACAACTGCCTGATAAATGAGAAATCCTGTGTTCATTTACTGAAACTCATAACAAGTGGACAGGTCTGTACTGAAGGCCAATTGTGCACTAGACTTAGTGTTGGAGTGAAGCTGGTATGAATTCAGTTCCAGAGCCGATTTGCACTTACGCCAAATTTAGTGCAGATGTGGCTACCATACCAGTGTAAAATCCCCACAAACACCCCCATTCAGACAAATGTAGTTTCTGGGGTAGTCTCTCCCTTCCAAAGCCACCAAATAATTCCTTCAGTTTTGCAAATGATGATCGTCTTTACAACAGAGACAATATATTTTATGAAGGGAAAACTGCAGGCCCCAATCCTACTTTATACCGTGGGTTGCACTGTTCAGCGCTAGCTCACATCCATGAAGAATTATTTTCAAGGAAGTCCTTTCACTCCTTATTTGGAAAGGCCAGAAGGTAAATAAATTATACTTCAAGCAGCTGCTTTCTCGCCTTCATACGACTGTACCACTGTACTGTATCCTTAGCAATCAACACTCACAATGACAAGATCTGAATGGGCGCATTGGCCACATTGCATTTAATATTTGACTATACTCTATACTTCAGTTTAATTTCCTTTTCCTCATTTCTGTTTAGATGCATAGCAAACGATTGTACCCATTGGGTTCTTGATATGTGTCTTTCATGTATTTTACCTTTCTATTTTACTTCTTACATTTGGTAGGGACAATTATTATTCATTCACCTACAAATATACATTCACTGCACTCTACAGAAAAACTCTGGAACGTTCTTTGAGACACTTTGACATAATAAGTATTATAATTCAATGCAACGTTTCTTTTTTTAAGGCACCAATGAGTTCTGCTACTGAACACCCATTTCTGCTGCTTGCTGAAATAATTGTAGTGGACGTCGACAAAGGCCAGGACCAAAGTTGTCTGATATTCTGGTGCTACTTGCTTCGTCTGCACCACTGGCTGCTAACTTAGAAACTCCAAACTTTCCGTGCATGCACGGAACAGAAGACTTCATTGCATATGTTTATATGGGCGCATGCCATCTTATATAGAACTCTTTCCATCCAAGGAAAACAAAGAAATCACTGTGAATTTGTAACAAAGAGGCTAAGGTGGCAAAACAACAGCACTGCCTTGTTCTTGCTCATGGTGCAGTAGGCAGAAAATGATAAAGCTAGAATAAATATTGGATCAATTCAAATAACTACAGGTACGTTGGACTGTTTTGTTATTCAAAGCATTAACTCTCCATCTAAGCAACACTATTTTTTGCCCCCTGAAAACCAGAATGCGGTTTGATCATCCAGCATTGTCAACAAAGGCTGATGATGTATTGAGATAGCAGATAAGACACAGCTGCTCATCAGTGAAACTATAGTAAAGCAAGTAGGAATTCAAATTGTATACTGACTCAAGGTATCAAAGGAGAATATCTTACCAGGATAGCAAACTATGTCCTTTCTTTCATGGGCATCATGTATGAAAGTAGCTAGATTAAGTTACAGGGGTAAACCATGATTTGAAGAGGGATACTTAAGCTCACGCGATCTATAACCCAGGACAATGAGCAACTCCGTAAAGTGTGAAAAGTAGTTTCAGGCTAGGTGTTTACTCCTCCATCACTTTTTGATCCTTTGATGTCAGCTTTTCCTATCATTGTGAAGCAGAATTCTCCAAGCATTGGAACTATTCACCTATGAATGTGAGCCTGGCTTGGACCGTCGAGAGGACAGGTCAGTTATGCCTTACTGATGACATTTCGTTGCATTAGTAATTCTATTAGGGACACTACAACTGGCGGCAGAGCTCAGGCTAGGGAGAGAGACAAAAAATCAGCTGGAGTTCTTGCTCAAGATTTCCATCCAGATGTCCTTTCAGAAAAGTGGGTATGTATGTCTACGCATTAGGCAAGCAATTGGTTGGGCATGAGTGTGATTCTCGACCCTTAGAACAGCCTACTGTCACTAAGGTGGTGAAGTTCCATTGGTTGGTATAGTTGCTTTCAATGGGGAAATCATGTTATGAACACATATTATAACTTTACCGTCCAGCAGAATTGCCCTGTCTGCTCGCATGTGTGCGAGTGCTGGTAGGTAGGATGATAGAAAACGTTGAATCAATTAGACTTCACACTACATTGTATTTCAGTTCATCTTGGCCAATAACAGTCTTTCCTTTCACAGAATTTTTTTTTGTCAGCTGGCTCGATTCCCAGGCAAGGCAAAACATTGCGCAAGTTTCCTTAATCAATTTGATAGCAGTCAGTAGTAACCCGGTTGATAGTCAATTGGCGGATTGCTTTTCTGGGCTTAATAATACCCTTAAGGAATAATAATAATAATTTGATCACTCAATCCACGACTGAACCATAGCTGATTTTTTCGTGGGACACTGCTGTGCGCAATTAATTAGCTGATGCGTTTCGCCCACAAGATATACAGTCACTCCACAGTATATTCTGTGAAGCGCTTTGAGACGTCTGGAAGACGTGATAAGGTGCTATATGAAATGCAAGGATTATTATTATAGCCCATTACCATGTTTAAGAATCTGGAACCCAGATAAGTGAGGGTTGCACATATGTATTTTTCCATTTGTCTGGTATGGTATATGTAGTCTCTCCCCAGACAGATGCACCCTGCTTGCCAAATCCTTGCAAATCCTTGAATGTTGGCATGAGCCAAGGCTTGGAGCCAACCTGCACTTAATTCTCCAGGATTACGTACCTGAGCACTTTGGATTTCCGCTCATGAGAGAACTTCTCACTGGATAAGGAAACTAAATCCAAGTTAATAGAATATTTTTTCGATCATTTCAGCCCATCATTCACATCTGAATGAGTTTTTACCTCCCAAAAGTAAAGATATGCAACTCATTCTTAGGTTTATAAGATAGGTTGGAAATAATTTGTTCTGTATCCTCTTCAATCTAGTTCAGTCCTAGCAGGCAGTCATATATGTAGTCTTATTTGGCCCAGAAATAACAGATATTACCAGTGAGTGGCAGTGAAATGTCTAGACGTATGATTGGATATTAAACAAGAGGAACTTCAAATATCTTTTAAACTAGACCATGCAAAAAGAAAACAAGCTCTTGCACTTCAATTCCATACAGTGCACTCAATGATGATTGAATATTATTACTTAACGCTATTTTGGCCAACTTCGCAATAAGTCCTACTGTAGATAGTTGACAATTACCATGTGGATGTTTTTTAAGTTCATTCTTGCAATGCAATTGTAATGCTTCCAATACAGTATATTTATGAATATGGTATTTTACCACGTATCCATTCTCTCACCCCCCAAATGGGTCTTATTTCTACTGATCTACAAATGAATATTTAAGTGAACCTAACAATCTAACTGAATTTTAAAATACTTCATTGCAAAATAAACAATAATAATTGCTTTCTTTGGAGCTGAAAGTAATTTCTGTATATTCGTTTTGTAACTGCAGTCAAGTGCTTGCAATTAAAATAAAAAAAAACATCAGCAGTGAAATATAATTAAACATGTGCGGTAATTAAGTTCTCCTTTGTAATTTGATAGTAAGTGTTTATGGATTTAAGATTAAATACAAATAAAGAAATTGTCTTTATTATTTCCCCCTTATTAAAAAAAACATTCAGTACTTTCCATGACGTATTTTGGTTGACTGGATATCAATTCCTCGTCCTCCTTTCAATAAACCCACCGCAAGTTCGAAAATCCTTATTTTAATATAGTTGATACAAATGAGTCAAATAATGTAAACCGTCAAATTTCGAAATCAGAGTGGCTGATCATTGTCAGTGGCCCTCAAGCAAATGTTGCGCAACTGGAGCAATTCAGCTTCTTCTTTATTGAGTTGCTTTTTATGAAAGAATGCAGAACAGTTTTTAACCAAGCAAGTCCCATATCAAATTGATATGAGTTGAATTTTATCAATGCAACTTTGTCCGCTTTGCTTCCACCTTTTAATATTTGGCTAATGTATAAGCACCAAACTATATCGCAATATCAGTATTCCTTTCATAAAGAACAGTGATTTGACAGAATGAGTTCAACACATTTTTCTATGATGCAGTAAGACTTTTCTGAGACGACAGATCCTTGTTAAAACCCTTCAAAAAAAAATCACTGTTCCAGCCTCTCTCCAGTCTGTCTTCCTCAACCACAGCTCCCAGCAGTGAGTTCCACATCTTCATCATCCTCTGTGTGAACAAGTTCCTACTCTGCATAACCTTTTTGACATAATCCACAAGATGAATTTAGCTGCACTCCTCTTTAACACCACCACAGTTTTCATGAGTGAACATGATAGTTGAACCACAATTTCCACATTAGCTCTAGTAAGTATATAACTTCCACCATTTGCAAGCAACCAGCACCATCATGGGCAATCAGAATAGTTTCAACTGGACTAACCCCCAATCATAAAAACTCCCAATCACAGTCTTTGGCTGGATGAACCTCCCTGTATTTTCCCAAATTGAAATTCTCACAATAGCAATTTAATCCCCTAATCAGATCACAGATGAAATAAGATGATATTTTGCTTTCAGACATCTCAACGACGTGATAAGGTGCTATATCAAATGCAAGGATTATTATATTATTATTACTGGCAAGAAATCTGCATGTGTAGCCAAGGGACTGTCCATACTAGGTCTGACCTCCACTTCGTATTTCCTCAGTCGTGGAGTTGAGAACTTGGTGACTTGGGTGTCTAAATACTCCATTACAACTGTGTAGATTATATGTTCACAGGACTGCCTTCATGGTTTTGAATTTAAATATTACACTGAGTCAAAATGTCTACTTCTGCACTTAAAATAGCCACTGCCCTACTGTTAAATGGCAACCCCACACCGACAATCACATTTTTGTATTGCATTTGATTCCGCCTTCTGTCTTTTGTGCAACCAGTGAAAATTACTACTGTATATTTGAGTATGGATTAGGAGGTTTGAAGAAATACCAGGTATTTGAGAAATTGTTGTATTTTTTCAGGCTTCATTTGAAATTCCTGATTTAAAACATAAATTTCAGTGGCTTTGTTAGTAAGAATAGCAGGTTGAGTAATAGTAAGTTTGTATCTGGTATAGTGCCTTTTACGTCAGGAGGAGTCTCAAAGCACTTCATAGGATATACTATAAATTATAAAGTGTGGCGCCTGTGTACGAATCCAGCAGCCCATTTGCACACAGTGATGTCCCACAAACAACAACATCTTGCATTTATGTAGCGTCCCTCATGCAGATTAGTGTCTCAAGGCACTTGACAGTGGTGGAGCATGATGCCATGCAAACAGGCACAAAGTGAGTGACCAATTTTATGGGGGTGGATTATTGTCCAGGACACCGGGACACTGTCATGAGATCTTTAATAGTCACCATCTGTACCGCATAAGAAAAAATTTCACTCAACTGTTCTTAAACCTCATTACTGGAGTCTGAATACATGTATTCAAGTGTAAAATATCACCTCTCATCTGCATGAGCAGAACGTGGCAGACTGTAAAATTAATTTGGATACTAGTCCATTGCCACAAATAATTTCATTATAATGCCACCACTCACGCTTTGCCACAGAGCATGACATTTGCTGTTTGGATAAGGAGGTCCAGAGGTAATGTTAATCACATGGCATTTTGAAAAAAATGTGATCAATTTGAGGTGATGCATTTGCTTCAGGCACTGTAAAATACAATACTCTATTTCTGGGAGTAGACTCGGACTGAAACTTTCCTTTAAGGATCATACTGCCCCACCATCAGCAGCCGTGCCTTCAGCCACTGTGCCCCAAAGCTACGAACTCCCTCCCTCAAACCCCTCGGCTTGCCCCCTCTTTCCCCATTTTCGGATTGTGCCTGAAGACCTTCCTCTTTGACCGTGTCTATAGTCACCTTCCCCCTCCCCCTGGCTCAGCATCGGGTTCCACCATTGTTAAGCGCTCTGAGATGCCGCCCGGTGTGGCAGACGCTATATAAATGCAAGTTGTTGTTGTTGCACTGTACCTTATGTACACACAACCCAAGTGCTCTCAATAAGATAGGCAAAAAGTTCTTCAAAGTGGCTGCCTAGCCCAATGGTAGCCTTCACGCCTCTGAGTCACAAGGTTTATGAGTGCAAACGCCACGTCAGGTTTTTGAGCTCACAGTCTGGGCTGACATTCCAATGCAGTGCTGGGTGTGTGCCGCATTGTTGGAGGTGCCATCCTTCGGATGAGAGACTAAAACCAAGGTCCCATCTGTCTTTTCAGGTGGATATTAAAGATCACATGGCACTATTCCAAAAGAGAAGGAGATTTCTCTTGGTGTCATAGCCAACAATCTCCCAAATAAAAATTGGTGATTCACACCATGGCTGTTTAAGGGACAGGACATTGGTGTGGACAAATTGGCTACCACATTCACCTGCAAAATAAACAAAGATACACAATTTTGCAGTAAATCATGAGCAGTGCCTAGAGAAATCTTCTCGACGTGAAAGGCTTTATATTAAAATGTGAGGATTATTTTTATTATTGCTTTTAAAAGTGGTCATCCAGCCCAGTGATGCTGTGATCATTTTCCCTAGACACTGGCATAAGTATCCACTGTTCAACAGAGACACAGGGGAGCTACAAATATCTGTTCTCGCACGGCTGACTGGAAGTCTCACTGCTGGTCAGACACTGTATACTTTATTTGTACCACATGTTTAAAGTACAATTTTAAAACAATTTAATGCTTTTAAGATACCGCACGTTGGGAGATATGAAAAAAAGCATCTTGAACCTTCCCTCTCCATGTGTGTGGCATAAAGCAACATTCCCACACAATTCATACTATAAACATCAACAGTGCTCAGAAGATTTATGAGATCCAGAGGGATTTTTAAAAAAATTCAGAATTCAGATCAGTTCTTTCCAAAATTGCAGTGAGATAAAGTTTCAACGTTTGTAAACAAAAACATTTAACAAAGGCATTTTCCCTCCATTTTCATTGGGGCTAAAGCTGACTTTCAATCACAGATTGTTGTGCTCTACAATGACATGATTTCTTTGACTGCCTGTCAATATATCTTTCCAAGTGAAGTCCAGCTAACCCTTGAATTACATTTCAAAATGCAAAAGGATGAATCATGACTATGAATGATCACATTAAACTTTTTTCCCCTCTTTCGGAAATAATTATTTGGAAGATAATATACCGGGCAAGGACAGATGATTTTAAAGAACATCTTCAGAACGGATAAATGGAAACACCCAGGATCAAACCTATTTATTATTAAAAATCCTAGGCTTTTAGAAGATTCTTAAATAATACAAGTTAAGCAACAGGGTCCAACAACCTCCCCTGGACTTGATTGCCCATCTTAAAACTTTAAAGTAATTTTAAAATGTATTATTGGATCAAATTACTTTCTGTCTTATCACCACCCAGTCAGTTAGCCATTCTGTCTTCCCCTCCCTCCCCACAAACCTCCCCCCTCACCAAACCAGGCCACTGAAGGAATGAGTCCCCATGCGACTATTTATTTTCATTTCTATAGTTCAGAAACAAAAGCCTGAATGATTCAGTGAGAAGTTTAACTGGTTCACAGCCACCAGTCTTAAACAAAGTGTTCTTGCGGATCATGTTGTAAGTATTGAAGATATAGATTTTTTTTATACTTCCCGCCGCATCATCAGATCCTCACTGATATCTTCTGTTGCTGTGCTTTGGCTTGCTGTTAATAGTTGGATGGTTGAGAGCACTGCCACATCCAATTCTGCTTGGTGACCAGTGGATGACAGTGATATAAAATTGATCCTGTCAGTACTCTCAACCTGGAGATCTGAGGACTTCTCTTACCAGGGACTTGCTTACCATTCCCTACCCATCACTCAAATCCTATATGAAGACAAATCTAATAAGTTTACCAACGTCTGGTGAGACTCTCGCATCAAGCAGCAGACAATCTTTGTAAATTCTGTGGATTAATAGCACAAATCCAATATTATTGTAATTCAAGATATAAAATGGAGAAATGTCTCAAAGTCTATGCCCGGCACTGATCAATTTATAGATTCCACATCTGAGCAGCACATGCTCAAGAGAAAAGAACTTTGGTGTTTCTTCAAACAGATTTCAAATTGTTATCCATACCTGACACAAAATTGATTTACATTTGATTGAAACTGATTTATATTTTGGTTACAAACCTAATTGTTTCCATATACCACAAAACAATAAAATTACAAATCAACCAAAAGAATCTAGATTGCATGCGTTTTTTTTTAAAAGCCTCTCAAAGCCAGCTGCTCACCATATTTGCCCTATTCTACATTTGGCTGAGCCGTACATATGGAATAATATAAATTGTATTGCAATTCCTTGCTGGGTAACACAGTTGAGGTGTTTGGATACTTAACAATAGCAAAACTTGAGATCAGCATCATGATAAACTCTGAAATTGTGTTTCCAAGACATTTATCTTTCATAGTTTAGTATGAGTTAATTATATAAACTAATTTTCAAAATAATGGTGACTATTCCCGAGTTGCACAGGTGTGCCAGCAAACTAGACCTACAGTACTGACCACAAGATCACAAAAGAAGTAAAGAGGAATAAGGCCTTTGGTCCAAATATTCTCCTTTTTCCAGATTCTTACTGTCCTTGCCATCCTAATATCAAGCTGTTTCTTAAATGTAAATTGTCTAAAGACCACTGTTCCTAGTAGCTGTTACCTACAATCTTCTGTGTAAATAATAATGATAATCCTTGCATTTGATATAGCGCTTTATCATGTTGTTCAGACGTCTCAAAGGGCTTGACAGAATATACTGTAAAGTGAATTGACTGTATATTTTGTGGGCGAAACACCCATAATCTGTAAATAAGTAACTCCTAAAACTTTGGGAACTCTTCAGGATATCGTCCCGACATGAGAAGTGCAACATAAATGTAAATTGTATTATATTTAATAATAGAAGATGTTATGGCAAATCTGAAATGTTAACCAATGAGGTCAATTTACACACATTATTTGGCACTTGATAGCCTATAATTTGTGAAACCACCATCACTCTTGAGAGACCAATTATTTGGTACTTACTGTACCTAGTTTGTAGTCTTGTCCATATGGGCAGACAGCTTTGTCTGTAAATGAGACATTATAATCTTTATTATTGTCTATTAAAAGGGACATTATCGTGCAACTTAAATTGATAGAACTACTTTTTAAATTCTTGCAACCTCTTGCCCATTTTACAAACTCTTAAAAAAAACAAATGACTGTAAGCAGTTGTGTTTGTAACATAATACAATACCTGTAACAATGAAACAGGTATAGAACGATTATGAACAGTATGGGATGTAGTACTTTATAAATAATCTTTGCATTTGATGTAGCACCTTATCACGTCATTGAGACATCCCAAAGCGCTTCACAGAATACACTGCAAAAACTGTGTATTTTGTGCCAAAACACAGCATCCAATTGCACACAGCCATTTCCCACAAGCAGTTGTGGACTGAGTGACCAAATTTTTATTACGGAAAGCAATCCGCCAATCAACCAACAACCGGGTTCCTACTTACTGCTAGGTAAATAGAGGCATGTGGGTAAGGAAACTTGCCTTACGTTTCGCCCTTTACATGTTATATGCCCCACTCTCGTCCGACTCCAATGGCTCCCTATCTTTCAGAGGATCCGGTTCAAGATCCTGGTCCTCACATATAAAGACCTCCATGGCCTCACCCCACCCGACCTCTGTGACCTCCTAACCCCCTACCACCTGCCCGTTCCCTCCGCTCAGCCGGCTCTGACCTGCTCCACGTTCCCCGACCCACCCGCCCCACCATTGGCGGGAGAGCCTTCAGGCACTCTGCCCCCAATCTCTGGAATTTCATCCCCCAATCACTCCGCCTCGCCCCGTCCTTAGCCTCCTTCAAGTCCCGCCTCAAGACCCTCCTCTTCAACCATGCCATCAGCCACCCCCCTTCCCCTCTCCTCCCTTCCCCCCCAACCCCAGCTTGGGTATGAAATGCTATACTCTGTCCAGCGCCTTGGGACATCCTCCTGACGTTAAAGGCGCTATACAAATGTAATCTTGTTATTGTTGTTTGTATAAATAAAAGGTTATTACAGTATTCTTTGATACAAAGCCATTTTGCAAAAGATGAACTGTACACATTAAGCGGTCTGAAGAGACTGAGTTTGTTTCTTTTATAAAATACCAGAAGTCTATATCCCAGAACTGACTCTTCAAATTGTTTGCATGCATTAAGCCTGTTTGGTCAACTGTCAGTCAAGCCATGAGATGAAGTGTCGCACAGTAACGTGTCAATCCACCTCAAGGGAGCAAAGATAAACCGGCACTGCCCAATGCACCCCTGCTGGGAGAGAATTTGAATTCCCGGCAGCTATAGACACATCTGCAGTCCAGTTACTGTCTCCATCCCGGCCAAAGTAAGAATAACGACGATGAAGCAAAATGCAAAAGAACAGAATATACCCAGGGAGAAAACAAACAGTATGATTGAGCAGGAATATAAATAAGCCATTCCATGCCTCTGTAACTGGCAAAAAGGGCCTTCCAGTTCACAAAGAAGCCTGGACGTCTATCCAGCTAGAGTCAGCTTTTAGGTCCCTTGTAAATTCGTGCAACTTGATCTCTTAATTAATTCTTGTGGGAAATTTTTACATCAGCAAAATTTAAAGATGCTGAATTCCCCTTTTCAATAATCTGCTTGTCAGTTTCAGGTCAACGTCTTAGCATTTGGAATCAGCCAACCAGGGATCGTGTGTGTACACGGCTAATTTAGAAGTGGGGCTATCAGAACCCGATTACTGCACTGAACTGCAATTATGAAAAATGACTCAAGAAGTTTCACAGTGAATGAGAGCAGTGTGCAGGTCCTAAATAAAAATCAACTGAAGTATTCAGGAGCAAGCAGCAATCTAAGAATACAGTACTGGCATTCTGCACACCGCAGGGATTAACCAACATATAATTTAAAACTGAATATGGGCCTCATTTCCTACCCAATGGGACACTAAATTTTTACCACCTGTACCTTTACATTTTATTTAAATGCAACTACACTGCATTTTCAACTGAGCTGCCTGAAAATATTACATATTTTGAGGCAAGCTAGATATATTTCATATTTGCAACGTGCAAACTGCGCAATTTCCTCATATTCTATTTGCTGAAATTTGGGCCCTTAAATAATTCTCTGAGTTTTTGGTCAGAAAAGCAATGTTTCTGCACAATAAAATGAGTAGTTATGAATGCAACTTGCAAGGTGTCGTAGGATACCTGCAGCAAACAGAACGTACAACAGATTTGCCTTACAGCCCAAACAGATTTTATGTGGCTTGTTTTTTTGTGAGAAAAAACAGCTTACTGGTATTATTTTCTTTTTCATCCATAAAAGGATGTGGTAGAAACATACCACAGTGCAGAGCACAGCAGCCTAGAAGACAGCACCAGGCTTTAAAAAATTCTGAGAAAGCAATGAAGCGGAACCAGAAGTATTTAGGGCCAACAATTTGGCAGGCCAAAATGTTCGACTCCAAGCAAATTATTTCCTGCAGTAAAGACAGCGAGACAAGGGCCTTTCAGAACTGCGCGCTAATTGTGAAAAACACATGTGAAAAAAGAATCCATAAAATAATACGACATGTGCAGGGCAAAATTCACATGAGTATTTGCCAGAATTGGCAAAGGGAATGTATTATTAAATCTAATAACTACCTGCTTTTAAAAAGAAAAAAAATGATCGTCTGTGTATTCCATTGAGCAGTGCTGTTTTCATGATCTTAAACTATAGTCATTAGGCCAATTATCAATAAGACTGGCATTGTGAAAGACGAGGATATCTGTAATTTTTGTTTTAGAGAGCAGGTCTGCTATTTAAGACATGAACGTTGCTGAGGTCTGGTAAGTTGGAAAATAGATAAAATGAGCGTTCAGCCTATAGGAGAATAAGGTTAGAGGCCAGAAGGGGAATGAAGTCAGGATAAGTTGGATGGTATGGTTGGGGGTCAGGTAAAATACAAGGTCAGTCAATAGGAAAAAGAGGTCAGGCTGAATGACAGGGATGATGAAGGGCAACGTGACTCTTTAGCTGGTAGGAATGGAGTCAGTGCTTAGTGTTGAATGAGACTAGAATTGGTACATAAGTGGGATCTGAAAGATGCAGCCCTGTCGGAAATAAAGAGCAGGCAGTTAGAACTCAAATTGCAGAATAACAGAATGAGGGGAGTAAATGTGAGGCTAGACACTAAAGGAAGTGTGGGATCAGGTGATATGAAAAGCTGGGAATATTAGTAACTGTTGCCAATAATTGTCACATATGGTGCTATTCTGATAGGCCTTCCCAGCATCCAGATAAAGCAAAATTAGGGACTCTCAGTAGTGATTGAGTAGGGAACTGCATCCCGCAGTCCCTCCGTCTCGTCCCCTCCCTCGCCACCTTCAAGACCCACCTCATGACCCTCATCTTCGACCGTGCTTTCAATCTCCCTGCTTCCCTCACGCCCTCCCCCACCTGACCTTCAGTTCGGGTCCGAAACTCTGTCTGTCCAGCTCCTTGGGATGTCCTCCCGACGTAAAAGGCGCTATATAAATGTAATTTTGTTGTTGTTGTTGTTGACTGCAAGCTCAAAAGACCAACAGTACTTAAACTATGGATGGTTTGTACACAGAGTCTTAAGACGGATCTTAAAGGAGGTGAGGGCAGGGGCGAAGGGGTACATGAAGCAGGCCGCTGAGTGGAGAGAGAGGCTGGGTTTGAGGAGGTTGCTGAGGGCGAAACCTTGGGCAAGTTTCCTTACTCCACACGCCTAATAATAATCCCTCCAAAACGAAAAACAATAATAAATTGGTCATTTTCAATCTACGACTGTTTGTGGGACATTGCTGTGCGCAATTGGCTGCCGCGTTCGCCCACAAATATACAGTCAATTCACTTTACAGTATATTCTGTGAAGAGCTTTGGGACGTCCTCCCGACGTGAAAAGTGCTATATCAAATGCAAGGATTATTATTATTAAGGATTATTATTATTATAGAGTGGGGCAAGATAGTGGAAGGATTTAAAGGTTAGGATGAGGATCTTGAACACAATCCACTGGCGGAGCCAGGGAGGATGCGGGTGATAGGCTTGAGGAGGCTAGTGAGGGAAAGGACACAAGCTGTAGAGTTCTGGATAGTATGCAGCTTATAATAATAATAATAATCCTTGCATTTGATATAGCGCTTTTCACGTCGGGAGGACGTCCCAAAGCGCTTCACAGAACACACTGTAAAGTGAATTGACTGTATTTTTTGTGGGCGAACGCGGCACCCAATTGCGCACAGCAATGTCCCACAAACAGTCGTAGATTGAAAATGACCAATTTATTATTGTTTTTCGTTTTGGAGGGATTATTATTAGGCGTGTGGAGTAAGGAAACTTGCCCAAGGTTGTGCCCTGCCTGGAATTGAACTCAGGTCTCTCATTTGCAAAGCGAGCGCTCTAACCACTGAGCTACAGGACTCCACAAAGTCTTCCTTATGAAGGGCAGAGGCAGGTAGGCCAGCGAGCAGAGAGTTTGCACAATATAGCCTGGACGTAATAAAAGCATGGATAAGGTCCTCCGGGGCCTGAGAGGAGAGATGGTGGCAGAGGCAGGCAACGTTGTGGAAATGGAGGAAAACTGAGTGGGTCAGAGCATGAATATAAGGTTTAAAGGACAACTGTGAGGGAGAGAGATAGAGTTGGGTGTCATCTGCATACAGGTGGAAGTCAACCCCATATCTGCGATAATATTGCCGAATGGGAACATATAGGTATTAAAGAGGATAGAGCCTTGAGGAACACTGCACAGGGCAGTGAGGGGGCTGGAGAAGAAGCTGTTTTAAGAGACAAAGTGGCAAGAGTGAAATTAATTCCAGGAATACTGGCTCATTTTGTAAATTAATTCAGTTGAAATGTTATGTCAACTGCAAGTGCTAATTCAGTCCTGGATATTATTGTAGTCAATTTTCTCTGATGTGAACAGTCATCTCAGGAAGCAGTAACATTATTCAGCCACTCCCACAGAATAGGTTTACACATTCTCTATTCTCTGCATTATATAATTTATACAGGTTACACCACAATTCAACTGCATAATGGCAAACAATGGCAGTTTGCTTATTTGTATGAAGACAAAACACATGAAAAGAAATATTACACCTCCTCCTGGTATAATCCGCTTTGGTAATCATTATTGCAACTTCAATGTTTTAATACAATGCAAAATTACATTTGGATCATGCCTTTCAAGTCGGGAGGAAGTCCCAAGGCAAAAACATTGGAACAAAAGTATTATAGTTGCCACCTATTATGACCTGAAGCAATCCAATAGAACAAGCCCCAGATGCTACAAGTTAAATCTTATTGGAATTCCATCAAATCGGAACGCTAACACCAGTGATGGACCTCTTTTAGACCTAATGAATTTTTCAATCATTTGCACCATAAATTTTCAGAATTAAGCACTTTGAATTATTTTAGGATTGTACGCAAGTTACACAGTTCTAGTATGGATGTGCACATCTTTTCAATAAAAATGGCACTGCCAATGGACATACTGAAAATGTGTCCCTCTGGACACCATGTCTGCATTTACCAATTCACCACCTTTGCGCATTGCAATGCAGGTGCTGTTTCTTACCCAGCAAGCACAACAATGTAAAAAGTAGGTGCTTTTGGCTCCCTTTTTAATTATTATTGCTTTCATTTTTTTTTAGAAAATACAGTGCTATTTCTTGTGTATGAGTCCAAACAGTGAGAGTTGGGAGATCAAGAAACAAACTTGCAATAAGAAGGTGTTGAATTCCAGATCCCATGGCCATTGGTAAAAGTTGGCTTTGTAAATAATTATATTTTTAAGATTGCAAACTCAAAACGTTTGCCCAGCGCTTGGTGCAACAATAACTAGACAACTGCTCGTCAGACGTGAACATGGTGTTGAACCTGGAGTGTTGAAAATATCAGGATAGAACACAGACAGCACAGATGAGAGGAAAAATCTTAAAATGACACTGATCAGTAATGGCAGTCTCCAAGAAATCGAGATGGAATTGAAAAACTAAAGACACATCCTCATTGAAGTGGCATGTGATATTCTATTACTGTAGCACGTTGTAGCAACCAAATTTTTTTCTCTCATCTTCCAAAAGCCCCACAGCTTATGCCAGCAGAGCAAAGTGAGATATTTCAAAGAACTGTTTGACTTCACTGGAGTTATTTCTGAAAACAATTCAGACAAAGACACAGCGAGAAGGCTGGGTGCCAGCGTTCGAGCAGAGATGTGCCTTCTATTGTAGCAACTTGAGCAAGACTTCACCCATAAGTAAGAACTGTACCGAGTTTACCACACCCATGGCTAGAGATAGGTGAGTTGCCATAACCATGTATAAACGTTTCTTTGTTACTAGTTTACTGCAGCTATTCTGCCTGGAACAAACAGACCAATCCCAACATAGTGAGATAGCCATAGTAAGTGAGATAAAAAGATGAATGGCAACAACATACAGTAACTCCATTGTGAAACAGTGTGTAAGTAGATAAGTCAATCAAATTCAACAAACTCAAGAATTAACAAGATTAACATTATTGTTGAAAAATTTATGAATTTGTGACTTTGGAAGATCTAAGTTATGGAACTTAGTCATCCAAATTGGAAAGACACAGTGCAGTCTCCAATCTTTTAAAATGATTCAAGCCTCATGGCCCTCAGCTAATGAAGGCAGTATTTCTGCTCTTGCAAACAAGTCAGGGTTTCTGCTCTAGGTCGATAGCTTGTAACCCTGGCTAAAAAGTGGATATGTGGATGTTGGTTGAGGTCAGACTTGACTGTAATGCTCTGGAATGATCTCCCAACTCTCACTGTTTGGACTCACACACAAGAAATAGCAGTTGGGTGGACATCAATTCGGTTGTGTTTTTTGGACAAAACAAATCCAAAACACTAGTTCAAAGATATAACCAATGACCCGACTTCACACAGTCCTGCATGACCAGTATATTTTTATCATATTTTCCAATGATGTGGTATTAAAAACAATTTTATCTTTAAAGAAGGAATATTTTAGTCACCACATTTTCTGTTGGTTGGTGGCAACATGACCGATCAAGAGTCAGTGAATCAGAGAAGAGGCAAACTACTTATCATTTAAAAATCAAATAAAGATCCAAGCGTTTAACACAATTTGTCAACTGTTACTTTATGCACAACATAAAGGGTCATAGAGAAGTGAGGGAAATCAAAAACAATTCCTAAAGTCAGAATTCAGAATAATCATCTTACATTGTGCATCCTGTCCTCTTCACTTCTATGAATAATCATCAGCATTTTGTATTCATAGCTTTAGGTTTCCTAACTTTTAAGTACAAGTTACTTGAACTCATTCACAAATGTATTTACTTTGGCAAAGTGCATTAAACTACCATGTTACAAAAGACAAATTAAATAACTTAATAAGCTTTTCTGGGTCTACTATCAAAATAGATCACATATTAAATACAATATTGTTAAAATTACATATTAAGGGCAAATTCTAATTTCCGTTGTAAACGTATTTAAAAACGGGGTACAATACACCTGTATAAACTGGGTGTAAAACACCATGGTTTGCACATAGTGCGTAATAAACCCCACTGAGCCTTAAACTGACGAGGAACTTTGGATGGGTTATATTTCTTCCAGATACATTATCATGTGCTTTCAGAATATTCTTATTTAGTATTTCAGTGAATGCATTGGTCAATGTGTAATTGCTAATGAAAACCAGTCATCATAGGAAAAATAAAAAAGACAAGCAGCAATGGAAGTGGGAAAATATAGGCAATTTCCAGCACACAATCTAAAATCCTAACACACACTATGTAAGGTTACTTCCTGCAGGAAATGCAAGGTCAGATTGCTTTACAAATACATTGCAGCATCAGTGAATAAAAACCATGAAATACAGATCATCTCAATATATAGCATGGAAATTTTAAGCAGAAGGGACGACCACAATATTCACCATTTGTTCCCCATCACAAAAAACAATCTAACGCAAATATTGTGTTATTTATGCACCTACCTTTTCATCGGACTTCACACATATGAAAAGTAAAACATTAGACATACTGTTTCAAATTGTCTCTTGCATTGGATGCCTAAACCCTGCTAAAAACTATAGATAAGATCACAGATCTGGGTATTTTGTTTTCTTTAATGAATTCAACTTTTGGCCAAATTTAATATAACAAATAGCCATTCTTGTATTTCTTTTGGCTTCCTGTACTGCTATTTGTTTAGCAATCACAGCATTTATCTTAAAATTAAACTCATTTATCTTTATGAGTGCTAGATTTTCATTAGGATTATAAAACGGCAGCAGCAACGGATAGTTAGATAGATATATATAGACGTTTGCTTCATCTTAAATTCTGATGAATCAGACCTTTGCTCTGCTCAATCTCTTTCATCTTAGGAGGTGGCTGCAGTTTGAGCGCTTTTCCATGGAAGCATTTTTATACCAAAGGCTACTTGTGCTTGCAAAGGTTTTAACAGAGAGGAGTTTTGACAAGGCAGCACAAAATAGAAAATTACAATTTTTTCCCTCCATCTGGTAATTGCAGGCTGACCTTTCTAATAGGATAAAAAAAATCAGTCTAACTACATATTATTTACAGAAAGCACAGTGCAAGTCTATCATTAACATTTAAATTGGAACCAAATATATCATCAGTGTAAAATTCTGTGGTGTTTGTACTCCCAGCTGCAGACATCTGGATTTGGTGCTTTCTTTTACATAGAATGTAAACCCACACAGAGGCAGTTGCCATAAACTTGTTGCCGCACCCTTATTAAACTGTCAGATTTTCTTGCTTTGTAGGTTTCTAGCTTCTGTTTAAATTACGTAAATGGTTCTGGAAACCAGTGTCTGTGTCCCAGGGATGTATGATTCAAAAAGACAGAAATAGCATTGTAAGCACAGGAAACCTGTCAGGGCCTAACTGAGGGAAACAAGCTAGTCTGGTCCAGACACTATTCTTGCCGCTGTCTCGCACAGTTAAATGCAGTCTCAGTAGTTGCTTCATACTAAAGAATGGGAAATGAAATGAAATATTCCTAAACGCAAACATGTTGGTACACTTATGCGTCGGTCCAAAGCGGGGGGGGGGGGGGAAAGAAAAAAAATTCAGAGAAAGAATCAAGATGTTGTAAAAGGGTTTAGATTGACCCTCGGCAGAATCTTACCAGTGAAATGTAAACCTTATAGCTGTTCTGAATCAAGAGAAAGATTGTTTTCTGGTCGGGTCAGGACTAGGGTAGCCCACCATGGAACTAAATTCCCTGGGCTGTAATTGACTGTACACTGTGTTAGCAGCTCTCCTCTGGCACAAGTTCACAAGATACACCATAGAGATCAAGCAATTTTTTTGAGATGATGCGTGAAACATATCATCCAGGCAGGGAGCTGTTTCTGAACAGCCTCTGGCCAATGGCCTACCTCAATGTAGTCCTTGGCATGACCCCAATCTCTCTTGGCATCCAGATTGCCCAAACTAAAACAATCCAGCTGTCTGAGGTGAATCTTAGCCACCGACCGACTAATTTTCCGAGTTACGAAATTAGCCCCTGAAACAGAGATAAAAGATAGCATCAGTGTAGCCACTCTGCTGTTTACTGTATCAGAAAAGTAACAAAAGCTAATTTAACATTTGAAAAGAATTAGTAATTTTTTTTTGGTGTTATGGTATCATTTGTCAGTTGAGTAAGCCCAGAAGCTTGAAACCTAAGAACCAAGAGCTCCATTTACACACCAAACATCTTTCTAAATCCTTAATGGAACTTAAGCATTCCTAAATTTACTATTTAGATTGTCACCCCAGGCTCCACATCCCGTAAAGCAGGCATGTAAACATGAAAAGCACAATGACACGAAAATACACCTTTAAAACTGGAAAACACATTGACATTAAAAGCCTTTTTAAAAAATAATTATTACAGAGGACAGCAGGTAACTTTACAGCAATTATTCATCAGGATTAACAGGCAATACAAAACTATCAGCATCCGCGGAAAGAGTTACATTACTTTCATAACATACATTACTTTCTGTCTGTGTTTGGAGCAATCTCATAATAAAAGATAAGTTCATTAATGTATTGGGAATCTCTTACCAAGTTATCACAAAGGCAATTACACCAAATCTTACATTCAATGTACTGACTTCTTATTTTTTCAAGAACGTTACCACAGTTTAAAAATTAAGAGCATAAAGACAATGATATACTGATATTGGTCCTGAGATTAAATTACTATAGTGTATTGCCGAGCAGCTCCTTGTTATTGTGGGTATTCTCTGTTAAACACTACATTCCCTGGTGAAAAGAGCTAACACAGACACCCAAATCCAATTGTAAATCGGCCATCAAATTCTAGTGACAAACTGAAACTCAAGCCAGCAAATTCCTGCACTAAAAAACGTTAAACTTTCTTGCAATAAATGTGTCAATCAGACAAATGTAAACACTGGAATATTGGGTTTAATTAGAAGTCACAGCAAAATAAAATAAAGATGTAAAGCTATGTTCATTAGCAAAAGACGAGTTGGGAATTCTCATTGTGAACCTAATTTGAACTCTAGCTTGGTGGCTTCATTTTTCACGAGCCGCCATCTGCTGTTAAACTGGGTGATCTTCAACACCCCACAGAGGGCTGCCTGTGCTGTGGTACTGCACAGCCGGGAAGCAAAAAGCACAGACACTGGGAATGTCATGGCTGACCGAAGAGACTAGTGAGATCAGAGAGATTACACTTCATTTGCTTGCTGAACACTGCCAAGATCAACACTATTTCACGGCAGGTACTCAAAAACTTATAGGAACATTTTCTGGAAAGTATTTGCTTCTCAAGATGCAAAATCATTTATGTACGGCATGCATCCATGGCAAGTGCGTTTTTTTTCACTGTGCCGTTTTAAATTTGTAATTAGATTAAAAGATATTTGCTCAAGTAATGCTGTCAACAAAATTTGTTTTCTTTTTATAAAATCAGATACTGGCAATTAGCCGTGAACCATAATTGTGTTTGAAAAAAATATTGGCAGGGAGCTTTTACAACATAAATGTGTCCTTTGTGCATTTTTACTGTAAGCTAGAAAAACCTTCCAAAGGCTTTTGATCTAAGCCCCAGTTTGACAGGCAATGTGTGCAAGACAGATGGTCTTGAAGCAAGCCAAGTGGATTTCCTACTGCTAAAAGATCTTATTTTGTCTTGATTACACAATTTTGCTGTTGTTTTACTCTCCCATTCCAAGCTGCAGTGAATGCTGCACATTAAACACCAAAATATCTGAAGGCAGTAATAATTTAGTTCCAAAGAGCTGAAAGCATAGCGACATTGAGCACCAGTGTGCTGTAATGCTATTGAGTGGGAAGTCCCAGGTTAGTGCTAGCAATTTCCCCACATTTTGATCTTGATCTTAGCTGTGCTGCCAGCACAGGCTGAGCACACACTAAGTATTCCCCCAAGGAGGGAAGATAATTTTGAAATCATCCATGGGGCACGCACAAACCTTGCAGAGGCATCAGTCTTCAGAACTACTCACCTTTGGAAATGATGTGAGAATTTATATCATCTTCGCAATGATGCGAATCAGAATCACTCCACAATCATCTATCAATTCATTTGTCAATTCAAAATTAGATCCACTTGTCAATGCAGAAAATGCTACAGACTGACAGCGGTGACCTAGCTAAGTGAGACTGCAAAGACATTCTGAAAGTTGAACAGGGTCTAGCAAGAAAGGAGACAAGTGTAATGCAGGCTGAGCAACCTGGAGTTACAACACGTGAACCTATTTGTAAGTTGTGAAATCTAGCACACAGCCACGAGACATCTAAATATAACTGACTATTGAGCCAGCATAAAAAATTGGAAGAAAACACTACATCAAAGTACACATATAGCTAGACACCAATAATGATGCTGATCCCTACTGAATGTGATAGGGCTTGGATGATATCACAATCCATGCTATAATAACGGCATGAATTCAGTTCTAGCGCTGTAATTTCATTTTTGAAGGACCTGGTGGTGTATGGCAAGTACATGCTCTTCCAGCAAAACTGGAAGCAAAAGCTTATTGTTCACTTGAGTCATCATGACCAACAGCAATGTGGATCGTAAGGCATGAAAGAGTCCGTTTACAGGACCAACTGGGGGAAATTATTGAAGAGAAACAACACTCCGAAAAAGGCTGCAACTAAGAGTTAATCAATACAGTATCAGCTGCTTTTGTTGGGAATCTGTTCCACACATCCACAACTCTATGGGGAAACAAATTCTTCTAATCTCTCATGCAACATCTCAACAGCATAGTTCATGATTCGCTCAAACAATGCCACAAGTACTTATCAAAGAGTGGTGAAAGCCGATCCCTCGAGCGCCCAGCAGGCATTGTTGACATAACTTACAGAAAGGTTACATTAAAAATCTAAGAATGTCTTAATTCATCCAGGAAACGTGATACCAATATCTTCAACAAAATATTGACTGGAGACCTTTATGTGGCTCTCTGTTCCCACATTGTACCCTGTGCTAGGAAGATAAAACAAAGCATGAACAAAGAGAAGGCCTTGCAACCCATTAAGGCCACAAATTTCCCATAAAATATATTGTTCTTTGTAGGGGCAGTTTTGTTTAATCGTCTCCAACCCTGGGGTACGATATCCATTGATAATGTCAATGAGAAATGATATGTTTTTTAGCTCTGTAAAATCTGTGACAGTTCTAAAGGAACTACAGCAGCATGTCCAGAATCTCATTGTATGGGCGCCAGTTTCCACTGAAATGATTCTTACAGATTCTACAACTTTAAATTGAAAAGCTCTTTGGTGTCAGATTTATGCTTAATGATAAGCTGGTTGACTTAAAAGAACAAATTGTATCAGGGATATACAAGGATCATATAATTCAATTAAAGTGCTATAAATGGCCAATGATAATTGTGCAGTATGATGTAATCTGAACTGTTTTCATATTCAGTACAATGGTATTATTATTCTCAAGTAATTTTCTTCTCACTGTAACTTTTTTTAAAAAAGTAAAGTAAATGATGACCTACTGACTTCTGGGTCTTGGCTTCATAACAGTAAAGTAAATCCACACTTATTATTTGCAAAATAAACTGGTTATCAGGAATTTAGTTTGATCAAACAAAGGTCTTTAGATCTAGTTAAGAAGCATTTTGTTCATTTTATTTCTGGTTATTATGTTAACAAGGTAACACAATACATTAGGTGGGAACAGTGACACTGTGTGAGGTGTAAGGATGGGGACAATAAGTTCTGTTGACGCATTTGTTTATAGTAATTCCACAATAAAATATCTAGTACCTTTCCATACATGAAGAGTGTTCCCATTAACAATCTATTTGAACCTTTTAACTTTTTTTTGACCACAGATACCTTGAGAAGCTACACACAAGCAAACTACTCCCAAGTAGAATGTTTACTGTCCATTACCTCAATTTTTTAGTACAAATGATAGGGAATCATCAATATTTCCTGCATTATTTATAAATACAATTATTCATACTTTTCACACAGGACCACAATCTGTGAACCTTCCTCCTAGCAAATACTGTGAACTACTGTATTAACTGCACACACTCACCACCAGCACCACTACAGGGTTTCAGAATTTACATTCTTTCTCATTTCAATTAAAAGGTTTGGATAATTAACTTCAAACTGAAAATGTCATGAGCAAGGCTAGTATGACTTTTAGTATGACTAAAATGCTACCAATGGATCACCTCATAAACTTTTTCTTTTTATAACTGGGGTAAATTTAGCCACCAGATTTATCGTTCTTTTAAGTCAACCAGTCCTGAACTCTTGCATTCTGTGTTTATCACTCCCATGGTAATCCATTTCGTACAAGGTCACTTTTGATTGCTGCTTTCTTTTTATAATTTATTCTCTATTGGCACTGCTGAACTTTCAACAGAGACACTGAATAGCAGCTTGAGAATTCCAGAAAGCTCAATCTTTGTCGCATTATTAAACTATTGGTAAACTTTTGCTAGGACATTTCACTGAGACAAAAATCTGTGGATTTTTTTTCACATCTCAAGAGAACACCACTATTTGCAGGTAACATTTGTCTCACAGAATTCATTGTTGATTAGAAAGTTTGACTTGTGTACAGTCCTGTCAGGCTGACACAAGTTAACAAGATGCTAAGAGCAGTGACTGCAACTATGGTGGATATTAAGGATATTAAAAACAGCATTGTAGACTCTGGACAGCTCAGCAAGTTAATTCACTGAGGAAGAGAGACATACAGACTGGAAGATCCCCAGTTCAATCTCTGGTCTCTGCCGAGTTAGCTGATCTAACCTGAAGCAGCAGTTGAAGCTCCACAATTGTTGCCATTGCTCTGGGTTAGAGAGGAGAAAATCACAATGATAACAATCTTGAGTGATTCTCCTCTAGAACCCAGAAACTCTTGAGGACGCAAGTACAAAAGAGTATGCATCAACAAAGAATCAAATGTTGAAGTATTGCAACTTAAATGGTAAATTAAAGTAGCCCTTTGTGTTCCCGGTTGAAACACCCAACTCATCAAAAATTTAAAGCAGCCGCCCCTAACTCTTGACGGGCATTAAATAAAACATATGTAAGAATATCCCAAACACTTTAGCTGGTCTAACCTCTTCTTGGGCTTTCATGATTAAACAGAATGCCATTGACAGCGAAAAGATTGTACGCCTCTCTGAAGTTCACCACGATCCAGTAGGCATAAAGCTTGGCTGCTCCTGTGGAAAAAAACAAGACCCTGCAAGTCAGCAATGTTCATCGCCAGAACACACCAAGTCATTTACAAAATAAAATCTCTTAGTAATATTTTATTTATTTTAATTATCCTGCCAGCAGATGACCAGCTTGAATCAGTTACAGTGAGGGCAGCGACTCCAAGGAAATACAGTACCATCGCTTTCACCGTTTATTTTTCTTTTAGAGCTCAGTTGCTAGAAACAGTTTTAAGAACGCTATTTCGGTTCTTGAAATATGCCTCGTCACTGATGCAAGGTGGCATAGGGTATATTTGATAACAGATTTTGCATTGAGGTGCCCCTGCATTAACATTTTTGCATTTAGTTTCTTTTGACATCTCCTCATGGTTCTCACAGACACATCTACCCTCTCTAGTACAAGTGGGGTGGGCCACAGACAGCGAGATTTTGCTGGACAGAGAACTGGGGCGGGAGAAAGGAAACTGAATATAAAGTAGTAGGATTTCATGCTCTAAGACAAATCACATAAGTAGAATAATTAGGCTTTTGGCATAAATAGGCAGTTTACACTGGTTGGGGAGTCTGTAACCAGGGGGCACAAGTGTAAGATAGTGATGAGTGGATCTAAAAGAGAATTTAGAAGGTACATTGATAGTAGTGAAATTGTGGAACTCACTGCTTGAAACTGGTTGAATCAGTAAGCGTAGATGCATTCAAGGTGATGAGGAAGAGGGGAATAGAAGGATATGGGAGGGAGTAAAGAATAGGTGAAGACTCATGTGGACTTTAAATGCCAGCCTGTTTCTGTGCCATGAATTCTTTGAAAATCTTTGTACGTGTACAGAAGAAAAGAAACTTTTCAAAAGAAATCGAAAATAAATTAGCCTTTATTTTTGAAAAAATGCTTGATGGACTCAGATACCACCCTTAGATAAAGGATGAACTAATCTATTATTAATATTCTGACAAGCTCTCATCTGCACAAGAGTAAGAGTGACAGAATTGCACTGCCAGGCCCCTGGACATGAGCAGGCTGCAAAGTGCTCCATTTAGAAAATAAATGATATGGAATTTTTCCAACTTTCTGATGATCTCCACAAGCGTTCATCTTCCACATCGCATAATGTGATGTGCTGTAGATTTAATATCTGAAATTAACAGCATGTTTGTTTTCAACCTGGCATTATAATTTCCATCCCCAGGGCTGTCTCTGAAAACAACTTCTGTTTGGCAAGTATTAAAGGTATGTCTCTCAAATAGTCCAATCACTTTGTTCTGTCTTTATTTTCCATGCAGGTGAGTTGAGCCCCGAGAACACAAACCCAACGCACATAAATACATCACTGTACTTGCCATATGGTGATCGAGGATAGAACGGGGTCGTCTCCGTCTGCGGGATTTCCTGCACTTTGCCAAATAGTTCACTGGTGGATGCTTGGTAGAATTTCACAGTATTTACAAGGCCACATGTTTTAACTGCGTCCAGAAGTCTCAGGGTGCCAACACCATCAACATCTGCAGTATACTCCGCCAGGTCAAAGGAGATCTAAAAGAAGTGCAAGAAAAACAAGCTCACAGGTGATGGAAAGACATGCTGCAAAAAACAAGTCCTTGCTTACAATAAAGAACCTTCCCTTCCCAAGGGTGTCAGCCTTGCTCAGTTGGTAACATTTTCGCATCCTAGTTTGAAGGTTGTGGGTTCAAGCCCCAAATTGGGAATTAAAACGCAAATAGTCTATGATGACGCTAACACATGTGCTGCAATGGCAGAGGTGCCATCCTTAGGATGAAACATTAAACGGAGATCCCACCTGCCTATTTAGGTGGATATTGCCAACCCACCCTGCTTGGATCCAAATCCCTCTCCGCTCAGGTCCAAATCCCTGACTGTCCAGTGCCTCGGGACTTCCTCCCGAGAAAGACGCTATACAAATGTAATTTTATATTGTATGTTAAGGATCTCATGGACCTACTCGGAAAAAGAAGTGCATTTTTACTGGTGACTGGCCAACAATCCTTTAAATAAATTTGGTCATTTGCTTCATGACTGTCTATGGGACAATGTTGTGAACAAATTGGCTAATGCATTTGCCGACAAAATGCACAGTCAATACACTTTAAAGTATATCATGTGAAGTGCTTTGAGACGTCCTCCTGAAATGAAAAGTGCTATATCAAATATAACAATTATTATTCAGCATAAAGCCATCAGTTTTTTGCTCCATTAAAGGCTCTGTATTTGATAAGCTTTAAAATATTTACCAGGTATATTCTCTGCCAACTTAGTCAGAATCACAACTCCATTATTTGGTAAGTGCTCCTTCAACACTATGTCTTGTGTATATTATATATGATGTATATTTTATGTATACAACCAGCATTTTGCATATATTACACTGTTATATAATACACATATATATTTAAAGCATATTCTGTGAAGCGCTTTGAGACGTCTAGAAGACGTGAAAAGCGCTATATCAAATGCAAGGATTATTATTATTATTATTATATACAGTATTTATGTATGTATTTACACTAACAGAGATTAACTGGAGTGGCAGAGATTGCCACAATTAAAATAACTGCAAAAATGCTAAATTTAAATGTTAGAGCAATACATTTTCAAGCTCCAATTCATGTATGTAGGGTGGATGATGTGATAAACTAAGGTCTCACAATTACTCATCATGCATTCAGCTAATACCATACATCAGGTATGTAATTCAAATGTATAGCTAAATTTTATCATAATCCTTGCATTTTATATAGCACCGTATCGTGTCATTGAGACCAAGTGCTTCACAGAATATATTGTAAAGTGAATTGACTGTATATTTTGTGGGCAAAACGCAGCAGTCTATTGCGCACAGTCATTGATTGAGTGACCAAATTATTTATTTTTTAAAAAATATATAGAAGGGTTTATTACCCCCAGAAAAGCGATCCGCCAATCGACTAATGACTGGGTTCCTACTAACTGCAGGTAAACAGAAGTGCGTGGAGTAAAGAAACCTGCCTAAGATTTGGCCGTGTCCGGGAATCAGACCAGGATCCTCTCGCTTGAGAGGCGAGCGCTCTAACCAATACTTGTTTTAAATGGCAAATAACCTGCTGTACAGAGCACAGAACAGTTCCGATGATCTCACCATGAAACATCAAATTTTTACAGTACAAACGTTTCTCAAGCGTTATGTCATTTCCATGAAATCTAGAATATATTTCTTGGCATCCAGGATGGCTGGAATGTGGAATTCTCTGCCATTAGCTTTTGTTGAGGCAAAGTCCATTGGAGTTTAAAAAGGGAATTAGATAAATGCTTGTAAAAGAATATTAAATGGTAGCAAGCAAGAGAGTGGGATTAGATGATGTTACTCATGTGAAGAACAAACTAGAGTAGATTTGATCAACCAAATAGCTTGTTTATGCACTCTGAGCTCGATCTTTGGAGAAATTCCACCCGCGTCTAGATTTACTCTATTTGTGTAGCATGTTGGAGCATTGTGAATTTGGCAAATTGCTAAATTCGGTTTTAACTTAGTTTTCAGAGTTCTTAAAAGAACTTACTGAAAACTGGCTTCAAAATTAAGGCAGCATGAAGTGCTTGCAAATACTGGATGCTCTGAAATGTTACATAAATAGAGTAAATCTAGATCCAGGAGGAATTTCTTCCAATTTATGAGATACAATTTGTAGTTTTCCTTAAAGCGCTCCATAACGTATTAAAAGGAAAAAGAAACAACATTTGGTGTCATCTCCAGTTCAGTGGATCCTCTCAGTGTCCTAGTGCTATCTTTTTCTGACCCTGAGGGGATTCATTTTCTTTTGAGCATTGTAATTTTCTTTTGAGCACTGTGATTTAGCTTTTAGTTTAATATTGCTTTCCCGGGGGCAATATACCTGGGAGGGCTGAAATCCAAGCTTTCCTTGACCAATACATTAATATTTAACAATCACGCAAGTACCCCTGAAGCCTCTGGGGTGATTGCTAAAAGTTTTTTGGGGGCTCAGAAGAACATGGAGTCAGCCTAGGCAAACTATCATGCATTGTTCGGGGCGACTGTGTGACAGATTGATAAGTTGGTATGTCCTTGTGACCCAATATGCAGGGTAAAGGACATAGCCAACTAGTATGGTGTCCAGACTCCATTAATTCACCAGTTACTGGTTGGGTTGAATGTCTCTATCTCCAGTCTTAGAAAGCTCCTCCCTATTGTATCATTGCTAGATGATGGGAGTTCGTAAATCTCACTAACTTGCTCGTCAGAGGGCCCCACACACTGTGTGATTGTCTACACTGCTTCGCATTTGCTGGAGTTTTGCAGGGAAGACGCATGGCTCTCACGAGAGTGCAAATGAACTGAAGATTAATAAAAAGACATCAATGCTTTCAACATTTGGCTTCTAGAATTTCAACCCGCAGGTCTCTTATTCATTGCTCTTATCGATTTAATAAGCAAACAATATGGACATGTACGAGACCAGCTTAGTTTATTTTAGCATCCATTTTACCTCTCCTGAATTTACATTTCTCATCTAAAATGCATTAATGTGTCAGGTTAATCTGATAGAATTCATTTTCTTGAGAGCTAAAATTACTAGAACAGTCCAAGTTCTCCAATTAAAATCTCAGTGATGGACACAGAATTTACAATTCAATGCCTCTTTGGCTAACAGTTTGTCCTCAAGGCTGGATAACATTTTGGTCTTAAAGTAGCTCTTCAATCTTAATTCTTTTTAGGAAGCAGCTACGACATCAATGAAATCTACTGCAGGGTACAGACATCAAAATTCAGTAAAACGGCCCAGGCAAGACCTAATGCCTCTATCTAACCCCACTTCATTGGACTTCATTAGTGGAACTGTCAGATTATCAGATAAGAGAATGAAATGGGAAGACTGTGAGAGATTATACAAGAGTGCACAAGAATCAGAGCAGTCATAAACAATGTCAGGAAAGTATAGCTCCCCATCATGTTTTCTTATCTCAACCATTCATTATTAGCTTGATGGAGTGGAGGAGCTTCCAGGAATCGATGGTGCAAATTGTTTATCTTTAATTATAATCTTCAACCTACTGTTCACAATTCTTGCAGTTTTTGAAATTGCAGGAAAGATACCAACCAGTCAATGCCTCACAGATTGCACCAAAGATCATAGCCTGGTTGAATGCATTTTGACCAAAGGAATGAGTTACGAAAGTCCAGATGGACATTCTAGTTGAAAATGTTGTGACTTTTATGATTAGTGACACAGTTGTAACTTAAGTTTGGCTTGGAGAGAAAACTCAAGCTGTGTCCAAAGCTTTTAACTCAAATCAAAACGACTGTATTCACTTGAGAACACCAGTGCAGGGATGTAAATGGATATCCAATTCATTTTTCTTTATATGCATCATGGGAGTTGAAGACTGAGTCTAAAATGTGGGAGGTGAGCAACTCTGGCTTTGGAACATTGTTTTTCAACTTACTCACACAGAAAAACGGACTGCGGAAGCTAATTTGGTCAAAAGTTCATGGTTATTGAATTAACCATGTAAGCGCTGTAGCATAAAAGGTTTACACAATTGATTTTTTTAAGGTATTTGACAAGGCACAAATGCAAATCAATATTAATTTTAATCAATTATAGGCCAGAATAAGTTACCTAAAAGGAGTGGTTAAGGCCAGGTCTCATTTAAGGGAATAGAGGGTACTGCGAAAGGATGTGATCAACTGACTGGAATGCCTTCTTCATTCACAGCTCTGGTGAAATTCTGCAAGTCTTAACGGGTCCAAAGTGAACAAGGAAAGGGAAGCTCGCTGTTCATAATGGAAAGCTATGTCATTTTACATCCAAAAAAATTGCATTTACATGTGGGAAGGATGTCTTCATATAGCTGTCTGGGAGCCTGAGCTTGGGATGGTGGTGAGGGGAAAGTAGGTGGTTAAAGTCTAGCAGTATCCCATTGCACACTATGGGATCCCCAAGCCTTGACTCTTGCCAACTTGTGCCTAATGCTTCCTGGAATTAGGTGGGTGGGTTACATCTCTCTGGGGAGAGAAAGTGCACATTTCATTCCAGACAAATGGAAATTTTCAAGTGTATGTGGAACTCTAGTTTGGGTTGCATATTAAGCATGGTGATGGGTTTCCGTGTTTGCCAGATATCTGGCTGACCAAAAAAAATTTAAATCTAAATCACCTTAATTAAAAAAGAACACAACCCGCTGCTGTGTTTGTATGTTTACGCAGGCATTTCACCCTGCCAAGGAAGTGCACAATTCTAGGAAAATGAAAGGAAAATGAAAGACCCTTGGTGATAAGGTGATAACATGCCTGGCAATGGGATGTCGGAATCGAGCCAGCCCTCCGCAGTCTCAGTAGTCCAGTTCCTGAGCCAGCCAGGTCCGCAGTATTCCAGGGCATTGCTGATGACAACACAGCCAGCCTAGCTTATTGTTTGGACCTGGATGGGCAGACCAGTCACTGGGGGCAGGGAGTCATCCCACTCAGCTCCTGTTAACCCTGCAAGCCAAAGCCCTAAAGGGTAGGGTGGTCCTAGCTGGACAAGCAGCGGGAAAGCCTGCCAGATAGCAGTATCAAAGGCAAGCTAAGCGGTTTTAGCTGGTTAGACTCCAGCAGTACCTCAACACTCACTCTGGGGTGACCAAGCCTTGGCTTTTGTCAACCTGCACCAAATACTTTCCAGAATTAGGAAGCAGGATGTGTCCGTCCATGGAGAGAGAGCACATTCCATTCCAGCAATCTATCTCTGGAATTTCCATGTGTAGGTGGGAAGCCTGTAGATGGGTTTCCGCATTATGTCAAGACTCCCGGCTAACCAAAAAAAAGGAACCAAGGAACACAAAATGCATGGCCCTCATGATCATTTCCATAGCACAGCTTCTGAATGCTTATGTAAAAATTGCACCCCTTAATCTCTTTGATTACTGGAAAAAAGTACTCTGAGCTGGCAGTCTGAAGTAACAAGGGACAATGGGTAAGGAGACACCCTTCACTGGAACTCCAGACTTGGAAGACAGATTGAACTGATAACTGTCCCTTTAACACAGAAAGATGTAAACATTTGAAGAGCATTTCGTTCACAAAGGACTCCTCGCCAGACAGTCAAGGTTCAATGTTAGGCTTAAGTAACAATTAAACGTTTCTGCATTCATTGGGCAAACCTTTAGAGTTGCAAGTGGGACGGAAGCTTTTCACATTAATTCCCATTTTGGGAGAGAGAGAGAGAGGGCAATAGGAGAAGGAAAGAAACCAGCAGAAACAAGCCAGAGAGGGTGTCTTGAGCAGTCACACAACAGCACTGAATTCAGCCATCTGCTGCTCAAAGCACCCAGCCTCCTATCTAGGGGTTAGCAGAAGTATTGGGAGGGGGTGGGGTGCAGAGAGGGAAGCACTTTATCCTCTTGAATCAAAGCTTTAAAAAACATGCAACTTTAAGAAAGAGAAGAGCATCATAAGACGATTAAATTCTGCCAGCATTTTGTAGTTTGCAGCATTTCCTTCTGGTTGCTCTCCAAATTTGTTTATTAGGTTTTTTTGGTCAGCTGAGTGTCTGATACACACGGAAACCCATCTCCTTTTTTTGAGAGTATCTGAAGCATACAGAGTTCAACATTCGTATGTCACTTTTGCATAGAGCATTTCCTTTCAGTCATAAAAGACAGCTACATTTGGGAGTACAGGCTGCTGACACACGCTGTCCAGGCTCACTTTGGTGCCAATACAAGTATAACCCAGAATCAATAACCACGTTTAAGTAAAGTGGAAGAAAAAGAAACACTGGGATGGGTCAGTAGCAGTTAGGATTGGCTAAATGTGTCAGATGTCACTCAATAATAAAATAATAATAATCCTTGCATTTGAAATAGCGCTTTTCACGTCTTCTAGATGTCTCAAAGCGCTTCATAGTATATACTGTAAAGTGAATTGACTGTATATTTGTGGGCGAAACGCGGCAGCCAATTGCGCACAGCAGTGTCCCACAAACAGTCATGGATTGAAGTGACAAATTTTATTATTTTTTTTCTCTTGAGGGATTATTATCAGACGTGTGGAGTAAGCAAACTTGCCCAAGGTTTCGCGCTGCTGGGAATCAAACCCAGGTCTCTCGCTTGTAAGGTGAGTGCTCTAACCACTGAGCTACAGGACTCCCCAAGCTCATCTGCAGCAACCAAGACATGAGAACATTAAATTTAGGTGGGAACCACGGGAAGAATGAAGCTGCATTGTTAAACATTACATTTTCATTCATCCAACATTACATTACATACAGAAAATAAAACATAACACTTTTTATCGTTCTCACGTGCCAAAAGCAATGATGTTCAGGCAGGATGCTGACACTTTGCTGTTTCAGTAGACATGTCTAGAATGCACAAGACTGCATATAAGATAAAATCCAACCCATCTTCGCACAAAATCACAGTGGCCTAATAACAACCTTTCAAAAGGAATGAAGATTGGATGAATTAATTCAACTAATCAGCAACCACAACAACAACAACTTGCATTTATATAGTGCCCTTCACGCAGGGTAGTGTCTCAGAGAGCTTAAGTCACTCACTTTTCTCCCCTTTTGCTCTTAATTCACACGTGAACTGCGTTGTTCTGTTATTGTATTCAAAATGGATTCTGCTTTCGTACTAGTATTACATATCAGGTCCAAACCGTAGGCATTTAATTGTGTACTGTACAAGTCTATCTATCCAATGCCTATGCATGAATTATTAGACAAATTATAAAACAGACCCAAGATTTCAAACAAAAGTTAGTTTCTCAATCCTTAGGAGTTTCCAAATGACATATGGTTCCAATGGAAATTTATGAGGTGAAAAATACAACATTTCATAAAAGATTCAATGTGATAACTATCGCGTTGAGACTGACATTTTGCAGCCCTCATTCCCACTTTGTTCAATTTGCTTTCCTTCACAGATTTCTGTACAATATTACATTCCGAGGTTTGGTACACAGAACTTGTTT
This sequence comes from Callorhinchus milii, assembly GCF_018977255.1. Classification (NCBI taxonomy): domain Eukaryota; kingdom Metazoa; phylum Chordata; class Chondrichthyes; order Chimaeriformes; family Callorhinchidae; genus Callorhinchus; species Callorhinchus milii. The sequence continues at coordinate 29,415,818 of NW_024704743.1, forward strand.
AAAAGCATTTAAAACCTACATTACATGATACCTTAGTAGGATATATGGAGCTGGTCCAGGAATGCTGATTTGAAGGCTTCATCATCACATGAGAGTAACTGGCACCCAATATGGAAACTAACATTTTAAACAGACTGTAAAGAAATCATGGTACATTTTGGAACATTGGATTTAGCACATTCTCTCCAATACACTTCTAAAACCTGTAACTTGGAACATAATTAAGTTTAATTTTAGGTTGATATGAAACGCGCATGTTTATTTTCAATTCTGTCACTATACTTCAGAATATGGCAGGTGTTACATAACTGTTACATAACTAACTGCCAAGGAATAAGAGGTAAATAGAATAGAAAACCGAACTTCATGTAAATGTTGGCTTCCAAAGTTCAATTAAATGGAAGAAAATGTTTACTTGAATCAAAAAAAAATTTAAATTCAATTCAATTTGAAAATTTACCCTTGATCACTACCATCAGCACCGCCACACCTAAGGCCCTGGCAGCATCACCATCCAAGGATGCACATTCCACTTCACTAAGCCTAGGCATCTTGTTTGACCCTTAACTGTGTTTTCTGCCCCACATCTGCACCATGACACCCCTCTGCCTTCCCCCACCTCCACAACATCACCCACCTCCACTACCGCCTCAAACCTCAGGCCGACAAAACCCTCATTCATGCATTCATCACATCTTGGTTCGACTATACCAACTGCCTGCTTGCCGGCTTTCCCAACTCTTTCCTCCACAAGTTGCAGATCATCCAGAACTCTGTAGCTCATGTCCTCTCCCGCAACAGGCTCTGTGACCCCATCAACCCCACACTCGCCCGGCTCAATTGGGTCCCCATCCCCCAGAAAATAAGAGTTTAAAATCCTTCTCCTTGCCTTCAATGCCTTCCACGGCCTTGCCCCTTCCTACCTCTGTAACCTGCTAACCCCATATCAACCTGTCCTCTCCCTCCACTTAGCAGGCTCCAACAGGCCTGGTCCGTCCCACCCCACCATCGTCCCACCCCACCATCAACCTCTCTACCCCCACCCTTTGGAACTCTATCCCACATTGCCTTCGCCTCGCTCTCTCTTTCCTCCTTCAAGGCACATCTCAAGACTTTCCTCTTCGACCGCGCCTTCAGCCACTCTCCTACCCTCCACCCTCCCTGATCCCGACCCCCACCACCCCCGGCTCTGGTCCAAATCCTTGACTGTCCAGTGCTTTGGGATGTCCTGCCAACTTGAAAGGCGCTATACAAATGTAATTTTGTAGTGTGTTGTACACTACACTACACTTAATAGTAATTACTGTGAAGCGCTGTGAGACATTTTAATGTGATAAGGTGCTATATCAAATTCAAGGATTATTATTATTGTTGCACAGACAAAAGGATTAAAGTCAGTATTATTAATTTGTTTCCGTTTCGTTTTACAAATCACAGCGCTGCTAAAGTCAGCACAGGCTGACAGCCACACTCCAGAGCAGTGCTCCTGCCTTACATCACCAGTCCAGTGAATCGGTGATATTAAACTGAGAGATTGCTGCAGACAGGTTACATATGATGCGTTTCTCCAAGGATTCCTAAAAAGTAGCTTTTCATTTAAAACCTACCATTGTGGATCCAAAGGGGAGAAATTCCACATGGGTCTGTTTACTCTATTTATGTAGCATTTCACAATTTGGCAAATGTTTGAAGTCAGTCTGAATTTTGATGCTAGTTTTCTGTAACTTTCTTTTAAAAACTACGGAGAACTGACTTCCAAGTTCAGATTGAATTTAACAATGTGCTAAATTCCGGATGGTCTGTAATGCTGAGAGCATATACAGTATAGACCCAAGTGGAATTCATTTCTCTATATTAAGATATAGGGTTTAATATAGGGATCAGTGGTTTGAGCACTCACTTCGCAAGGGAGAGACCTGGGTTTGATTCCCAGAGGGCGAAATTTTGGGCAAGTTTTCTTACTCCACACGCCTCTGTTTACCCAGCAGTATGTAGGAACCCAGTTGTTAGTCAATTGGCAGATCGCTTTTCCGGAGGTAATAATTCCTTCAAAACAATAATAAATAATAATTTGGTCACTCAATCCACGACTGTTTGTGGGACACTGCTGTGCGCAATTGGCTGCCACTTTTCACCCACAAAATATACAGTCAATTCACTTTACAGTATATTCTGTGAAGCGCTTTGAGACGTCTTGAAGACATGATAAGGCGCTATACCAATGCAAGGATTATTTTATTATAAATTATTTAGATTTAAGTGACAATGTGCTCCCTTTTACATTATTCTTTGCTTCCTCTTTCTCTTTAAATGTTAAATTTAAACCTTACATTTGTGAATATAATTTTTTGCTATAATATTTTACCACAACAGAAATTAAAAAGTCATCCCCATTGTATCTTGTTTCTAACACTACAGATGTAAAATTTTATATAAAACTTGCTGTGTATATATATATATATATGCCTTTAGAATGGTACAACAAATCTGAGACCTGTGCAGGACTGCAACCACAAAGAGTCTGTATGTCGGCATTGGAGAATTCAGTCTATGATAGATGCAAACAGCCTTCACTGGTGAGAAACTATTTAATGCTTTAACCTTTCAAGTATGTGAAGCTGAAGTGTTCTAAAGTGGTGATGAATTAACTAGTAAGTGTTCTCTTCAGACTGGGATAGGCATGAGCCCAGATTATCTCCCTAGTAAGGCATGCCCTATGCAACACTCCCTTGCATCCTTAGTTTGATGGATTTTGTGCTGGAATTTCTCAGCTTTCAATAACTTGTTTTTCAGTCTTCTGTCAATCTTTTGCGTCAAATTTCCCCCTGCTCACCTTTTAGCTTAATAAACATTACTAATATAAGCAATTTTATACTGTTTAAAAAAACAATGCTTTAATTTTCCCTATTCATTGATTGGTTTATGTTTTAGAAATAGGTTCAGAGCAATGAGGTAAAACTGAATTTGGTCTGTTCATTAATTAACTAAATTGCAATAATAAATAATACAAATCAAAAAGCTGCCTAATTAATAATAATAATCCTTGCATTTGATACAGCGCTTTTCACGTCTTCTGGACGTCTCAAAGCACTTCACAGAATATACTGTAAAATGAATTGACTATATTTGTGGGCAAAACATGACAGCCAATTGCACACAGCAGTGTCGCCCAAACAGTTGTGGATTGAAGTGACCAGTTGTATTATTGTTTTTTTTTTCTTGAGGGATTATTATCAGGCATGTGGAGTAAGGAAACTTGCTCAAGGTTTTGCCCTGGCAATCGAACCCAGGTCTCTTGCTTGCGAGGCAAATGCTCTAACCACTGAGCTACAGGACTCCATTAAGCATCTAAGCATTGTTGAAAAATAATGTACCACTGAAAACCTCTATTTGGAATAATATTAGCACCTCTATATAGATGTTTTACTACAATACACTGTGTGGGTTGAGATGCTGCACCATAGAACCTTATGTATATTGATATCAATCAACTCCTCCATACAGTGCAGCCTGAGATACTATACCACTGAGCAACCCTAGCTGGAGCCTGATAGAAACTAGCATATCCAGTCATAAAGACTAGACATAAGACTAGACATACGCATCTCAGATTACAGAGGGGTTCTTGTGCTAATCTTTATCTGCACACTAACCAATCCTCTTAATTACACTTTTTAAAAGCTGCAGAAATAAGCCAATCTTAGACCAATATGTTTTTTTCATTGCAAAGTATTGTATTGTGATTGGTTTCAGCTGGAGGTCACAACCAGAAAACCATTGGGTTTTGAAAATCTTCGAGTAAACATCAAGAACAAAGCAACTTCAAGGTGAGAAAGTCGTGAATATATCTGAATTTGAAGCTTTCGCCACTTTCTCACCTAATCGGGTTGGTTCCTGATACTGTATAACAATGTAACAATTCCTGAAGGTTGAGGGTTCGGATTTATACAGAAAAAGGGGTTCGACTTGTTAAAATTGGTAAATAGGAGTTAGCCTCCAAGGCTGGGCCAACTTGAGTAAGATATAGGTTGAGGTTGAAAAGACTGTGTCCGGATATTGCGGCTATTTAGTTAAGTGTTTGGTTTGTTTAATTTATGCACAGTCTTGGAGTAGCTGATGTAAGCTTATTAAGAGGTTTCCTAACGTTTCCTTTCGATCTGTGAATAAACTGACTGTGTTTCATGGCTAAGGAAGTATTTACATAGATTACTCTCAGTTAAGGAAAGTTTCATTGCACCAGAGTCTTACCTTTTCATCAATTCAAGATGCATAATGCATTTTCTCCTGAAGTAATTCTCAATGGTAGAACAATGCTCTGGACATATTTTATGGTAGGTGGTGCACTTTCTCACCAGCAAATGTGCAGTGTTAGTAACCCAGAAATCTCTATGCAGAGGTAACGACCTGTGGATGAGACATTAAACCGATGCGCTGTCTGACTGTTCAGATGGATGTGAAAGATCCCATGACAATATTAAAAAAGAAAAGTGAGTTTCTCCTGGTGCCCTGTATAACAATCTCCAGATAAAATTGGTCATTCACTTCATGGCTTGTTTGCTTGCTGTGTACATGCATTTTAATATGTTTTTCTACAAGCAAGCTAAATAGTCCAGCAAGCAAAGGATTTGAAACATTACTAGTTAAAATAAACATAAATGGGATATACCCAATCACTAATGGGCAGTACAAGGCACTAACTGAATGCTGATTCTCCTCAGTTTTAACTAATAACAATACATTACTACAAGGCAATCCCATGACTAAGTGCCTGATTAGAGTTCGGGGTTACTTTTAACACGGGTGCCCTATGCTTCCTCGAGGTGCAGCACTGTACCGGCTTCAGGCATGGACTACCCAGATTCCAAATGGAATTTTAAAAAATAGATGACTTTTCAGTCGTCAGGTCAGCATCGAGGTCCCCTCCTGTGTGCTGCAATGCATGCAATACTAAGTTCAGTAATCGATATTAATGTCACTTACTGCACGCCGCTGATACAGTGCCCTTCTTGTATCAGCGAGCTTCTTGTGTAGAGTATAGGAACTGCCCTTTGTGGTAACCTGACATCCCAGAAGTTAGTCAATGTCTTCAGATGACCATGCTATAGCAGGGCTGCCCTATATTCATTCGAGAGAAGCATTTAAAAATACTAACAGACTTACAACAGAAGACTACTACACATTATTCAAGTCATTATTCATAGTCTCAGTGCAAATGAAAAACGCAGCTAAAATTTATCTTCATGTGGCAGAGATGTGAGTTCAAGTGTTTAAATATTAAAAAGTGCTTAAATAGATTTCCCAGGATCTTGTTTGAGAATTTCCACTTCAATGCACATACATCTTACTATCTGTAAAGACTAAAAGCTCACAGCACATAGTGCATGTGTCAAAACATATGCTCCACTAATGTGGTCCATTAAACATTTAAAGAGTTCCTAATGTAACTAGTGGAGGTGAGTGGGAGCAGTGCAACGTTCTGCATAACAATTGTTTCTATTTCTGGCCATGGAATGAATAAACAAATCCTCCAGAGTACCACAATTTGTTTAGTCATGGGTAAATCCCCCTGCTCTTCCTCTCCTGGATGCAAATAGAGGTAATGCACAAACAACATGTAACTTATGAAGTAACATTTCCTTTTGACTGGACTCCAAGCGTAAACAGAAATTACAGTGTTGCAGAGGGTTCGATGCAACCAGCTTGAGAAAATCATCTTATGTTATTGTGGAGTAGGGTGATGGAAGGGGAGGAGAGAAAATGGCCACAGCGTTCAATGTTGACAAAATGAACAGCTGTATATAATCGTCCAGATGTGTGAATGCTTTATTTATTTTTTCATTTTACAAAAATTTCCCATAAAATATTTCCTTCTCCCAATAAAATTTTCTTTAAATACTTCTGGGGCGGGGGGGGGGGGGGGGTTCTCTCACTGTGACAGTTTATTACTATTGGATCCTGTTTATCTTATACAGATTTGTATCTAAATGACTAGATTTTGCACCTTTTTTGGGGGGGAGATAAAACATTGTCATGTGTTAGCTGCATTAAAGCTATAGGATTTTGGACTTCAACAACAGCACCATCTAGAGGGCTTTGAAAGACTGGAGACCTGATCACATGAGGGTGAACAGAGCTAACCATTATTATTGCACCATACTGCACACCCATTGGCTGGTAACACTTGTTTTCTACTGGCCTCAGTGTGTTATTGCTGAGCACAAACAAGCGAAGGGTTCATAATTGGCTCAGTGCAGTTAGGATAGGTCTTACTCATTTGCAATCTTTGTAATTGTGTTTAGCGACAGGCGCAATACAAAGTGTGGACAATTCAGGTTCTATCTAAACAGAAATTCCAGTACCCGCCTCTTAAACAATGAACCTTATTTTCAATTTACAATGAACATTAAAAGATCATAACATCTTGCATTGCACAATTCTGCAATGTAATAGACTTCAAACAGTCCCAATCGTTTTCTTAATTGCGCTATAAGTAATGATTCTGTGATTGATTCAGCGTGCAAACTAAAATCCAGCTTTGTTTTAAGTACCCCCTAACAGTGATGGGCATTTTTTCCTTCAACAAAGTGTTTTGAAACATGAAAAGAAACACGACGACCAAATGCCTTATCAGTCTTCAGACGCTGCTTCCTCTGGCAGAGTGTCCCTTCTGTTATCTGCTTTTAACAGTGCAGGATTCCTATGGTGATATCTGGGAAACTTGGGAGAAGGTGACAACAAAGCGGCTATCGGCTGCCTGCTTGAGCCTACTCAGGCTTTTTTTTCTCATCCTCTTACACCCCCAGCTGAGTGCAGCTCACTGTTTCCTCCTAAACGCAGCTGTTCCCAGTGCATTTGGCTTTAATCAGGTGCAGGGCAGGAACTCTACATCCTGTTCCCTTGCTTTAATTAGGAGGAGTCAAATTGTACAAATTGTCAGAATCCTCCTCTTAATCTTCACCATTTGATGAATCATTCAGTTCAAAACATGTTAGAAGAAAATACAACACGTATTTTGTATACTGGTTGCTCCCAAATGTAGGAACAATCACAACTTTGAGTTCAGCATGGTCTGATAAAATCAGTATCACAGTAAAAGTAGCACAATTTATCTTCAAGATACAGAATCTATATTTTGACTGTCCACGTACAAGTCAATAAAGCTCACTAAATCTAACGCACTACCTACACCTATGCCCACAAATAGTCGCTACACTGTATAGTGGAGCCTGTGAAGCACTTCGAGACATCCTCCGACATGAAAAGAGCAAAATCAAATGCAAGATTTATTGTTATAACAGCAGAGTGTGTAGATATTTGAATTCCTCAATAGGGTCCCTTGGGTTTTATCCCCTTGAGTTCAGCTTGACTCTAGATGCAATCCACTCACCTGGTAGACCTATTCCAGTATCCATGCTTTTTCAAAGCAGCAGGATGAAGCCTGCAGCACCAACAATACAATACAAATTTACATGTATATATCCTATCAGAAGACCATCAATTCATAAAATTGCAGCTACTGCTCATCAAATGGGCAGAATTGCTACAAAGAACTTCATCAAATCCAATACTGAAGAAATTTGAGACATCCAATATTGGGGAAATTTGAGGCATCCGATTATTAGTGATGCCAAGATCGAAACAAAATTACAACATTTTAGATATTATTTGTCATGGTTATCTCAATCCATTTTACATGTCTTGGATTCCATGGGTAGACATTTTCATTGCCTTCAACAATAGCTTAATGTGGTTAGATAAAGGAACATGGAACTCGATTAGAAACACCCCCTGCACTCACATGTTTAATTCTCTTTTTTTCTGTTTTCCATTCTCCTATAAGGAAAGAGGAAAAATAAAATCCTTGCATTTCGTATAGTGTCCTTTATGAGGGAGCAGGTCACAGATCACTCCACATGATATACTGTAAAGTGTAATGGCTGTGTATTTTGTAGGCAAATATGGCAGTCACTATCCACACAGCAATGTCCTACAAACACCCATCTGTAAGGTAACAGAGACTGAAATGTGGGTTTCTCCATAACCTCCAAATTTCTACACTCCAACAACTGATACAACATGAACACTGGGGTTCCACCCAGTCACAGGGCAGGTCTCCTCTTCCCAATATCATCCTACAACAGATCTTTCCCTGTAAGAAACTCCATATCAATAGAACAGATGAGAACTACCAGACCATGAATACGGGGGCTGTTTCCACTGCATTCGCAGAAAAGCTAGGACTTGAATTTTGCGTCCACTATTCTGTCAACTCTCCTCTAAGGGAAGTGTTGCTGTGAATTCCCAGCCTGACCCTGTATGAACAAAAGTACACTAAAACATCAACATCTTGCGCTACGATACCGACCGGAACCAAGGAGCAAGTGTATATAATGACAATGAAAACAAAACAATACAGAAGCAGGATACTGCAATACTATTCAACACTCATCACTGTGCACTAGCATTATGTTATTTAAAGGAACGTTTATTTTGTTGCTGATGTACGTTTTAAAATTGCTGCCTGTGCATTACCTCCAGAAGTAATCTTATATACTAATAAAACGACAATGTCTGTCTGCACTTCAAGAAGGATCTCAATAACCGATTGACGTGGAGACATGATTTATATCTCATCGGAAAGGTCTTGCACCTGGGAGTTACATGGGCATTTTGGGGGTGGGTATCTTGTATCGTTCATGAGTTCTTTTCAGTTTTGTGTTTTTCGCTACAGATACACCTGGTGGCCGATGAGTCAAAGTAGCCCTGTGGTATCGTGCGCCACAGAGCACCTACATATGTACGCACACACTGCAGTTATACCTGGTGGCCACGCTGGCTGACCGTGGCGCTGTGGCATCCTGCGTCACAGAGCACACACGTAACCAAGCGGCGGAAACAAAATAAAGAACGCAGACAAAGCTAAGCCACAGCAACAACAACAAAATTAAATTTTCAAAGTGTTGCGTACTCCCACTGAGTCCTCCCACAGGAGTCCTCCCAGATGAAATGTCTGTGTGTCAATCTACATTCCATATTGGATCCTTTGGTTGCAAGCGAAGTTGCAATGGGTACAGCTTGTTACTAATATGTCCACTGACGTATCTTTGTGGGGTTACCAGAAACATGTGGCAAACCCTTCCTCACGCTACCAATATCACTAGGGCTGTGGATTCTGCCCTGTAGATAAAGCAGGCATCAATATGACAAATTGTCAGAATCCTCTTTCTTAATCTTCACCATTTGCTGGATCATTTGGATCAATACAAATAGAAAATTAGGTTGAGTCAAATTCTGGCCCAGAGCTCCATGGCACTATAGAGGCTCTTCTATTTGATGTTCTGCCCTGCTCCGTAATATAAACATTGCATAAGAAGTGTTAAAGATAAAAGATTGCACCCACTTCCAAGACTTACTCTTTGACACATCACACTTCGGTGTTAATGAGCTTTCAGCCACTCTTTTATTTGTGGCTCAAATCAATTCACACTTTCTCTACCACACAAGCTGCAGCTGCCTATAATGGATGTGGCTTCTCACAGCAGGGAGGGTCACAGTCCCGCCACCTGGTCTGTCTCAAGGCATCCAACAGAGCATCTTTCTGACAAATCCCTGCTCTCCACTAGGCTCAATGAAGTGATAGCAGTCTCCTAAAGGAGTTTGTCGTCAACTTTTGTTTTCACAACCAGTTAGCTAGAGCAGTCTATCGTTTATAGTTCGTGTTCTCACATAACCATGGGTGTTCACTTTCCCAGCCTAAATCTAAACATTCTTCAGCATAATAAATGGGACACGTGACATGTTACTTTTACGAGGGTAATTATGAGCCTAATGAACTGGAGAATGAAGATTGCAATGGCTCATTCAAATGCAAAGTCATGTCAGCTTTACAATAAGGCTCAACAGGCAACTGGAGAGTGTTTACATACGGGCAAGAGTAAAAGACAGTTGGTTGCTCTAGCTGAAATCATTTCATCACATGGTTGACAACTGGATATTGCGGTCTTGTCTTTAATTTGGGTGTCCCAAACAATAAACTCTTTTTTAAAATTCTTTTCGCAAAGTGTGCGTCTGTACAGTTAATGGTTTCAGTTCAGGTCATATTAGATCAGTGGGAAGTAATTTACAACAATGGCTTTGATAGCATAATACAGGGCATGAGAAGCAGTTTCCACAGGCACAAGACCACAGGCACCATTACCAGACTGACCAACACTCCAGTGCTGGACAGGAGTTTGAGTTGCTAGATCACTATCACGTGCCCCGGGATCTAATGCATTCAGACCATAGAAAGCTACAGCACAGAAGAAGGCCATTCAGCCTCTTTGAAAGAGCAGTACATGCAGTCCCATTTGCCTGCTTTTTCCCCATATCCTTCAGAATGATTCCCTTTTAGATATCTATCTAGTTAACTCTTGAAAACTATGTGGATTCCACCTCAACCACTGCACTCATCAACTCTGTTTTAAAAAAAATCTTCTAATCTCCCCCCTTTGCTCCCTTGCAATTGGCAAATTAATATCATCTAGTCACTAACTGCCAACTCTTCCATCAACCTTCTCTGTTCCGATGAAAATAGACCCAGTTCTTCTAGTTTCTGGTCACAGGTCAAACATTTCATCCCTGGTATCATCCCACTGTTTTTTTTCAGCACCCTCTTTTTGGCTCTAAAATTCTTACTAAAATGGGGTGACCAAAACTGGACACAATACTCGAACTGTGGTCTAAATAACGAGTCTAATAATCAACTATTTTGAGTGAGATTCTTTCATTAGGAATTTGAATGGGGATTCCTTCCAGTAACCCAAAATACTGTACATTACACAAACTCATGGGAACTCCATTGTTAAAGCAGTTTGGACCAGAGGAGAGTTCCACAGATCAGCATGATGTACTTCCAATTTCTTTATTAACTAATCCAGTTGGAAATCACCTCTTATCAGCCAATATTGTAGCCAGCATCTGTTGTTTTTTCAATGCTTCTGCCACTAACATTACATGTGGAGAATTTCACACTAATACAGGCTGACCCATACTGCTCAGTACACATCAAACTACTCGACACACTATATTGACCAAAGGGCAGTTTCACTCTTGCTAAGGCATACAAGTGATGTCGATTAGTGTGAGAGCCAGTTTCATGTTAATGGAGATGGATGCTCCTTATACTCCTTAGTGAGAGTGAAGTTGCTCCATAGGCAATATACTTTATAGAGTAATTTGACTTACACTGAGCAGCAAGGGAGAGTTGAGAATCTATTAATCTAAAACAATCTATCTGCAGTAGTATGAGGGACACTAATATTAGAATCATAGAATATTACAGCACAGAAGGAGGCCATGCGGTCAATCGTGCCTGTGCTGGCTCTTTAGAAGAGCTACCCAATCAGTCACATTCCCCCAGTCTTTTCCCATATCCTTACACATTTTTCCTTTTGAAGTACCTATCCAATTCCCTTTTGAAAGTTGTTATTGAATTTGTTTCCTCCACTTTTTCAGGCAGTGCATTCCAGACTGTAAAAAAAATTCTCCTCATCTCCCCTCTGGTTCTTTTGTCAATTATCTTAAATCTACGTCCTCTGGTTACTGACCCACCTGCCAGTGGAAACAGGTTCTCCCTATCTACTCTATCAAAACCCCTCATAATTTTGAACACCTTGATATCCTTCCTATAGTGTGGTGCCCAGAATTGGACAGATGACTTTTTTAAAAAAATAACATTCACTTCAGTTCTGATTAATCTCATTTTGTGAACACCTTCGAGAAGTTCTCTTATGTTATTGGTGCAAAATAAATGTATGTTGGTGTTACACTAGTCAGAGGTTAGAAACAATGCCATTCCATATAATGCAAATTGCCCCACTTTAGCCATGGTCTTTAAGAAAATTTGACTTGGACAGAACTTTCTTCTATGGCTACAAATACTGAGCACATGAATCAGTAATCAGACCCAAGGTACAATGGACAAACAAGTGTGTAATTGTGTGTTGCGGTGGAGCCCTGTTATAATGCGGTGGTTTGGATCCACAATTTCCCGATGACTATGGGTGGTAGCTAGATTCTCTGTGCATATGGGCAGTCAGCCCAACCCACTCGCTGCCTGTGTGAAAGCCGGTTCCCGCACTGTACGACAAATGGCCAGCTTCCAAGTCATCAGGATCCACGGATGTCACTTCCTGTTTGCTGTGCACGCACAAAGCAGCAAGTAGTGTTGCTGGTGACGCAATGACCTGGAAGTCAGCCATTCCCATTTTATAATGGGAAGCAAAAATTCCGATGGGCCGAATGATCTCCTACTGTGCTGTAAATTTCTGTGGCAGAGTCCAAGCTCTACAACCAGAAAAACAGTCAGGCTGGTATTTCTCTGTAACATAGTGATCAGAGTGACACAAGTACTTCTTCATATTTTTTTCCTTGATAGTTCATTTTGTACACAACAGGTAATAACGTCAAAAAGTGATGCATTTATCTGAGAGAGCCAGGTGAGTCCTGGAAAGGTTTCATTGAGTTTACTGATGGTGACACTTTGGATTAAGCAAGTAGATGAACTGGAGCATTTAAGAATAACTGATCCAGGCAAGTGCAATACAGCAAAGTATAAAGCAGTATTCAATCTATTACCGTCATAGGCGTGGGCTATTCAGCTCCTCCAAATCCATCTAGCAGCTCACCAACATTTCTCCAGTTTGGACATAAAACGTGCACTATACACTGGCCAAGACCCAAAAATGCCTTGCATTGCTGCTTCGTTGCTTACAAAGCAGTGTGGTGTGTTAACTCTCAAACAAGTTCTTTGGTTATTTTTGCTGAGGAAGCTCTGCTCAGGAAGAAGAGTTTTGCAAATGCATTGTGAGCACCTTCCTTGTGCAAAATATTTCTTAATAATAATCTCTGTATTTGATATAGCGCCTTATCAAGTTGTTGAGATGTTATTTGCAAGCACAGCAGCTAATCTGTGCCAACATAAATAACAGTGAGATGAGCAGCCAATTCACTTGAAATTTAGGGGTAAATCTGGATTAGTAAGGGACTATAATTAAAGAGAAATATCAGCCTCTCGCCACTGGATCAGGAGGTTGGGAGGTCAAGCTCCAGTCAGGAATTAGAGCTCAGTCTAGGCCGACACTCCAATGCAACGCTGTAATAAAGTTGAAGCTACCAAACACCACATTTTGTACCAAACTGAAGGGATGTACAAGCAAGATTATACAAAGGATGGATTTTTACTCCTTTATTAAAAAGGAAGCATATTTCAGCAAAGGAAGGATACTCACAATAAATAAGGAAATGAGGTTACAGGATATGCTTATGCTGCTTTCTATTAATGATAAGGGCAGTTGGAACTAAACATTTAAGCACACTATCGAATATAACAAACATGCACTTGCTTTCTATACCATTTAATAGCACAATCCCCATGAATTTTCTGCCACTGAACTGGAAGATTCTAAATATGGTAATACTTTTGTTCTGCGAAGAACTGCACTGGAATTTAGTGTTTTCGCACCTTGTTCCCAAAATGAAAACATGGTAATAAATGTTAAACAATTTGTTTGTTAAAAAAGTTCCGTAAGTCATCAAATTTGTCAGCAAACCTTGGTTACTGCTCCCCGCTAAACATCACTGAGATTAAGATGTAGAGTTTCTGCATGAACAATGTTCTGATTTAAAATGGTTAATAACTACGCACAATTATTTTGTATTTCTGTACCAAGTTAGCACCCTGTTTTGAAATCTCCCACCTGAGACTAATTGTTTGGAGTCAATTACATTAAGTAGTGACAAGGGTGCCTATTTTACAAGGGCTTATAAATTTGTGGTAAAAAGTAAACATGAAGTTAACAAGATAATTAAATTAACAACTTTGCTAAGCTTGTCATGAATCAATCTGGTACATATTACTGTATCCCTTGAATGGAAACATATTGGAGTAATAATTGTATTTCTTCCAAAAAAAAGTATTATTAATGACAAAAATGTAGCAGCAAAAACATTTACTGGAGTCAGGCAAAAACAGCTCATAGGCATTCAGTTGTTTATATTTTATTGTATTTTTTTAAATGTAATTCATGGCTTTTACATTCGAATTTCAGTGCAAACTTGTACCAGTTGAAATATTGCAGGATGTACTGAGGAACATATGTTCGAGTGTATAAAAGGATCTTTGCTTTGCTGTAGTACCATATAAAATACAACCAATAACATATGGGGTTAATGTTGTTCCCCTCTCAACAGAAGAAAATGATCAGCACTCAGTAACAAAGCATGTTATTTTTCACAATCGATTGCACAGTTGTTTCATCTTTAACTCATTGCAAATCAATACAATGTGCTGCTGCTCCAACATGCTGGTTCCCTTTCCCCTCTCCCAACACCTTTGAAAGACAAATAGCATCCCCTGATGTTTTAACCTCAGATCAGAACCAAATTTTGATTTACTGACGATCAGTAGAGGATTTACACACAATGTTGAATAATTGACCTTCAACTTCAAATTGACCCTTTCTCTTTTGAAGAAGTGGCTTCTTTACCCTTTTACTGGTCCTACCTCCCAAAACCTCTCTCCATTGCCCCTTCTCTGCCTCAATGCCTGCTGAAAACCTATCTCTTTGACCAGCCTATGGTCACTTTCATCCTCTCCTCCCTTCACCCCCCACCCCCAAATTTGTGTTTGTTCATTCAGTTTACTCATTCACTCATTTGGTCTCAGTCTCGCTCATCCCTCACTGTTGAGTCTGAAAGTTGTGGGTTTCAAGTCCCATGACAGGACTTTGAAATCATAGTCTAGACTATGGTCCAATGCAATACTGCAGGTATGCCTCAGGTGGACATCAAAGATCCCATGTCATTATTCGAAATGAAAGAGGAGTTTCTCACTGTATCCTTGCCACATTCCCCCAAGATAAAATTAGGCATCCACTTCATGGTTGTTTGTGTACAAATTGGCTACATTTCGAGTTGTAAAACTACGAATACAACTATTTGTAGATAGATTTTCCTCTTTTCTGCTGGATGTTGAGATTCTTGAATGTAAGATAAAGTGTAGTCAGACCACTCTAGTCAGCTAATTTTCAACAACAGCAAATTACACTTGTATAGCAGCCTTCAATGTTGGAAAGACATCCCAGGGCACTGGATAATCAGGGGTTTTGGATCCGAGCTGGGAGTTAGGGTCAGAAGGGGAAGAGGGCAGGGGGGTGGGGGTGGGAGGGTGCCTGAAGGCACACTCGAAGAGGAAGGTCTTCAGACGGGATTTGAAGGAGGCTTTGGAGGCTTCACTGCTAATGAAGCCCTGAAGCACATCTACTACAACAACAACTTGCATTTATATAGTACCCCTCCACAGGATAGCGTCCCAGAGCTCTTGACAGTGGCGGAGTGCGACACGGAACCGGTGGGAGGTGATCGTAAACATGGTCGAAGAAGAAGGTCTTCAGGCGCGACCTGAATATGGGGAAGGAGGGGGCAAGGCGAAGGGATTGAGGGAGAGTGTTCCAGATTTACGGGGTGTAGTGGTTGAAAACGTGGCCTGAGTTCTGATGTGGATGGGTTGCAGCCTGTTTCACTCAGTATCGGGTTTTTATAAACCGAGCTTCAAACTACTGCACAACGAATTTTGCACAGAACAAGACAAACAATTACTTTGAAAAATAAACGTACCATTCTAAGCAGAAAACGCTAAACCAAACAATTTGAAGGTATAATTAAAACAAATCGTAAGTGATTTACGGAGAAATAAACTATTTCTTGAATTTGGACTACATTAAGCACTCACCCTTTCGGCTTACAGGTCAAGAGGTCTGACCCTATTTAGTGGTTTACTTTTTTAGAAAACACTATGACTGCCACTGATCTCATGAGCATTTCCAGCAGCTGCTGGGATATCACTGACGCCAGGAAGTCTTCTGTGCCTGCGGGCTATGAGCAAGAAGTGAGCCGATCTGCACCATGCACCCATGTTATCCATTGCCGCACGGTATACTGAAGCACATTAGAATAGGGCTAACTGTACCTCTCCACTTCCAATAGCAATGATAGCAGAGCCTCATCAGCAATGAATCACTGGGTTCCTTACCCCATTTGGCTTTCTTAGAGTTGCTGAGGTGTCAGTCTGGCTCGGGTAGCTACTCTTTCTTCTGAGATAGAATGTTTTTGGGTTCATGTCGGGATTTTTATCTCACAGTCTAGGCTGTCACTCCATAAAAAGTGCTGGGCATGTGCTGCATTGTTGGAGGTGTTGCTCTAATGAGACGTTAGATCGGGCCCTATCTGCCTGTTCAGGTGGATGTTAAAGATCACAAGGCACTATTTGAAAAAAGGGAGTTTCTCTTGCAGTCTTGACCAACAGGCCCCCAGATAAAATTGATCATTCAATATCATGGTTGTTTGTGGGATATTTCCGTTTGTCCATTGGCTACCGTGTTTGCTTACAAAATACACAGTGACTACATTTTACAGTAAATCCTGTGAAGTGCTCTGATACATCCTCTGATGTGAAGGCAATATCAAATGCAAGGATTATATTAGTATTATTTGTGTATGGGTCAGGACAGTAAGAGTTAATGTCCATTTGGCCCTGGGGGCACCACACAGCCAAGCCTGACACAGTCACCATTCCACAACAGCGCACACCCTTCCAGCAGCTGTCACTATACTGATCAGTACTCTACAGAGTTCTTAAATATATATACCAGTCAATCTGGGTCAGGTGCTTTGTCCTCTTTAAGCTTGTGTAATTGTCCGAAAAACAGTTAAACTCTTACCCTGTCTGTGTGTGTGGGGGGAGTGAACACACACAGTTTAAATCAAATGCCACTTACAGTGTAAATTCTAACTCAGGTCCTCTACATGACAGTTTAATGCTCCACCACTGCAACCCAGAAGGAAACAGACTTAAAGAAGAAACTAATAAAATTTAGCATTTATTCCACCTTGTAAACAATAACACATTCAGGGCAATTCAATACATATCAAAATGGTCTATAAAATGTATAAGAAAAACTATCTGCACCTTACAAGCAATTGTCAGGCCCAGGTGAACACCAACATTAAATAATGATTAGGTGAGTTAACTTGGTAAAGAAACACGTCACTTAAATGTGGTTGATCTTCGCCCACAAACCCTCACTGTAGCATCATGTGCAGTGAAACATTGTGCAAGGCACAGCTGCAACCAGCAGCATGACAGCATCTCTTATTTTCAATCAACCTTTACCACCAAAGCACCTCCATGTACAGTACAACGCAGCACACCCTGAAGCCAGGAACAGCAGGTAATCCTGATCAGAATCATTTGTAATCAATTCAGTCTGTTCATTAGGCTGCATATTCCATCAGCACCAAATATGAATAATTATCACACAGAAATATTTCATTTTCTTGTTAAAAACATGTTTTTTTTAAATACCAAAGGATAAAGTAAGGATATTTTCCCCTTAAAGAGTTACTGAAAAGTTTTAGCCAACCACACCTGTGTGCTGTGCAATTGAAGAATGCCAGAACATCTGGATGCAGAACTGGCATAATATATTGTGCTGACAACTGCTCATAAATGGTTTGTTGGAAAATAAAGTTGAGTGAGGTGGTAAACCCACATCCACTCCTCTCTGATAAAGTGCTTTGATAAGAAAGCCACACAGTTAAAAAACGATAGTGGAGCTAAGGCCAAAAGCCTGACAGGCAGGAATGTATTTTGCTTTAGTGTTTGCAGCTCAGTGCTTTTCTGCACAATGCCTAAACTATTGTTGTTCAGTTACACGTACCAGTATATCGTGCTTTGTATTCACGGCTGCTACCTTTTGATTTTATTCTTTCACTTTGGTGGTCAACAATAAGGCTTAATTCCTTAAAGTAGGTACAGTATTTTCAATTAAAATCAATAAACGTCTACTAAAGTTATAATTTTTTTAATTAACATTTTCATTCTTAAACTGCAATGTTACTTTTGTTTTACAATGTACATCACAAATTGAAAGAGACACTAAAACTCAAAGCTCAGTGATTGAGAACAATACAATCAATGATCGTTGTATGATATACAAGGCTCTTCGACTGCGCCTTTGGTCACCTTCCTCCCCATCCCCCTGGTTCGGCGCCGGGATCCGTTACCGTAAAGCACTCTGAGACGCTGTCCGGCGTGGAGGGCGCTATATAAATCGAAGTTGTTGTTGTATATACTACAAAAGGTGACCTGACCTCAATACACGAATGACAAGCTCTTACTTATAATAACATTTAAGTAAATAGAAAAGGAAAAAGATCCCTAAAATGAAATAGTAAAAGATAAAGACCTTGCATTTCAGCACATTATTATATTATCAAACAGCAAAACAGCAGTTGCACAAAATGATTTGTTTGCTATACTGGCAGTTGAGTGTGACTCTTTTCTTGAGCTGTGAGGGTGTTTGAAAGATCATGGGAGGCAATGGCCAAAAGCCAGGGGCTGGATTTCTAGTATTCCCAATGTTGTGGTGCCAAAAATGTTGGTGGAGGTGAAAACCTTAACATGATATGAATTTGTCGACTGAAGAATGATTTTATGGAAATCATTGTCATTGGGGACTGAGGATGCTGTGTCGTGTGTGATTCATGAATGGAGCATTCTTGTCTATTATTCTTGGGGTGTTTCTCTTAAATGCATTCACATTTTGTGGGCAAAACACGGCAGCTAATTTTCACACAATGTCCCTTTTTGAATTTTTTTTCATTTTCCTGGGAAATCTGAATGGAGAAGGGTGACGGTATCCAGTGATAGCTACTACACAAATTCCAATATTAGACTGTCATTATCATAGGCAGAATGAACAGTATTTAATCTGCAGTTTATTGTGTCTGAATGCTTTATGTAGAGTTTGCCCGATACAGTATTTTCAATATACCCAGACAATTGGCTTCATTTAAAAAAAATTCTGATTACATTAAAAGATGCAAAATACATCAATAATGAATCAAAGTTCTCCTGCAGAACATAGTGCTGTAAAAATGTGAGAAGAAAAATACAGTGTTAATTTGTATGCAGCTGGTATTTTATTTTAAATATATACTTTCCACAATTTTCTTCCAGGATTTAATTTTTGTAAAGAAAAATGTTTTTGCAGTTTTAACAGTTGTTCGATTCCAATCAAAGTGGCCAAAGTTGCAGCAATTTTTAGATTATGGAGTAAAAACTGCAATATTCCAAAACATATTACATTATGTTTAACACATAACACATTACCCAGATATCCCCAGTGATAATTCGGGAACAGAATTGGTGTAGGAATTTTCCAGTTTCAGTTTCGTCCCCAAAATACACAGCCAATTCACTTTACAGTAAATTCTGTGAAGAACTGTGAGACGTCTCGAAGACGTGATAAGGTGCTATTTCAAGTGCAAGGATTATTATTATAATTTTACCTCAATAACTCAAAGATCTTTTTCAGTTCTATTTATTCATAAATCAAAATATGTTAAAATGGCATTACGGTATAATCAGTGAACTAAACATAAAAAAGTAATAATAATCCTTGCATTTGATACAGCATCTTATATATCAAAAACATCCCAAAGTGCTTCACAGGATATTACCGTAAAGTGTAATGGCCATCCGTAGGCGAATGTGGCAGCCAATTTGCACTAATGAATGTCTTACAAACAACCAGGAGGTGAATGATCAACTCAATTGGAGGAGGATTATGCTAAATATGTTCAGAAAGAATATGTGCCTGGAGCTTCATTATTTGGATATTGTACTAGATAACACACCATTGATTCCACACATAGCATTCACTAAAGCACCCAAAAAATAAACTAATGACTGGACAAAACAATTTGCAAAACGACTCGTGGCTCATAGTCGAGTCGCTTTGGTTTGATGGGATCTCGGTTATACTGTATATTGTAGAAGCCTGAATAACTCAAAGCATCTTTCATACAGAACAGGGCATCTTCCCACTCCTGTTAACCCTACAAGCCAAAAGCCTTATGGTGGTCGCAGCTGAACGAGTAGGTGAAAGTTTGTCAGACAATGGCTAACTACCCAGTTTAAGCTGGTTAAACTCCAGATATATCCAAACCCACACATTGGGGTATCCAAGCCTTGGTTCTTGGAAACCTGCACCTAACACTTTTAGGCATTAGGTAAGCAGGATGCATTCCTCGGGAGAGAGAGTACTCATTCCAAAACAAAAATAGGAAGTTCCATATGTAGACGGCAAAACACAAAACTCTCAATCTGAATTGGATATTCTTAAGCAGGTTGATGGGTTTCTGCATGTGTCAGACACCCCGTTGACCTCCCAAAAAATCATTGTGAGTTATTGGGTTTCCCACATTCATGAATTTGAATACGTCGCTTATCATTATCATTCTGCTGGAATGATGATAGCTCACACAGATGGAGAATTGCAAAGTCACTGATGATTCCTCTGGTGGCTGGAAAGCCCTAAGTGAAACAGACAGATGTGATCACATAACGTGCACATGATTTGACCTTGAACTTGCTACTGTTGGTATCTGCACACTCTCTTTGCTTAGAACGCTTGGACTCTAAAGATCCAACCATTTGCTGATGACGACTCTGCACCTTTCAGTTCTGTTAGCGGCAGCTATCTCCCATTTGTTGATGCTGATATTGCACAGCTGGAAGTTGTGTTTTGGAGCACCACTGAAATGCTTGGGCTGACCGCTGAGAGAACATTTGCCTTGTTTTAACTGGCAGCAGAACGTGTATTTTGGCAGATGATCTTCTGGCATTATGATAATGTAGCCAATCCAACAAAGCTGTGCCTTCAAGATCATAGTCTTAATGCTGGTACTCTGCTCTGGACTGTACTTAATTATTGGCGATTTTTTTCTGGCAAGCAAATCCCCATCATAGTGCCCTGGTGGAATTGTTGAGCGCTCTGACATGTGTCCATGTCTTACAGCTGTAAAATCATGAACATTGTGCTGCACTCCAAGTGCAAGTCATACTGTTCTGGGGAAAGATGACCTTTATAATTGTTATGAGTAGTATTGACAGACGTATCATTGAGTGATAGCCACAGTGATAAAACCATCTGCAGTACCACTGTAAACCGCTCATGAATTCCAATCAAATATCCATCCACAAACTAAACTACAACTAAACAAAAAAAATAGTTGGCAAAGTAAAGCTGCACATTTACGCCGCAGTTAGAAATGGCTCCTATGCATTAAATAAATCCTACACATTAAATAAATCCACTCAAGCAAAACTGAGAATGATTTTACAGTAAGCTTTACTGGTTAGTCCCCTCAATTATGGCTAGCATGTCCTTTGTAGACTGAGTGATGTTAGCAGATGTATTTATGCTTGCTACCATAAAATGGTGTTAGCTCAGATATGTTTGTGGTCAAAGAAAGTGCTGTTGTGCTAGCACTCGTTAATCATTTAAGGACACAGTGACACGATTTTTATTTCTAAGTGACAGGAAACCAAGGAGAGGGTTTGCCCTCTGTTGCCCCTATGCCCAGAATAAAAAGGCAATGGACACAACGCAAAAATCTGAGGCTATCAATTGAATCATTTTAAAAGTTACAATTATAAATAGTCTTTTCACTCAAAAGAAATGTCTTGAAGGTTTTATAGCATTCGCCTACAAAATACACAGTATATCCTGTGAAGTATATATCCTGTGAAGTACTTTGAGACATCCTTCTGATTTGAAAGGCACTATATCAATTGCAAGGATTATTATTATAGAACAATATTATTCTATTGTTTAAGAAGCATAAAAGTGACATGCAGTATAAGTAAATTGTACATGCAATGATAAGTTTCAATTAGGATTCACAAACACACTGAAACTTTGGCTGTGTTCAATCTGATTTTAGCCATGCCTATCAAAATACCTGTATGAACGTAAGGGTCTGAACTCACACAAATGTTACTGTCTCCTCCAGCTGAGTGAAATTACAAAATGAAACAATGAAACAGTGATAGCTTGTGTTTCTTCCCAAATCATCACCGACTCAGCAGAGTAAAAAATTGGAATTCTTCAAAAAACATAGCAGGGAAATGTACAGTCATAGAAACTATTACTTTCCAGTGGTCGATCGATTTGTTAGTAAAGTCCCAACAATCAAATCACTTTCATCAAGCAATGGATATCATCAGTTAATAAGCCCGTGGTATGTGGTGTGACACACGAACACAAAACATAGTAAAACCATAGTCACATATTCCACCGTTCACATCAGAAACTTAACAGTCATGAAGAGAGGCTGCAATCTCATCTCAAGTTACAGACTAGTCTTGCAAAACTCTCAGATTTTCCTATCTGCTTATAACTTGCAAAAATGCCTTGCGGTCACTATTTTGTTCTGATCCTCTGGAATTCCGCTGGGCTCCAACCTTGATTCCAAGCAGCGTGCCAAAGACACATCCAAATTGTTTTATGAATCACATCATTTGGATCCCTCTGATGAGATTACTTGCTAATAAGGTGTCAGCCTTGGCTCAGTTTTGTACGACCATCAATGAGTCAGCAGGTTGTGGGTAGCTCACAGTTTAGGTTGACGCTCCAATGCAGTGCTGGGGGTGTGCTGCATTGTTGGAGGTACTGTCTTTAGAATAGGTAGTAAAACAAAGTCGGCCTATTCAAGTGGACATAAAGATGCCAGGGCACTGTTTGAAAGTGAAGGGAGTTTCTCTGGCGTTCTGAGTTTATCAGTCATTCATTTCTTGTGGTATATTTCTGTGTGCGAATTGGCTGTGTGTTTGCCCACAAAATAGAGTCAGGTCACTACATTTTACAGTATATCCTGTGAAGCACTTTGAGATGTTCTCTCGATGTGAAAGATGCTATATTAAATATGAGAATTATTCTATAAATTATCCTCAGAGCGCCAACATTCTCTGTATAGAAATTGAAAATGCCTAATCATTTTTTTGGGGGAATAATGTATCTTTTTTTGGTGGACAGGGGGGTTGAAGTTGTTATAACAATAATAATCGTTGCATTTGATGTAGCAACTTTCATGTGATCGAAATGTCTTAATGCGCTTCACAGGATATACTGTAAAGTGGATTGACTGTATTTTATGAGCGAAATATTATTGCAGCATTACACCCAACAACAAACAACAAAATTACATTTGTATAGCGCCTTTCACGTCGGGAGGATGTCCTAATTGAAATCCAGACACAGGGAAAAAAAACAAGCGTTTCTTTAAGGTAATAAACTACTCTACAAAAGTTACTTTTCAGTAGTTGTGTAGATCTGAAGGGATGCTTTGGCTGCAGATTAACAGTCGTTTCCTGGCTGTCATGGAGAAGAACTCCTCTGACAAGAGAGCTAAACCCATGCTTCCCACCACCACCCCTGCCCCACCAGCCCTCTCTTTTTACAAAAAAACTAATAGCTTTTGGCTGGTTCTGACTCAAGAGATACGATCAAAAGTGAACCATTTCACGTCTTCGCAAATGTCATTCACAGCAAAGTATGAAATTTGATCCGATTTTTTTATGCCGTTGCAATGGAAACCGTTCCACAAAGTGCTCAGATACTGAAATTGAACACCATGTTATGTGTGACCAAAGGCTGAACCATTTTAACTCTTTCTTTAAAGATAAATTTGCACCACATATTCCCCATTTGCAAAATGAAAAATGTGGGAAAGATACACTGTACCTACACGTTCTATTCATTTGCTACAAAATGCAGTCAATATAGCCATTTGATGTTTTCTATAGATATTAGTCTGCTAATGTTGAGCTCTCAAGATGCTGCTAAATCAATCATTGTTCAAATTACTGACAGCATAGGTGGTCCACTCAAACTCAGAACTGTTTCACCAACATTGTAGACTGACAGGCTTGAAAATCCCCGCGTCAGACTATAAACCATGAACAGACAAAAACACTGTAAATTATACACAGCCAACACTGAGTACTGATCTAACTTGACCTGCTCATGAAAGTATTTCAGTTAAGCATACTCTGCCTGTACGTGACAGGAGCTAGACAGTTCATTTTGGCAGACATATTCAAAGCAGGTTAGAGCCACTGTAATTTTGAACAGAAAAAATGTGAACTTTCATTAATTATATAACAGCAAAACCAGTCTGATTTGGAGACAGACTGTGGACGTTTTAGTCTGTTTCTTTCATCAGTAATACAGCATGTGGTTCATAAGGAAATATTATATGGTTCTATTGACTTAATGTTAGGGAAATATAGATATATCTATATGTAGTCCTTCAAACAGTAATGTTTAAATGGGATTGTTTAAGCGATTTTACATTGGGAATAAATTTATTTTTTCCCTTTGCTGTCCCTGGATACCACTTGAATTCAACTCATTCGACAATTTTTTCCCCCTGGAAAAAATGTACAATTCACTGGAAGCCGTAAATATAGCTGACGCCAGTAAACAGGGGCATGTCTTCGGGGGACGTTCCACCAGGCACCAGCAGAATTCCCAAAGTCCTTCTTTACCTATAATTAATGCCCATCAATTTAAGCAATACTGTTAATTTATTTCCAATAGGAAATTCTAACGAGTACACTTAAACTGCATTTACGGAAATACCATAGGAAGATTCATGGAAAGCTGATTCGCTTTTCAGTCAAAGGATTTTGATTTTATAAATATTTATATAGGGCACTGTGCCACAGCAATCTGTAACTTTCTCCTCAAAGGTGATAACACAGTTCTGGGAAGAAGCTTGTTGCCACAGACCTTATATTAGTTGTATAAGTAATAATAATAATCCTTGCATTTGATATAGCACCTTATTATGTCTTTGAGATGTTACAAAGCGCATCACAGAATATACTGTAAAGTGAAATGACTGCATATTTTGTGGGCGAAACACGGCAGCCAATTGCGCACAGCAATTATGTACGAGTACTCAGCAGTTATGTATTAAGTACACCTAATTTTGCTTGCTTGTTTATTTATTTGTCAAATCTTGTCCCGCTCTATTGGCCTTGAGTCCTCACACACCACTTCTGGCAAACAGGATGGGCAGGAAACCCATTTACCAATATGCATTTATGAAACCAGCTGCTGCGAGCTGTGCGATAGTGATCAGAATGACCTTTATGTCTCTCTCTCTCTCTCTCTCTGATTGTAATCCCTTCCCTGTCAAACCATAAGGTCTTCAACGTCGCAACATTGTCCCAATAGTTTCCTAGTTTGATTTTTGTTTAGACCACATCTTTCTTCACCTTCCATATACACACGCGCACAGACATACACATTTCTTCCTATGTTTATCCTTCCTCTAACTCCCATTCCTACCTTCATACTGCAGATTCATAGGTGGGACAGTGACATTGCCATGCGATAGTAGAGATGGGCGTGTTCTTTCACAAGGCAGCACTGGTCCTGTCCTTTCCTGTACCACATTGCAATGCAGCGCTCACTACTATCCAGCAGAAAGTCAGGAAATCTCATTCACTGAGGACAGGAGAGTATTACTGTTGATTGGGGCCGGGATTTTGAACATGGCATCACCGCTGACTGGGAGTTCAGCACTTCTGGGCATGTTGCACACGGTTTTATTAAAAGGAGTAGGAAACACTAGGGGTAAATATTCTGAAAGTTTAGTATTTTCTCATCTTTTTTTTCAGCAAAATGGTCGTCTGTGGTTTGTGCCCAACTAAACAAGCTGGTAAGTGCCAGAAATTACTTGCAGTCTCCTGGGGTTTTGCAAGAACGGGCTGCAGCCATTGTGCCTTGTTCTTGAGAGGTGGTGACGCTGATGTGGACAACAAGTTTCAGTTCAGCCACTTCCACTGGAGGCATGTAACCAAAATGAAGGCTTGTTTTGGGAGTCTGGATATTTAGTAGCTGAGAGGCTGAATTTTATTGAAGTAGTTTGACAGGAGGCCAACCGCACGCACACGTGTGCACGATTTGACAGGCCGACACAAGCTCAAGAGGGCTCTGCAGAGAATCCCTCAAAATCTGATTATTTTGAACATATAGTTTTTCATTTAAAAAAAACAAAGGTTCAGTCCGCACACTTAATCAGCCAGCTGCAAATGGCTAGGGGAATATACAGTTGAAATCTGTTTGTACCAACATGATGCACAGCACTTACCCATGGACATTCCCCTTCAATGAATTTAGAAGGTTTGATATGAAACATTCAAGTCCAAATTAAAAAATCATTATGGTTACTTGCCCGCTGTAAAAGTGGCTCAAACTGAAAATTGCTTTGCAAATCAGCATAGCCAACTCTCAAGAACATTAACAACATTTATAGACATGCAATTATGTAGGACCTTTCAGAGATAATGAAGTGCTTCAAAATGCTGTGGGGGTCAAAATGAGAACAGGGCAGAGTGCCCACATTCCCTCTTTGAACTGGCTGCCGCTTGCACCCAAACCACAGATCGCCGTAATGTAATGCAATTTAACTGGCTTTTCAGCCCTGACCTGCAATTTGGCTGAGCTGCAAGAGTTAGTATCTGTTCCAAGAGAATTCCATTGTGAGGACAGTAAAACACCTGGACTGAAATACATTATTCTGACATGTTTGCATACAGTTACAACATAAAGTGCTCTATAAATTTTTAAAAAACAGATAAAAAGGCGACACTTAAGGATAACGCTAAGTTGAAATAAACACGGCATTCTGTTCCCAGGTATTAAGCCCACAAGCCTATTTTCTCAGTCACACAGTGAGCAGCAGTCATGCTTTTGTCATTTCTACTATCTGTGTATTATGCGTCTGATTTCACTGAAGAATCCTGTGCAGCATGCTTCATGTCTGGGCATAGTGACTCTGGTATTTACGCTGTTCAAAATCCTACTTCAAGGATGACAGATCTTTCAGCCAAATTTTTTTAAAAAAATTAAAATCTTTGTGATTTCAAGCGAGTACAATGACATCATTTGGTCAGAAATAAAGCTCTTTCTCAGTGATGCTGTATCACAGTGCTGGTGTTAGTTACTGAAAGTCAGTGCTAATTCTGCACAGGTGTTATGGTGCTTGCCTTTAAGTTGCAAGACTAGACTCAACACACTAATCAATGTCTCTTAATAATGTACCAAGACGGTTCCCACTGAAGGCATTTCACGACTTTGACACACACCATTTTACTGGGAACCCAACTCAGGAAGAGAGAAACACCATTTGTTTTAATCTCTTAAGTACTCAAAGTCTGAGGCAGATTTTTAATTTCACACATGCCTGTTGTATATCTACAAAAAAATTTCTGCCCATTTTCCAGTGGTAATAGAATGAAATAACAACTTACGACCATGTTCGATGCGTGGTTTGTTCTGGGTTAGACGACTTCAGTCAACGTAGTACAACTTGCCTTAATATCATGGGGTGGACAGAGGGAAATCTCCCAATGGGTCCTGATGATAATAATAATAATCCTTGCATTTGATATAGCGCTTATCAGAGTCCCACAAATAGCCATGAGATGAATGACCAATGTTATCTGGAGGATTGTTGGCCAGGACACTGGGAGAGACTAGCAAAAATTTTAATTTGCAAAGAATATTCTGGAACTTTGACCAGTGGTAGAGATAAAAAGCAACTACTACTGTATAAAAGTATTTTATTAGGAAAAAAAGGCACACATAAAATCAAGAGTGTCTAGTGTATACGGTGGGAATGAATTGAACACTGAACAAGGATTTCAACACCATCAAAATAAATAAGATTGCACAGTTGTTTTAACATAGGGCCTGAGATTTAATCTGTTCAATAAAGTGTTTTGAGAATTCTACCTGACACTCTCCGCCCCCTCAGTAATTGTCTCCCTCTCCCACGGCTGGCGGTGAAATTCACAAGATACCGTGGGCAGAGAAACTGTACCTCAGACCAATCAATCAGTCTCATCATGAGAGAAGGGTCACTTCAAAAGGAGAGAAAAATTGCCTTTCAATAGAAATGGGGACTGTCAATCACACACACAGCAAACAACACTGCTGATGATCTGACAGCTGGAAGCAACAGATACCACTAACTTCTTGATTCTAAATTCCAGACATTAACGAAACCTGCGTTCGGGTGATAAACCCATATCACCTGACCTCACAAAATGCATCACTCCGCACCTAAATGATTTGTCTGCCCAAACTGGCTTATAAATGTCCATAAATGACAAAAACACTATGCATCGTGCACAATTACTTCAAACATAGAATAGCATCTGGGGTTCAGTGCGTCATGGAAAATGAACCACCCACAATCGCCAACACCATAGGGTTACTTATTTGGTGCTTTGTGTCCTAAACATTTTCCTCTATGGTCACTGCATCTACAAATGGAGAGAACAAATGCAGACTTGAAGATTCCTTGCCCAACAACAACAATTTGCATTTATATAGTGCTCTTCACACAGGATAAGGTGTCGGAGTATTTCACAGTGGCGGGGTTCGACAAGGGTACAAGGAAGAGGGGGAGATTACCATCGGCAGGGTCTAAGAGGTAGGTCTTAAGGTAAGATTTAAAGATAGATAAAGAGGGGGTGAGGCAGAAGGCTTGAGATGGGGAGTTCCAGAAGTTAGCAGAGGTGTACCGTGGAGGTGTTAGGGGATGAGGAGCAAGCCTGCGTTAACTGTGCTTATCCAAGCAAAATATATTTTTGCTTTAAACAATACAACATTTTTGGTGCTCCAAGAACCCTTATTGGCAACACTGATGTCCTATCTGTAGTTTTTGGATTCACGTAAGAACAAAGCATCAAATTACATCTTACGAGAAACTTGCAGAAAAGAAAGCGAGCACTTGAAATAACTCCGGCCATTATATTCCTATTGTGCTTCAAAGAAGTAAAGGCATCAAAGAACTATTTATCAATTAGAATTTAAAATTCTAAGAACACGTTTGTAGTTGGGCAAACTTCTGAATAACAAAAAGGTTTGTTTTTGTTTTGTTGCTTTTAAGAACATTGGGCATCAGCCTGGCTCAACTGCTGGCACTCTTGCCTCTGAGTCAGAAGGTTGTGGATTCAAGCATCAGGAGCTCATAATCTAGGCTGAGACACCAGGACCAGTGCAGTGCTGGAGTAGTGCTGAATTGGCAGAGGCGTCACTTTCAAATGAGACATTATGCTGAGGTCCTGTCTGCCCGTTCAGGTGGATATCAAAGATCCCACAATGCTATTCAAAATAAGAAAGGAGTTTCTCCCCCAGCGTCCTGGCCAAAAATATCCTCAAAATAAAACTGGTCATTGAATTCACTTCTTGGGTGTTTGTGGGACATTGCTGTCCGCAAATTGGGCTGTTGCAAAATACAAAATATTCTGTGTCGGACCAGATTCTGTGTCAGCAGCTTGCGTCAGACAGAATGCTGAATACATGATTCACTTCCATGTTCCCTTCCCTGCAGTGTGAGGGATGTTGACCTCAGCCTCTCCTCCAGTGTGGGAGATGCTGACTCCCCTCCACAGTGTTGGAGACTCTGACACTCCCTTTTCCAGTGGAAGCTAACCTCCCTCCCCACCCACCGCCACACCCCCATACACACACACACACACAACCTTTCCTGCAGCTGGTGATGACCCATCACTGTGCTCTTAATAGTCTTGGAGTGAGATAATATTCGTGTAAAGGGATTTGGAAAAATGTAATGTGATTACATCAGGTTTATTGAGAGACAATCTGCAGCAGATTACTATGAAATTCACTGACCGTCTGGTGTGCATTATAAATTATTAAACAATTTGTATTAAAAGCAACTACAGTTAAGCATGGGGGGGGTGAGGGGGGAAGCTCCCGTTTTTTCGAAAATTCAAAAGATGGCTGAAAGCTAAACCGCTAATAAATAAAACAATTCAAAACTGTTAATTACCCTTTTTTCCAAAATAATTTCCAGTCCCAATATTGCCCTCAACAACCCTTAACCTGACCCCCTCTCTTATCCTGTTCCTTTGGCATATATGAACATACCGTCCAAACCATCTCTTTTTAATGCTACATATCCGAAGAGCTCCTCTTGAATAGAAAACACACCTTTGCAGACAACTCTCCACTATAATAATAGTAACCATACATTTTGCTACAGCACCTTTCACAGTAGGAGCTCATCTCAAAACACTTCATAGGACATACTGTAAAGTATAGTTCCAGTACAGCTTGTAGGTGAAAGTGGCAACCGATCTACACACAGTAGCCATGAGGCAAATGACCAATACTGGTTAGTATTGTAGTGGTTATGCATTTGAAAGACAGGGGCTTGAAGGGGCTATGGAGATGAGCAGAGGCGATGGGATTGAAGTATTTCCTTGCCCTGTGAGCTGGTCTGAATGGTCTCCTTCTGCACTGTAGATTTCTAAGGTTCGACCGAGTATTGCCACAGGACCCATTGCTATTTGCAAGTGCATTTATTCACGAGATATTGGTCTAGCTTAGGATCAATGAGGGCCAGGATGCATGAATAAGCTCAGAAACGCTGGTTTTGGAGCTTGTACATGACCCTTGAATATGAACGTGAATCCCAAATTGCTGGATCGAGGAGTTTTTGGTCTGATTTGGCCTCAACAACAATTCAGAAGTTGAGGGAGTAGGGATTGTTTCAGACACGTTTTGACACAAGCTGCGATTGTTGATAGATTGACATAAATAAAGTAGTTAATGCCAAAAGAACAGCATTTAAATGTGTTTCACAATACTCCCCGTTCCCCTAATGTAATTAGGAATTCTGCAATTGTGCCCCCCCAGATTCTTAGATTACTGTATTTTACAAGATGTGCAAAGCAAAGAGACTTATTGTGGCAAACCACTTGACAGATGGAATCTCTTTCTGCCATTACCAAACAAATTGAATGATTTCTGTTTCTTCAAGCAACAGAGTTCTTTCCAACAATAAACCAACAAACCCAGTAAAATCTAAAATGCGAGTCAGAAATAATTATGCTAACATTGTGGAGAACTACCCATATGAGCTACAATTTAGTAGTACAACAACAACAACTTTCATTTATAAAGCACTCTTCACCCGGGTAGGGCCTCGAAGCACTTAACAGATGCAATTTTGTGTCAGAGAAACTATCCAAATCGTCTATTAATCAAGCATTATAAAAATAAGTAGTTATAAGGATCAGATATTATATCTATTTTTAAATATAATTTCAAAATACAAAAGGTCTGGGAAAGGTAATACATTATGCTAAAAAATCGTTTCCACAAAACATTTGGAAAAGACGCAGAAACAGGATAAGAAAATGCAGCTGATTTCTCAACTAGCTCTTACACAATATTCTGTGTTCTGCATTCAATAAAAAGGTTAATACCATAATGGCAGTCCAAAAATATGCAAGTCAAAACACAATCTTAGGGAAAACAAAGCACCCATACAGACCTGAATTTCATCAGCTCTAAATAATATCACATCTGTCATCGTGTCAAGCAGCTTGGCTTGTCTCCATAACAAGACAAAAGTTACCTTTGTTTAGACAGCAAACATGCTTTGAGCAATCGCCCCCCCACCCCCCAAAAAGAGTATTTCTGCAGAACATAACTAACAACTATACATTAAAAAAGTTAAATGTTGTAAATGTGACAGGTCATTATTTTAACCAGTGTAGTCCAAAAATAACATGCAAGACATTTGCCTGCCTAAGTGCAAAAGGTAACATATTCACAGACAAGATTTTCCTGCATGTTTCCAAATCCATTTTTTGTGAGTCTCTTTCGTAGTGAAAGTTATAATTTTTGACAGATTAACCTAAATAAAATAGTTAATACCAACAACAGGGATGGGAGATGCAGTACACACAAGAGAGGGGAAACATAAAACACCTGGAACAGCGCATATCATTTAACCTCCAATTCACAACAGTTCAGAAATAACTTCTCGTAACTCATTCCACTTCATGCTGATATGCCCAACACTGCAAGATTCAAAAGGCAAAATATTCCAGATGATCAAATTAGACACCATTCTTGCAATGCTGCTGTAAAAATAGTTTTATATAAATAGATTTAAATGCATATAGTTCAGAGATGACTGAACTAACATATTTGGTCTGGATTTGTAACAATATTAAAAAGCCATACAACTGATATTTGGATTGTTAATCCTTACATTTGGAATTTTCTAACTACTGTGTGCAAAAATTGCTTCGTGTTTCTACATTCTACATTAACTTCTATTTAACACCTGTAATGGCAAAAATACAATAGTGCACAGAGAGGTAATGTTATGGTAACAATTGTTATGATCATCTCCATTCAGAGGTCCGAAATTCTTTTGAAAGGGAATTACAGTATTATCTGCACCTTGGGAACTTTGCGAATACGCAGACAGTGTGGATAAATGTCAAATCGTGCAATACATATATTGGCTGCAGCACAAACTTAAAAATGGAATAAGTTCCTCAGGAGTTATACTGTCACTATTGTACTACACCATACCAGTGTACGTGCTTATGTGCATGTGCGGGAAGACAGCCAATCTGTACCACAACCTGGAAGTATATCGAACTCCAGTAACTGTGGGTCCAAAGGATACCAGCATTATAAACAGACTTGTGCTCTAGCAAAGAACCTTATAACATTATCACCCTGTATGATGCTTGTGAATTATTTAGCTAACCATTCTTACTGTGGCCTGGTTTTCCTTCCTTCCTCTCAGTCATTATCTAAATCTATTAGATTGTTCCTTCTGTCCTTTGTTATAGCCTAAAACAGGTCACTCTGGAGAGTTACGCACCGTGTGGTAAAATGAATGCAAGAAACTTTGAAAAGTTAAATGAATGTGAAATTTGGTCCCATGAGGAATAATGTGTTCCTGGAGGAGGGCTGCTAGAGAAGGCTGGCAGCAATGCCAGCCACTCTGTTATTTCCTCTGTATAGAGTTTAAGTTCAACCTCTTACACTTTTCAACTTGTGCTTTGAACACAACAAAGTCACAAAAATAATTTTGCAAAGCAAGTTTACTGAACAAAAATATGACAGTCACTTCCTCTCGTGCTATTTTTAGTGAAATAACCCCTGGAGACCCTCCCTCTTCTCCCCCATCCCAAACGGCATTGTTTTTCCATTACACAATTAATAAGTTCAAAACATTCGCGATGATTCTACAGATTTCATTAAAGACCAAAAACACAGTGAAACCTTGCTATAAGGTGATTAGTTGCAATGTGGGTTCATTTACTGCAAAAATCAAAATTGCTAACGCTGGCTCTATTTGCACTTCAAATCGATTCCCCAGGTCACACTGAGCCAAAATGGCTGACTTCTGGATCATTGGAATGCCACCGATGCCACTTCAAGCGAGTTACCTTAGGGTAAATGAGTCGTTCACTTCAAGGTTGTTTATGGGACAATTTGCACTCAAATTAGCTGCCACATTTTAATGGGAAGCCAACTCGGCAGTGCTGCAAGTCAGGTAAGGCAGTCAGCAAATCAGTGATATATTGGTGGGAACATTATAACTGGGTTTCACTCTAGTAACAGTAAAACAAATTCCCATTTTGCTCACTCTCTATTGCATACTAAATTATATACAAAGGCCAGGGCACAACCCTTTCAGTAAAGTTGAGCTGTGATTTCCTGATCAGCGACTCCAAAGTTGTGAAAACAACTGATTAATGAAATAGGAATGAGTGTACTTGTCACTTGAGTAACCCAGTGCACCTGTCGGCCAGTGGACCTGTCAGAAGTGTCCTCCCTTTTGGTAACCCTCAGAAACCAGTATGTCTGCATTGATGTGCTATAGAGCAACTGGGCCAACCTCCCACCCCACCCTTTCCGAACATTCACACGAGTGTAGGCAACGTGTTTGATCGGTCCTGTGTTTACAGTTTTTTCTTGATTGATTATTTCTTGATTTATGGCATAAATCACAAAAAAAAATGTTGACCGACCATAGAGGTAAGTTAATGCATATCGGAGCAGAAAATATGACTTAATGTATGCGATACAGGTGTAGCACTGGTAGACATGGAAAGCCCCTTATCATGCTGCAACTTTTCAAAGTTTGTCATTATTCAGCATTCATTAGAAGATTCCAGTTGTCTGAAGCTATCATCAAAGACATTTAATGCTCACAAACAGCCAGGAGGTGAATGAGTAATTTATCTGGGGGATTGTTGGCCAGGACAATAGCAGAAGATATTCAACATCCACCTTAACCAAAGCAGACTTTGGTTCAATATCTCAGCTAAAGGATACCACCTACAACAAGGCAGCACCCACCACACGATTAAAAATTCAAAATTACTCTCACAACTCAGGAGGAAATAGCCTCACTATGTATACTGCCCTGCGTGAAACCATATCCTTACAAGGCATTTTGCTTGAAATTTCAAGCTTCCTGGACCGCTTGAAATGATGATAATGATAGTAACTGCATGTGCTGGTGTCTAACACCATAATACAATACAATTTACATTTAATTTATATTGCACCTTTCATGTTGGGATATCTAAAATTGCTGAGAGCTTCACAGTGCTGATGGACGCAACAGTACAAGTACAAAACAAACAGAAAACATTGAAGTTTTTAAAAAGTGGAATCAAAAGGTCCATGGATTTGTTGTTGCACCAACCAGATATTTTATATTAGTAGATATTTGTGAAGTACATTGATGGATTTATGTTTAACAGTGGCATCTAACATTTGTTTGCCCCAAATAAGTTTACAATGTGCTCTTTGGTAGATGTTTCTCAGATCATCTCTGATAAGATCATCTCCATGTTTTCTGTACAGCAGAGAAGTTAGTATCTGTTCAGTAAATTATAAAAGATGTGTCTAAGCCATTCAGCCTGAAAACTGTACGATAAATCAATCACCACATATCGGCATAGACCATAGATTCATTGCCATGGAAGAGCTATTTTGCTTAAGGGCTTTCCGGTACATTTTACAGAAACAAGTAAAAACTGTAAAATTGCTCTGGCCAACTAGTAATCTACAAAAGTATAGTTTCTCAATGAATAAAAATCTTGTTTCTGCAACAATATTTAATTGTTTCCAATATTGTTTCATTACAGATATCTTAAAAAGAGAATATGCCAGAGCCAATCAGCGCACTAATTTGGAGGTGCTTTTTCTAAACTAAGGTGATTTAAACATCTTTCTGCATCAAGTTACAAATCATGATCATTTTGAGCACGACAATACTTTCAGAACTACTGTTTCAATAATAATCCTTACATTTGATATAGCACCTTTCATATTAGGAAGACATCTCAAAGCGATTCACAGGTTTTACTGTAAAGTCCAGTGACAGTTTATTTTGTAGGGGAACAGCTAATTTGCGCACAGGAATGGACAATAGATAGCCATCAAGTGGATGGTCAATTTCATCAAGGGGACTGTTGGCCAGGATACCAGGAGAGTATCGGTGTGTCACCCTCGACTTTGAGTTCAAAGACACACAAGTCATCACTATCTTAAACAGAGAATATCCAACAACAACTTGCCCTTATATAGTGCTCTTCACACGGCTCGAGTGCCATATATTGCAACAATAAAATATACATGCGGGACACTTAGAATATTGGAACTAGACATCCAACAACCAATAAAGAATAGTTAATGTGGTGTTAATGTGAGAGGTAAATAATCTAAAAGTAGGAAATGTCTCACAGTTCATTTGAAAATTAGAATTTTTTTTAAAAAAAGTGCCCATTTCAAGGGTGTGAAGTATCCCTTCTTCAGCAACTAGATATTCTGGGTTACTATTTTATATGGAAGTTTTACTTAAAATGATAATCAAATTACCATCCCACTCAAATGCAGTTCTTTAACGCACTGTATCGCCCTGAAAAGAAGCGGTTTAGATGGTGCCTCTCTGCTAATATAGCAAGGTAGTCAGCTACTGGAAAGCAAATAGTGTCTGCATTTTAATGCACTGTGTTAAATGTACCAATACCAACCAAGGCCCAATGAAGACTGAGGTGGATAGATATATGTTAGGTCAGGGTATTAAGGAATATGGGGCAAGGGTGGGTAATTGGACTTGAGATACAGATGAGCCATAATCTTATAGAATGGCAGAACAGGGTCGATGGCCTGAATGGCCTCGTCCTGTTTCGAGGTTTCAATGTCAGTGGAGTCCTGCGTCCCAGTGGTTAGAGCACTTGTCTCACTTGGGTTCGATTCCCGTCATGGTGAAACATCGGCCAAGTTTCCTTACTCAACATGCCTCTGTTTACCTAGCAGTAAACCCGGTTATTAGTCAATTGGCGGATCGCTTTTTCAGGGGTAATAATTCCTTCAAAAAAAATAATAAATTGACCACTCAGTCCACGACTGTTTGTGGGACACTGCTGTGCGCATTTGGCTGCCGTGTTTCGCCCACAAAATATACAGTCAATTCACTTATATTCTGTGAAGTGCTTTGCGACGTCTCAAAGACATGGTAAGGTGCTATTTCAAACGCAAGGATTATTATTATTCTCAGCAGTTTTAATAAACAGTAATTCTATCAACTTGAAGAGCATGGTTGTGAGTTCAAGCCCCATGTCAGGACTTTGAACTCTCAGTCTAGGTTGACACTCTAATACAGTGCTGAGGGGGTGTTGAATTGTTGGAGATGTTGACCTTTGTATTAATGTTAAACTGAGGTGCCATCTGCCTGTTCAGGTGGATGTTTAAGATCCCATGGCACTATTCAAAAAAATAAGAGTTTCTCCTGGTTTCCAACAATCCCCCAGATAAAATTGGTTATTCACTTCATGGCTGTTTAAGGGATATTGTTTTGTGCAACACATTGACACTTTTAGCTACAAAATACAATCATTATACTTTAGAGTAAAATCCTGTGAAGCACTTTGAGACATCGTCCTGATGTGAAAGGCGCTATATCAAATGCAAGAATTTATAATTATTATTTTCCAGTGCCACTGGAAGCTTTTGCATAGTGAGGCTAGTGTCTTCAAACCAAAAACACATTAATTTCTTCACTAAATTAAAGCAGAGTCAAAATGAGTTAGGCCTGAAATTCTACCTAATCTTAATCCCTGTAAGGCCTGTCCTAATATTTCCAGTTATTCAGAAATGTGGAACCTTCTTAAATTCAGTTTTAATTTTGAGCCAATTTATTTATCAGTTTTTAAAACAAACCAGCTACTAAACTGAGACTGAATTCAAGATTTTTCCCCAATTTTATGTGATGTTAAGTTAAGACAGGCTACGTCTAGATGGAATTCTGGACCTCTGGCATGTGTAGGACACACTACTTGAATTGTCTGCATAAAGTACATGCCCAAACCATACCTATATTAAATGCAAGGATTATTATATTACACATGCATATTAATTCATCTGTATTTACCTTTGGAAAAACTACATATTTCAAAATCCAAATGATTTGGGCATGAATAGACATCATCTTGAATATTTTGACTTGGGGCCAAATTTCATATCTGTGGTATTGTATTTTGCCCGTTTTGCTTTCCAACCGCAAACTTGTGGGGAAAAAAAACATAGCGGTCTCAGAATTTCACAGTAATCAAAACAGCAAATGATTTCTCCACAAAGTTGCAGTGATGTGTTATGTTCCTTAATCCTTAGTGGAAACATAATCACAGATCAACATGGAGCTCAATGACAGCAGATATTATACCAACAGCAGCTGTCAGCATAAAAAGGAACAAAGCCAAACCATACATTGTAGCCTACATTATTAAAGATAACAAATACCAGGACCCATGGAGTTGCTTCAGCATAATAAGTCTCAGGTGTATCTCATTCTCGCAGATAGACACAGTGCAACCCGATTATACCATTTATAAATAATAATCCTTATAATGCTTGCATTTGATATAGCGCTTTTTACGTCTTCTCGACGTCTCAAAGTGCTTCACAGAATATACTGTAAAGTGAATTGACTGTATATTTGGTGGGCGAAATATATTGTAGTATAACCACCACCCCCAAAATTGATCACTCACTCCATAGCTGTTTCTGGGACAATGCTGTGCATGACTGGCTGCCACATGTCATCCACATATACATATATATATATATGTATATAAACATATATATATGTATCCTTCAGGGTTCCTATATATCCCTTTTGTATTTAATTATATGGACCTACATTATATGGAAGTGCAGTAAATCTCTGCCTTCTGGTGCAGACCCACCGATTTCCTGGGCAGACTGGCTGGTTTCCTGAGAAACCAAAACCCCACCAGATAAAATGAGTCATTCACCCCAAGGCTATTTGTGGGATGCTGCTGTGTGGTAATTAGCTACCCTATTCCCCTTCAAACAGCCAATACACTTTATATTATATCCTGTGAAGCGCTTTCAAACGTCCTCCCAAGTTAAAGGAGTTATACCAAGTGCTCCGAGATGCTAACCCACATGAAAATTGTTGGTGTACCAAATGCGAGGATTATTATTATATTATTATTATTACAGTATGAAACCGTTTCCTCATAGTGCTATCCTTGACTTTCTGAAGGGGGTTTGGATGTGTCCCCTGCACAGCTGTGGAGTCGTGGTTGAATGCCCCCCCGCCCCCAACCCCAATTCACATTCCACACGCACATTCATATCAAGATCCACCTTCTAATGTGAGACTAATTTGTCAATATACAGTCACTGCACTTTACAGTTGATCCCAGTGAAGCACTTTGGGATGTCCCCCTAACGAAAAAGACGCTATACCAAACGTAAGGATAATTTATTTATCCACTAAATTGCAACTGTACATCACTACTCACACAGCACCATTAACACCACTTTCTGATTGCTGGGCTTCTTTTTGCTCAATTCATCACTGTTGTTCTGATTTCTGCCCAAAACTCAAGCGGTTATAGAACATTGTTTTTCTTGTATTTTGTTGAAACAGATCGCTAATGCTTTTGATACAGAATAAAACTCTGAGAACACACTCTGCAGTTCAGTGGGTGGACCTGGATACAGTTGAAACCAAAAACACAGGCTCTTTTTGTTAATTTTTCTAAAAGGAAATATTAATTGTGAAACAAAAATAATAAAAAAAAGGATAATAATCAAATGTAGAGCACATGTTAAAGCTTCAACCTTACAAAGGGTCTTTCCACGCGTTGTATTGATTGGCAAAGATTTAAACCAGCAGCTGAAAGTCCTTCAGCAAGTCATGAGAATCTTTATCAGATCCCTGCCATTAAGTCCAAAAAAGGTTGGGGTCCATGCAAGTGAGTTACTGCGCATAGTCAGCAAACACAGTTCAGTCAGAATGTGTAGTTCTCTCCTGGAAAACAGAACTTTCTGTAAAAAAAAGGAAAGAATGCAACCCTACAAGCATTTCCTTTTACACGGTAGACTAAACAAATGACTTGGCTGAATGAAAGACTGTAAATTAGCAGAGCTGTGTCCATCCTGACGTACATGGAACAGAGTTTAGATAATGAAAATAAGTGTTGTTAATGGCAATGAAACAGTTTACAATATCTTTCACCTTATTTCAGACTGAAGTCACAGGGTACTCTCTGTGCCATTAATTAACCTGTAGGATCAATTTGTTTTATCTTGGTTCTTCTTCTGTCAAGTAAAAATAAAAATAATCCTTGCATCCAACATAGCGCCTTTCACTTCGGGATGATGTCTCCCAGCACTATTGTAAAGTGGATTTGTAGGCAAACAAAGCAGCCCCCAAACAGCTGTGAAGTGAATGATCAACTTTACCAGAGGGATTTTTGGCCATGGCACTGGGAGAAACTCCGTTTTCAAAAAGCACCATTGGATCTTTAACGTCCACCTGGAGACCACAGTTTAACACCTCATCCAAACCACCAGCAAAGCAGTGCCCACAGCACCCCCCCACACTCCCCAGCCCCAGCACTGCGTTAGTGTCAGCCTAGCTGTGTGAATTCATATTGATACAACATTCAGGAGATACAATTTCAGTGGAGATCTCAGAACTCTGGAGGGCATCAAGTCAACCCTTTTTGAAATTCAAATAAATTTTAAATAAATAGCTTTTTAAAAAAATAATACAAATTTACATTTATATAACGCCTTTTACAAAGGTAGGACATCTCAGTAAATAACAGGCCTAAGCCTGTTCAGACACTCCAGACCCGGCAAAGAATTAGCATCAACACAGTCACTTCGGTCAGTGAGAGAGTTAACTGCTACCAACTCGGTAGGAATTGCAGCAATGATTCTCAGCGACCAACACAAAAAGGGAATAACCAAACTTCAAATTCGTCCTGAGGATTTCCGCAAAATAACTGGAGGGAAGTAAGCAAGTCTATTTCATATCTTTAATAAAATTAATCTTCAACAACAACAAAATCACAGGCACCATCTGCTGTTAGGACTAAAACACCCAAATGAATCCTCTGATTTTTAAAGCAAATTCTAACTTGACATCATTTGCTTCACACAACAGCAGGCAGTGTCTCTTCCGTAACGTTAGGAGGTGGCAAAAAAAACTCAAACGAAGCTTCAAAAGCATTCGCTTCCAACTTGGATTTTCTGGTGAGATGTGGGCATGGTGGAGGTGGGGGAAATGGACATTTCCACTCTTGAAACTATGTTGTGTTTTGGAACAGATTTAAAGGGCTTTACTGGAACCATGTGTTCCCACCTCATAATCTACAGGCTGCTCCCAAATCACAGGCTAAACCTATCCCAGGGGGGCTAGTAGAAACAAACAGCTACAACAAAAAATGTAAATGAATAAAATAAACACATACTGAAAAGGCACTGAACTGTGACAGTCTAACTTTAGCTTCTGAACACCCTCTGAGTCGACCCTGCACAAATTCCCCAGATCAGCACGAATATAAACACCAAGTCTATCACATTCAATGCAACCAAATAAAATTTCATTTTAAGATAACACTAATATAATCAAACAAGCAGGATTGACGATACAATGCTTGGTCACTTTTTTCTTCCGTTTCACTGTAATGCAGCAAGTCTTATGTTATGCACTCAGCAACGTTCCATTTAATTGCACGACAGCTAGTGGCAATGTTCATAATATGTTGACAGCTCTCAGTTTCACAAATACAAACAGTTAGATAGGCAATGCCATTGGAATCAAGGTACCTTTTATGGCAATTTTGCAGCATCTGGGTGCATGCCAAATCACATACGTCAAGATATATCTGTATTATTTGTTAATAAATGAAGGTTACAGAATAAAAATGAAAACTAATTAACAAAACTTGAACTGCAGTGGTTTGAACACTTCTTCATGGTATAATATTTGACAGCTTTCTAAGAGCATGTGCCTGTAGACCAGCCAACACTGCGGTCGCAAAGTGCTCTGAACACGTTATTGTCTGAAGTAGCTGAGAAACATCAATGGAACTAACTCACATGGAGAAAATTGCTGTAAACATGTCTTTTTAAATATCCCACCGGCAGATACCGTACTGATAAAGTCTGCTTCAATAGATTTGGAAAATGCAGATGGGGTAATAGATACCAATTGCTTTAACAAACATCTTCCATTTACAGACTATATTTACCGTACTATTTACCATCTACGGTTTCAGAATGTTAACGCCAATCGTCTTAAAAAATTGAGATACAATAACCAAACATGTTTGGGGAGGGGAAAAGGGGGGGAAAGGGGAGTGAGAGGAGCCACAACAAATGTGCAGACGTGCAAACGTGTTTTCACCAGAACAATTTGTTGCAATGCAATTTGTGTCACTAAATGGTAAATTTAAAAATACAGAAAAAAGTTTGCCAAATGCTTTTTTTCTTGAAATATGTCCTTTTGACCCTTACTCTTCCTTCCCAGACAAGAGCTCTATTCAATCAGCACCACAAAAGAAAAAAAATGCTTAAAACAGTATTTTACCATTCACAGTGCACTCCTTTTCTATTAGATCAGAATAATATTAACTTTCTTTCTCTATTTCTGACTTTTGGAATACATTTCCAATAGCGAGCACTGATGACATAACATGGAAGTGACTTTGAGGAGTTAAAGGCTATATGGGGTTGGGGGTGGTGGAAGAACTGCAATAACACAGAACATCAGATGAAATTATTGATGATCCATAGGCTAATTACGGTGTTGCTCACTTTCAATATCAGACTCAGAAAACCTTCCAAACAGGATATCCTCTTACTGTTTGAACTTTTTTGCTAAAATTGTCAAAAATAAGAATTCTATTATTAATTAGCTCGTAATTGTCAGAATATATTGTGAAAGAATGAAAAACCTTGCTCATTAAAGTTATAATTACACCTTTTTTAAAAAAAACTGTACAATTCAACATTATTTCCCATTCCCCAACAAAGGTCTATTTTGAAGTTGTGAGCTGAAGTTTCAGTGTGTAAAACAGGCACTCACCATCTGTTTACACCGTGTCTGTAACAATGCTGCTAAATGTAAAGGTGAATCACTAGCCCACTTGTGTGTCTGAGTGCCCCGTGAAAACTACTGGACCAGTGATGTAACCAAAATGCATCACCTTCTAAGATTGACAGCCAGCCCTACAGACCCAGCATTAGCAATTATAATAATAATAATAATAATAATAATCCTTCCATTTGATATAGCACTTTTCACGTCGGGAGGACGTCCCAAAGCGCTTCACAGAACACACTGTAAAGTGAATTGACTGTATATTTGTGGGCGAACGCGGCAGCCAATTGCGCACAGCAATGTCCCACAAACAGTCGTAGATTGAAAATGACCAATTTATTATTGTTTTTGTTTTTTTTGAGGGATTATTATTAGGCGTGTGGAGTAAGGAAACTTGCCCAAGGTTTCGCCCTGCCTGGAATTGAACTCAGGTCTCTCGCTTGCAAAGCGAGTGCTCTAACCACTGAGCTACAGGACTCCTTCTTAAAAAGAATTAAAACCTGCTGTAACTTCAGATACAGAAGATTTTTTTTTAAACCTTCCCCAGTGCAGAATGCTGTGGGAATGGTTGGTTATATTGCTTTCATATCACCAACTGTGTAGTGCACTCCAGCTGTTAAACTGATTCTCACAGTCCAGGTAATAGATACATATAGGTACTTAAATGAATAAAGAAGGTACTGGGATTAACTATGTCCTTCAATGCACCTGACCTGTGCTAAATGATGCAAGACTAAGAATTTATTTTATGATTAAATGAATAAATAATATTTATCTAATAAAAAAAATCCAGTTAACCGGCTCTTCACAAAATTAAACCAGGTTCCAACACACATGCTGTAACTTACACTGACTAAAAGATTTTATACTTACAGTTGTAATGAATACATTTGTTTATTGCTATGAAATGTAAAGTAGGAAATACAGTGCAGTACTGTACTCAATTATTTACCCAGTGTAAATACTGAACAGTATTTCCTTATGTCAATTCAGTTTAATATTTTTAAAACACATACATACTTTTAGAAATTTTATTTATACACATCAGTTCAACTGGCTAGAGATATTTTAATAGCTGTATAAAATCACAATGATGTTGATTTTAACTTCATTTCGGAAAAATTGTGTATATTTTGCTTGATTGCTTAAAATCGTCAGGAGGAGTTCCCAAGGCGCTATATCCTTTGTTCCTAATCCATCTCAATGTAAGACTATTTCTGCATAG
The DNA here is from genome assembly GCF_018977255.1 of Callorhinchus milii. Taxonomy (NCBI): domain Eukaryota; kingdom Metazoa; phylum Chordata; class Chondrichthyes; order Chimaeriformes; family Callorhinchidae; genus Callorhinchus; species Callorhinchus milii. The sequence goes on from NW_024704743.1 coordinate 29,459,235, forward strand.
TTTTGCTTAGATGTTTAGCATTTATGATATTACCAGCAATATTGGCAAGAAAGCATTATTTTGAGTTCAACAGCCTAAACACAATGAATTTACACAAGAGGAACAGAACAGTAAAGTTCACTTTACGCTGCTGTCAGTTGAGATTTCGAACAGTTAGCTCAGAAGCTCCTCCAAACCAGAAGTCACTGTTTAAATGAAACATATCACTCCTCTTTCTTCCCCCGTCCCAACCTCCCGACGCCCACCCCCAAAAAAATAAGAAGCTGAACAAACAACAGAAAAAAATAAGCCAAACAAAGAAAAGGATGCAAATCACAATTCTCAGTAATAGTTTAATTAAAAAAACAGTAGTAAAGGTGGGTAAAACATACTTTTTAAGATTTGTTACAGAATTCTTACTTTGGTAAAATTTCAAAAGCCCCCTGCGAGTTAAACTCTACTGAAAATTAATACACCATTACGGAAGCTAAAGTCATGAGGAAAGAAGACAACAAAACACCATTCATGTGCAAAGCTCATTACGTTCAATCATGCACCTAAAGTACAATTAGAATTCAATTCCACTGGAATTGCTCACTCCAAAGTAAAATGCACTAACAAAATTAAAACAAAATCTTTATTTAAAAATATAACACATCTGGCATGAGACAGGCTACCACAACTCTCACACAGCATATGTTTCTAAGTTTTGTTTACTTGAATAAAATCAGGCTTCTGTTAAGAATTTATTAAACTCTAATATAAAGCAGTTCAAATTTTTGAATTTTTTTTAAATAACATTCAGTTAACTTGTAAAAACTAAATTGGGCCATAAAATGTGCAAATGCACCATTAGGATTTCATGTGAAATTCTTAAAACCTAATAAAGTAATGAATGTGCAGTTTAGTCCAACACAAGGGCATCACTTTTTGTACGAAACCACTTTTTACTTGAGATAAATGTGGGGACTCAAACTGCAGTTTATATTGACAGAATTGTTGGTTTATATTCAATGAACAAAATAGTCTATGAAGAAGATGTAAAAAAAACCAAATTAATTTTAAAATGGAGCAATAAATTAGCTTTTACAAATTAATGTGACAATCTGGTTTCCTTTAGAATAAAAATAATCTTTGCATTGCACTTATTTTGAAAGAAAACACTTAAGAATTTTGAAGTTAAAACGTGCATACAAATTATTTTTTCATTAAAATAAAACAAAATTCAATCTATTAGTGCAAGCAAACTATTGATCTGTAAATATTTTAAACAAATGGAACAGGAGCAAAAACTCACATCGACCTTAAACATCTTTCAGAAACTCCTGGTCTGATTCTCAAACTGTTTATTACTCTTGTGCAGAGGTTTCCTGTGAAACTTAGTTCTGTGGTGATATTCTTTAAATGCAGTTTCAGGTTTTGCTTGGAGTTCTTTGTAAATTAGCCCACTGTTACGGAAAAAAATTATTTGTGTTGCCACAAAACGTCAGATCACTTCATGACAAGTATATTCCTTACTTTCAAACAGATCAAACTATAAATCATGGTTTTGTGACCTCCGCCCACGAAAATCCAGAGACTTAATTTCATTATTTGAGTTTGAGAATCTAATCTCATTGACGGCATTTTTCTAAAGGAAATAGAACACATTAAACTCTGCTCGAATTTTCAAAACCAAGAAGCGTCTGTCACGTGTGGATCTATAGCTGTTTTGCTAGAATGAAGCCTGTAATTTTGAATCTCTGGCATCATACTACAGTTGAGCTTAATTACAAACTTCTAGCTCACCTGTCTAGTCTACTCATTATGAAATGATGCAGAGAATTATTTAAAAAAGCAGATGCTCAGGGATTGATTACGGAGGCTTTTTATCAATTTTTGGGCATGTATCTGCACAAACAAGGCAGCCCACATATCGGCTTAATATCAACTTGGGACCGTGTGCACCGACAGAGTTCATTCCTCAACCCAGCGAGTGTTTTAAGTTCATGTTCTAAACTATTAGCATGGCACCAAAAAATAAGCTTCATATTATGAAATGTTCAGATGGTTACATTTTTTTCTCTAAAGAAATATACAAATGACAAAATGTTTAACTAGACTACAGCAACTCCAGGCATTCTGTGTAACGTACCAGAAATATTTCGCTACAGCATTTTGCTTCGATGCACTGCCACCTTTCCTCTTGTTGGTTCCAAGAATGATTTATTGCAAACTCTTGAAAGGAATGGGCTCGAGTTGGGCAGGAACAGTGGGCACATGTTTGAAGTGGCCTTTTCCACACCGTTTTTACACAGACTGATAGACTACTGTGCATACATCAGTCTCGCCACTGAAATTCTCAATGCAAAAATAACATCCACACAAAAATCTGGAGGAAAGAGTTAATTAGAGAGACTGTAATTTAAACGAGTCACAATTTGACTAATTTATGTCTAACAATATCAAACATCATGTTCTCAGGCCAAAGCACTTACAATGTGCAGTTTTGCTGAAAATATTTAAACTAGTCACAATTTGACTAATTTATATCTAACAATATCAAATGTCATGTTCTTGGGCCAAAGCACTTACAACATGCAATTTTTTGCTGAAAGCATGGGAACATTACATTAGATAAAGTGTCTAGTACCAGATTTAATTATGGCTGTAATATTGTGTACTTATGCAGTAGGATAGCTTCAAGCGATTATCCATAAAGATTTCCGTACTCTCTTAAAAATATCTATACTTACGTCAGAATCTACCAGGTGACAATATTACCTTGACTGCATCACTTGCATGTGAGTGCACACATTTAGCTACATTAAATCTTATTTATTTTAAAACAAAGTTTGTATCTTACGGAAAAATATGAACAAACCTTTTCGTTCAGGATCAGAAAAGCACTAAGAGAAATTGCTTCGCCAAGTTTAACACACATATGGACAAAACGCATTTGTATTATATCACTCTTGGAGCCAACAAAAGAAAAGATGGCAGTGCATCAAAGCAAAATGCTGTAGTGAAGTATTTCTGGAGTTGCCAGTTAAACATAACAATGGCCACACCTGATGCACAGATCAATCCACTTTTGAATAAACTGGTAAAAGCCAATTGCTAGCTGAATGCTTCCATGTTGTAAGCATATTCATATCAAGTCCCAATTTGTTCCAGTCTCAGTCAATCTCAATATGTACATTTTGGCTGAAGGCAAATCTGGTTATAGGTTGACTTTTCTTCACAGCTGGTCTGCACTGTGTACCTGGAATCCACATTTGCCTACAAAATACACAGTCACTAGACTTTACAGTATATACCATGAAGCGCTTTAAGATGTTCTCCTGAAGTGAGAAGTGCTCTACCAAATACAAGGCTTAACATTATTCTTATTATTCATCCAATCTATTTTCCAAATACATGACTTACTTTTAACTCTGGTGATACGATTTATGAATTTCTTTTTCCACTGCAAACGTCTGAACTATATTTTTATAATTTTAGTGCAGATCGATACCTTTTTTTAAAAAAAGCATTGTAAACATCAGAATTTATTTTAAAAAAGGAAAAATTGGCCAATTCCTGTTTTGCTTCAAATTTCAAACAATTTCTCAGTCCACAAGAATATCTGTATTATAGCTAAATAATGTGTCAATGGACTGAAATTTGAGGTTAGTCTATTGTTTTATTCAAAGTAGCTCCTCACCGAAGGAAACCAACTCTCTAAATATCATTGCTTTTGGCTATGTATCAAATGTTGTGTCAATCCTTACCATTGTGCTCAGTGACACATTATGATCCTCCACTAACAGTCAACATCAGATTCAAAAATTCACCTTCATCTATAGCTACATTTGATCTGCAACACAGAAAATAAACTTAAATGCTGGATTCTATCCAAGTAGTGACAACAAAAAAACTGTACTGCAATTCAGTTGAACTAAACAGTTGCTCACAAAGCAAAATGCATATCCTTTAGATACATGAATAGGTTAATGAAACCACCTGTGAAAAAACATAATTTCACTTTAATACCACAAACAGCGTTCAATAACATGATACATGATTTCCAAGTAGCCACTTTGAACAGTTAGACCCATGCTCTGAATCAGCAGTTCATAATAATAATCCTTGCATTTGATATAGTGCCTTATCACTTCTTCACAGAGTATACTGTGGGCGAAATGCAGCAGACAATTACAAAACAGCCAAATATACAGACTGAAAACCAGTTCTGCTCTTTCGTCGTTACAATGGAGAGGACAGAGAGCAGCGTTTCTGAAAAGTTGGCAAATTTGTGCGAGACAGGCTGAACATGCCTCCCTGATTCATGGGCTGATATTTTCATTTTAATCTTGCTTGACTGAAAACGTACGCACACTGGCCAAACCATACCGTAATCTGAGGCAGCCCAGCATTTTCAGTAACAGAACGTTCCACAACTATTTCCTATAAATAGTTTATCTTGCCAATTTGTCTTGGAATAAAAAGGAGATTTTCTGCTGTTAAGCTCAATTATAAACTACCATCATATCTCCAGCTGAATACTTTGCCATACCTTGGGGATAGGAGGGTGTGTGCCTGCAACCGAAGAAACAAAAATACAGATATATTTCCGCACAGAAAGATGCAACTTGTTCTATTATGTCTGTTCCTTTGCACATAAAATACAGCCCAAGCACAGGATTCACACCGCTCAACCTCTGGGTGCACACAGCCCAAACACAGGGTCAACCCAGGCCAAATCCAGGGTTAAAACAGGCCAAACCAGCCCAAATCAGGATGAGGGTCATCACAGCCTCACATCAGGGTCAGCATAATGCTGCAGAAGTTCTCTGAGATGCTACCCCATGTGAAGTGTGCTATATAAATGCAAGTTGCTGTTGTTGCAGAATTGCAAGTGTTCTCTTTATTCCATTTCACCTTCAAGTTATCAGTCCAGGCTGTCCGGCCTATCCCATTTGCTGCCAGGATTAGCCCATATTGAGGATGAAATTGATGTAGACTAACACAGCAGCATCTGCATACAAATACTGTACAGCACACGTACAGTGGGCAAAGATTCTCAACACAGTGTGGCACACTGCCGCCATCTGTCTATTCAATAGAGAAACTGCAATGGAAACTCACCATTCAGGGCAATCAATAGAATGGCCCAATTTGCCCTCATTTGTGAGACTGGGATTTTGGTCACCATTAGTTTTAAAAGGGAAAATAAACCTACACAGACCATGGAAAAGTGACCTGAACAATATGTTGCCCTCATTACTTAGGTGTCCATAAATTGAGTTTTGAACTCAACTGTACTACAATTCTGTGACAATATTGAACCCACCAAATACTTACATTTGATACAGCGCCTTTCATGTCGGGAGGACATCTCCAAGCGCTTTGCAAGATATACTTTAAAGTGCAGTGACTGTGTCTTTTTAAGGTGAAAAATACCAGTTATATGTATGTGAAAAAAAGCATGTTTTTAGTCTTAAGATTAACTGTTTGTCGGTTTCTTCACAAATGTTTTACAATGCTGCCCAGTCTCTCTGAAACATTACTTAATTTAAATGCTGATAAGTCCACACTTTCTTTGAGATTGCTTCCTCGAGACTAGTCTAGAAGACTGTTATTCCAGTCCGTGCTCAAACCATGCCTAGACAAATGGAATGAAAACCTCCCACTGTCAATGACATGTAACAGTACTAAATAGGTCTGGCCAATCTCATTCCAGTTCCTAAGGACATGAGTCTATACCAGAAAAATGCCCTCAATATTCAGCAGTGAACAAGTCAGTGAAGACATGTTGAGGTTCTAAAAAGGACTGTGTGGGAAATGGGATGACGGGAGAGCGTGTGAGGAAAAGAGGGGTTGGGTTTTCTGTTGCATTAAACCATAACTGACACTGTAAGTGTTTGATGCGATTATTGACTACAGGTCTTCTTTCCTTTAACCCTCACCCACACATATACTCACCCACATACATACGCACCCATGAACATACAAATGGATGTGTCTGACTTGAGCAGCTTCCACTGTACTCACACGTGGGTTTACACAAACATGCACATGAATGCATGTGTGCACACGCACACACCACACAAGCTATTTTAAAACCAATTTAGAAAGGATTTTAAAAGGAAAATTGTGACTGGCAATTTTTTTAAAAATTGAACTAAAGAAGACAGGGGTTCAGCTTGGCTCTTCACTGGCTTCCCCATCCCCCAGAGGATCGAGTTTAAAATCTTTGTCCTCACCTTTAAAGTGTCTTGGGACATCATCCAAATGTGAAAGGTGCTATATGAATGCAATTTGTTGTTGTTCTTCAAACTCAGGCATTTAAAAAAAAACAGTTCTACAACCCGCTGTCAAAACCATATACATTTTAAATACGATCAGCTTCAGGGAGTGCTTGTTGTTCTCCTGTTTACACAAGATTCTGGCCTTACACAACATGTGAGTATTGTTCAGAAATGTGACCGTGATTCCTTTATACAGCATCAATCATCACTCACGTTTACTTAGGAGTTCCCGTTCTAAACAAACCATCATGAAATTACTATTTCTTACTATTTAAAAGAAGAAATTGCATTGCATTGAGCTGCTGGGCCTCAGGAAAAGCGTTGGACTTGAAGGCAGCTGAATACACATTTAGAAACATTTTTCACTTGATGTAGGTGGCATATATTGTGGGGTGAAAACTGCAATGTGTGATATATTAATTAACACATCGTTGTAAAAAGCACCATTCAGTGTGTTAATTATCGACTGGTCTGTGGGTGTGCTGAAAACGATCCCTACACTTCCCAAGTCGATTCACAATGATTGTCCCCAAAGATTCTGACTTACAGATTGTGGTATTCGACAGCCACGAGTAGGATACAGATTCATCTGAACAAAAATAAATTAGACATGAATCAGTATCCCTCTAACTTGCAATGATGATCCACAAGCCATAAGTCTAACATGTGATGCTCGTAACTTCTGCGTTTAACCAATGTGAACAGTGATGGAATAGAATATGGGACTTCAACCCACAACCTTCTGACTCAGAGGCTAGAGAACTACCACTAAGCCAGGCTGACGCAATTTTTTTCCAACAATATGTTCATCAACACATCACATTTTGTAATTTTCAGCCTTGGCATACCATACAGCATATCAAGGCCTATTTTATTTAATGATACCATATAATGAAACTACACTGCAAAATCGTTTCACTTTTCATTCCACTTATGTTTCTACTAGAAGCATGCAACACGTTCTGTCAAATGCAAGAATTATTAGTATTATGTTACATTTGAAACAGCACAACAAGTCAGTAAAGTGTTTAAATTACAGGTTAGATTATACAAGTTCACTAGACTGCTCAGAGGTTACAGGACACAGGAATGTGTACCTGATTACAGCTGAAAATCAAAAATCAAATCAAAAATTACATTTGTATAATGAAAAGTGCAAGTTTGTCGCTAGAGCATTGGGAGCATTTGAAAATGCAAACTGAAATAGTCTAATTTCTATAAATAAAAGCAAAACAATATGGAACTGCTCATTTTGTTTGATCAGCTGGGTCTCTGGCACTTGCAGAAACCCATCACCATGTTTAAGAGCATCCAAAGCAGATTGAGAGTTCCATATATGTATGACACCTGCACATGGAAATTCCTGTATCTGGAATTGAATGTGCACTCTCTCCCTGGAGGGACGCACCTTGTTTACTTAACTCTGTGAAGTATTAAGTGCTGGTTGGCAAGAGCCAAATCTTGGGGACCCCAGAGTATGCATCAGGGTACTTTCTGCTGGAGTCTAACCAGCTAAAACCACACAGCTTGCATTAAAGCACTGTCTGACAAGCTTCCTGACAAGCTAGGACCACCCTACTCCACCATACAGGATCTGAATGGGAAGAATCTTTGTTCCTAGTGACTGGTCTGGATCCTCCAAGTCCTGCCAATGAGGCAGCCTGGCTGTGCCAGGAACCAGGAACCAGACTGCAGAGACTACCTCGAAGGATTGACTCAATTCTCACATTACGTTACCAAGCACATCTTGGAGCCAGCTCAACTTCAAGGATAACCTGCTTCCCAGGTGAGCAGCATTGCTCACTAGGAAATCTGGAAATGCTTGAGAAAAAAAGATTTCACCAATCATATAGATACCTAGAAAAGAGTGGAAAAAAGGCTAGAGGCCCATTAAATACAGACCATATTACAAATAAAATTCTAAGTTTGGGTTTAAACTCAAACATTAGAAGAGCAGAATTTGCCAAGCTTCTTATGTCACACATAATTGCAATACTTCTATTTTTATTCAACACTTTTCTCTAATTTACACACTTTGTAAACTGATTCCTTCCCATTCCATAAACCATACCCAGAGTCCCCCCTAAACACCCACAGCCCCTCCTACACAACATACACACACAGCACCTCTTACACACGCACGCACACAGCCCTTCCTACATGATACACTCGCACAATGACCATATACGTTCATGCTGATCATGAGTCTCTTGGGCAGGGACAAATGTTAGATGTGAATTATAACATATTTATAAGGGACAAGAAAGGAGAAGACAAAGAGAAGCGTGGCCTCATTATTCCCCAGATGTGCCATAAATGAATAAATCGTCTGCACCAACTTATACCTTAGCACTTACTCCCAGCAGAACCAAATCAACCTCCAGCTGTGCTAATGGTAAAACATTCAAATAGACCTCTGCTTAACGTGCAACTGAGAATTCTCGTCATCGGTGCACAAGGTTTTAAAATATAGGTAGTGAAAGATAAATTTCGCACTTCACAATGACGTGTGTTTATATTTCTGTGAAAGTTATGCTCCTACAGTACTGTAATCGTATTTGTAAGAATCAATTACATCTTCATGTGTTTCCTACAGGAAACCAGGCCAACTTCCTATTATTTTATTTTCCTTACTCTCAGAAATGGCTCATTTTTAATGGTCTGAAAGTGAGAGAGATACACAGAGAACTGCATATTCTTGGGGTTGGCAGCCAACATAAACATATACATGTAAAAATATTGAAGACAAACAATCCAATTAATGAAACACAAAGAACAGCTCACAAGCTTAAAACTGTCCCAATTCACTCAACAAATACAAATAGTGGTGCATAACATACTGAAAGAATCACAAAAAGGGATTGGTATTATTCATGCAATCAATCATTTCAGATGTGACCTCCAGTACAAAATGAAAAGTGCAGGATGCTACTGAATTGAAAGAACTTCATTATATTGGCTGACCAGCAACAACAGGCTGCACTCCAACCCTTGAAGGATGGGTACAGAACAAAACAAAATTTACATTTGTAAAGCACCTTTCATGTCGGGTGGGCGCCCCAAGGCACTGAACAGTCGGGGATCAGGACCCAAGCGTGTGGGGGCAGGGTTGGGATGAGGGAGGGCAGAGGGGTAGGAGGCCAGCTGAAGACGAGGTCGAAAAGCAGGGTGTTGAGTCTTGCCTTGAAGGAGGCAAAAGAGGGAGCAAGGCGAAGGGATTGTGGGATGGAGTTCCAAAGGGTGTGGGCGGACGTTGTTAGCTCGGTCGCCGATGGTAGGACGGGTCGGGCGGGAGACATGGAGCAGGCCGGAGCCTGCTGAACAGAGGGAGCGGACAGATTGATAGGGGGTCAGCAGGTCAGAGATGTAGGAGAGGTCAAGGCCATGAAGGGCCTTGAAAGTGAGGACAAAGATTTTGAATTCTATCCTCTGAGGGATGGTGAGCCAGTGGGGCCAGGTGAAGGTGGAGGTGATGCAACAAGCAGCAGAAAATAAGAAAATTAGGTAAAACAAATCAAGATTGAGCAAGTGTAAAAAAGGGTATTTGAGAACTGGTTACACATTTCTCACTCCACTTTATAGTATATCCTCTTGTATCCAGAAACATCCTCCTAATGTGAAAGGTACTGTGCCAAATGTAAGAATTATTATTATTCAACCAACCACGATGAATGCCGACTGCCCACCGTTCTCCTGATGCAGACCTTCTAAATAATATATAATTTCAATAGTGTTTCCATTTTTCCCTCAGGTGCCTTCTCGACTTCCTAAGCAGCCTCCTCAGCCAAGAGACCATGATAGGCTTCTCTCTGGTCGATGTTCAGTGTTTCAAGCTCTCCAAAATGCTACCCTGCATGAAGAGTGCTATATAAATGCGAGCTGTTGTTGTTCAAATAGCAACAGTTTGGGAAATGAATGAGTTGCTTCGCCCCCCCCAATTCTCAACTCATTGAGGGATACAAGCAATAAGCCAGCCAGATGTTTGTCACAAGGGCAATAAAAAAATAAGTATTGAGAACTGCTATGAGCTGCTGAAGACAAACATTTAGAAAGGGAGTTCTGCCGGCAATAGAGAGAGAGAAAAGAGGAAGCCATAAAACTGAGATTAAGAGAGATTTCAGTACTCCAGAAATTAAAGTATCAAACCAGGAGTAAATAGAAATGGGCAAAGAAAGTGTAAACAATTTCTTAGAAGTAATTAGTGGCTAAATACAGCATGAACATAACATGTGAAGTGCAGTACTGAGGGAGATGCTAGATTAGATTTAGTGTTCAGCAATCCAAAAGAATGAATTAGTCAACTGGAAGGAAATAACTATTTGTGGTGTACTATTCGTTGTACAGCCAATTTGACATTATAATTAAACCCGAAGCCAAATTTCTAGTTGTGCAAGAGCTCGGAGAACTCTTGGCAGGATTAAGTGGGAAAGAGAATTCATGAGTTTCCACATGGCTCAGTTGGTAAAACCACCATCTGGTGTGAAACAGATCTGCAGACTAAGGAGGTCGCAGGTGAGGTCTCCAGTCTGTGCTGTGCTACCTAACCTCAACCAGGAGAGCAGCAACTGGCCTCAGCCCAACTGTGGTATGGAAGGAGAAAAGCAGGGTTGCTGTTCTCGATTACTATCCAGTGAATCCTGCAGCACATCATACAGCTTAGGTAGGAGTTCTGGATGTTTGAATTCAACTGCTCTGGCAATGTAACTTTTTCACTTTGTTTATGTGAACAGCCACTATCACCCCCACCTTGAAGAAACCTTCCCTTGACCCATCACAGCTATCCAGCTACCGGCCCATCTCCCACCTCCCTTTTCTGTCTAAGGTCCTTGAGAGAGCCGTCGCCACCCAGCTTCGTTTTTTCCTCTCCTCTCACTTCCCTCTATGAGCCCCTCCAATCGAGTTTCCATGCTGCCCACAGCACAGAAACTGCTCTGGTCAAGGTCACAAACATCATCCTGACCATGTGTGACCAGGGCTTCCTCTGCCTCCTCGTCCTCTCCGCTGCCTTTGACACCATGGACCACTCAATCCTCCTCCACCACCTCTCTTCCCACTTCAACCTTCAAGGTTTTGTCCTTGACTGGTTCAGGTCCTACCTTTCACACCGCCTCCACTTCGTCTCGGCAAGCAGCTTCTCCTCCAGTCCCCACATGTCTCGTTCGGCGTTCCTCAGGGCTCTGCCCCCGGTCCCCTCCTCTTCACCCTCTACATGCTCCTCCTTGGTGACATCATCCGCAGACATGGGGTAAATTTCCACACGTATGCGGATGACACCCAACTCTATCTCTCTGACTCCACCCTGAACTCCAGGACTACTGACGTCCTGACCGACTGCCTATCTGACATCAAGTCCTGGACAAGGGAGAACTTTCTCCAACTGAACGTCAGCAAGACCGAGGCCCTCCTGATTAGCTCGTGCTGGCACCTCCACACCTCAGGCGCTGGCAACATCAGCCTCCACGGCTGCAAACTCAATATAATTAAGCCAGTCAGGAACCTGGGTGTCTTGTTTGTCCCTGAACTGTCCTTTCTCCCCCACATCCGCACTATGACCGGCACTGCCTACACCACCTCCGCAACATTGGCAGACTCCGCTACTGCCTCATCCCTCAGGCTGCCGAAACCTTCACCCACGCATTCGTCTTATCAAGGCTCGATTATGCAAACTCCCTCCTCATCGGCCTTCCCAACTCTTCCCTTCACAAGCTGCAGATCATCCAAAACTCTGCAGCTTGTGTACTTTCGCGCACCAGGGGCTCCACTCCCACCCTCGCCCGATCCACTGGCTCCCCATTCCTCAGTGGATCGAATTCAAGATCCTCGTCCTCACTTTAAAGACCATCCATGGCCTTTCCCCCTCCTACCTCTCTGACCTGCTGACTCCCTACCAACCTGCTCGCACCCTCCGTTCAGCGGACTCCGGCCTGCTCCATGTCTCCTGCCTGACCCGCCCTATCATCGGTGACCGGGCTTTCAGCCTCTCTTCCCCCACACTCTGGAACTCCATCGCACAGTCCCTTCGCCTCACTTCCTCCCTTGTCTCCTTCAAGGCTGGTCTCAAGACCCTCCTCTTCGATCGTGCCTTCAGTCACCTTCCCACCTCTCTGCCTTCCCCTAACCCTCCCCCAACACTCCCCCATGCTCAGGTCCTGACCCCTGACTGTCCAGCGCCTTGGGACGTCCTCCTGTCGTGAAAGACGCTCTATAAATGTAATTTTGTTATTGTTTATCACTGCCTCACACTGGTTGGACATGGTGAGTGATGACTCAACTGACACACCGAGATTTTTCTCAATTTCCCTGTTGGCATGTTCTACACCAATCGGGGACTGAAAAACAGTATTTTTCAGTCACAATTTACTAGAACAGGAAACTGACTGAATGTAGTTGGTTTCCTGAAATCTCTCACTGAAAGTCTGCTTCCACATTAGCAGATTTCAGCAAAAAGAGTCAGGTCAGAAATCCAAGATGGTAGTCCATGGCAGCCATGGGATTAACTGTGCAAACAGCACTGATTGGAAGGGGAGAAGACCACTGGCATTTTATTGAGATAAGAGAAACATGTAGCAATTCACAAATATAGTAGCTTGCATTTTATATAATGCCATTCACATGCGGGTAGCATCTCAGAGCTTAGTCTTCCATGTTTGGTCTTCAGGTGCGATCTGAAGATGGGTGAGGAGACAAGTGTCGGCGCCTGAGGTGCGGAGGCGCTGACGCGAACCAATCAGGAGGGCCTCGGTTTTTCGCACGTTGAGCTGAAGAAAGTTGTCTCTCGTCCAGGACTCAATGTCGGACAGACAGGCTGTCAGGACATCGGTGGTCGTGGAGTTGAGAGTAGAGGAGGAAAGGTAGAGTTGGGTGTCATCCGCATACATGTGGAAGTTAACTCCATGTCTGCGGATGATGTCACCAAGGGGGAGCATGTAGAGGGTGAAGAGGAGGGGACCGAGGACAGAGCCCTGAGGGACTCCACATGAGACAGTACGGGGGGTGGAGGAGAAGCCATTCGTCGAGACAAAGTGAAGACGGTGAGAAAGGTACGACCTAAACCACTCAAGGACAGTGCCTTGAAGGTTGAGGTGGGAGGACCTAAACCCCAAGAAATGTGCATCAAACACAGATAATTATTAGGAAATTAAATGCTCTAACTCTGAACGCTGAAGTTAAGGACTGAGCAACAATTGAACTGTTCACATGATTTTCAGGGTCTGACATACTTGAATTTATCTGGAATCATAGAAATCTACAATACAGTAGGGGGCCATTGACTCATTGTATTCTGGTGGTATTTGTAATGTCCAATGAAACCCAAATCCCAATTCCCCATTATTTCACTGTAACCTTTAATACCCTTCCTCCCCATGTCACTATGTAATTTGCTTGTTGATCTATATACAATATCAACAACGTAATTCTACTCCCTGAATATGGAAAATATTGAAATCAATTTTGTAATTTGACCTCTTTTTTTACGAAGCAATTGGTCAGCATCAGCCAACAGGGGCTTTTTCAGAGCACAGTTGATTCCTGGACCTGCACATCTGGCTCAGATACCCAGCCTTACACCACCCACTGCAGTTTCAATCCAGCAGAAACAATGGAGAGGATGCACATTACAGCCCACATTGCTCATTGTTTCAACAACATAAATCTTCTCAAAACAGGGCTTACACAAGTGCCAATTACAAAACCAGAATTAAAGGGTTGAAAAAGTAAAAAATGATAGGTTACACTAGTTTTTTTTCCTCTTTCTGACTTTCAGATTTATTACCATTTTAATACCAGAAGAGCTTTTATTTACCATTCAGCTTCATTTTCTGTGTGTGTCCATCAGCACTGTTATTCAGAAAACTGCTCAATTTTCCCAAACAACAACAAATTACATTTGTATTGGACCTTTCACATCAGGAGGACGTCCCAAATACTATACACCTATCTAATACAGGTAGATGTAGATGTATGTACATGTAGATTCCACCATGTTTAGGTACGTAATGCATGGGATATTAACTTCAGGTCAAAGTGACTTACTTTTACATGACTCTGCGCACCCAGGTTGTAGATTTCAGTTGGCTTCACTGCATTGATGATTTTCACCAGGCACATACTGTCAGTAAGGTCTCCGTAGTGCAGTTTCATATCTGCAAACCAAAAGGCCAGGTTAGTACATAATGCATGTACAATGGGAGTCAGGTCATAATAGTCAATGTTACAATGTTTGTATTGTTTCTTTTAAAAATCAACGAATAGCCATTGCATAAAACGCAAACGAGTCCATTCCAAGAACATTAAAGAAACAATACATTAAAGCTAAACCATATCCAAAAACCTGAAGGCTGCCAAGTTTCCAGTTTGTGCTGTGTTAGTTGGGGCAACTACATGAGTGCTGTATTAGCCTCAACACCCCGCTGGTCCGGAGGGTGGGGAGATCCACCAATGTTCCTACTTCTGATTATGATCTGTATGGCCAGCTGGAAAACTCATTCATGTAGATAGGAGCTGCTCAGCGGCAATGCTTTGCAAGGTTGAATAAAGCTAATGGTAATCTCAAGACTCATGCATGAAGAAATGACACTTAGACGAGACAAAAGAAGCAAGCCGGCTTCCAAGGGACTGTACCGCAGAGTGAATGAGCCATGTCACGAGATGCAAAAGCAAAGAGAAGGTTGGAGGGTGGAGGGGAAACATGCAGCTCCTATGTCTGGAAGGCTCTTCAAGTATGTATCTCTCCGATAGACGTAAAATCAACCTTAACACCACTTCTTCTCAATCAATCTGTTTTTTTCCCCTGATTTTATTTGAATCATGGAATGCAGTACTCGTCACCTCACTTTTTAATTTTAACATCTATAATATCTTAGAAAGTCAGTAATACAACCTTCATATTTATTTCCAAACTTCACAATGGAACACACAATATACTCCAATACAAATGGAATTCAACATGCTGGTTGTGGCAAACTGTTACCCAATACTAGTAACACAACCAGCCCAAAGGAAATGAAAAAGTGCACGTATTCATAGATGTGACTAATCAACTTGGAGAGAGGGTTAGTGGGAGTCCATAAATTATAAAGTTACGTATTGGTGCGTTTGGAATTTCCCAGCGATGTATTAGAGATAAGCTTTTCCATAAATCTGCAAAGGTGACATTACAATATTATTCAGCATTGCATGGGCATTCTGGAATGTACACTGAAACAGCAAGGGGAATTCCTCAAAAGTTTGTAAAACAAAATGTTCAGTTAAAATTTATAATAATCCTTGCATTTGACATAGGGCCTTTCACATCTCAAAGTGCTTCCTGTGCTGTGGCTTGTGTATTTTGTTGACAAACTAGGCTGTTGATTTGTGTACAGCAATGTTTGATAAACAACCATGAAGTAAATGATATTTATTTGGGGGATTGTTGGCCAGGACACCACAAAAAACTTCCTTCTTGTTTCAAAACATGCCATGGGATCTTTATCATCCATCTGAACAGGCAGACAGGACCTTGTGTAATGTCTCATCTGAAGGACAGCACCTCTGACAATGCAGCAAATTCCACAAATAAACAACACAAAAATTAGTAGATATCAGAAGAGAATCCGAAGAGGAAACTGATAATAGTCCATGGCTGAACTGAAAATCCAAGCTGGTTGGGGCAGAACAAGAATCAGATGAGGGGTTTGCTAGAATCTGCATCTTATCCCAGGTATTAGCTTTAGCTTGGTCAAAACATCTCGCTGACCGCTGCCTATCCTCTCCCGCCCCTTCACAAGTCCTTTGTGCTCATTTACAATAATATTGCCTCTCTTGAAGTCCCCTTGCTTTCCCCGCTCTCTGAAAACCACAAAGGTCTGCAGCTCTCACTAAATTCAAATGCAAACTCTAACACATTTTCTGCACTTCATTTGCCAGTTTTCTCTTTTGTGTTTCTCTTTTCCTTTTGCTCTATGTCCATTTAGATCTCACTATTTGAAATAACAATTTTAAGTCCAAATGGATGGGAGAGGAAGACCAGATGATGAAGGAAGCACCCATTCAGTCGCCTGACCATCTCACACCCAATGCCATCCATAGTCTGCTCCGAGACGGATGCCTGGATCGGAAGGCCGGAGATAGAGGTAGCATTCAGGATTGAAGAAAGATTCGGAGTCTAAGATAATTGATAAAGATACAGGTTGGCTGAAATTCAGATTAAGATCCTCATGGATTGAGAAGCAAAATTATACTTTATTACCTGCTCCAAATCACTCGCCTTTATTCACAGAACTCCACTGCCCAGCAGGGAGGCCTCAGAGTGCAGACTACTCTCCCAAGTTCATTAGCCTACTCAGAAAGTTTATTTGTACACTGCAACACAATTATAGTAGTGTTTGGTATCCACCTACACTACTCGCCGAACTGGTGCGCAAACTTGGCATCCAGCTCCCCCATTTTCCTTTCTCTCTCA
The DNA here is from genome assembly GCF_018977255.1 of Callorhinchus milii. Taxonomy (NCBI): domain Eukaryota; kingdom Metazoa; phylum Chordata; class Chondrichthyes; order Chimaeriformes; family Callorhinchidae; genus Callorhinchus; species Callorhinchus milii. The sequence goes on from NW_024704743.1 coordinate 29,475,927, forward strand.
CATCCAGTACTTCACTAAGACTGCTTTTCTTCACCTCCGCCACAATTTCACACCCAAAGCCATTCATGCTTTTGTCACATCCCGCTTAAACTTGCATGCCTCACTTATCTTCCTAGTTCCAGCATTCACAAGTTGCAACTCATCCAATAGTCTGCCAGCTGCATCCTCTGCTGCACCATATCCTGAAAGCTCATCACCCCAGTCCTCTCCCATCACTCCAGTTCTCTCCCATCACTCCAGTTCTCTCCCATCACTCCAGTCCTCATCAGTTTCCACTGGCCTCCCAAGTTCCCAGCAGATCAATTTCAAAGCTCCATACCTTGATCTACCAATCCATCTACTACCTGGAACTACATTATCTCACTGATCTCTTACCCTACTCCTCTGGTTACCCCCACTGCTCAGCTAACTTGGCCTTGCTGTGATCCTGGGTTACCAAGTGAACACCGGTGTCATTTCCTACTTCTGCACATATGCAAATTAGGAAGTGATGTTGACGGAGACCTAATAACCTAGATTTGTCCATTTCAGTGTGAAAATCCAGCTGGTATAGTGAATGGGGTCCACAGTGCAACCATATTATAAGCGAATTTGTGCTCTAATGAAGCACATCACTTCAGAGCTGCACTGTATTTGTTTTTAAAGTTTAAAAGTTCAGTGAACAACAACTCCACTTAAAGAGCACCTTTCACATAGGATGAATGTTTTGCGGCACTTAAATTGTCAGCTGCTATACAACTGGAGTCACCCTGTAGCAATTCAGATTGATATCAGTCCAAAACCACCGGCTGGAGGCAATTTCAGGAGAGGAATTCAAATCAATGCCAATTAAGTCAGAGTAACATTATGCTGTATGTTAATTCTAATATGGAAACCACATCAATTTGACACAAACTGACACATCCTCATGATAGTAGCATAAAAGTTTGATTACAATAAACAAAAGAAACTCTAATAATAATGATCTTTAACAAGTTATATTTTTGCAATCTGCATTACACTTTCCCAACACCAAATCAATTGAAAAGTCCAATAACTTAACAAACCTCTAGTGACTACGCAACTTTCTAATTCTCAACGCAGGAGAAAATGGGAATTCATCTTGTTTCCACTATTATACACAGAGATATTTGAAATGTAGGCTAAGGCTTTGGGTTGAGGCTAATTGCACATGTACTAATACAAGACATTTTGGGTGATTTTCAGAACATGCGTCTGATAAAAAGCTTCTCGGAATAGTCATAACCAGAATATTTCAAAATACCCTCCCATAAAGCAATTTGATCACTATTTTTGTAATCCTGCTGTCTAATATGCAACAGCAGGAAAAAGATTTATGTCTAGCAAATCCTGCATAACAACTCTCAGGAGCCCTGCTCAGTTGTTGATCTCAGTTCCAATTTCTGTGAAGCCAGATTTCAGCTAAAGGAGGTTCCTGGCACCAATGAGGGTTGGCCCCTGACACATCCGGATACCTGCAGGATTCGATAGTTAAAAATACTTTTGCAACTTGGACCCCACTGTGCTTCACACCAGATATTAGTACTTATTTAATGCCCATTTGTAACTCGCTTATGGCCAACATATGCTTTTCGATTTTGAGACCACCCACAATGACTCTTTAGGTCAAAGTTCACCTTAGATCTTGAACACTCAGAAGCATCTTGATCAATTCACAAGTACAATGTTAGTGCATTTGTAGGTTTCAATAAACTGCACTTCAGACAGGATAAACCAACTGTGATTCTTTTGGGGCTTGAACAGTACAGTTTCTCATCTGTGTAACAGATTAAGTAAATTTTACAAAATATGCATAACAATTTGATTGGGAATAAGTAGGCTACTTTTTCCCCACCTCCATGTGTGCAGTGTTAAACTTCACTCTAGTCAGAATCATTACTGAGTGCATCTGGATCACCACAATTAGCCATAAAAAGTTAACATTGAAATCTATTCTAACAAAATAATAACCCAGTTTTATTGCCAGATTATCGTGGCTAAAAGAGGTACACTTATAAATCCAAACAGTAAAAGAAAACGCCGTTCAAACACAGTCATAAAGCCAAACCGGGTGTTTGTTTTGAGATTCAGAAAATCAATTTTCTTCCTGATGCACTCAGAAGACAGGAAGAAAAAGTTGGAATAGAACAGAATGGTAAATCTGGCCCAAAAACAGCATGTAGGCAAAGAGGAAAGTGTCAGCCATGTATGGACACAAACTTACTTCCTTCTGTGTGTGTATGTGGATTCTTGTATAAATGCTCGATACGCCCAGTGTTGAAAGAACTGGATCGACGTACAATACCATGCACCTGCGTAGAAAAATGCAAAAAAGCATGTTAAATACAGCCATCATTCAGTTACTACCATTAGCAGACCTAAAAAAAGAACATCCAAAGGGTGAAATCTGCAGAAGGAATCCAACACAACAACTCCAACTGGACTGATAAATCACTACCACTATCCAAAAAAACATGCGGTCTGCCGTGAAACAGCTCACCTCCTGATACAAAACAAATAGCATGAGTGGGGGCAGAAAGGCTGAAGTCCCAACTGCGGATGATATAACACGTATATAATGAATATAAATATAAAGAATATAACAAAGGTATCTGACAACATTCATCCAAGTCATGGAATGCAGTGTACTAGTCTGTCCATTGCAGGATAGGAAATTAGATTGTTATAAAAGTTTTTTGGAACAAGGGGGTTAATTTATAAGGCATAGTGGGGCCTGCACACAAATCTATCACCTCTGGTACCAAGAGTCAAATCTGACACATGCTAATAGGAAGAAGGTTATCTCTGGCTATTGACTGTAAAGTATGTGAAATTAATTTGAGGATATAAAACAATGGCCCATCAATACAATGCTACATTTTATATTGCACCGGTCATATTTCAGAGCAAAAGTACTTCCAACTGAGCAAGGCTGACACCATAATATTTGAAAGTGAACTGGATGAACGTTGAAAGAGATATAAAATGGAAACAGAGAAATGGAAAGAACAGGCAATGGGATTAGAGCAGATTGGCTAGCATTTGTTAAATGTGTATGATTGTGTATGTCAATTATCTAATGTGGCTTCAAGGTTCAAGACTGATCAATGACAAACCATACCCAACCTTCATCCAATCTGGTTAAGAATGAAGGATTACTGAATTTGTTTGAAAACGAAACATTTTTGACAAGTCACAAAACATATTAAAAAAAGAAAGCTTAACTTTCCCTGAACAGGTAAAATTGCGACCTCTGCTCACATCAAAAAATTGCTCCAAATTAAAACTAGACACTTGTATTTTTTAACAATGACCGAAAACTGGTTTGAAGACCCATTTACAGCCGGTGAAAGACTGAAAAAGTCATGGCATAGTTGAGTGAAAGATATGAGTAAGTAAACTCATTGGTGGTCCCACAGAGAGATGTGGACAAGTAAACCTGTTTATGATGCTTGAATAGTTGAAAAACAAATTGCTACAAAGAATGTAAATCAACTTCAACACTATTTTATATTTCTCTCTCAATTTCAATTTTTGGACTTTGTTTAAAATAGTGTCAACGTGATTGGAAGAGTTACTGAACCCACTGGTGCAAGGGAGTTGAATTGACAGTTACAGGGTTATTTTTGGCCTCCAGAATGGCCTAGGAATAGAAAGTAGTTTTGGCCTGTGTGAATGAGAGGTGGTAGGTACGAAGATGCTCAAGCTACATTTGGCGATGAACCAAGAGGCCAGTTTTATTCCATCTGCGCTCGAGCATCTGCATTTGGTATTCAAGGGAGCAGAGGTGGCTGCTATACGAGGGGGTATGTTTGGATTTCGGGGTGGGGTGGGGGGGCAAGGGAATTGAAAATTGAGGAGAGACGTATGTTTAGCAGCTTGATGGCTGCGTCGGGATTGCTGCAGGTGTAAGGCCAAGGGATAGAAGGTCCAAGGATGAGAGAGCATTTGTGAAGGACTCGGGGGGAAGCTTTTTCCAAGGGTGGAAAAAAATGGTGGAGGGCTTGGAGGGGGGAGGGGATTACGGGAAGAGAGGGAGATGAGGAAGCGGTCAGAGATAGCCTTGTTCATGATGGACAGGTAGTTGAGATATAATAAATATTGGTGGCCAATTAGGGATGACTCACACTGGCCAAAGATTTCATGGGAACCAAGTATTCACCAGTACCTTGCTTCAATGCCTTTTTTATGTGTAAGCCAGGCAAGGAGAGTTGAGAAGTGCTTCAACTCCAGTTCTGGCATCACAACCAATCCAATCCTGTCTGAACAAGGTACAACTAACAGGAAAGATGGTTAAGGCCCGCACAATAATTTAAGAAGCAGCTTCATGCTATACTGTAGGGGAGAGTTTTGGAAGAATGAGACCAAATGGGCCAACTGGCTTACTTCAGCTGAAACTCTGGGGTGATCTCTGCTAACCAACCAAGGTGGATTTCAGGAACTGGATGATAGAACATGTGTTCACAAACTCAATCTCCAGATAATGTGTTCCAGCAGCTGTCACCCCAAGCCTCAGAGATTACTCATCAGTTATCTGATGGATACCCACCTTCAATGTGCTGGGAGGACCTTCATAGGGCAGCTTGTTAAGTGCTAGCAACCTTGATGTTCTCGAGGTCCAAGTCCAATTCCTTGAAACCTAAGGAAGGTTAAGTGTATCCACCTCTCACATGGATCTACTATAAAACATCCACTGTAATAAACCTCTGCCCTGTAACATAGTCCATTAATTCCCTTGAGTGCTGTTTTAACTGGGACAGGAATTGAGACAAGGAGAAGCGTAATATCCAGAGTTTTCAATTGCATCATTTGTTTTTGTGGCATATTACATCATTTACTAGTTCCCCAATTAATCTGAGATTCCTTCTGTAGGTTGCTGGTGATCTGACACTACGAGATGTGTGTAGGAGGCACGTCCCAAAGGAACAGACAGAATACAGCAGCAGACCTAAATGATAATGAAAACAATGAGCTGGCACAATGGTTTTGCTAGGTCGCATGTTCTCTTCTGCAACTGAGATTATTTATCGGCACTTGACTGGAAACACACAAAGAGTATATGGAAACACAGGAAACACATGATAACTGCAGCAAAAAATCAACCATTCAAGTCTGGACTTTCTCACCTCATAGCCCTTTTGCAAGAGAAACTCAGCCAAATACGATCCATCCTGAGGGGAAATAAAACACAAAACACAGAAGGTTAGAAAATCATCTCTTGAAATTCATATTCAACTTAATAAATTTGTGAAAGTCAAGATGTTGTCTTAATTGTTAAGAAAGTTAAGAAAGGCTGGCTAATCCAGCCTAGGTGTTTTTAGTTATTGTTGCCAATTCTACCTGCTGAATTTCTAGAAAAAAACGTTTAATCCATCTAAACTGTTTGTAATAACCATGTGATACCTTCAATTACAGGTATAATTGGTGGGGAAAAGAATTAACTATATCTCTTTAAAACCATGAAGATTAAATACAATATTTGGGAAGTTACAAAAAATTATCTCAAAAGACTAGTTTGCAAGCAATGTTTGTTGCCAAATATATTATACGTATATACACACAATATATACATATATATATTTAAGTAGAAACACACAACGAATAGGCATTTTTTCTGCATGCAATGAATAATTTCGTCCACAAAATACAAAATCAATCCACTTTATAGTAAAATCCTATGAAGCGCTTTGAGACATCTTGACGTGATAAAGTGCTATATTAAATGCAAGGATTATTATTATAATTATTAGGATTATGATTGAACTGATAAGAATATTTAGGACAATGAACAATCTTAATTTATAGTCCATACAAAATGCCAACTTTGTAGATGCTCAAAAGCCATTTCACTCCAAAAATTCTGATTAGATTTATGTGGAGTTTGATTCTATGCAGTTTGAATTATGATTTGAAACTGTGGCCCCAAAACATGGACATATGAAACATTGTGCATTTTATTTGATGATCGATGCTCCATCTGAGATGGACACTCCAGTGCAGTGTTGAGGAGTGCTACAGTGTTGGAGCTGCGATCCTTCGGATGAGATGTTAAACTGAAGTCCTGTCTGCCTGTTCAGGTAGACAATAATAATCCCTCCAAAACAAAACAATAATAAATTGGTCATTTTCAATCCACCACTGTTTGTGGGACACTGCTGTGCACAATTGGCTGCCGCGTTTTGTCCACAAATATACGGTCAATTCACTTTACAGTATATTCTGTGAAGCGCTTTGAGACGTCTAGAAGACGTGAAAAGCGCTATATCAAATGCAAGGATTCTTCTTATTATTATTAAAGATGGCACTATTTGAAAAGGAAAGGGAGTTTTTCCCAGTGTCCTGGTCAACAAGTCCCTCAGGTTAAAATTAGTCATTCACTTCATGACTGTTTGTGGGATATTGTTGTGCGCAAATTGGCTGTCAGTTCGCCTACAAATCCACAGTCACTACACTTTGCAGTAAGTTCCATAAACCGCTTTGAGACGTGATAAGGCGCTATATCAAATGCAAGGATTGTTATGATTATCTTGTACAATGATTCAATGGAAACTTCATGATGTTTCCAAAGACTGGCTGAAAACAGATAAAACTCTCCATTGTCAGGCAAAGTGAGTTCAAGTAAGACAGCTTCAAATATTCTTAAGAACAATCACTTAAACTACACCATCAGTATATCCTGCTTTCATTTTCAGGTCACGAATTCAGATCTAAAAACCAACTGAACAGTATGCATGTACTTTGATTCTATTCCCTTCCCTCGGGATGATTTTTCCACAACTCCTTCTGGGATCTCACTTAAAACAATGGCATATTGACTGTACACATGGGTGGTTTACTGGCTTTTAGTGCAGGTTTAAATTTGACCTTGGAAGCTTGTGGCAAGCAAGTCACTAATTAATCCTAAAAGTACAGCCAAAATACTATGAATCACTGTGGGTGTGTTACAAAGTGACAATTAACAATGCATATATCAAAAAGTACTGTGCTCATTAGATCAGAAACTAGAACCTGAATGCAAATAAGTTGGTACGACCGGTTTTCCATAAAGCACGCACACACTTATTGTACTTTTGGTTAAGAAATCTCCAGATACTAATTTTAGACAAACATTATAGGCTATTAACTTATTGCTGCTAAAGGAAATGTTCAAAATTGCCAAGTTTCCATAAAACCAGAAGAGCTGTAAGGGGGTGAATGTGGCAAAAGAGAAGTCTTTGTTTCAATTCATTTACAGGAATAAGAACGAACTCCAATACCAAACATCAAGTGGAAAATGTGATTTTCTTTTAAATCAGTGGAGTTTTATTCCTTATTTCATGTCAGCAATTCAGCAAATGTGAAGAAAAAATCATTGAGGGCCCCCTCCCCCAACATATACACACAATGTATTTTTAAAACAAAACTGGACAGTCCTCAGTCAGTCTGTGAGACAGAGCAGAACTGAGCTCTTGTCAATAGGTCTTTTTCCCCTTCACTCTGGCTGTTTCTCAGAGTTTCCACTCACAATGGAACAGAGCTGGCACCAGCTTTCTTTTCATTTTACAGCATTTCCTACTCTATCAAGTGATAGGGGCACTACTTTCCAATAAGTGGGAAACAGAAACACAGAAAGAACTCTTCCCAGCAATATGAGCAAAACATTTATTTCTAAAAGTGCTGGGCCACTTGCATGTCCCGTACTTTTGTAAGTGGCTGAAAGATAAATCTCTTCAGAAACTAGAGAAATAATATATAATGAATCTGTACAAATGTACTATACAAGCATAGAATTCTTCTTAAATAAATATATTTTTATGTTAAAGAAAACCAGATGCATTCAGTGTGGTGCGATATGGCTATCAATGTCTTTATACAGAGAAAATTAGGAGAAAAGCCAGACTTGTGGGTGACTGAAGCTCTGTTACAACACTGTATATTGCTGGCTGTAAGTTTTAATAAACCTTATACACAAATTTTAATCTGGTATCAGTGCACAATAACAATAATCCTCGCCTGTCGAGAGGATGTCTCAAAACACTTCGTAGGATTTACTGTAAGGTGCAGTGACTGTGCATTTTGTAGATGAACGTGGCAACCAATTGGCGCAAGGCAATATCCCACAAACACCCATGGGGTGAATGATCAATTTTAATTGGATGGGCTGTTGGCCAGGACACTGGGAGAAATTGCCACCTCTTTTCGAATAGTGCCAAGTGATCTTTAACATCCAGCTGAACAAACAATCAGGACCGCAGTTGGACATCTTAACCGAAGGACGCCACCCCCAGCATTGCACTATAGTGTCATCTTCAACTAATTGGTTGTAGAAGTATTGAAAATATTGGGTTAAAAAAGTATTTAAATTCCAGAATGGTTTTCTCATCAAAATCCATTCCCCTCTCTAAAATCCACCACAGAACATCCCTATAATGGGTAAACTCAACTAAGATGAAAGGGGAGAATGCACAACTCACTGTAGGCACAAGAATAGGAGCTGTTTGCTCCCTCCATCACCTCATTCAAGATCTATCTTTCTTTGTCTGTGCTCCCACCCCCAGCTCAGGTAACTATTTAGTATTGTTAAGTGCATTTGGACGTCCTCCTGACGTGAAAGGTACTATACAAATGTTAGTTTGTACCGTATTGTCCAATTTGCGACCAACTACACTCACTGACAAGGAATAGTGGTTCTGTGCATTCCTAATGATCCAGGCCTCCAGAAGAGGAAAATGTGATGAAGGGTGGAGCACCTACAGTTAGACATCATTATAGTGGAGAGAACATAACACAGGAACATGGTGGATCCGCAGTACACTAAGGTGTGGTATACTTCCTGCCTTGGCACTGACTGGACAATTTCCTGGGCATAGTGCACAGATGTCAGCATCATCCCTGGAAACATTCATGCTCATGAGAGTCGTCTGCACTGACTGGTGCATAAGCACAATGACATCAGCATTGATCCCCACAATCCTGGAAGTGCTGGTGAGTGGCTACATTACAACGGTCTCCATTATAACCCGGGATTTCATTTTATGGACCCTCAAGTGATGAGTTGAAATGGGGTTGGACTGTGCTAGTAATTAAGTGAGAATGTGTGTCAACGAGTCATTGCTCAGTAAACAGTTTGCTTCTGAAAAATATGACATAAGAAAAATGTACAAGTATCAGTGAATAAACTAACATAAAATACTCAATCCAGTAGTCTAATACTCAAGCAAAATGAAAGCTTTATCTTTGCTCGCACTGTATTGTTAAAATGCACAAGTTCAAAATGTCTTTCGAGAATACATTCAGCTGAACATATTCAACTGAATATGCTCTTAAACTCATTTATTATTTTCCTGTTAGTGTATTCTTAAAGTAATGGTAAGAAGTCTAAAAATATAATGTTCTGTTGGGTCCATGCGTGAGGATACAAGACCTACTTGTATTTAGGTACCAGCTTTTCATGTAAAAGAAATGTCTTGAAGCCCTTAACAGAATGAGATTAATTAGAAATAAAGTGAATATTCGGGAGACAAATGTGTCATTAACAACCTACAACGAGCAGTGAGACGAGTGAGCAATTTGTTAGAATATTGTTTTAGTTTTTTAAAAAAGATGTGGCTCCTGTAAGCATAGAGGGCTGTACAATTGGCAGTTTTTATTTCACAGGTGAATTTTGCAAGCATTTGGTGGGTGAAACCAGCTGTTAACTTTCAGGCTATAAGGTCACCAAAAAGCAGGTTTGCATGTGGAGTTAGATGACAAGCAGACAGTGTACTGCCAGATTATACAATCATACATGCTCAGACAAGACTTGTTCGGCTGTCATCCAACTACTGTACTCACTGTTTTAATGGCAGCTCTCCAGCAGTTTATAATCAAATTTGATACCAGATTTTGGTGCTGTGCTGTTTGCCAGCAACAATCCTTTTTTTTAAAATAAAAAGATATAATTGCTCTACTGCTCAAAACAAAATACAGTATGTTGAGAGTAAAATCACTTACGTCTGTAGCCAAACCATTTTCCAAGATTGCTATTTCATGTGTGAAATATCAATCTGGTCACTGCAATAATTATTTATTTAATCTCACCACATTCACTTACGCCAGGAATTAATCACATCCCATGATTAAAAACTGTATTAATTTCATTCGGACCAATTGGGAAATGAGCCAAGTGTAAATAGAGATTATAATCAAATTGATTTAAATGATGCACAGTACTGCTGGAGAGTGCTCATAAAGAATTAATTTTTCATGACCAGTTTTGTTTAGTTCTTAGCAATAACAGATTCTTTACGTTGCAGAATGATTTTTAATTCAATTCTTCCCCCCACACTGATTTTAAAAACAAATCTAACTTTCTAGATCTCCCCAATAACATGTAGCTCCTGTTTGTGAAGGAGGGCAAGTGAGTTTGTCTGAGGCCTTTGTGGGCCAGAACAATTTAGATTCTCACACTTGGCCTGCACAACATTCTGGCAGTGCAACCGAGACTGGGTCGTCATGGAATAATAATTTGGACCATCGCTGTGCCACCTCGTACATCAGTTCAAAGCGTAGCAGCAATTTCTGTAAATATAACAGCTTTTAACAATGAAAGCTTTCAATAAAAGGAAAAAATATTTGGAAAATAAAGAAAGCAAAGGTACTCAGGTAATTTAAACCATACCTTCTCAATTCGGGCTGCTGACACCACTGCCTCATGTTCACTTTTGTACGAGAGAATATTTTCATAAGTATAGAGGCACTTTTGTTATAATGCGCTCCTCTGGGTTCAATAGCTGAGGCCAAGTTATAAGTCAAGTGTGAAAAAAATGGCCAAATTCTGGAGTGTCAGATCCCTGCTGACAACATTTTCTGCGCATTGTGTACAAACACAATATACATAGGAAGCGCCATCTGACTTCACTTCCTGCAGGGTCGTCCCCCTGCATGTGCAGTACATAGGAAGTGATGTGAGAAGAGCTTCTTGCGCGTGATGTCAGTGACAACATGTCCACCTGGAAACCAGCTAGTTAATACCGAAAGCTTCCAGTTCGTGAATACCCACAGGGCACGAGCGCTATGAGCATGTCGGTGCTATACAAGGGGGCAGGGCTGCGTTTTAACTGGGTTTCTCTGTGTTGGGGAACAGCTGAACAATGAGAATAAATTGAATTTCTCTATACTTTGGCAATGAGAAAATGGCAAAAACAGCATTATGATTGTATGTCACAATGCAAATTGCAGTAAGTGAGTTAAAATGTTGTGCTCAGGATACAGCCTTATTCAATATGAAAACTACAGTGAAACACTGAAGGCTTGTAGGGATTGGGTTTGTATCAGCGGTGCCTTATTATTGGCTGACCTGCCATTAATATTTTGGTAGTAGACCTTGCCCTCAAGCAGACAAAAAAAATGTTATCAATAAAATTGACATTCCCTTAGGGAGCCAGTCTTGAGGGACTGAAGCTGAAAAATTGTTGAGAAAGCCTCATTGCCAAGTTTCAGATTGGAGACCATATGAGTTACCAAGCGTGTGTAATGGAAAACCCAACAAGTCCCATCAATGCCAAATTGACCGTCGTTGGCTCCCTGTTCCGTTTGAATATTGTGTGTTGTGCTTGATGAAAAACATAAGATGTTAAGCTACGTGACTGTTCGTCTCAGTTACTAATTCAATATTCCACAAAGTGCAGCTTAGAAATGGCAAAAGACTGAAAAAAGGCACCTGTTAACAACTACAGCTCCAGGGTCAGTGAATACATTCCTCCAAACACAGTGCTGGCTAAACCTTACCGGTCATATCTGATCCCTTTCACAAAAAAATAAAAAAATAAACTCCATCAGTTCCACAGAAGTGTTGACAACTAATGCCATGACTATAGTTTTACATTATTACTAAGTATATCTGCCAGTGCTCAGGCCCTACGGCACACACAGTCACAGCCAAGAGTAAAGCTGTGGACTGTGAATGGAACTTCCACTGAGATTGTGGCTTATCTCGGGTGATTTGAACTGCAACCTCCATTCTGTTTCCCTCAGATTACATTAAGGGACAGGAAGGGACTGGGGAAGCTAAGGAACTCTACTTCAGGCAGGCCTTCCACTAATTTGGCATCCGATAAAGCAGTCCAAAATTGGACCAAATCCAGCCAAGACCTGAACTTCCACAATTTGTACTTGAGAGTAATTAAAAGTTGGGTGGATGTCCTGTGTTACAAAACCTTATGACACAGAGTCTACAACTTGCTCTCCGGCACTCCACCTAAATGACTCCCACAGTATTTGAAAGGAAGCATCTTACTTCCTCAATTCCAGTCTACTGTATTGCAATTTGATTACAAGCATCTACCTGTGTCCAGACTGGATACAATAAAAGCAGATTTTTTTGCACAAACGGGGCTAGAAAATGCCAAGTTTGCAGTGGCATGAAACGCCCTATTGTCAGAGATAGATCTGCTATCTGGATCTTCACAATGGTTCATCTACAATTTAGTTTGAACGTTCTCAGAATTCTCCAGTTCACTGGTGATTTATAAATGACCAGGTGGTTGTCCATTAGACCATATGACTTATAAAAATACTCCAGTATCCTCCACTTAATCTTGAAAACACTGGTATTTTTGATATCCATCAGTCACCTGAACAAACGATCTTTTGGAGAAGATCAAGCAAATCCTCTTATTAAACAGGTAATGTCTTCAGGCAAACTTTTTTTTAAAAAAAGATGAAACCATATAAGATATTGGAATAAGATGTGTAACTTAATTATTATACAGATTTTTTTCTCAATCCACAGGTGTCAATTTGGCTGGTTGGTCGAACTATCTCTTCTCGGTCAGAAGGTTGTGTTCATAGTCCAGACTGACACACCAGTAGATTATTGGGGAGCGCAGCATTGCCAAGGGTCTAGAGGTGTGCCTTGAAGGAGGCGAGGGAGGGAGTGAAGTGAAGGGAATGTGGGATGGAGTTCATGCCTGAGATGAGGCTTTAATCCTTCTTGTATGGCACTATTAAAAAAATAATTTTGGGGTCAGCCAGGTGTCTGACACATCACCATCCTTAAAGAGTATCCAAACCAGAGTTCCACGCATGTCAGCTACACATGGAAATTCCCCTGTTTGGAATGGAATGTGCACTCTTCCCCTGGAGGGATGCATCCTATTTATCTATTCGGGTCTATTTGACAAGTTTTAGGGAAAAGTGAATTCCTTTTATGCACATCTTATGTCACCAACAGCATACACTGTCACTACTCTTTACAATAAATCCTGTAAAGAGCTGTGAGACAGCCTCCCAAAGTGAAAGGTGCTCCATCAAATGCAAGGATTATTAATCTTACTTCTTCAAATGCTGAATTGTTCTGAACATGAGCTGACTAATACTTTAACCAAGCCTCTAGCTGCCTATCCAGACGGACGTTAAAAATCCCAAGACACTATTCAAAAAGAGAAGGAAGTTTCTCCCAGTGTCCCAGCCAACATGCCTACAAAACTGGTCACTCATTCCATAGCTGTTTATGGGACAATTTGGCTGCCATGTTCACCCATAAAAATAGTCACACCACTTTACAGTATATCCTGTGAAGCACTTTGAGATGTCTCAAAGGCATAATAAGGTGTTATACCAAATGCACGGATTATTATCTTATTTTATTCATAATATACTATAACATTAATTTATACGTTTAAAGTGAATCATTATATTGCTTTTTTGACTTTAATCTGTGAATATTTTTGACATAAAACATTTAGCAATAGTTCAGGAAAACCAAAAAACAAACATAACATAGAACGTTCAGGAATATAAATCTGCTCTTTAGGTTCTACGTTCTTAGTACATTCTGAAATCTTACTTTCCACTAAAGGTTTCAGCAATATTTTGTTCAGAATCCCTGAATGCTTGGTGGATTAAGGCACGCAATGTAACACAAAGGCAGATTTAATTTGCACACAGCAATGTCCCACAAACAACCATGAAGTGAATGACCAATTTAATCTGGGGGAGTGTTGGTCAGGGCACTCGAAGAAACTCCCTTCTCTTTACGAATAGTACCAACTGAACAAGCAGATGGGACCTTGGTTTCATGTCTCATCCAAAGGATGGAGGCTCCAACAATGCAGCCCACCCGCCGGTCTGCACTCAGACGAAATTGAGTTCAAAGTCCCAACCTAGTATTGATCCTCTTTCCCTCCACTCAGACCTTTTATTCAACAGGGCGATAGTGATTTGAGCTAAGCCAGGGTGACACCTGTCAACTATCAGGCTGGCTGAATTTTTAATGCAAGTATTTTCCACTGAAATAAATCACCTCACAATTTGTTCCATTAAATTTTACTTGCCACTGATCAACTCATTGCGCTAATCTAATGCCTTCATTACAACCAGGTTTGTCTATGCCAACGCCCTGCTTGTCGGCCTTCTCAACACTTTCCTCCACAAGCTGCAGATCATCCAGAGCTCTGCAGCTCATGTCCTCTCCCAAACCAGGCTCGGTGACCCCATCACATCCACCCTTGCCCGGCTCCACTGGCTCTCCATCCCCCAAAGGATCGAGTTCAAAATTCTTGTCCTCACCTTCAATGCCCTCCATGGCTTTTCCCCCTTATACCTCTCTGACCTGCTAACCCATTATCAACTCGTCCGCTCCCTCCGCTCAGCAGGTTCTGGCGTCCCCCGCCCAGCCCGCCCCACCATCGGCGGCCGGCCTTCAACCTCTCTGTCCCCCCACTCTGGAACTCCATCCCACATTCCCTTCACCTCACTCCCTCCCTTGCTTCCTTCAAGGCAAGCCTCAAGACCCTCCTCTTTGACCATGCCTTCAGCCACCCTCCTACCCTCTCTGCCCTACACCCTCCCTGATCTCAACCCCTCCACCTCCAGCTCGGGTCCTAATCCCTGACTGTCCAGCGCTTTGAGACGTCCTCCCGACGTGAAAGGTGCTTTACAAATGTAATTTTGCATTCTTGTATTGTAATTTGCTTAAATATTAAAAAAAAAGTCATTTCCATTAATAGGAGAGTCAGTCAGGGACAGAAAAAGGGTAAAAAAAATGTTGAGGTGTGGAATGCTCTGCCGAATAAGATGGTGGAGACGGAAACCATTGTAGCTTCCAAGAGGGAAGTAGATAGGCATTATGAATGAGAGGGGCTTGAAGAGGAATCAGGGTAAAATAGAGCCGTGGGATTGAATGAGGCAGTAGTTGTAGATTTCTCTGTTTCTATTTTAGAAGGTGGGAGAGGGGGTTCAAGGCCCACAAATATTATCCCATCCCCCTTATTTTGTTCACTTCATTTAAAATGTCTGAACCAGGTATGTAGTTTAGACATACTTTTACAATCTTGTCATGGAGCTGGGAAATACTTTTAGTTCCACAACTGAACAATGCTTCAGAAACGTGAACTTTCTTTCAAGATCAGTTCTGCAATCCAGAGCCAAAACGTTTGTTATAAAGGAGGATACTTAAAAATGTTCAATTTACACTCTGACATGCGGAACTCATTTTGAAAATCTTAAAACTTCTGAACGACAATTCAGTCACGGAGCTAATTGTCTTCATGAACAACCGTAAAACAATATTATGTTTGTAGCTGCAGCAGCTTAAACTGGTTAACCAAAATCCCCATTGAAGGCATTTGAACAATGCAGCCAACTTTCTAAAGGCACCTCACAGCATCATAGCTGAGTGTTAAAGCACTTTGCATAACAGACCCACTCTCCATTACGTGCATTTATTTCTTTGAAATTAATAATCTTAAAGCTCATTAGATGCACAGAATGTTCAGTAGATAACCCTGTTTATTACACTCACAAGGACAACATTCATACATAATTTGAAATGTCATCTCTCCTAAATGATCACATCTTCATCACTCATTCTGAGCTGCACAATTCCCACTTTTCAACATTTTCTAAATGAACCACACTCATACCTTCAAACAGACTGCCACAGATCTAAATCTGCAATTCCAGGGTTATTATTGCATTAACAACAAATTGCATTTATATAGTGCCTTTTACTTTGAGAGGATGACCCAAGCCACTGGACAGTAAAGGATTTGCACCCAAGCTGGTGGCTGGAGTCAAGAGGGGTGGAAGGCGAAGGAGGTGGGAAGATGACTGAAGGCATCAAAGACAAAGGTTGTTAGATGGGCCTTGAAGGAGCGAAGGGAGGGAGCAAGGTGGAAGGGCTTCAGAATGGAGTTCCAGAGGATGGGGCAGAAAAGCTGAAGGCCCAACCGCTGATGGTGGGGTAGGCAGAGCGGGATATATGAAGCAGGCCAGTACCTGCAGAGCGGAGGGATCAGGCATATTGGAAAGCTTTTAGCAGGTCACAGAGGTAGGGAAGGGTAAGTCTGTGGAGGGCTTTAAAAGTGAGGGCAAGTATCTTAAAACTCTATCCTCTGGGGGTTGGGGAGCCAGTGGAGCCGGGCCAGGATGGGGGTGATCCGATCACGGATCTCAGTGTGGGAAAGGACACGAGCTGCAGAGTTCTGAATACGCTGCAGCTTGTGGAGGGAAGAGTTGGGAAGTGCAGGGAGCAGGAAATTAGCATAGTCAAGCCAGGACATAATGAAAGCATGGATAAGGGTCTCGGCACTTCAGGGGAGAGGTAGTGGTGGAGGCGGGCAATTTTGTGGAGGTGGGGGATGGCAGAACAGGTCATGGCTTGGATTTGGGGTTTAAAAGGCAGTTGAGGGTCGAACAAAACACCAAGGTTACATACTGGCTCAGTGAGATGAAGAGTGCATCCAGAAATAGTGATGCTGTCAGGGCCTGAATGAGGAATCGCTGACGGGAGCTGAGCAGGAGGGCCTCGGTCTTATCGATATTCAACTTAATGTTTTTTTAAGGCCAAAGTGCAAAGTTCTACGTTTGTAAACACAACAAAAAACGTCACTACACTTTAAAATTGATCCTGTGATGTGCTTTGGGATGTCCTCCTGACGTGAGAGGTGCTTTACCACGTGTTTGGCCATTATTATTCTAACAATAGCTCTGCTCCACCCCAGAAATGTACAACTCCAACCGATTACACCATGTGATTTTACTGGGTTCCACGTCAGCCATGCTAAAGTCTCTTTTGGAGTGAGGTAATAATAATAATCCTTGCATTTGATAGAGCACCTCATCACTGATATGTTTCTAAATGCCAAGTTAGTGTCAATCTGTCAAACTTTGGACAACTTTCTAACTCCCACACAAAATTTCAATAATTCAAATCCCATTTGCCACCATACATCAGTTCAAACAAAGAACCAAACAATTTCTTTTATTCTAATGGTTACACAAAAGGTTTACTGTAGATCAAGTCAGCTCCATTAGGCACAACAGGTTATGCTTAAAAAGAATAGCCCTGTACATACTGTATTTATAGTTTTATATTCATAGGTGTTTAAAGTAGCTTTACCGCACAGTGGTAATTTGACATCATTTCTATTTTAATACTGTTTTACCCGGTGGAGATTCGGCCACAAAGTTAAATACTAAATAATTGCTGGAAAAATCATTACTCTTTTAATATTTATTTTGGAGTTTTTATTTCCAAACACTCTTGCTTTGAGTCATCAAGGTTTAACGTATAAGGTGCAATAGTACCTATTGTCAATGGCGGAGCCGTGTGCCTCACAAGTTCCTTTTTATTAAGAAAAAAAACCAAGACTGTTAGCCCATTTAAAAATGCATTCCCCATTATATCAGTTTTTTTTATTATAAAAGCGCTGGTTTAAAAATAGTACAAAAAACAATGCAATACAAGATTAGAATTAAATAATAACCCGTCAATAATCCTTGCATTTGATATAGTGCCTTATCACATCGTCGGGACATCAAGTTGTTTCTCAGGATGTACTCTAAAATGTAGTGACTGTAATATTGTATTTGTACATAACAAACAGTTATGAAGTCACTGACCAACTTGATCTGGAGGATTGTTGGCCAGGACACTGGGAGGAATTCTCCTTCTCTTTTTGAATAGTGCCATCAGATCTTTATAACATCCATCTAAATACAGACGGGACCTCACTTTAATTTCTCACCTGAAAGGGCAGCACCTCTGACAATGCAAAACTCACCCAGCACTGCACAGGAATGTCAGCCTAGATTGTGTAAACTCAAAGTCCCTGACATGGGGCTTGAACCCACAACCTATAATAAACAAATTTGTTCAGCAAACAATTATGTGCTGCAATTGCTGTAAAAGAATATGGAGCCCCCATCACATTCATGATGAATATTA
Source organism: Callorhinchus milii (assembly GCF_018977255.1). Taxonomy (NCBI): domain Eukaryota; kingdom Metazoa; phylum Chordata; class Chondrichthyes; order Chimaeriformes; family Callorhinchidae; genus Callorhinchus; species Callorhinchus milii. The sequence goes on from NW_024704743.1 coordinate 29,494,117, forward strand.
TTCCACTTGAATTCATGTACAATGTAATAGCCTTCATGGTTTTCAAACAGGGAAGCTTACAAATCAGCATATTTCTTAAAAAGATGAGAAAATATAATAATAATAATCCTTGCATTTGATATAGCGCTTTTCACGTCGGGAGGACGTCCCAAAGCGCTTCACAGAATACACTGTAAAGTCAATTGACTGTATATTTGTGGGCGAATGCGGCAGCCAATTGCGCACAGCAATGTCCCACAAACAGTCGTAGATTGAAAATGACCAATTTATTATTGTTTTTGGTTTTGGAGGGATTATTATTAGGCTCTGTGTGGAGTAAGGAAACTTGCCCAAGGTTTCACCCTCTGCCTGGAATTGAACTCAGGTCTCTCGCTTGCAAAGCGAGTGCTCTAACCACTGAGCTACAGGACTCCACAAATATGGAGAGAGGTGATCCTTTCCTCTTTCAAACTGCAATGCAAAGACTTAATAAATTTAGAATTTGGAATGCTCTGCCTAAAAGGATGGTGGCAGCAGATTCAATAATAACTTTCAAAAGGGAATTGAATATAGTATACATTTGAAAAGAAAACATTTGCAAGGCTCTGGGGAAAGAGCGGGGAAGTGAAACTAACTGGGCAGCTCTTTCAAAGAACCAGCATAGGCATGATGGGCCAAATGGCCTCCTTCTATAATAATAATAATAATCCTTGCATTTGATATAGCGCTTTTCACATCTTCTCGACATCTCAAAGCGCTTCACAGAATATGCTGTAAAGTGAATTGACTGTATATCTGTCGGTGAAACGAGGCAGCCAATTGCGCACAGCAGTGTCCCACAAACAGTCGTGGTTTGAAACTGACCAATTTTTTTATTTTTTTTATTTTGGAGGGATTATTATTAGGTGTGTGGAGTAAGGAAACTTGCCCAAGGTTTTGCCCTGACCTGCCTGGAATTGAACCCAGGTGTCTCGCTTGTAAGGCGAGTGCTCTAACCACTGAGCTACAGGACTCCACGTGCTATAGGAGTGCTATAGGATTCTGTGCTATAGGATTCTTTGATTCTGTGACTCAACCATAGCAGTACACCTCAAAGTCAGTGTCTTCTGTCATCTGTAGAAATCATTCCAAAAATATTTTAATCAGTAGGAAACTGCAGCACTCAATTGCATTTTCAAATAACTTATTCCCTCCCTCCCCTTGTTCAAGGCATGTCTTGAAACATTACTCTTTAATTGCACTTATAATAATAATAATAATAATTGGTTGCAGTTACTGACTAGGATGTACAGTGTCTGCGTTTTTGGTCATCTTTCCCCTCCCCACCCTCTCATCTCAAACCTCCAGCTCGGATGCCTAAAGCGGTTTGAGACTCCCTCTCGATGTGAAAGACGTTGTATAAATATAAATTGTATTGTACTGAATGCTATCTCCATTGAGAATACAATGGCTCATTGTCTGGATCCTTATAGATGCTTCCTGATGGATACGCAGAGTTCAGTTTGATTTATTGTTATATCTTCAAGGTGTGCCAGGGCCAAGTCCCCTCCTTTAGTTGACATAAGACAGCACAATTGTACTTTGTTCCTCTACACTTTCACTTCCCTGCTATGTTTTTGATCCTGAAATTGTTCAAGATCATCCAAACGTCTTGGAGCTCAAGACTGTTTACATACCATGAGTATTACACAGTCTGTATGCCCAGGTTCTCTCCAGATGTGCTTCCTATTATACAAAAGGCATCAGTCATTATGTCTAGTAATGGAAGAGGTGATTGCAAGTGAAGAAATTAGCCAAAAAACTAGCACCCTGTGCCTGCCACAGAAGACATTTCTATGCCAACGTTTCGGGTCAATGCAAATTATGCAGAGACCAACGTGGGAGAAAAATTAAGTTTGTAGCAGCTAGCTGAACAACACTGTTTACAGCACCAAACAGATGGTGGATGCCACCAGTTTTAGGCCTTGAAGGTAGCGTTGCACATGTATCCTGAGCCCTTGAACTGTTTGTTCCATCTATACATATGTGGAACTCTGAATGGTTTGACTAGGACACACTTAACCATAGTAATAAAGTTCCATGCAGTGTCAGATAACAGACTTGCTCAAAAATTAGAAAATTGTTCAATTTGACTCATCGCCAAACGGTCTACTATTTTGGAGACAACTTTGTGTCTTGCCCTGTCTGCAAACAGGCATGTATGAAAGACACATCTTTTGTTGAATACATCTGTGATTTCGCTTGAAAGATTACAAACCACAGGCGCTCTTTGGGCCGTGAAATTGGTTGTGGTCACTGACTAGGATGTACAGTGGATAAAATAAAACAATACAATTATACTTCTCAATTGACATATATGCCAGCTACAGAAAAATGAATTAAAGACAGCTGGAGGTGGTGCATTTCAGCTGAAGCATTGGGATGGTTACACGGGCAACCCTTTGACCTTGACATATCAATTACGTGAACATTTTTTATAGACTTATCCCACTTCCAAGTTTCCCCATTTGCAATCTGGCTTACTCCTTGGGAATACATATTCATATCTGGAACAAATGTATACATATATATATTTACACACATTTCGTTCATGAAGCTGAAGATGTAATATGCAGAATTTCTAGCCAGTTCTAGTTAGGCATCAGTTCATTACTGTAGTCTGCAGCTGAGCAGAATGCTTGCTGATGCATCCTACCAGCTGGCGATCATACAGCAAATCACAGTTACATATGGTTCTATTTATTGGAAATCATCAATTTAAAAATCTACCACAGATAAATGACAAAAATTGTCACAGTAATGTTCAAAAATAAAATTTCATGGATTGGGAAGTCTGTCACATAAAATCCACCAGCCAAATTTGACGCAGTAATTGAAACATTTAATATAAACCTGCCTTGTCGATTCCAACCTGTACAGTATCTGCCATGGATGACAGAATTACAGTATACCAGCAGTTTGAGTACAATGCAAAGCAATCTAATGCAAATGAAGAAATAAATACACTTTTTGTGAATTAATGCAAGTAAAACATGTAAAACAGAGGCCAGAGCTCCCTTCACTCATCATTCTTCTGCAAAGTGTGCAAACTGGTTGCCACGTTTCACCCACAAAATATCAATCCACTTTACAGTATATCCTGTGAAGTCCTTTGAGACTTCTTGAAGTCGTGATAAAGTGCTATATCAAATTAAAGGGTTATTATTATTATTGATAAATGGATTCCATTCTCATTTCAAAAAACAATAGAATATAAACATAATCTGTATGTCACAATGTAGATGTTACTATATTCTCCCCAATCCAATCAACACCATGGGCAAGACCGTCAGTAAATCAAATGACGCAAATCAAAGCCTGACAGGAATGACAGAATATATGGAGTTGTGCATATCCCAGTGACTGAAGTGTCAATCCCATGTGATCATTCAAATGAAGCCTTGCCATTCTTTTCCCAGACTTTATTGGGAACAATGAATTCCCCAAAAAGGAAAGGTGTGCAGTGCATATTTGGAAAGAAACACAATTCCATATTTATCCTTCCATATTTATATTTAGCCAAACTCTCACTTTTGTTTTAGCAAGATTGAATGTCTCTGGGTCAGAAGGTTGTGGGGTCAAGCCCTATGTCTAGCACTCGGACAGTGCTATGATGTCACAGAAAATAATTTGGTCACTCAATCCACGACTGTTTGTGGGATACTTTTGTGCGCAATTGGCTACCGCGTTTCAGCCACAAAATATACAAACAATTCACTTTACAGTACATTCTGCGAATCGCGTTGAGACATCTCAGAGACCTGATAAAGCACTATATCAAATGCAAGGATTATTATTATATTAATTGGTCTTTCACCTCATGTGATACCTTACCGGCACAAACAGTAGCTGAGTTTGCCCAAGAATGACAATAGATTTGGGAATTGCTTTGAGACGTTTCAATTTGATAAGGCGTTATAAAAATGTCTTTTTGCCTTAACTTAGGATTCTGTCTTCTGTCTCCTTCTGTTCAGACTCCTGTCTTTGAATTGGATCTTCAGGATGGCACAGTGCTGAGCTCTCACCTATAGCAGACTCATCTTAGTGACAGTCATTTCTACAAATAATTTGATTTTAAGATTATGTTGCACTTACTGAAGGTTTTAATGACTGGTCAGTACATCTTGTTACAGAATATGACACAAACTTTGTTCAGTCTATCAAGTTTCAGTCTTTTCATAGACCACACAATTCATAGACCACACAATTCTACATAGATACTGCCTGACCTCCAAGAACATCGAGCACGCAGTGCAGAATATTCATCCATCCTGACAATTCAACTCTGCTCTCCTCAACAAACGACATTCTCTCTGAATTTATTAAATATGCACTAGATGCTGCTGCTCGCCTAGGAAAACAAACAGTTGAACATCAGGATCCTTTTTAGCACTTGGATTCCCCTTGTGCCAGAATGAACCCCACCGTGACTTAAAAAACGGAATATCCTTACACTTCGGATTTTATTTTCAATTGGCACTACAGGGGTAAAAAATGGAAGTACATACCCACAGGAAATTTTTGTCCACCCACATTTTGTTCCATTCCAAGGGAAAGAGGAGAAAAATAAGTTCAAAAAGTTCCATTCAGAAGAATTGCCAGATGATGGTTTCCATAGTAATTTTGTGTTTGTTAACTAGACAACTGAAGTCTGTAAGAAGGCAAACAGCCCACTGAGAAACTTTTTTTGAACATTGGGCAGACTAGATCAAACAAAGCCTCAGTGGCCTAAAGCCACAGGAACAGCGGGTGATTTTTGTGCCTCTTGCAGTTACTGGAACCACATAGTATTTGGGAATAAATTAGTACGAGACCACATTGATTCGAATGGAACTTTAACCTTTCAAATATTGAATGGCTCCTCTGCTTTCAAAATACTGTATGCATGTTTTTTCGCCTTTGTAGAAACATCTGTAAAAATTACTTTCTCGTGACGGAGGGTTATAAAGTAACAAAGCACATTACTTAATTCAAAGCATTTGGGGAATTACTCACAGAACAAATCCTAATCTTCTATTTATTTAGGTGCTGAAATGCTACTGCAACCCTGAAAGGGTCAAGCCCCACTTACACTATGGTAGCATTTTTAATTCAAATGGAGCCAAATGAAATATTGATCCAAATTGATTTTATACAGTAAGGCTAAGCATAACCGATTTTGTTTAAATATTAAACTTGTATGCCAATTTCAAGGTCATACAATTGTAATGAAATCCAGGATTTGAATCTTTCTCAACATGTACATAACCTGGATTCGTGCAACTATAGACTGCAGTCAAATTAAATTAATATGAATGAAACAGATTACAATTTCAGGTGAGTTTCTTGCAAATTTCAGACTTTTTCTAGTACTTATCAGCACCATTCATTATTCAAGGGTGACAATAATCCTTGCATTTGATATAGTGCCTTATCATGTCATCAACGCATCTCAAAGCGCTTTGCGGGATATACTGTAAAGTACAGTGACTGTGTATTTTGTAGGCGAAATAATAACAATAATAATCCTTGCATTTGATATAGCAATTTATTACATTTAAATATCTTGAAGCGTATCAATGAGTTTTTTGTTAAGTGTACAATTATCTATATTTTTAGGCAAACAAGCCAGTCAATTTCTGCTCAGCAAATGTCCCACAAATAACCATAAAGTGAATGCCTTTTTTTTATTCTGGGGGGATTATTAGTCACTGTGAGAAAGTCCCTTCTCTTTTCAAGAACTGCCATGGAATCTATACCATCCAGCCAAACAGGCAGAAAGGATATCAGTTTCATGTCTCATCTGAAAAACTGCATCTCCGACAATTCAATGCTCCCCCAGCACTGGAGTGTCACCTAAATAGCGGTGAAGTAACTGCAATGTCTTCACAAACAGATGGCGAGAAACATGCAAAATTCAAGTTTAATTTACTGGGTCACGTTTCCAATCACCCCATGGAGGTTGAGCATTCTACCTTGCAGGGCAGAGAGGAGATACTAAAATGGAGATTTTACCTCCATTACAAACACATTTTCTATTAAATAGTCATGAGGAAATCTGCAGCCTGGACAATGCATTCAAGGTTGCATGTTCAATCACAGTTGATTACATAACTATGGGGATGCTCACAGAATACTATTTTGTATCAGTAGTAGGGGATTATATGGAACGCTTAACACTCTGTGTTAAGAAATCCAACTTCAGCCTAGAATGTGCTAAGTTGGTACGATTGATAGAAAGGTCACGATGCTCCAGAAACAGAATATTAGGAAATAAAACTATAAAAATACAAAAGGAAGATAGCGATAATGGTCTTTATGATTGTGTGTTGTGTGTAGTGGCAAAGAAAGGATAGGTTCAAACATGGAATGACAATTTATCTATCAGTTGTTCCGCCACCGTCAACTTGGCAAGGTTAGAGAACATTGCCTGAAATCACTCTGAGCCACATGACAACAAAGTAATACAAATGGGAGAGGATACATCTGTAATAGCAGTGAAGTAGTTGGGTGAAAAGCAACCACAACTACAGTGTTTCAGCTTTGAAAGGCAACATGTTTAACCAAAGGAACTGGAGTTTGAGGGAACACACTTCTCGTGTACTAACAAGATAGTGTGATGCAACTTACTATTTCCATTCCCTAATTTAATTTTGAAATGTGATTGTGGTTACAACCAAACAGTTAATCTGTGAGATTTCTCTCACTTCTAAACCAAATTTAACGGTACTTGATGTAGTTTGATTTATTTAGATATGTATTCACGTTGCTGTTGCACACTTACACTGGACAGCAGCTGCATGGTCTCAAACCTTCGTGGAGAAGGAGCGATTGCTGTTGGCATCTGTGAAATTCTGCTCAGGCAATCTTTAGAGTTTCAATGTACAGCATTCCAGCAAGTGACACTACTATCAAAACCCTTGAATGAATGTTTCAGAATAATAAAGTGGTTTAGTAAAATGCATGTTCATTGCATTAGGGTACAGGGCAAAAATAATCAAACCTCTCAGAGGACCAGTTGCAATAACCCCCGGTGAATGAACCAAATACCTTTTGTACAGTAGTTTGATACAATTATAATATGACGACTAGGGATCTAAATTAGCACATAGCAAAGTCCCACAAACAACCATGAGGTGAAAGATCAATTCACCGGGAAGTTTATTGTCCAAAACACCAGGAGAAACTTGATCCACTTTCCAAACCACACGATGGAATGACCACCAGAAAAAGGCATATGGTCCCCGTTTTATAAACATCTCCCCAGTGCTGCTTTGGTGTTTCACGCTACACTACAAGCTCAAATCCCATGTGGAGCTTGAACGTGCAAACTTCTGTCTAAAGCGTAATACTAACTGAGCCAGATAATTGAATGGATGAGAAGTCCCTTTGATCACAAGATGTCCTGACATTAACAGTAAGTGGTAATGATAATAATAATTCTTACATTTCGAATTGCACTTTTCACATCACGAGGATGTCCCAAAGCGCTTCACAGAATACACTGTAAAGTGTGACATTTTGTTGGCACACACTTCAGTCAATTTGCACACAGCAATGTCCCACAAACAGCCATGAAGTGAATGACCAATTTTATTTGGGGGAGACCAGGCAAAGCTTTCTTTTCTTTTCGAATGGTGATATGGGATCTTTATTGTCCATTTGACTGGCCGGATGGTGCCTTGGTTTAACGTCTCATCCGAAGGATGGTACACGAGGCCCACCCCAACACTGTACTGGAGTGTCAGTTTAGACACGGGGTTCTCAGCGCACACCACCAGTGACGTTATTCAACAACACAAGGAATGTCTTGCACTCTGTTTCAAATGAAAAGCCATCTTCGCAACACCTGAGTAAACTGCAGTAATGAAAACAATATTCTCATTTGATTTGCATTAACGTTCAAAAACAATATTCTCATTTGATTTGCATTAACGTTCAAGCACACTTCGTCACATCTGCAGGAATCATCTTCCTTTCCCCCGTCACACTCGACAGTCGTTTCCCCCCACACAATCTACAACCACCTCCAATCCCTCCCTCGGCTGCGCCGCATTCGCATTGGCCTCAAAAATGTCCGTTTCCTCTCTAATAAAGCTCTTATAATCTACAACCTCATCCTGGCTGAGCAATTAGATATTCTTGGGCTCAAGAGAAAGGACAGTTGAGGATCGAGTAAGACATTATCTAATGGTTTTAGATAATGTGTTGATTAACATAAACTATTTGTTTGGCAGATTTTACAATGTAAAGATTAAGCAATGGCCAAGTTACTTCTTTCCAAGACGAAATGATGCCGGTGATTTAAAAAGCTTTTTTAATGACTGTAGATCATCCAAAGTTGCCTGAAGGGCTGACACCTCACCTCACCACATTACTTAAAAGTGCCAAATTATTTGATAAATAGTAACCGTAACAAAAACATAGCACCACCCCAAAAACATATTAATTGCTTGTTTATTGCTGACAAGACATCTTCCACATAACAAACTCCCACCAGCTCCTCTTCTGCCCTCCTATCACATGCATTCAGTTATTAGGGTGTCACCTGGCTCAGTTGGTAGCACTACCTGAGGACTTGGAACTCATAACTCTTGGCTAACGCTCCAATACAGTAGCAGGAGGGGGGGAGGAGGGAGGGATACATTTTTGAAACTGCCAGACTGTGGATAAAATGTTATTCCAAGTTGTTCAGGTAGATGTTAAAGATTCCACGTCACTATTTGAAAAGAGAAGGAAGATTCTCCCAGTGAAACCAAGATCCCATCTATGAATATCCAGGGGCATGTGTAGTGGAGGAACTTACAAAGACAAACTGATTCCGCAGAATATATGAATGGAGAGACCATGATATGCCAACCCTTACAGCAGTCATTTGCTTTTCTACAAATGCATACACTTTACAGTTAATCCTGAGAAATTTGAGATATCTTCCAAATATGAAATGCACCTGTCACCAGTGACGTACAGCATAGAGGGGACATAACAGACAGTACACTGGGTCAGAGAGCCTTGTCCCTGTATCTTCCAATTTCCAGGCACAATGCCATCTCTTGGTGTTGTTAGATCGGCAACAAAAACAAAAAAATGGCAGAGACCTTGGAGACATCAATCTAACAGGTTTAATTTTCTTTCATGGAAAATATTAAATTTCCAGAAGTGAACAACAGTGGCACACCTAAAGTACATTATTCAAAATACCACAGTCAAATTGTGGTTATATACTACGTAGTAGGTTTGAAATATCACTGGCTTTTAGTAATCAGGCAGAAGTGATTACGGCATATGAAATGATATGACGCATGCAATTATAAATGTAACAACAATCCTTTTCAGCAATATAATTATCAACCTTCTCCAGAGGAAAGACCAGATACATTGTATTCAAAATATGTCAACAAACCTATTACAATCAGTAAAGCATCCTGTTAAACACCTTACTTTGTTTGCACTGTTATAAAGAAGAATTGATAAAATGAACCTATTTCGGGATTACAGCAATATACAGTACACGAAAATAACAAAGGACTTCCAAATAAATCCACAAATCTGTTAGCACGACTTCAAAAATGCTACAATTTCCATAAAATTTCCCACCAAAAATGACACAATATTTCTTTGGAGCGTGAAGGCTTTCAAATGATTTCCCATTTACAACAACAACAACTTGGATTTATATAGCGCCCTCCACGGCGGAAGGCGCCTCAGAGCGCTTCACAGTAATGAATCCCGGGGCCGAGCCAGGGGGAGGGGGAGGAAGGTGACCAAAGGCGCGGTCGAAAAGAAAGGGCTTCAGTAGGGACCTGAAAGTAGGACAGGAGGGGCGAGACGAAGGGAGTGAGGAGGAGAGTTCCAGATCCTCGGGGCATAGTGGCTGAAGGCACGGCCGCCGAGGTTGGAGCGGAGGACTCGGGGGACAAGGAGGAGGCCAGACCGGGAGGATCGAAGGCAACAGGTACTGTTTTGAGGAGAGAGGTCAGAGAGGTAGAGGGGTGCAAAGGAGTGGAGGGATTTGAATACAAGGGTGAGGATCTTGAAATCGATTCTCTCTGGGACAGACAGCCAGTGCAGTCTGGCAAGGACTGGGGTGAACGGGGAAGGGAGTTTGGTGCGGGTGAGAATGCGAGCGACAGAGTTTTGGATGATTTGGATTTTATGGATGGTGTTGGATGGGAGACCGGTGAGGAGGGCGTTATAGTCCAGCTGAGAGGTGACAAAGGCGTGGACAAGGGTTTCGGCAGCTTGTGGAGTGAGGTAATGTGGCGGAGGTGGGTGATCAGCAGCTGGGTGGTGAGGGGGGCAATGTGTCGGAGGTGGAAGAAAGTGGTGCTGGTGAGGGACTGGATGTGGGGGAGGAAGGATAATTGGGGGTCGAACATGATGCCAAGATTGCGCATGGGTTTGGAGAGTTTTAGAGGGAGGTCGGGTAGGTGGAGAAGGTGAGAGCCGTGGGATTTGAGACGTTGACGAGAGCCAAAGAGTATGGCTTCCGTCTTGTCAATGTTCAGTTGAAGGAAATTTGCGCTCATCCAGCCACTGAGATCTGACAGGCAGACTGACAGAACATCAGGGGACTGGGGGTCGCAAAGAGAGGTGGAAAAATAGAGCTGGGTGTCGTCTGCATACATGTGGAAATGTACCCCATGTCTGTGGATGACATCCCCAAGAGGGAGCATGTTGATCAAAAAGAGGAGGGGGCCAAGGATGGATCCTTGGGGTACCCCATAGGTAACCGGGTGAGAGCGGCAAAAGAAACTGTTTGTGCAGATGTACTGCTGGCGGTTTGTGAGGTAGGACTCGAACCAGGCGAGTGCGGTCCCACTGAGGTGGATGACGGAGGAAAGGAAGTGGAGGAGAATGGCGTGGTCGACTGTGTCGAATGCCGCAGAGAGGTCCAGGAGGACAAGGAGTCGGAGGGAGCCCTGGTCACAGAGAGAGAGAATGTCATTTGTGACTTTCACAAGCGGAGTCTCTGTACTGTGGGCAGCGTGGAAACCAGACTGGAGGGGTTCAAAGAGGGAGCGGGAGGAGAGGTGATCGCGAAGTTGATTGGCAACAACACGTTCTAAGACTTTAGCGAGGAAGGGCAGGGTAGAAATGGGGTAGTAGTGGCTGGGGTTTGAGGGACCTAGGGAAGGTTTTTTGAGGAGGGGTTGATGACAACAGTTTTGAGGGGGGCAAGGACTAATCCGGAGGAGAGGGACTGGTTGATGACTTCAGCCAGTATTGGGCAGAGGAGGGGTAGCTGGGTGACCAGCAAGTTGGTGGGGAGGGGGTCGAGGCAGCAGGTGGTGGGTTTCATGGAGGTGATGGTGGGTGAGAGGGAGGAGGGAGAGATGGGGAGGAAGGAATGTAGGATTGGGGTGGTGGTAGGAGCAGATGATGGGGAGGCTGAGGGGAACAGAGAGGGCGTGGTGGTGGGTGACAAGAGGAAGGTGGATGAGGCTGCCTGGCGGATTTTGTGAATTTTAGATAAGAGGTCCATGACCTCCTCGCACTTGGCATTGGATATGAAGATTGAGGAGGCCTGAGGGGGCGCACGGAGGAGGTAGTGGGTGGTGGAAAAAAGGACTTTTGGGTTGTGTTTAGCCTCCAAGATGATGTTGGAGTAGAAGGCCGTTTTTGCGCATGTCAAAGAACGGCGGTAGCTGTGGAGATGCTCAAATCACTGTTGGCGGTGGACGTCAGGCCAGTTTTCCGCCTTCTGTGCTTGAGCAGCTGGGCTTGGGTTTTTAGGCAGCGGAGATGGTTGTTGTACCAGGGGGATCAGGTGGGAATGGAGAATGTCCTAGATTTCAGGGGGAAGAGGGATTTGAAGGTGGAGAGGCGATCATAGAGCAGCTGGACGGCTGCTGTGAGGGTCTCAGGGGGTAGCCTTTTCCAAGGGTGGTAGTGAATGGTTGAGGGCTTGGTGGAGGAGAGAGGGATGTGAGAGGAGAAGGAGATGAGGAAGTGGTCCAAGATGGCCTTGTCCACTATGCTGAGGGCTTAGGGGGTCGGTAGACAAAGAGAATTTTCAATGGAAGAGAGGGGTGGAAGACGGTGAGGTGCTCGAAGGAGGGGAAGCAGCCAGAGGAGTAGGGGGTAAGACCAAGAGAGGCTTTGGAAATGAAGGCCACCCCGCTGCCACGTTGGTTTGGACGGGGCGTGTGGTGGAAGGTGTAGCCTGGAGGGGAGGCTTCTACTAGGGGGATGGGGTCATTGGGGGAGAGCCAGGTTTCGGTGAGCTCAAGAATGTCAAGCTGCTCGTCCAGGATGAGGTCGTGGATGGTGAGAGCTTTATTTGAGAGGGAATGGATGTTTTGGAGGGAAATGCGGGTAGGTTTGCTGGAAGGAGGAGAGGGAGGAGAGAGTGATGCGGAGAGGATTTTTGGGTGTATGGGAGAGATGGTTGTGGAGAGTGGTGTGAGTGGAGGGTTGGGGAGGGTACGTATGAGGGAGGGGGAAGTTGGATTTGCCTTAAGGAGGCGGTTTGAGCGGAGGGAGTAAATGTGGGGTTGCTGCTCTGGAACAGCCAGTGCCGGGAGCCATGATGGGTCTGGCGGAGGATGCCCAGGCTGGAGCAGAGGGAAGTGGTGATGGGATTGAGGAGAGAGAGAAGGCGGGCAGGGCGATGGGAGAGAAGGACAGAGGGGGAGTAGCAGATAGAGGGGGTGGGACGATAGACATAGAGGGGGGTGGGAGGAGAGACACAGAGTGGGGTGGGAGGAGAGACACAGAGGGGGAGTGGGAGGAGAGACATTTAGGAGAGATGGTTGTGGAGAGTGGTATACATTGGTTTAACTGGTATACAATTGATTAAACAATTTAACTATAACTTTTTCCAAAGCCAAGCAATATCATTTTGGCCTTCTTTAAGAACTGTGTGGGGTGAGTTTTCCATAATGTTCCCAAAACGTGATAAGGGCATCTCTTAGGAATGTTCCCACTGCTGCTGTGATAATATAATAATAATCCTTGCGATTGATATAGCGCCTTATTGCGTCTTCGAGAAGTCTCAACCGCTTCAAAAAATATACTGTAAAGTGAATTAACTGTATTTTTTTGTGTAGGCAAAACAAAGCAGCCAATGACACAGCAGTGTCCCACAAACGGTCGTGGGTGTAGTTTGGTGGCAAAATCTGCAAAGTACAGCTTTGACTGGCTTCATCTTTCTTGGAAACCAGCTACAAGGAATCGCAACCCTCACAAATCAGCGGTACCATATGCGCAGTGGCTCAGGTTCAGTTAGGTTGCTTTCATGTCAGATGCAGCTCTGTGCCATCATGTAACCCTGCACCCATTCCCCTAGCACTAGTGCAAACCTACACAAATAGTGAAAATAAGCCTCCTGCATCCTCTCCGGTCTGCAGTTGGTTGTGCGGGCATCAGCTTCTTTATCTTCAACTGAGCAAGGGGGAGTCACATTATAAGATAAGCAAGGAGCACGCGCTGCTCACAGGGAAATCAGCACAGCAAACATATTAACTCTACACTTGAGTCAGACTGTCCCAACGTAATGAGTTGAAACTCGTGTTCATAATTACATGGCAAGTCATCCTTTAATTGCGCCTCAGGTGAAGTTGGAGTTGTACAAAAGAAAATAAACAAATATACAGTATACATGTACATATCAACTAGCAGTCTCTCGACAATAAATAGGTTAAAACCCTGAAAATAGAGTTCATTGGAAACTCTGAGTACTACAATGTCACCTTGATATATTATGGTCCTGCAGTGGCTGTAATGTTGTTGGTTCACTGGAGCTTGCCAGTGTCTGCACAGTTTTAGCTACGTAAATTCCAGCAATACTCCTAGTACATATTTTAGGGTCCCATAGCCTTGGCTCTTTCCAATTTGCGCCAACATTCCCTGGGATTGAGTAAACAGGGTGGTTGGGATAATGGATTTCTGCATTTCTCATTTTTGATTTTAATTAAAACCCTATTGCTATTTTCATACGCTAATTCAATCATTGTTCTCATCGTTGAGTTAACAAAACCCAATGTGAAATCATTATTAATATACTGTCACCAGTAACAAGCTTATTAAATGTCCACAGAAAATGCGCAGGTTTAAAATACAAACTTACAAAAGTTAGAAGTTTAGAGAAAAGCTGACGTAGGATACAAGCTATACCCTTGTATTTTGATCAATTACAACTTTTGATGTCAAAAATATTTTAAAACTACATGAATTTCCCTAAATGAGTGATAAGAAACATTCCAAACCACAAATTGATGTGACCTTGTGGAAACTTCACTCCCCAACCACTGGACTTATGATTTATGATCTGTCTGCAGACAGAGGATCACTGTAAGATGACGGACCTCCTTCTGGCACATCTCCCCGACATCCTGGCCAAGTTTTGGTACTCTTTATGGGAAAGGACAAGCTTAGGGGTATGACACACTTGATGACACATTGCAGTGGAACATCATCTGCTGTACCTTCCAGTTAAAAACACCCACAATGTCAAAATACGTGCCAAGGAAGCCAGAACTATGTGCAATTTGAACTTGGTGCAACAAAAACCTCCCTTTATTTTACAGTGAGGGAGGTCAACATCTGGAACAGGAGGATATCAGGAAGGTAGTTGAGGCAACACCCTGGACTGATTCAAGAAACAGCTGGACAGAGTTGTAAGACTCTTCGGGTGGGTATTCTTGAAGTAGAACCAATTGGCCAAAGGTCTTTCTTCACCTCTACATCTCTTAACTAGCTAGGGATTTATCAATGTGACTAAGAGCTCAATTTCAGCAAAGTTTTACATTAGAGTCATTTTATTGCCATATAGACCTTCAAGTAACAGGCACAAGGCCATTGACATAGCTGGAATAGTTAAGGGCTGTGGCTTTCATGGTTCTCTGAAACACGTCATCAAAACAGTAGGATTAAATAATAATAATCCTTGCATTTGATATAGCGACTTATCACGTCATCGAGACGTCTCAAAGCACTTCACAGAATATACTGTAAAGTGAATTGACTTGTAAACTTTGTGGCAAAATGCTGGGATTGTGTGGATTCTTGTTGGTAATTTATAAATGATGTGTGTTTCACACATTCAAACTCTTATGGCTCTTCCTTCAATGTCAATACTGTACACGCAAATGGCAATAAATTTCCCATTCATAATTTCACAAGAAAATAAAGAGCAAATGTGAGTTGCAAAGGATTACCTGAGTAAATGGTTTCACAGACACCTCACTCTTAAATACTTAACATTCACTATAACCTGTATCCAGACAATGGAAAGCTGGGTGTAAATACTTTCACAATTCAGCCTGTGACCTCAAATCAGTTTCTGTTCAATGACTTCCAGACATGCCAGAAATTCAAGATTGACTTCACGTTTTCCCCCTTTATTTGAACACCTGGCATGACATCCGCCAGTTGTAAGAGATTCTTAAAAGGATTACAAGAGATTGAAATACAGTATAATTTTATATTGTACGTCCTACAGTCAACAGTCAAAATATGCCATTTGGCCCTGGTCCTGATGCATCTCACAGCGTTCTACACAAAAAAACTAAGTGCTTTATCTTTCAAATCGGAGACAAATAGATTTTATAATAATAATAATCCTTGCATTTGATTTAGCACTTTTCACATCTTCTAGACAACAACAACAACAAGATTTCATTTATAGAGTGCCTTTCACGTCGGGAGGACATCCCAAGGCGCTGGACAGTTGGGTCGGGACCCGAGCAGGGATGAAATGGTCAGGGTGAGGGGAGGAAAGGGAGGGAGCGAGGAGGGGGTAGAGAATCGAGAGGGGTGCTGAAGGCACGGTCGAACAGAAAGGTCTTGAGACCGGCCTTGAAGGAGGAAAGGGAGGAGGGGGCGAAGGCACTGGGGAATGGAGTTCCAGAGCCTAGGGGCTGAGAGGCTGAAGGCCCGGCCACCGATGGTAGGGCGGTTGGGGCGGAGGATGTGGAGCAGACCGGAGCCGGAGGAACGGAGGGTACGGGCAGGTAGGTAGGGGATAGTAGGTTGGAGAGGTAGGAGGGAGCGAGGCCGTGAATGGCCTTGTAGGTGAGGATGAGGATCTTGAATTCGATCTTCTGGGGGATGGGGAGCCAGTGGAGGCGAGCGAGGGTGGGAGTGATGTGGTCCCGAAGCCTGGTGCGGGACAGTACACGAGCTGCAGAGTTCTGAATGACCTGCAGCTTGTGGAGGGAGGTGCCAGGAAGGCCGGCGAGGAGAGAGTTCCCATAGTCCAGCCTTGAGGTGATAGACGTCTCAAAGCACTTCATAGAATAGACTGTAAAGTGAATTGACTGCATATTTGCAGGGGAAATGCAGCAGCCAATTGCACACAGCAGTGTCCCACAAACAATCGTGGATGACATTGAAGGAAGAGCCATAAGAGTTTGAATGTGTAAAACATACATCATTTATAAATTACCAACAAGAATTCACACAATCCCAGCTTTTTGCTCCCAACACATACAAGTCAATTCACTGTTCAGTATATTCTGTAAAGTGCTTTGAGATGTCTCAAAAATGTGATAAGTCGCTATATCAAGTGCAAGGATTATTATTATTATTTAATCCTACTGTTTTGATGGCATTTTTCAGAGAACCATGAAAGCCAACAGCCCTTAACTATTCCAATATGTCAGTGGCCTTGTGCCTGTTGCTGGAAAGTCTGTATAACATTAAGATGCGTCTCTAATGTAGATGACTGTTCAATTTAGAAGGTTCATCTTGGACCACTAGCAAGACACCCACATTTAGTTTAGTCATTTCACTTTTCCCAAATGTGCAATGCTAATCTGAACCTGTCACCAAGATGCTTTACTTATTTGGCTGAGAACTGGCACACAATGACAATTAAAAAAAATCTTTAATTTTAGAAAACAATTCATGTGGAGTATTTTGTACAGTAGATAAGATAACTCTGCAACAAATTCTACTTAAATGTATAATATGCATAACACCTTGTTGGCAGTGGACAGCATTTTTTAAAAAATACAGAATCTCTCAAACCATCAAACTCAAGGGATACTGACACAAGATTTGGCCACACAGTCTCTGGACTAAAAACTCTGTATCTGTATCACTGCACTTGTCCTAGAAAAACGAGACTCACGTGGTTTTACTTCCAACAAGAAGCCCAGTCAGGTTGTAATTCAGAATCTCTCTCTCCCCACGCCACCCCGAATATCCCAAATCCTCCTAGACATCAAATGCAGATCACCATAACTTAAATCATTCTTCTCTGTCATTTCTGTTGGCTTCCCTGCAAGTCTGGCCTATCAAGGGCACACACTGAAAATGTTGTTCAAGCTGCATCTGGGATCTCCCTAAAGTTCCACGATTTAGATTTCTTCCTCGCTGCAGCTAAGACAAAATGCAGCACAGGAAGCAAATATCAGTCTGGCATAGTTATGCCATGAAAGCGGCAAAGCCATTTATCATCAGAAAATGACTTCACTTGTATAATTGCAACTGATTTGCACCCAGCCTCCCAAGAAATCACAAATAGAAATCCACCGCAATTTCTTCAGGAACAAGAGCAAAATATAGCTGGTGTCTAGACATTCAATTTAAAGAACAGAACTCTACAGCTATTTGCATTTAATAATATATCCCCCAGAAAGTTTTCCCTCAGAAATTTTGGAGTGCAATGAATATTTTTATTCATTAAGAAAAAGGAAACCCACAGATGTAAATAATGACTGAATACCTCTTTTTTCAAACTAAGTATCCTGCAGATTTTTTTTGGTCGCATTCTTTAATTCTTCCTCAGGAAACCCTTAATCATAACCTTTACACCACCAGTATACATCTTGTAATATGGGGATCCACTTTGACTTTGATTTCTTTTTTAAAAAATTATACTAATTCTGTGATGAACAAAGGATTACTTTCTTCAATTTCATAAATATGATGGCAGCTGTACCTTGATGCATAAGGTCTGCTTTGTGTACCCTAAATAGCTTTGGAGAGAAGTGAACATGAACTGTTTCAAAAGTGGATGAAGCCACGGGGAAAGGCTTTTCATTTTTTTNATTTGGAAACATAATATTAGACTGTGTTTCAAAAAATAGTTAACATGCTAAACTGATTTAGTCCTTGTGAGTGCTGAATGTACTTTGTAGTTCTCAAACCAGGTATGATTTCTACAAATATATCCAATCCTAAATTGCGCTCCATCTAACTTCAATAATGGTATTCATTGTAAAGTAAAAACTAGAGGAATTAATAAAACTGCAGAATAGATTTTCACTGGTAGTGTTGTCCGGCTCTGAACCTTTTCTTAAAATAAAACTATTTATGCAAAATTACTCCCCAAATAAGAGGGCCAATAAATAATGCACTTAAATATGGCCTGAGCACGATATATTAATGCAAGGAGAAGTGAAATGAAACCTGAGTAAAGCTTTGGACAACAATCTGGGGAGCTGTGCAGTATACTATGTGAATTTAATCATGAAGGTAAGATGAAGTAACTATTTAGGATTTGTACACAATACACAGTAGAAATACCTTCTTTCTTCCAATAAATAAATAAGCGAGACGCTAAATCTGGGGTGGAAGCATCCCAAGCATTTTTTGAGACAACCGGTATGCACAGAAGGGGATGTAAACAATTTAATATCCACTGCATAAAGCAACAAACAAGCACAATCCCAGAGACAAGAATAGCACTATAAATTCTCTGTGAAAATCTGTTACACCCTTTTCTCAAATACAACTGCGAGAGTGCAAACAGGAGATGGATGGCTTAAAATTATCTGCTGTTGTGTATTCCATACATACATAGTAATAATAATAAATCATTGCATTGATATACGGCCTTTGACATTGGGAGGATATCTGCAAGCGCTTTGCAGGACATATTGTAAAGTATAGTGACAACATTTTGGTGAGCGAACACGGCAGCCAATTTGCACAAAACAATCTCCCGTAAACAATCATGAAGCAAACAACCAATTTTATTTTGGGGAATTGTTTGCTAGGGCACTGGGAGAAAAGCATACTTCATTTAGAATTAGCTTCTTGCAGTGAGTCTTAAAAGATATTTAAAGCTGATCTGTTCAATCAGTCAGCAGCTTCATTGGGCCATTCTAATGAGGCAGAAAATCATGCTCAATCGCACTGATGACTTTCAACCTAAACACATAAATGAATGTCACCATGTGTACCTTAAAAACAAACTCAGATACATTGTTAACCTCCTGCTTTTCCACACCCCTGAATTATATAGCTAAACTGCAGGATTCAATAAAACTGCAGATTCCTGTTCACGATTTGCACTCACTGCTATCAATTTGTTTTGGTTTAAAAAAACAAGATTAATGTAAAAATGTTGCCGACATGAGAGCCAACAGACCCCATGCTTTCTATGTTCTCAAAAGAACGATTGTAATAAAACTTAAACAGGATCGCATTGCATCACTTTAATGAGGATTTAAACTGCTTCCGTGAGTTGAGTTTTTGGCGATTCCCAAGTTGTAACTTGTCATTACAGGTTGTATCTTTTCATGTGCTTTAAATGATGGGTGGTTATGATACCCTTCACTTTGCAATTTTTGACTTTACTTTACTCTCTTCCCACATTGTTACCACCTTTGTTTCAAACAATGGTCAATTACTAAATAAAAGCTTGAAAAAAACATATCCACACAATGTCAAGCACAATATCTGAGAAACCACAAACTGAAATAGATTTTTTTGGCACTATGGAAGATTTCTGAAATACAGAGTTGGGTTTGGAAGGGCTATTAGGAATTATTCAACCACGTAAATATGGTAAATTCAGAGCAAGAAGACGTGTGACAGATAATCCTCAATTTGGCTTATGCTTAATTAATTTGTCACTATGCTTAGCTATTATAGGAACATAGGAAAAGGAGGAGGGTATTCAGCCCATCGAGCCTGTTCCGCCATTTAATTAGATCATGGGCTGATCTATATTTTTACTAGAATTTCAAATCCAATTTTCCACTTTCTCCCCGTATCCCTTAATACCCCGACCTACCAAAAATCTGTCAATCTCTTTCTTGAAGGTGTGGATGGATCCACTACCTTTTGGGGAAGAGATTTCCAGATTTCTACCACCCTTTGAGTGAAAAAATGCTTCCCAATTTCACTCTTAAATGGTCTGGTTCTAATTTTAAGACTTGACATCCTCCCGACGTGAACGGCACTATACAAATGTAATCTTGTTTTTGTAGTATGGCCTCTTGTTTTGCATTCCCCCAACATAGGAAATAACTTTTCTGCATCTACCCTATCAAATCCCTTTATCATCCTAAAAACCTCCATAAAAATCACCTCTCAATCTTCTAAACTCGGGGGAATACAATCCAAGTTTACGCAGCCTTTCCTCTTAACTTAACCCTTTTAGGTCTGGTAACATTCTGGTGAACCTGCGCTGCACCCCCTCCAGGGCCAATATATCTTTCCTGTGGTGTGGTGCCCATATACATGTAACGCAATGCAAATACAATAAAGAGTACTTCTGGAATAAATATACAATGGATCAACTGTGCAAGATACTACAGGAATTTTCTTTGTTTCAAATTAACCATGATTCAAAATGAGAGGAATTTAAATTCAACATTGTCTTATGATCAAAAGACAAAATACTGTAGATGCTGGAAATCTGAAATAAAAACAAAAGTCGCTGGGAACACTCAGCAGGTCCAGCAGCATCTATGGAGAGAGGAAAGTGAATTAATGTTTCAGGTTGATGACCTTTCATCAGAACTCAAATTGTATTATGATGCTTAGTTAATGGAAATGTCTCTTGTGAGGACTTTGAACTCAGTCTAAGCTGCCACTCCAGTGCAGTACGGGGCATGCATTGCATTGCTTTGGATGGGATGATAAACAAGATCTAGTCTGCTTGTTTAGATGGAAATTAGAGATACTATGGCCGTACTCAGAAGGAGAAGGAAATGTCTTCTTGTTCAACAATCCCCCAGATAATTTTCGTCATTCATCTCATAGTTTTCGTGGGGTGATGCTATGCACAAATGGGCTGGCACATTCACCTACAAAGTGAAAGTCTTCATACTTTCCATTAAATTCTGTGAAATGCTTTGAGATGTCTTCCCGATGTGAAAAGCACCATAACAAATGCAAAGATTCTTTTTATAAATATTATAAGTGAAAAGACAAAAATACCCAAAGCACAGCATGGCTCTAATGCCTATATTGGGTACATTATATTTTGGTGAGATTAAATCAAAACCACAGCAATTTGAGGATTAAAGTACTAGCCCTGTACATACAATTCAGAGAACAATCTTTGAATAACGTAAAGACTTTTATGTGTTACAGTGCCAAGCCCAAACCACTATACTGCCTCAAGGTTGGAATGCTTTCACTTTTCTCTCAATAAATCAAAGTAAATGATATATGAAATTGAACTACTATTTGCTGAATTATCTTGAAAACTGAATACAGACCTGCTAACTTAGCCCAGCTTTTCGATACAAGGTCACTTTACAAAGAATTATTGAAGCCATTTTTCACATTGTGGTGTCGAGTTTGAGAGACCGAGTTTGAGAGACTCATGCTTCTTGCATGACTCTATTCATTCGCTGATCTTTTCAGTCACTGTCAGAAAAACGCTGACTTGTAACAAAACTTACACGTAGACTCTCAGCAATTTTCACTGATGGTCTACGAATCATTTTGTCTGATGATTCAGACAAAAATTGTAGATCATGGTCTCCAAATGTACAAACAAAACAAATATTTTCAGAAGTTAGAGGAGCATGAAAAACATTTTCATTTTAGATTAATAAAATTGATTTAAGCAAAAAAATGCCTATGTAAAAAATGCCAATGCGAATAAGTGTAGCAATGTGGGCAGGAAGTACCAACGCCCAGACCAGTAGTCCAGCCTTGTTGATACAAATGCTCAAAATACACTGCACTGAGCAATAAGGAATATTTTGGCCATATTTTTGCCTTCAATAATCAGTCACTACACAGGACAGCAATTAATGTGAAGTGCTTGGAGATTGGTTGACATTATGAGCATGATAAAAAATGGAAGCACTCTCTTTCTGGTGACACGGGATCCATTCGTTTAATGTAGATTTATCCAAAACGCCTACTGGACTAATGGGTTCATATAATTTTCTGGAACACTTTCCCGTACCCGCCCATAATCTTGGCAACTGTACTGGTAAAATGGTTTGAGAATTTTAAAGTTTTCAATCTCACGGCAGAACATTCATGATCGGTCACGACAGGTGCCAAAACTGTACACTTAACATATTGTAAACACAAGGAAGACTGAATTTTTTGAGTAAATTTACTCCATGTGTTAAAGTCAAACCATATGCTCCATTTCCTGCCTAAGGCCAAGAATACCCTTACCTCCAGATCCCGAACCTCACCAGTGAGCAGATTACTTGCTGCTCTTACAAGCAAACAGGCCTGAAATAGTCGTAAAAGAAGATGAAGGGAGATGCAAACAGATAAGCTGTCAATTGAGCAAGAGCTGATGCATTAAGGCAAAGAAAATGCAGAACATACTACAGAATAATCGGAAACTAAGTAATAATAATAATAATAATCCTTGCATTTGACATAGCTCCTTATCACGTCTTCGAGACGTCTCAAAGCGTTTCACAGAATATACTGTAAAGTGATTATATATTTTGTGGGCGAAACGCAGTAGCCAATTGTGCATAACAATGTCCCACAAACAGTCATGGATTGAGTGACCAAATTATTTTTTTTTTGAAGGAACTATTACCCCCAGAAAAGCGATCCGCCAATCACTAACAACTGGGTTCCTTCTTAATGCAAAACAGAGGCGTGTGGCGTAAGGAAACTTGCCCAATGTTTTGCCCTGCCGGGAATCAAACCCCGGTCCTTTCGCTTGCGAGGTGAGTGCTCTGGCACGTACACCAGGAGTGACAATCAATGAAATATGGGAATGTAGGAAAAAATGGAATGAAAGAAAATTATCAGAATTAAAACAGAATAAAAATTAATACAAGTAAAGAATTCACTAAATGGAACCCAGCACCTTGTTATCAGCACTAGCAAGTCTGAAGAGAAAACAAACATGGTATCAAGCGGCCCCTACAGCAGTTTTTAGGAACTGGTTACTTTTTGTTGTTTTCCTCATTGAATAAGCATACCTGTAGATGGCAATAGAGACTTCAGTCTCACCTCAAACTCCTCCCTTCCACACAACAGCACCTGTGAATCCCAACTGCAGTGTGCACAGGTGGTTCAGCATTGCAGGGTAAATGGTAGGCAAATTGCTCTTCTGTAGTTTGAGCTGGACAGTGTGTTTACTTCCCTTTCTTTTAAGAGGATATCAAACTACATTTTAAGTACTGAAATCATGAACTGTTTCAATGCCGATTACCCTCAGGATAACACTTCTGATCAATATTTCATCAATTCATCAAAATTATTACATGTTAAACAAATGCAAGATTACAAACTAATATTACTGAATTGGGACGGTCTTTATTTCACAAAATAATGTTTCACCCACAAAAATATCCAGTCAATTCACTTTACACTATATTCTGTGAAGTGCTTTGAGACATCTCAAAGATATGATAAGGCGCTATATCAAATGCAAGGATTATTATTATTGGCAACGGTGTTTTGTTTTAAAGAAGATCTAGAAAAGATGTGCCCTTTCATTCAATAATAGTTATAATCCTTGCATTCGATAGAGCATTTTATCAGGCCTCAAAGTGCTTCACAGGATTTACTGTAGAGTGTATTGAATATTTTGGAAGTTAATTTTTTTTGGGGGGTTGGGAGTGTTCAGCCGGGTATCTGACACATGCAGAAACTCATCACCATGCTTAAGAGTTTCCAACCAAGCTGAGATTTCCACGCATTCCCACCTACACATGGAAATCCCAGAGATAGATTGTTGGAATGGAACGCACACTCTCTCACTGGAGGGAAGCATCCTGCTTCCCTAATTCCAGAAAGTATTAGGTGCAGGCTGGCAAGAGCCAAGACTTGGGCACCACCACAGCGGCTTGGCTCAATTCCAACATTTCGTTGCCAGGCAAGTCACCATGGGGTCCGTCCAGCTCCACGGAGACCTTGCTTTCCACCCCCAACCCCCTGTAAATGTACATGACAACTAATTTGAACAAAGCAAGGTCCTATAAAATGGCCTACTGTCTTCAGAACTCTATACAGCCCAACAAGACCTTTTCTTAAAGAAATAACAGCACTTGTGAAGTAAATTACTAATTTAACCAAAGCCCACTGGAAATATCAAGCTTCAGTCCAGAGATCTCACACTGTATTGCTCTGGGACTCTTTCTGGGTGTGGTAAACTGAGTTTGATAAATAAAATTAATTCCTAAAATGCTGGGCAGCGCATTCTCAGGGAGGTGAGCCAACTCAACTTCTTAAGACACTTGGGGACTTCAGCTCAAGTCTAGGCTGTCACCCTAGTGCAGTGCTGCAAGTGCTGTCAAATGTGCTGTCCAATGGAAAACCAAAATGTCTGTCTGTTTTCAGATGGATGTTAAAGAGCCCATGACACGATTCGGAAAGCGAAGTGAGTTTATCCCAATGTCCTGGGAGAAAAACAATCCTGCAAACGCAAAATAACTGCCTTGTTTTCCTACTAAAACTGACAGTGTTTACCCTGAACCGCTTCAAGCCATTTCAATATGAAGGTACAATAACAACAATTTCCATTGTATATTTATAGTGCATTTCATATTGGGAGCATCTCTCAAAGCTCTTCACCCAAGAGAGTGGGAACCTGAACTGGGGGTGTGAGGAGTGGGGGTAAGGTAGCTGAAAGCAGTCAAAGAAATAGATTTTAAGGGGACGGAGGAAGCGTATGGGCAAAGTAGTAGGACTACAGGATGGAGTTCCAGAGAGCGGGGGCAGAATAGCTGAAAACTCACTCAAGAGGATTAAACCATATTGCCGCATCAGAATAGAGAAAGCTGTACTCAGCATCCCATCTGCGTTACAGCTGACTTCAGAGCATTCAATACTGTGTTGCCTGCAATGGGAACATGCACTCTCCATTCCCCAGCATAGTCGGCCTTTACCTTGCTGAGAGTGAGACAAATTCATCACAAATGCACATCATCTATTTATGAAAAGACAGCAGCAGCGACAGCATCTGGCTGCCTGCACAATATTATCAGATACACAAGGGGCAGATTATTCAGTGGTGGTCTTGTTATTTTATTAATTATTCCATAATTTTAAATGTTTGCTTTGGCCAAACTATTTGCATTCTACTGAACCATGTGCACAGGGAAACGCTTATTTTTCAAATTAAAAACATGCCTCCCTTGGCTCAAGAACATTTCTTTTTTTATATATAATTATGCTGCCTTTCCCCCCCCAGTATTTTATTTTTCCATCCTGAAAGTGCAGGTGAAAAGCATTTAAATTCAGCATACCATCTGAATAAATACTACAATTTGAGATGGATCACGTGCATTACAGGCCATTGAAACATATTCCATTTGAAATTAGTCCAATGGCTGCTGCAGGAAGAGAAGCAGACACCCCAGTGCTCACCAATCCAGCCACATGTGCACAGCGCAGATGGTATAACACACAACACTGCCTGCATTGGCAACAGATAGCAGAAACAAGTACGTTATGTAATGAACCATCATAAAGATATAACTTTATGACAGCAATAAAAGCATAAATACAGAATTTGTTATTTATTTCCTTCTCTGTCTCTTTAATTGCCCTCATGCCTTGGACCATGTCCAGCCACAAAGACAGGCGCCTGCTGAGTGCACTGTGACACTCTATAACAGGCTACCGAGAGGCGCACTCTAACAGCCAACATACATCTCTCCCTCAGATTTTTACTTCCCACTCGGTAGCACCACGGCTTCCCAAATTGATGATTAAAGTCACCCCGTCAGCATGTGGAGAATCACATGCTGTCACGCTTTTGAGAAATGTGTTGCCATTTGTAAAATTCCTTTATATTACATTTTTGGCAGTCTAATGAAAACAAAGTGTACTCGAACATGTTTTGACTAGTACAAATTCAAAAGCTTCTAGTGTGTTTTAGCTATTAAGAGGATGTAAATTTCATTTTTGCTCATCATAATCCTACTTGAGAGTAAATGTTTGGAATGCCATTGGAATATGTCGTTAAAATTTTAATATCTAACTCATAAATTTGCTTTTAAAATGTAGTTAGTATTGATCAAAAGAACCTCCTTTGATCAACAGTAATTACGCTTTGAAGATGAATTTATGAGCTTTGAGCACTTAGGGACATCCTCCCAATGTGAAAGATGCTATATAAATGTAAATTGTATTGTAATTACACTTTGAAGATAAATTCTTGAGTAGATACTAAATAAACTCAAGCTGGAAAGCAGTTTGTCAGCTCAGTAACAGATTAAATGAATTCTGGGATTTTAGTCACATAGCACTGCTTAGCCATGAGAAGTCTCATCATTCAGTCTTTGGAAGAATGAAACCGAGAATCCACAGGGCAAACAAACACACAGAGACGCTCTTATTGGTAACAGAAGAGAATTTTGTAACATTTTTAAGTCTTACAGATTTAATGAGCATAGTACAATTGTATTCTTTTTGCGAACTGTGGAAAACTGGCTTCCAAATTAGGACTGACTGAAGAATGTTTCAATAGTTCCACATGATCTTAAACGTTAAGCCAATATGGCCTTAAAGGCTATGACTTGATGGAATTTCAAGTCTTCAGTGTTGAACGATTTGTAAATTGTGTTTAGTGATTGAAACAGTTGTAAATAAATTTATTTTAATTTTTTTATTGTCCAAACTGCTGATCTATACCGAGGTACCAGTCTTTGGAAAGACTTGGCATGTAGAGAGTACAAAGACTTGTTTACCTAGGATCCAACTACTGTAGACTGAAGGTCATGATGACTCATGACTGTTCAGTGGAGTTGGATCAGGGAACAGCACAGGTGCACAACAACAGTTCAGATGGTAGGTGAGGTAAGACAGTCTGTTTGGAGGAATAATCGAGGAGACATAGCACTCCTTGGAAAAAAATGCAACACATGTCTTGTAATACATCATGATACAGCATATTGACTCTCTTACACACTGGGTACCGCTCCTTCTTGCTGGATCAGAAAAGAAATATTTCAACTCAATTTTAATATTTTTGTAAATCTTGTACTTGCATTCAGTTACAAGTTCCAAAAAGACCATCATAAACTAGCAACAACCTGCTGTGTCTTTCTCTGCATAACTAACAAGATAAAAGTGAAGATGAAAGTCCCAAACAATATTTCCTGTGACCAGGTAATGCATGGTCACAGGTCTCGTCTGTGTCCAACAACAATAAATTACATTTATATAGTGCCTTTCACGTTGGGAGGAGTCAGGGATTTGAACACGAGCATGGAGTTGGAATAAGGGGTGGTGGAGGCTAGGGAGGGTAGGTGTAAGAAGGTGGCCGAATGCGCAGTCTTAAGACATGCTTTGAAGGAGGCAAGGGAAAGAGCAAGATGAAGGGACTATGGAACTGAGCTCCAAAGGGTGGGGGCAGATGAACTGAAGGCCTGACTGCCGACGGTGTCCAGGTAATGCATGATCCCTGGTCTCTGCCTGTACCAAGGTAATAAATGGTCACGAGTCCCTCACGCCTCCAGCAGGGAATCCTAGATAATGATGAAGAGCAGGATCCTGAGGCCAATTGTAATGTCCCCACTGGAGATGCATTCACTCAGCACAAACCAGGAACTGAACCTGGAACCACATTGGTCTGTACAGATGAATTCCACAGCACGTTGAGCACTGATCCGGTAAACCATTGGAAAAGGGCCTTGGAATTCGTGGCTTGCAATTTTTAACCCTTCAAAGTAAATGTAACTATCACAAAGGAACATTTTACTGCTACAGTAACTCAAAAATTTGAACTTTCACTGAATATTAATCCTAAGGACAAAAGGAATAGAATCCATCATTGGAATGAGGTAAGACAATAGAAGTGTAAAGCATTTTTTAGGATGGACCCAAAAGTCCCAAATGTAGCCAATATATGACTAAAAGTTGCAAATGAACTATTACCGAGCAAATACATGGTTATTACCTAACATAGACCTGAGCTCAGTGGGGATTTTCTCACTGTGATGCCCAATGCTACAATCTCGCAGTCAGACTGGATAGCTGGACTAGTGGTGGGCAATTATTTTGGCTGGCGGGCCACTTCACAGGTTTTGGTAAGCTTCGCGGGCCACACACTTAATATAGATGCAAATACTTAATAATAGCTCAAGATCAAGACTTACACTTGCACATGCATAAAATAAAGTCTATATAATTGACATTCATTAACATTAGGTTTAAAAAAACAACTCATTGAGCAGACATTTATTCGATATTTATTCATCTATTCACATATTGATGAGACTCAATGGGAAGAATGAAAGCGCTGATGTGAGTTAACCAGACAATTGAAGTCAGGCATCGTCTCCGTTGTTGCAATGCGGAGTACTGCTGCAAAATGATCATCAGTCATCACAGATCTATGTTTTGATTTATTGAATTTCATCACAGAAAATGTCTCCTCGCATATGTATGTTGATCCAAACAGCACAAGCATCCTCTGGGCATGAGCCTTTATTTTTGGAAAGGTATATTCATTAAGAGAGGCATAAAAACTGGGAAGCGGCACTGATTTGAATTGCTCCGCAAGCAATGGATCACATTGCAGGTCAATAAGCTCGAGTTGGAGGTCAAATGGGGCTTTGTCAACATCAAATGAGAAAGGTGAAGAGACCAAAGACAGGTCATTTTTGATCAAATTGAAATCCTGGAATCGGTGAGAAAATTTGGCATGTAAGTCAAGTAGTGACGAAGTTTACTTTTTAAGGCTTTGATCGCAAACAGTAATCTGCCTGCTTTAAAAGAAGTAATTTTGTCATAAATGACTTGACATTGCAATACAAATCGTGCACAAAGGCCCCTTTCCGTCGCAGTTTTGAATTGAGTTCATTCATGTGGCCCATGATATCAACGGCAAATGTGAAATCAGAGAGCCCATTCGCATCATTCAGCTGTGGGAAATTCGAATCTTTTTGTTTCATGTCCAAAAATAAATCAGTCTCTGTTCTCAGTTCCCACACTCTTTTCAAGACCTTTCCTAAACTAAGCCGTCTTACATTCGTGTGATACAGGACATCCGTGTGCTCGGATTCCAATTGCTCAAGCAGAGTTACAAATTGCCTGTGGTTTAATCCTCTTGCTCAAATGTAGTTGACCACTTTCGTAACTGCGTCCACGACATTGCTTAGTTTTAGAACACTCTTACAGAGCACCTCTTGGTGGATAAATCACTGTAGAAAAACAATATTCTGTTCTGGATTTGTTTCTTTGACTTGATCTTGAATTCTTTTCAGTAACCCAACGTTTTTGCCTGTCAGATTTGGGCTTCCATCGGTGGTCACATTCATCAATTTTTTCCATTCCACTCCTAATTTTAAGATACACCTATTTACTGCCTCCAAAAAGGCTTCTCCAGTTATCGTATCTTTCATTGATGTCAATTCTTCTGTGAGCTCAAAATATTTGGTGATACCTTGAATAAAAATTATCAACTGGGCTGTATCTTTGACATCACAACTCTCATCGAGTGCCAGTGATAAACATGCAAAATTGCTTACTTTATTTTGTAACTGCAGATACAGGTTCTCAGAGATATCCTCGACACGTCTCACAATAGTTCGCCTTGACAAGCTAATGTTCTCGAATGGTTTATCTTCTCTGGGCGTAAAATCGAGGCAGAGTCAACCATACATTCCTTTATAAATTCTCCTTCAGAGAATGTTTTGCTGTTCTTGGCGATTTTGTGTGCAATCACGTAACTCACTTTTGTAATCTCATCCTGGGATGCAAATATGTTTTATGGAAATGCTTTGTTCTTTCTGCATTCGAACAACCATCTCATCAGCTTTCTTTCCTTTTTCTTTGGCAGAAATGTTTTTATACTTGCAAGCATGTTTGCTCTTAAAATGGCAATTCAAGTTGTAGTCTTTGAGCACTGCCACACTTCCTTTGCAAATTAAACACACAGCTTTTCCACCCACACTGGTAAAAAAAAATTTTTAGAAGTCCATTCTTTGATGAATATTCGGCCTTCAGTGTCCACTTTCCGCTTTTTTGATAAACTCATTTTGAATGAATGTCCTTTTCAGCGAAAAGTATTACCGCGGTTGCGTGTTTGAAAATTTGTTGATCCGTACATTTCTGACGTCAGCCTGATTCAACACTTAAGGAAGTGTGCGCACAACTAAGCAGTGCAATTGGCTGATGTTCCCGGTCAGATTCAAATGCGAAATTTGTGCGACTTTTTATCGCAAACAATAATCTGCTGGAAAGTTGGAAAGTGGGCAAACAGCCTGTTTCCTATCTGACGAATTATAATTTTTTCTATCGCTAGACACAATGACGGGCCGGATAGAATCATTTGGCGGGCCGGATATGGACCACCATATCATACCATATTTTGCCCACCCCTGAGCCTGGAACCAAATAAATTGGGATATGCACTTTTTTGATAAGAGGTAAAAAGAACTGTTAAGTTAATTTTTCATTTGTTATGAAATATTACAATGAAATACCATTGTTTTTGCTGAAGATCACAATCGTGATGATGAAAGAGAGTGTAAAATGTCATAGCAGGTGCCAGCCAGCACATTGAAACGCATCTCCAAACAAGTCACCCATTCAAAAACTGAATAGTTTTACAGCACAACAGAAGTTAGCTCCACTCCAACAATTTAAATATTGCTCCGAATGAGCACATTGTGGGACACTGCACACTGCTGAGTATTAACTATTAAAGTATAGCATCTAGAAAGGTGAACTCGAAATATATTTTAAAAAATGCTTCTTTCAAAAATATCCTGAAAAATGCATCCTTGTCAAAACACTCAAGAACAAACTCCCACACCAGACTTGGCATCCAATCTAAGTCAATAACAGGAACTTGCTCATAAATGCCCTGGTTTCCGTCTAGCAGTTTTAGTGGGCCTGCTTGACAAGGTGAAGCCGTAGAATAAAACTTGACAGCTGGCAAATGCAAGTACCAGAACTGAAGCAACACTAACTTTGTAACAAATGACTGTACAAAAAAAATTGCAAATTTATAGTTTGCACCAATGTTTCGAGAAGCGAAGCGTGTCCGCGGCCTTTGTTTTCTCTAAATTCACAGGTCTGTGTGGGTTACATCGACACGAGAGAGGTTCATTCCAAAATTGAGAGCTATAATCCATACAGTGTACAGAATACACATATAATCAATATAGCAAACTAAACCAGTGGTGGTCTTTTGGATCGGACAACCAAATAAATGTTCTTGATTGATGGCCCTACCGCAAACACTGTCACTCACCAGCTACTAGAAATAAAATATTGATTTAAAACAGGCGAATGTTCGGCAGGCAACTTACTGATTTAAACAGTGGCCATTTGGGCAGACAACCCGCGCTGGGATACCACACCCCAACAAGAGGAGAGTGGCATATGCCAATGGGGAGAAACTTAGAAAAAAAATTGGACACGCTAAATTATTTTTTAAAAATAAGACAAAATAGTATTTCTGGTGGAATTTCAAACCTAGTGCATAGATGTGTATTGACCAGCTGCCAAACATCTTTTAATGCTGTACTTAAGATATGAATGAGTGCTTTTCCCAAATCAATTTGCTAAACTCAAAAATATACTAATATACACTCCCTCCCTCTCCCATTACCACACTTCTTCTGGAATCAATTAAGTTTAGCCTCCCACCTGCTTCTCAGAAAATAAGATACATGGTTCTGTACCTTGCACATGGTTTTGCTACAGAAGAGACATTTCTATTTGTGGATCTGTTGCACTTATTCTTAGTTTGTAGTATTTCCTTTTCTTGTCCTTTTTTCTTCTGTCACCATATGTTATCAACTTTCAGACTGGCACATTGTGTTACAGATGCAAGCAGTAGATGTGCAGTTATCTGCAAAGATTAACATAGAATGTACAACATGGAAACAGGCCACTCGGCCCAACCAGTCTGTGCTGCGTATTGACGAGTTAGTACAAATAGCATAAATAAGCTGTTTCCAATGGTTGGGGAGTCTGTAACCAGGAACACAAATATAAGATCGCGACTTGGGGATCTAAAAGAGAATTTAGAAGGAACTTTAAGCAGAGGGTAGTGAGAATGTGGAACTCACTGCCCAAAGAGGTGGTTGAATCAGATAGCAAACATGCATTCAAGAGAAAGCTAGACCTTCACATGAGGGGGGGGGATAGAAAGGTGTGGGAAGGAGTAAGGAGTGAGTGGAGACTCATGTGGAGTGCAAATACCAGCACAGACTGGTTGGGCCGAGTGGCCTGTTTCCATGTTGTACATTCTATGTAAATCTTGCAGATAACTGCACATCTACTGCTTGCATCTGTTACACAATGTGCCAGTCTGAACATTGACAACATATGGTGACAGACGAAAAAAGGACAAGAAAAGAAAATATTACAAACTAAGAATAAGTGTAACAGATTCACAAATAGAAGGCATCTAAAAAGTAAAAAGATTATATAAAATAAAAACTTTAGTTAAGAGAATTAAAAAAAATTGGAATAGTAATATGTGGGTAAATCTCTGAAGTAATATTGTAAATATAATACTAACATTCACAAGGCAACAGTGAAATTGTAACAAGGACTAATGCCTCCCAACATGAAAGGTGCTATCTAAATGTAAATTGCATTGTTTTTTTTATTAATTCCAATTGGTTCATATTACTTATGAAATTCAGATATTTTAATAGCTAAAAAAAGTTGTTCAATTTCCAGGAAGTTGTTTTGGTGAACTGCTGCATATAAATATGCTTCAAAGGATATACAACAATGACAATAACTGCATTTTTATAGTGTCTTTCAGACAACTAGAATCTCAGAGCACTTAATAGAGCATGGCTTGACATTGAACTGGAAAGGGAAGAGAGGTGACTGAAGACAGTCGACGAGGAAAATCTTCAGGTGTGATTTGAAGATGGGCACAGCAATGTCCCACAAACATGAAGTGAATGACCAATTGTATTTGGGGGATTGTTGGCCAGGACACCAGGAGAAACTCTTTTCGAATAGTTTAATGGGATCTTTTACGTCTACCTGAACTGGCTGATAGGGCCTTGGATTCAAGTCTCATCCAAAGGACAGCACCTCCTACAACTCTCCCCTACCCGCACCACCAGACTGCATTGGAGTGCTATCTTACACTATATAAATTTCAACTACCGACATGGGGTTTGAACTGACAACCTTCTGACTCCAGTGTTATAAGATGCTCCTCCGCGTGAATGGCGCAATATAATTGCAAGTTATTGCTGTTATTGAGGTTGACTCGGAGGCGGGAGTGCTAGGCTGCCATACGTGTTCAATTCCAGTAAATACATTTGCAGTTAATACTTATTTAATACTATTGGGGCAATCAAATTAATAATAGCTCAGCAGAAGAATTTTTCTTAATTCAAATTTAAATCTTTTTGATTCAAAATGCACTCAATATTAAGCCTTCAAAAGCTACAATGCTTTAGGTTCATGAATACCATAATTAAGTCCATTTTGCGTAATTTGACAAAAGATGGAATAGGTCCTTATTCAATTGGAAAATCCCAGCACAAGTTTTAGTTGGAGCTTGATTGCATTAAGACGCAGAACACATTTGGAAAATTATCCCCGGATGTCTTCAGCTCACAGGAGGTGACCTCTCTGACCTACTATCCCCCTACCTACCTGCCCGTACCCTCCGTTCCTCCGGCTCCGGTCTGCTCCACGTCCCCCGCCCCAATCGCCCTACCATCGGTGGACGGGCCTTCAGCCTCTCAGCCCCGAGGCTCTGGAACTCCATCCCCAGTGCCTTCGCCTTGCTTCCTCCCTTTCCTCCTTCAAGGCCGGTCTCAAAACCTTTCTCTTTGACCGAGCCTTCAGCTCCCCTGTCGACTCTCTTCCCCCTCCTCGCCCCCTCCCTTCCCTCCCCTCACCCTGACCATTTCCCCCCTCCTCGCTCCCTCCCTTCCTTCCCCTCACCCTGACCATCTCCCCTCTGCTCGGGTCCTGATCCAACTGTGCAGCGCCTTGGGACGTCCTCCTGACGTGAAAGGCGCTTTATAAATGGAATCTTGTTGTTGTTGTGATGCAGAGGTGCCTTCAAGCAGCCTCACCTGTGACCTGAATTGTTAACAAATTAAATTAATAGTGTGGCTATAAATACCTAAAGAACACAATGTAGCTGTTTCCTTTCTTCCCCCTCCCCATTAAAAAGGTTGGACAAAACCCCAAGTCATTAATTGATAAAACGTTGATAAAGAATATCAAGCTGAGGAAATGGGAGAAACAGGGGGCCTTTTTGTAAGGGGATCTTTTCTTCAGTCGAACCAGCAAAATACCAGCTTTTTGGGAGGGTTTTAAATTCTCAAAATTGGAAACTGCAACCGGGAAGAAGCAATGAATTCAGTTTGTGAATTTCACACTTTAGACCCCAACTTTTTTCATTTGTTAATAAACTGAATCAAACTGTGGTTTTCTGGAAAGCTCTTAACAAATACCCAGTAAATGCATACGATTGTACGACTCAATTGGTTAAAATTTAAGCCTTATAAAGAATTACTTTTTCTTTTATATGAAAAATAAAATGATCTCCTTACACTACGTCCAAACATAAATTATGCCTCAAGCATTAGATAGACATAGATAGATTATATTTTATATATATTATATACATACACACAACGTAGTATACATTTCAAACACAACCTAGCTCCTTTTGGCAGTTCAACAGTAAAACTTTCACAAAGGACAATTCACCAGCTGAAACGAAAACGATAACATGAAATGGAATAGTTTATTTTTACACACAGCAACTGAAATAACTTATTACCTACATTTCTGTATTAGATGAACAACTTGCAAAAAAACAACCTACTAGGCACAGTACTTTATTAATTCTAGAGTAGCCTTATTTCAAGCGTTTGTTTCAAAACAAACATTAGAAAAATAAAAGCAGACATGGAAGGCATTTGTTAGACATGTGCTGTCACTTTGTATGAACACATCTATGCTTCAAAACCTAATGATGGGTGAACAGTCAACATGTCTGCATGATTACTCTGGAAGCTGTTGGTTTAAAGGTCACACACATGGCTCTCCACTTTTAGGGCAATTGATTTATATCAAAATAGTTTAAACTTTGTATTTAATACACATCCTCGTGACAGCATTGAGTGCTGAAGCATATCGGTTAGAGAACTTGGTTCACAATTGGAGGACCCAAGTACAATTCCTGGGGGGGAGGGCAAACCTTAGGCAAATTTCCTTAATCCACACGCCGCTGTTTACCTAGCAGTAAGTAGGAACCTGTTAGTTAATTGGCAGATTGCTTTCCATGGTAATAGTCCCTCAAAACAAAATTGGTCACTCAATCCACTCCAAAATTGGTCAATGTTTGTGGAACACTGTTGTGCCAGAAAATACACAGTCAATCCACTTTACAATATATTCGGTGAAGCGCTTTGAGGCGTTTCAATGACGTATTAAGGCGCTATATAAAATGCAAGGATTATTATTATCTCAAAGTCCCACTTACTATAAGGTGTTATGGGATGTATAATGTCCATCTAAACCACCAGAATGGACAGGCAGGACCTTGGTTTAAAGGCTCATGCAAAGAAAAGCACTTGAACAAAAGTTTCCACTGAGAGATGAGTTGCCAAAGTGCATAAATTTAAGAAAGTTTAAGGAAAACCTGAGGGAGAGGTTAACAATTTGATTTACTTATAGATGGTGATTGAGACATGGAATGCCCTTGTGATAAAATATTCATGTTCTTAGTTATTTCCCAACTGATCAAGTACAAAATTCTTGTCCTAACCTTCTCTGCAACCTTCTAAAACCTACAAACTCAGTCGCCCCATCTGCTTAACAGCCTGCTTCACGTTCCCCCACTGAATGCAGCACACCAGCTGCAGTCGGGGTTTCAGCATATCTGCCCCCACTCTTTGGAACTATATAAATGTAAATTTGCATGGTCCGATGGTTTGTATTGTACAGGACATTTAGTACCTTTATGAATCTGCAGTGCCTGGATGAGTGGCAATTATTTGTTTGAACAATGCCCAATTGTGAGACTGACACATGATCATAGTATACTTTGTCACAGCTAAGACTGAGCAGGAAGTGATTTCATTAACAATAATATAATCCTTTGATATCATGCCTTATCACATTGTAGAGATGCCTCAAAAATCTTAACAAGAATTTACTGTGAATTGTGCAGTGACTGTGTATTTGTAGGCAAATAGGTTAAGATTCAGAAGGCTCATTTGCGAAGAAAGGGATGACTCAATTTAAACTGCATTAAGAGCTGAAATTCCACCTCATCATAGCCTTTCGAACATTTTGACTTAAAATGTAAGATTGTGCAGAATATTGGAAAAATGCTAAATTCAGATTTAATTCAGTAATTAGTTTTCTGCAAATCTTTAAATGAACCACATTTTAAAAGCACGAGCCAGGAGGGCCTGCAGTATTCAAAGGCACTGTTAATAATGGACCAGCCAGCCTGGCTTGGCGGCAAGATTTCAAGAAGCAGACCAGTTCCTGGGGGCAGGGAGTTTTCCTAATAACTCTGCAAGCCAAAACCCTAACAGGTACGATAGTCTTTGCTGGACAAACAGTGGGAAGCAAGTCAGACTTTGCTTTCAATGGCAAGTTGTGGTTAAACTCAAACAGAGAAAACAGCAGTATCCCAATGTACATTCTGGGGTCCCCAAGCCTTGGTTCTTGCCAACCTGCATGAAGTAAACAGGGTGCATCTTTCCAGGGAGAAAGTGCACATTTCATTCCAGACACCGGGAAATGTGGGTGGCATACATATGTGAAACAGTCTGGTTTGGATACTCTTAAGCATTGTGATGGGTTTCCACATGTGTCCAACACATGGCTGACAAAAAACAAGAAAACAAAAAACAGCTTTCAAATTAAGACTAAATTTAATTTCTGCAATTATTGCATTGGAGGCGATTCAACTCACAACATGATGAATAGTACAGTTCATTGAATGCATAAATTTGCAAAATTTTAAGACAAAATGGTCTTACAAGAGAGGCTGGAATTTCAGGTCCCATGTGTGTAAATATATTATAGCTTATTAATTTGACAGAAGGGGTCATAAATCTAGTTAACATGAAAAAGTTATATACCCTCTGACTGGTTAGCCTGGTTTTAAATGTAATACTTTGGCAGTCTAATATGATGTCTTTTAGTTTCCATTGTAGAATTTCACCACAGTCATAACCTGCTATTTATCGTTGCCAAATTAAAGTGTCAATGGATGAGAAACAGAACCTGCAGCGAGAAAATGAATGTACTTTATGTAAAGGAATGGGCAAATTTCACAGCAAATTAACGTTTTACAGGGTAAAATAGCTACACCCAGTTTTTGGTGCCAAAAGTTTCCTTTCTGTTGAAAAATTATTGAATTGGAGGAGATTTAACACACAACTTGATGAATAGCGCAGTTCGTTGGATGCATAAATTTGGCAATAAAATGCAAGATACTGATTTCCAAAATTTAAAAGCATTTCTGAATTTAAGTCAATTTCACTCACAAATACAGTCACTACACTTAACGTATGGTAAATCCTGTGAAGTGATTTGAGACATCTTGATGATGTGAGGTATAGCAAATGCAAGGTTTTTTTTATTATTTATGTAGAAATATTCAGGGTTTTTTTTAAACTGAATAACAATACCAGAGAACCAACCAGAATATGGTTTCTGCAAAACCTTTCACTTCAGGCAGTGCTCATATTGTACTGTATTGTACTGTACTATATTTACATGTTAGTCGGACAGGACTCACAAGCTTCATTCAAAGGCAGCAGGTCCAATATCCTCATATAATGTGGGTAATATCCTCATATGATTATTATCATAGTGATCAGAAGAGGCACCAAAAAGCAACTGAGTGGGAGGGTTGATGTCTCGCTATATAAGAGACATTTAATTCTACAGGACCATTTTGATGCTGGAAAATAAAAGCACCTGCTAAACCTTAGCATGCAAACTTTGCTTCATAAATATCCAGAGTCTAAGATTCATAGTAATTTTTGGAGATTGCATGAGACTTTTTATTCAATGTGTGAGAATGATAATTGTAAAGAAATTCCTGCACAAATCTTCCAAAACAAAAGAGGATGCAAAACACCAAGAATAAGACTATAATAGGAAGAGTTTTTTTTTAAAAAAAGATTAGGAGAGCCAATAGACAACAAATCTGTGCAAATGCTATTTCAGAGAGCAAATAGTGAACCTGTGGAACAGGCTCCCTAGGGATACAGTTGAAGCAGGAAGTGTTGATTCTTTCAAACCAGATTAGATAGTTTTCTTTTAGGAAATAACATTATGGGGTATAT
The DNA here is from genome assembly GCF_018977255.1 of Callorhinchus milii. Lineage (NCBI taxonomy): Eukaryota > Metazoa > Chordata > Chondrichthyes > Chimaeriformes > Callorhinchidae > Callorhinchus > Callorhinchus milii. The sequence goes on from NW_024704743.1 coordinate 29,532,510, forward strand.
ATATGGTACACAGGTAGTTCTGGACACATGTGCATACGACTGCCAGGAAGGTGGAAGGCGAATTAGATGGACCTTGGTCGTTTTTCATCTAGCGTTTCTTATGTTTTTATGTAGAACTGGAAAGGGATTTATCTGCAGATCCAAAACACAATGTGGAATCAGAAGAGGTAGTTAAGATATTAATGTGAAGGTGTGACAGCAAATTGCACCTGAGCTTATCACTGGCCAATGAAGTTCAACGCAAAATCAATGTACTGCATCTAGAAAGTAAACATAGGAGATATATGTACTCCGTGGATAGGGCGGAACTTGCCAAAGAGAAAGTTAAGAGACCTTAAGGTATCAGCAGCTCCTCACTAAACTCCAAGCCCCTCCCTACACATCATTCCCTCACTCCCCACCTTTAAAACACATCTTAAGAAATTTCTTTTCAAGGGTGCTTTTAGCCATCTTTCCTCCAGATCTGCCTTAGCTCCCCCAGCCCCAGTTCAGGCTCTATGAAACGTTCTGAGACATCCTTCTGCCATGAAGGCTCTAAATAAATATAAAGTTATTGCTGTTGTATTAGTTAACTCATTTCTCATCAGATCCAAACGATATTAGTTGGCAACAAAAACAATTTGCCCTTCATGTAGAATAACGTCTCAGAGCGCTTAACAAATAGGGGGTCGGACTCCAAGCAAGGGAGGAGACGAGAGGGAAGGTGACTGTGAGCACAGTCGGAGAAGTGGGTTTTTGGATAGATATTAGATATTAAGACAGACATATGGACAGGACGGGCCAGACAGACAGGCAGTGAGACAGAGGAGTAGAGAGAGGAAGTTCCAGAGATTAGGGCCATAGTTGTCAATGACTTGGCTACCGGTGGTGGCCCGGAACTAAACAAAGCAAACAGGATGTTGGAATACATTGCCAAATAGTTGGGATTGGATTCTCAGCAGTCGAGAACTCAAGCTATTTAGTGTTCTGCTCAACCCACACTTGGATTACAAGTTAATGAGCAATTGTATGCAGTTCTGGTCATTGTGCTGGAATGAAGGAAGGTGTTTTTACAGCCCTTTAAATGTAGGTACTCAGGTGTTTTCTTGCCCCAGTTGAGATACCTTGATTACTGTAGTGTTGACATTTCCAAGTGGCCAAGCAAATGTTGGATATTCTGATGCTTAATAGTAAGAACTTCACCCACATACATGTCTCATGCAACACTGATTCATTGATCTGAATGGACAGTAGTTTTATACATTCACATATATTCTGTTCAATGCGAGTCTGTCTTGTCAAATTGTAACACGATGAACACTCATTTCAAATGGCTAAAGTTTCAATCCTTTGATGACGTTTATCAAACTTTATCAAAGAAGTAACATATTGCGTGTCTTTTTGCCTTTGTATAGTGATTTACATGTAGTGCAAAATTAAATTGCCAACAGGAACTCAACATACAACAACAACAACTCGTATTTGTATAGCGCCCTTCACGCCAGGTAGCTTTCCGGAGCGCTTAACAGTGGGAGATTCTGACCCGGAGCCAGGGGAAGAGGAACGGGTAAGCATGATCAAAAAGGAAGGTGCTTAGGCGGGATTTGAAAGTGGGGAGGGAAGGGACAAGGCGGAGGGATTGGGGGAGAAAGTTCCAGAGCTTCGGGGTGTAGAGACTGAAAGCACGGCTGCTGACAGTGGAGCGGAGAGAGCAAGGGATGAACAGGAACTGGAGCCGGCCGAACGGAGGCAGTGAGTGGTGGAGTGGGGGATGAGCAAGTCGGAAAGGTATGGAGGTGCGAGGGCATGAAGGGATTTCAAAACAAGTTTTGTGCGGGTTAGTATCCGGGTGGCAGAGTTCTGAATTAATTGTATTTTATGTATGGTGGGACTGGGGAGGCCAGCGAGGAGGGCATTTGAAAAGTCCAGCCGGGAAGTGACAAAGGCGTGAACAAGTGTTTTGGCTGCTGTGGGTATGAGCATAACCAGTTATACAGCATTAATAGTAAATGTGTAACTAGCATTTGTCATTTAAATCAAGCAAACAATAAACGATAAATATTCTCTGCAGGATGTGAAAATCCTGATGAGAACCCTAATGATCAATAATAGCCTCCACTATTGGCTGGCAGACGAGCCTTCTGCCACTCTGCCCCCACCCTCTGTAACTCCATCCTGCAGTCCTCCGCTTCGCCCCCTCCCTTGCCTCCTTCAAAACCCTCCTCTTCGACTGTGCCTTCGGTCAACAATAAGTGATTACACAACAAATAAGAAAGCCATGACAAATACATACTAAAAAAATGCAAAGAGGAAGAATCTGAAAAAAAATCAGCAACAACTACTTTCATCTATATAGCCCCCTTCACAGAAAGCAACGTTTCAGATCCATTGACAGGAAGGGTGCCATACACCAACCTGCACCTAATACTTTCTGGAATTAGATAAGCAGAATGCGTCCCTCCAGGAAGAGAGTGCGCATTCCATTCCAACAACCTATCCCTGGAATTTCCATGCGTATGTGGGTTGCACGGAAATCTCAGCTTGGTTTGCATACTCTTAAGCATGGCGATGGGGTGATTATTGAACCCATCACCGCGCTTAAGAATATACATACGAAACCGAGAACTCCATGCATCCCACCTGGAGACCTGGAAATGTGGGCAGGTGTCAAAACACCTGGCTGTCCCCCCAAAAAATATCAAATGCAGGGCTTATTATTATTATTGCCACTCTCACTAGCCCAGTGACGCATGTCACCATTGCATTTTTCCACTGTTGTCACTCTTCCCAGTGGCATTGATCATTATTCCCACTCTCTCCTGTCCACTATTGCACTTTCATGTGCCTATTATTACCCTCTGATTTGTTTACTGTTGCAGCTTTCACCTGCCCAGTGAACCAAGGCACTGTTGCTACTCTCACCTGCCCAGTGCTGCCGGTGACTGTTGCTGCTTTCTCCTGCTGCCCAATTGCTATCCTCAACTGCCCGGGGCTGCTGATGACTATTGCCCCTGTCCGGTGACTACTGCCGCTCTCACTTGCCCAACAACAGCGACAACAACAAAATGACATTTGTGTTGCGCCTTTCATGTTGGGAGAACAACTCAAGGCGCTGGGCGGTCAGTTTCGGACCCGAGCTGGCGGTCGGGATCAGGGAGGGGTGGAGGGCGGGGGGGGGGGGGGGGAAAGGAGGTGGACCAAAGGCACGGTCGAAGAGGAGGGTCTCGAGACGGGTCTTGACGGGGTGCAGGGCAGGGGGCGAGGCTGAGGGACTGCGGCGATGGGAGTCCCAGAGGTTGGGCGCCCAGTGAGGAGGTCACGATTGCCCTTCCCTGTCTGGTGGCTACTGCTACTCTCACCAGCCCAGTGATGCCAGTCACTGGTGCCCCTGCCTGTCCCTTATCGCCACACTCCCTGCCTGCCTGCCTGCCTGTTGCTGGGTCTCCCTTGCCCAGTGATGCCAGTCACTATTGCCCCAGCCTGCCAGCCTGGTGACTATTGCCGCTCTCACCTGGCCAGTGATGCCGGTAACTATTGCCACTTTGCGGCTCGCGGTCTCACTCATTGCTGCTGCTGCTGCTCCGGGTTCTCACGCCGGCGCCTCGCTTCCTGGTTGTGACGTAGACGCGCTCCAGGCCCCGCCCCCTGCGGGCGCGCGCGCACGCACGCGCGCGCGCGCCGCTGGACAGCGCCAAAGAGCGCGCGTGCGCTAACCAGCCACCACCACCACTCCCCCCCCCCCAACCCCCAGACCTGACGCCCCGCGCAGTCCAGGCAACGCTCGGCAGCGCCCCGCACAGCGACAGCTGCAGGCCTGGAGGCGCAGTTGCAGCTATTGCAGTATCTCTTGGTTGTGTTCGCAGGTGGTGGTGCACTTACCCTTCTTGTTCATGTCTTTTCGACCGCGCCTTTGGTCTCCTTCCCCCCTCCCCCCCCCACCTCCCCTCACCCCTCCCCTCCCCCCCCCTCCCCTCCCCCCTCCTCCCCTCCCATCCCCCCTCCCCTCCCCCCCCCCCCCCCCTCACCCCTCCCCTCCCCCCCGAAAAGACGAAATGTCAGTCACTGTGTGTGTGTGTGTGTGTGTGTCAGTCCTCCCAGCAGGAGACCCTCCCACTGAGTCTTCCCACTGAGTCCTTCCCGAAGGGATATGTGTGCAAATATGTGAACCAGGGAAACAAAAACAGAGAGAGCTGGGAAAACGCAGCGGGTCAGGCAGCATCTTATGTGAACAACCGATACTGACATTACATGAGAATACATTGGAAAACGCAGCACAGAAACGGGCCGTTCGGCCCAACTGGTCTATGCCGGTGTTTATGCTCCACATGAGCCTCCCTCCTGCCCTTCCTCAACTGAACCTGTCAGCGTAACCGTCTATTCCTTTCTCCCTCATGTACCTATCTAGCTTTCCCTTAAGTACATCTATGCTCTAATTTATTAACAACTTCAATTGCACATTTTCTTAATCTTAAGGGATCTATATATATATATGTATGTATATATATAAGACGAGATGCCTAAGAAGCGAAGATCAAGCCTTTCAAGGACAAATAAAAATGCCAGGCGAAAAAGAGAAGGACGATTGAATGAAACTGATTGTAAGCGTAGCTGCAAAGGGGCAGCTACTATAAGCTCCAATGCAGTGCTCCATTGTCCGAGGTAGTGTGTCCTTCAGAGGAGACGTTAAGCCAAGGTCTCGTCTGCTTGTTAGGTGTTATTTGGAAAGAGAGGGGAGTTTCTCTTTGTCTTAGCCATCAATTCCCCAAATAAAATTGGTCACTCACCCCATAGCTGTTTGTGGGACGTTGCTGTGCACAATGGCGCCGTCACTTTCAATTACAAATATCCAGTCATTCATTACACTTTACAGTATATAAAGTGATCAGCTAATCCTCTCATTAGTTCATAAAGCCATTATTTTGCCTTTGGCTTAATCTGTTTCTTCCCCTTTCCATATAGTTAGGTCCATTCCTTCTTCTCACCACAGAATATTTGTTGAATCAAGGAGGTCATTCAGCCCATTGTGTCTGTATTGGTCCTGGTTCTCCAATGTAGCTACTTACACTAATCGTATGCTCTTTCCCCATATTCTACATTTCCACATATTCTTTAACATAATTTTTAAGTAGTTATTCAATTTCTTTTTAAATGCTATTTACTCAGCTTCAGCAGACAGTTGTGATGGAAGAAATCTACAGTCTGTGCAAAAATTCTTCTGAACTCTTAACTTTTATTTCTCTGGAGTAATTCTTGGTTGATGGTCTCATGCTACTGACTCATTCATCAGTGGAAATGGCCTGCCACGCTGAGCATGATTTTTTAGTAATGGAGAGAATTAAAATGATCTGGGTCCATTTTTGGTAGATGCTTCTGGATATCATGCTTAATGTAACAGAAATAAACATCTCCCAATTGTGCATTATTAGAAAATGTTTCATATCAATTGGGAATACTGCAGACTATGCAAATTATTTCCAAACAGTCTGACATTTATAAATACATCCTTGGCAACTTGCACCAGCAATTGAACTTCATTCTTTCTCCATTCCTTTCTTTATTCTCCCATGCAACATCTTTCAGCACCTGCTTACATTCCAGCCTTTCTGATTCAATAAACTCTCTGCATGTCATCAAATCATTAGTCAGCATTTCTCGGCACATATATATGAAGCTGAGCCTTCTCAAAGCTCCCAGGCATTTGTCTGTCGTACCGAGTAAGATTTCAGCTTTATTCATTTTTAAAAATCTTTTTTCATTTGAAAACATATTTCCAATATGTATTACTTCAACCCTGCCAGTCTCTGAACTGTTTTCCCTGACCCCCCCCCCCCCCCCCCCGGTGTGCTTGCAGAAGGGTCTCCAGTGACTGCATAAAGCATCGAGCTTCAGCTTTAGGGCATAAAAAGCACATAAAACTGTAATTAATATTTGTGCCCTTTCAAGGTTCAAAAAGTGTAAGGTATCAAATTGCACAATGTTTCATTCATTCTCAAAATCTGCCATTTCATCCATAAAATACAGTCAATCCACTTTACAGTATATTGTGTGAAACTCTTTGAGATGTCTCGATGACTTCATGAGGCACAATGTCAAAATTGCGTGTATTCAAATATGACTCACAAAGCGTAGCAACAAAAAGAGAGCCTAGAAAATAGTTATCAGACCTTACTACATCAAATGTCTCAAAGCACTTTACAGTATTATTGTTGAGTGTAATGGTTTCTGTAGGTAAAGACAGCAGCCATTTTGTGCACACTGATGAGGTTAATGATTATTTTTCTGGGGGTTCGTGGCCAGGAAACTGGGAGAAACTCCCTTCTCACATCAAAGAGTACCATTGCATCCTTAACATCCACCTGAAGAACAGATATTGGTTGAATGTGTCTTCCAAAGGCAACACCTTTTACAACGCAGTACTCCCCAAGACTGAGCCTGAGGCCCAAACATCAATTTGCATTAATGTAGCACACTTCAAATTGGGTAAATAGGGTAGCTTCTCAGAGTTCGTCACAAGGACAAGGTTAGATGCCAAGCAAGTTAGAGGAGGTGGTCCTAACCACACAAAGCAGTAGGTATTGAGGTTGGATTTAAAGACAGATAGAGAGAGGGTGAGACAGAGGAAGGGAGGGAGATCCAGAAGTTATGTGTATAGAATCTGAAGGATCGGCCACCGAAGATGGCACAGAGAGGGCTGGGAATGCGCAGCAAGCCCGAAATTACCTCTGCGGAGAGGGAAGCGGAGGAGGAGTGTTGGAGAACATCAGAGAGATCAGTGGAGCCTGACAGGACAGGGATGATGGTTACATGGAGTTTGGTGCAAATCAAGATATGGGTGGCAGAGTTTTGGATGAGTTGTAGCTTATGAATGGTGGAGCTAGGGAGACTAGTCAGGAGTGCACTGGAAAAGTTTAAACAGAATGTAACAAAGGCATCAATAAGTGTTTAGGCGGCATCGGGTGTGAGGCATGTTGCTGGGCAATGTGGTGGAAGTGAAGGAAAGAGCTCTTGGTCAGGGGTTAGAGAAGAGGGAAAAAGAAAGGCTGAGGATCGAACTGTACATCAAGGGTATGCACCAGCAAAGTGAAGCTAACACCATTTAACACAACGGTGAGAATTCTACCAACTAAGCCAGGCTGAAATTCACAAAACAGACAGAAGAGAGAGGTACAATTGAGACATAGAAAATACAGACTGATACAAGAGAGCGAAAGATGAAAACAAGAAAATAAAAGGAGGCAGCATATCAAATATGAGAGAGGGAAGAAATCAGAAAACAACACATCACTCTCAGTTTCAATTAAAATACACAAAGACCCTTTCTCCCGCACTTTAAATCCCTTGACCTGACACTGAAGCAATTATACATTCATTGCGGTGAACACTAGAAATGTGTATTGTGCTGATCAGGGCTGGGCTCCAGCTGAATGTTGAGAGCTATAACACCAGGCCACACAGGCTGTCAGAGTAGGAGCACCAACAGGACCAAGCTTCAGAAATTGGAATGGCATGAAATATAGCTGGGCAGAGGTCCAGTCTGCATTCCAGCACACTTGAGGAAACAAAACTACAGCTCAGTAATATTTTGATACCACATTTTCTCGAATGTTTTGTACATGTAATTGACTTGGAAATATTTGTCAAAAATTCCTTTTTAAACATTTGGGCAAGAAACTTTTTTCAGGGGAAGGGGGTAAGTTTTCCAAGGGTGTTCATATGGGTATTTTATTATTTCATTCAATACAAAGGGAGTGTGTGAGGAGCAGGAAGTACGTACCTCGTTGCAAACAGCGTATTTGCTGGATTACCTGCTATCAGTCAGGGAAAGCTGTTGTGGGTAACAGCTTTATGAAACACACAGTATCCTGGGAGCGGATAATCAGCGGTGGTACATTCAAAGAGTTCACCCTTCCTACAAGTTGATTAATTTATTTATCTTAATTTGTATCTAGCATGTTGTATTTGGCATGTACTACATTTTAATATTTCCTTGCAATAAAATCTAAATCACTTTATTATTGCTGCAAGCTGGGCATTTTAAGCCAAGCTGTAAGAACGAAGTGATGTGAAAGGGTAATCAGACAGACTAAAATCTGAAGCTTTGCAGGAATTATTGATATCTCAAGGTATGTGTTTGGCAGCAGTGTGCCATTTTTGTACATTTTAATACATATTATACACAGATATCTGTGTATAATATGTATTATGAACAATAATAATACCACAAAACCCTATCATGGCACCAAGAAAGCCAACAAATTCAATAGAGTCACTAAGCAGGAAATGAGCTGGGTTCAGTAGTAAGCTACGTTATGTTTATCTTGAATGACCTGTGACCTGGGAACTTTCATGCATAGTTAAAACTTCAATTTTAGCTTATGAGACTGCCCAGCTCTACATACTATTACACAGATAGTCTTTTGTGAGATTGCAACACCTAAACTCCCAGAATCATGGCCTGTATTAGTCATGGTATTTCATATTGTAACAGGCACAGGGTTGCTGCAGAAGAAACAATCAACGCCAGTCATAGTCAGCCTGGCTCAGTTGGCAGCACTCTGACTCAAAAGGTTGGGGGTTCAGGCTTCACATTATAATTTTGAGCTCATGGTCTCTTAAAACCCAATTTCTAAAGAGCAGGGTGGCCCTAGCTGAACAAGCAGCAGGACGTTTGCCAGACACTGCACTCAGTGGTAAACTATGACTTTCTAGCTGGTCCCCAAGCCTTGGCTCTTGCCAAACCTACACCTAATATTCTCTGGAATTAGGTATCCAGGGTGTGTCCCTGCGGGGAGAGCGTGTGAATTCCATTCCAGGCGCAGAGAAATTTCCATGTTTAGGTGGCATCCGTATGCGGAACTCTCAGTCTGGTTTGAATAGTCAAGCATGGTGATGGGTTTCAGTGTCAGACACATGGCTGAGCAAAATAAAAGTTCTTCTCAGCATTGATTATGTAACATTAAAAACCTAAGTTGAAATTACAGTATTTCCTCTTACTTACTTGCTTGCTTAGGGAAAAAATACCAGTACCTGAAAAAAGCTAAACGCAAACATAATAAAACTGACAAGGTTTCATATGTATGCCTGTGTTGTAATATACTTTGGATGGTGATGCTAATGAATAGGAAACGATTTGGCTCAAGCCCTCCACCCTCTAGCAGGTGGCTCTAATTACACTGAATTACTACCATGCAATGTTTAGTCTGTTAGGTGTGACGATAATCACTGGTAATAAATTAGGATCAACAGTGCTGTCAGCTATTACATGTAAAACCAACCCCCTGATATGGTACATTGAGCCCGTCCGACATTCCTCTTTTCTGACAATTTGCAGGAAAGTCTATTCAGTTTTTGCTTTAGCGCAATGCAACTGGAATTGTATGGATGTGCTCTGTATTCCTGAAAGCAGTGTTTGCAAATTTCACTGACCTCAGTAACACTCGCCTCTTAGTCAGGTGTGGGTTCATGCCCCACATTAAGGCTTTGAACTCATAGATCTGCGGATGTGTGTGGAGGGGTGGGGGTGGGGGGGGGTTAGGGTTGGTGCTGCATTGTTGGAGATGCTGTCCTTCGAATGAGGCAGTAAACTGGGGCCTCGTCTGCCTGTTCAGATGAACTTCAAAAATCCCATGGCACTATTCGAAAAGTGAAGTGATCTGGTCAAAAATCCCCCCAGTAATATTGATCATTCATCTCAAGGCTGTTTACGGAACATTACTGTGCACAAATTGGCTGAAGAATTCACCTACAAAATAAAATCCTGTGAAGTAAAATCCTGTGAAATGCTTTGAATCATTCACCCAACCAAAATGATGCCACTAAATCATAAGATCAAAAGATTGTTCGGGATGAAGAACCCGGCCCATTCTTCGGCCTATTCAATCTCATCCCTCCAAAACACCCACCATATTTACTCCCTATCACTGATTCAAGCTGCTTTTCTGAATGAGTCCAGCGTCCTAGCCTCTGCCACATTTCCTGAGAATCTGGTCTAGTCACACCATCTGCATAAAGAAAAACTTCTTGGCATCTGTCCTGAAATGAATTGCCTTGATAACTATAAATCTATATCATCTTGGTCTACTATCTTGATACATCCTAAAATATTGATCTGGGTGTACTTTTTCAATCCCATTTCAAATTTAGGCACCTCTATGAGATCTCCTCCGAGTCATTTTCTCTCAAGATTGAAGAGCCCTAGCTTGTCTAATCATTGCTCATAGGTCAAAATCTTCTAAACTCAAGGATTAATATTATTATCACAGGTTATCATACATGCTTGAAAGAACTTGCCAAGGGAGAAGTAGAAACCGATGTCTCCTTGCAGTGTGAATTGACTTGTTACTCACAACAGGTTTGGAATTCTATTAGCCATACAGATCTTAAGTAAAGAGTTCTGTTCAGACGTCCCATTTATTCTTAACTGCAAAATGTTAAAACCTGAAACCGAAATTTCTTTAGTGTTGGTCTCTGGCAGGGTCAAAAAGTAATGGCTGGACTGTAGCCAATTAGAGGACATTAACAGGAAGCTGATTTAATCTTAAGCTAACAGTTGTCCTCAGTCATTTCTTTGTTCTGCATGTTTATACAGTATTTCCAGCAGAGGTATATTTCTTTGAAGATCTTTTGTGTTCCCCAGCAATTATCTAGTTCACGGAGGTTCCAAAGAGCTGTGTATATATCCATTCTTGCTGTTTTAAGTGCTCCGAGACGCTACCAAGTGCGAAGGGTGCTATATAGATGCAAGTTGTTATTGTTTGGGGAAAAATTACATAATTTCCAAGGTATAGATAACCCACCCTAAACTTATGCAAAACTAGACCTTTATCATGGTTTTCACAGAACGATCGTAAATCCAACAAAGGTAACAAAACACGTATTAATTTAGGTCCGACAATTAATGCTTGTTTTCTCTTAGTGGTTAGAGCACTTGTCTCGCAATGAAAGGACCTGGGTTCAATTCCCGGCAGGGCAAAACATTGGGCAAGTTTCCGAGCAGTAAGTAGGAACCTCGTTGTCAGTTGATCGGCAAATCTCTTTTCCGGGGGTAATAATCCAAAATAAATAAATAATAATAATTTGGTCACTCAATCCATTGTTTGTGGGACACTGCTGTGTGCAATTGGCTGCCATGTTTTGCCCACAAAATATGCAGTCAATTCACTTTACAGTATATTCTGTGAAGATTTTTGAAAAGTCTCGAAGATGTGATAAGGCACTATATCAAAATGAAAGGATTATTATTATAAATTAGGTCAGTTATCTTAATTACACAAGAAATAATCAATACGTAATTATGTCCAAATAGTAAGGAGCAAAAATAAACAAGAAAATTAGGATGAATTAGGGTGGAGCAATTCCATGTTTAGAAGAAATTTGCTCTTTTATGAAAATGCTACAATCCTATTTGGCCTTTCTTTTCTATGCTCCTTTATTTTGCCTATGTTGGATTAATAGAAACAATCTTAATTTTAAATACTTTGAAGAAAAGTCTGTTTAAGTATGATATTTAATCCTACTGTTTTCCAATAAGCAAATTCTCAATGGAGATTAATATTTCAAATCACCAGTGTATCTGTCCTGAGAATTGCCCAAAAGCTTTGACAATTTGACCCCTTCCCCCAACATACTGTTGAGAGCATGCCAATTTGACTCAGTTGGTAGCACTCTCACTTCTGAGTTAGAAGGTTGGGCTGAAGCCCCATGAAGTGACCTTGAACTCACAGTCTAGGCTGACATTCCAATGCAGTGCTGTGGGAGTACTGCATTTTTTTGGGGTCAGGCCAGCCAGGTGTCTGATGCAGCTGAACTGGCTCCAAGGTAAAATGTTTGGCAACGGAATGTCGGAATGTCAGAATCGAGCCAGCCCTCTGTGCCGGTCTCGGTAGTCTAGTTCCTGAACCAGGTAGATCCTCAGTACTCCAGGGCACTGCTGATGACAGCAGAGCCAGCCTGGCTCTTCGGCAGGACATATAAGGACAAATCAGTCACTGGGGGCAGGGAATCCTCCCATTCAGTGCCTGTTAACCCTGCAAGCCAAAGCCTGAATGGGTAGGATGCTCCTAGCTGGACAAGCAGCAAGAAAGTTTGCCAGACATTGATATCAATGGCAAGCTATGCAGTTTTAGCTGATTAGACTCCAACAGTAGCCCAATGTACACTCTGGGGTCCCCAAGCCTTGGCTCTTGCCAACCTGCGCCTAATACTTTCCGGAATTGGGTAAGCAGGATGTGTCCCTCCAGGAAGAGAGTGAGCATTCCATTCCAACAATCTGTTTCTGGGATTTCCATGTGCAGGTGGGTTACATAGAGTTCTCAGCTTGGTTTGGGTATTATTAAGCATGGTGACCCCCCAAAATACACACAGAAGTGCATCACCATGTTTTAGAACAGTGGTGGCCAACATATGGTCCACAGGCCAGAACTGGCCGCAGGACCATCAAGAAGAACCCTGCTCCCAGAACATTTGTACAAGTCTTAGTAAGTCTGTGTCTGATCAGTAGTGTGTTTCTAGGTTTTTCTTGATTGAATATTTCTTGATTTATAGCATAAATGAAAAAATATTCAATCAAGAAAATGTATTTTGTTGGCCACCATAAAGTTTGGCCACCACTGAGTAACCAAACTAGGTATGAATGGAAATTCCCATGTTTGGAATGGAATAGCTCTCTCTTCCCAGAGCTATGCACTCTGCTTACCTATTCCCGGAGAGTATTAGGAGCGGGTTAGCAAGAGCCAAGACTTGGGGACTCCAGAGTGTGTGTTGGGATGTTGCTGAAATTTAACCAACTAAAATCGCATAGCTTGCCATTGAAAGCATTATCTGACAAGCTGTCAGGTACTATCTGACAAGCTTCCACTGCTTGTCCAGCTTGGACTACTCTACCTGTTAGAGCTTTGACTTGCAGGGTTAACAGGAGCTGCTTGGCATTCCATTACCAAGAATATCATCTTGGTGCCAGTTCATCTCCAAGGACACCTATCTTACCTTCCCCCCCACCACCCGCCCCCAAGAGGTTAGTTTCTAATTGAACATTTGACAGTATAGGAGGAGGACCTTTATAGAACAGCTTGTGATATGACAATCTCCTTGAAGTTCTAGAGGTCTAAGTTCAATGCTGCAAACCAAGCTTTCTCAGCACCAATTGCTTAATCCAGGTCTTCATGTGAGGGGCTTTGTTAAATAGACATGCCCACCATCTCCACGTCCAGGGTGTTCAGCAGCATGTCAGTGTAGGCTGGAGTCCTCCCGGCAAGCACTTCTCCTGTTTATCACAAATCCACCTCATTGCCTGGATTTCACAATTGGACCGGAAAAAAAACTTTCTGCTGCATTCCCAGGAGCTGGGAACCATAAGGGAGAAATGTTTGGACGCAGTTCTTATACCTATTTTAGTACACATTTGAATAGATGTGGTTCCTTGCGTATATGTCTACCAAAACTGTAACAAGTGATGTGCAGAATGAATCTGTATGTTGCGCAGAATGAATGTTTTTAGAATGTTGGAAGTGCCACTGTAATAAAGAGGAGTTGCATTGCTTTCTCCTGCAAACACACTGATTTCCACTCCTTTTGTAGCTTTCTTGTTCATCCAATATTCTCAAATGCCAAAGCTGAAGCAATCTGCTTGGTTGCTTCTACCTCACACATTGCATGGAGAATAGTAATGGGAAGTCTTCATCAATAGCCAGATTCTGCATATCAAGCTGCGAGGGAGAAACGTTGCCTTGTCAATTTTGTACATTTTTAGGGTGCCTGATCTTAGGAAGATAATATAATGCCTCGCATTTGATATCGTGCCTTTCACATTGGAGGACACAGAATCCTGCAGTTTAGTGGCTAGAGCGATAGCCTCGCAAGCGAGACGACCTGGGTTTGATTCCCGACAGGGTGAAAAGTTTCCTTAACTCCACGTGCCTCTGATTATCTAAGTAAGTAGGAACCCAGTTGTTAGTCGATTGGCGGATCGCTTTTTCAGGGGTAATAATTCCTTCAAAATAAAAATAATTTGGTCACTCAATCCACGACTCTTTGTGGGACACTGCTGTGTGCAATTGGCTGTTTCGCCCACAAAATATACAGTTAATGCACTTTACGGGATATTCTGTGAATATGTCTCGAAGATGTGATAAGGCGCAATATCAAATGCAAAGATCATTATTATTGTTTATTATTATCTCAGAATACTTCACAGGAATGTAATGACTGCATGTTTTATAGGTGAACGAGCAGCCAATTTAGTCACAACTCTGTATACAATGCTCATTTTAATGAACAGAATAGGTTGTCCTTTGCACAACTCTAATTTATAATCTGATGTCCTGTCATCATCTGGTAGTATCTCATGTACCAGGCTTTTCTACCTTTCCCCAGTTTAAACAATTTCCAAGTTGTCCAGTAGTCACCTCTTTCATCTCAGATTACTATACCCTGATATAATATTCAGAGCTTGGTAAGCATCCATCAACTGGTTATGGTTAGAGAAAAGGATTTTCAAAATAAAATTTATAACCAAAAGCCAAATAGGCGCACAGAAGTACAGCCTTTAAAGGGTCCAATATAAGGTGATTTCTAATGGGATTGCTTATCGCAGAAACTGCAACTACAGTCCATCACATGGACTCTGTTCCTACTGTTCTACTTTCCATAAAAATACTGCTGTTACCGAGGTTAATTGCATCGCAACCTAATACACTCCAAACCTACTAGGCTAACCACACCTGAGTCCCCTTCTCATTGTCCTTTTATAGTTCCTGAAACAGTTCCATTGTCATTATCTCTTAAAAGGATCTCTCCACACTTTCAGAGTGGAGTTCTTGCAAGTTGGTGTAACTCATGAGAGTCATGACATACTTCCGGTAATTGGCAGGAAAAATCCCACTTACGTGCCTTATTAAGGAATAACATTGAGGAAATTGCTCCATATTAGACCCCAATGTTTTCATTTCTCAGATACAAACGTGCTCAAGAGTTCACACAAGAGAGACTCAGATGGTCCACAACAGGATCAGGCTTTTTTAAATGAGTGTCCTGGCCTCAACCTAGAACATAACTGCATCTTTCTCTTTATCTAGGTGTTGTGTATTTGATGACATGATGTGCTTCTGTGAAACTTATCTCATTGTGCCAACTAGTGTTTAGAGCACCTCTGCTTGACAGTCCTTTCAGAGTTTGAAAGCATAACTCTGGAGTGATGTATTTTCCTCAATTTTGGAGGAATGACTTATAGTTTACAGTTGAATGTGCTGGACTAGGATTGCTGGAACATACGGTACATTGTGGGGAAATCTTTGATTTTCGCATTGGTACTCCAAAATCATTTGTGTGTCAGCCTGGCTCAGTTGGTAGCACTCTCGCTGCATTGTTGGAGGTGCTGTGCTTCAGTTGAAACTTTAAACCGAGGTCCTGTCTGCCTGTTCAGGTGAACGTTAAAGATCACATGGCACTATTCAACAACAACAAAATTACATTTATAGAGCACCTTTCACGTCGGGAGGATGTCCCAAAGCACTGGGGCTCAAAAAGAGACTGTCCAGACTTACAATCCCCATATAAAATTGGTCACTCATTCCATGGCTGTTTGTGGGACATTACTGTGCACAGGTTGGTTGCTGCATTTGCACAAAACACACAATGACTGCACTTTAAAAATTATCCTGAGAAGTGCTTTGTGAATACGAAGGGCACTATAGCACCTTATCACATTGTTGCAAAATATATTGTAAATGTGCATTTTGTGGGCGAAACATACCAGCCAATTGCACACAGTCCCACAAACAGTAGTGGATTGAGTGTCCACATTTTCTTTTGAGGGATTATTATCCACGGAAAGCAATCCACCAAACTATTAACAACAGGGTTCCTACTTACCGCTCGGTAAACAGAGGGGTGTGGAGTAAAGAAATTTGCCTAAGGTTTCACCCTGCCCAGGAATCGAACCCATGACCTCTTGCCTGCGAGGCGAGTGCACTAACCATTATGCTACAGGACTGCATCTATGTAGACCAGGGCAAGAAAAAATAAAACTCTTTGTTATAAATTGCTTGTTATATTGTACAGCACAGCTAATGCAGCTCTGCTACAGTAGGATAATGTATTGAGACACCTCACCTTAAACAAGAAAGGACATACAGCGGAAAATATTATCTTTAGTCAACACCAAGTTTACAATTAAAACACCATAGGCTTTGAACTCGGCAGATGTCAGCATCACTGTAAATCCATTCCACCTATTTTTGTAATTTCTCACTGCTGAAGGTAGCCACTTTAGACTTTAAACATGACATAATATTGCACCAGTGGCTTACAACGACAAAAAAATTACATTTGTATAACTCCTTTCATGTCGGGAGGACGTCCCAAGCGGCTGGACAAAGATTTGGACCCGAGCTGGGGGTCCGAAACTCTGCAGACAGCAGCTAATTGCAGATGGCACCATAATCATTCTTGTAAATATACGTTGCCTTTCCTCTAAGAAGTGGACAAATACAACACTGAAGTCTTAAAATTGGTTTTGATTTAGATGTTTAGAAAATTAGTTTCAACAAGACAAGGATTCATCTTTCAGCAATGTGAGTATTCCTCGTATTTGTATTGTTATCAACGCTGAATGGACTGATTGAAACCCATCAGGTGCATTATAACCTGTATGAAAGAGCAAAATGCTAAAAACAAGTGTTTTATGCATAACAAACTTTGCAGCTAGCATCAGCTTCAATAATCTTTGATGCTAATCTACGTGAAAGGCACTCCATAAATATAAGTTGTGGTTGTAGCTTTTGACTCCAATAGATCATTTTCGTCACATCAAGGCTCGATTATGGAAACTCCCTCCTCATCGGCCTTCCCAACTCTTCCCTTCACAAGCTGCAGATCATGCAAAACAGCTTGTGTACTCCAGTGCACCAGGCTCCGTGACCCCATCACTCCCACCCTCACCCGACTCCACTGGCTCCCCATCCCTCAAAGGATCGAGTTCAAGATCCTCGTCCTCACTTTCAAGGCCATCCATGGCCTTGCCCCCTCCTACCTCTCTGACCTGCTGACTCCCTACCAACATGCCTGCTCCCTCCGTTCATCGGGCTCCAGCCTGCTCCATGTCTCCCGCTCGATCTGCCCTACCATCGGTGACCGGGCTTTCAGCCTCTCTGCCCCCACACTCTGGAACTCCATCCCACAGTCCCTTCACCTCACTTCCTCCCTTGCCTCCTTCAAGGCCGGTCTCAAGACCCTCCTCTTCAATTGTGCCTTCAGTCGCTCTCCCACCTTTCTGCTTTCCCTCACCCCGTACCCCATCCCTCCCCCAAGCTCGGGTCCTGACCCCTGACTGTCCAGGGCCTTGGGACGTCCTCCCGACGTGAAAGGCGCTCTACAAATGTAATTTTGTTGTTGTTGACAGGCTGGGTTTGAGATACTCTACCATAACTTTCAATGCTTGTTTCCCACCACAAATGCAAAAAATACCTTCCTCACACAGACACCCAAACAATTCTTTTTGTAACAATTCATAACAGTGAACCTTGATGGGTGTGTGTGATAAGGACATGTCCTGTTTGCTATTTCCTCATCAGCCAATTGTGCCATTCTTGGGAGGCAAAGAATTTTGGTATTCATCCACCAGTTAACTGAGATGATGTCTTCCTCCTACCCCTATCCCACCCCCCCATACCCCTGAAAGTTTCTATAAGTCTCATTTTCCCAGTATACTACAGTCTGGACAGGAAGTGCCAACAGAGGAAGCTCTGGTGATGAAGAGGGTCATGAGTTACTTCAAATTGACCTTTCAGATCTTATCTACATGATAGATGTGGGATAATAAAAATGAGCATAAATAAGTCATGTCATAAACGTTTTACATTGTGTAAAGATACGGTAATAATTGTAGATCTTGCAGCAATTTAAACAAAAGGCAGCAGGCCACCTTTTCTATTTTGATAATGCTTCAGAAAAGGGAAAGAAAACACAGAACAGGATACATATTAGGATTAATGATTAATTGCCTATTATTTTTCCTGTCGGCTTTAATGCCCAAGGTTTCTGGCAAAAGATCTAAAACTGGGTCCCCCACAAACTGTTGTCTTGTTTTCAAAACACAAATTTATAAATATGTTTTTGGTCTCAGAGTTGAGAGTTGTAAATCACATGTTACCAAGCCACTGAATCTGAGAAGGCAACACTCTAAGCATCTCATTTAAGTATAGCACTTGTTTAAATATATCTAACAATGAGATTACACATTTGGCAAACCACTATGATAGGTGAAAGTTAGGTAGGAATTAACTCATAGTTCAATCACAAAATACAGTATACTTTGTGAAGCACTTTGAGATGTCTCGATGATGTGATATGGTACTACACTAAATACAAGTATTATTATTATATATTACTCAAAAATTTAATTGGAGTCTTTTGAAAAATGGTGGGAAAATTATTCTCACCTTTTGTATTTGTTTTCCACTTGTATGTTGTTTGTTGAAAAAAGCAAACTTTGCTAATTTATTTAAATTTTCTTCAATACCCAGCAACAAAAACAGCACACAGTAGATTCTGGATTGTCAAATTGGAATCAAGAATTGTAATGCTTCATTCTTCGGGAATATTTGATTTGTTTACTTATAGCTCAAACTTGCCGCTCAGCGTGATCTAAGGTCGACTAACACTCAAATGCAGTCGTGGAGAATCGTTGCATTGTTGGAGGTGCCATCCTTTGAATGAGACGTTAATCTGACAGCTCCATCTGCCTGCTCATGTGGATGTTAAAGAATCCATGGAATTTTTTAAAAAGAAGTAGTGAGTTTCCCTCAGTGTCTTGGGCAACAATGCCCCAAACAAAATTCATTTTATGGCTGTTTGTGGGACATTTCTGTGTGAAAATTGACTCCTGCATTCGCCTACAAAATACATAATCACAACACTTTAAAGTATATCCTGTGAAGTGTTTTGATGTGCAAGAACCTATATTAAATGCAAGGCTTCTCATTATTTATTAATAAGGAAAGATTTAGGAAGTCAGTAACTCTGAGGAAAATTATTAAAGGGAGCTCTGAACCAATCCATTGAGATTGTTTTGTTTCAAATCCTGAAGGTGCACTTAAAACATGACCTGCCTGATTATATTTGCCCACAGAATACACAGTCAAATCGCTTTACAGTACATCCTGTGAAGCGCTTTGGGATGTCTCAATGAAATGATAACAATATCAAATACAAGAATTATTATTATTATTCTGATACTATGATCTATAGATACAATAACTTGGTTGTTTGTTCCATTATTGTAATATCCTGGATGAGCCACAACACAGAGTCCAATATGTAAGGATTTGTTCACAACCCTCCTTTGACCAATTTATCTGTTTTCGGCATTGACACCAGAGTTAATCCCCATACATGTGTAGTTTTGCTCTAAATAACTATTAAATTGCAATGAAACACAACATAATATAATTTCTGTGGTTATAAAAACAACAATTTATAAATGCCCATTTTACATGCTGCACAAGTACAGAATATAAAATGGCAAAATAATAATCCTTGCATTTGATATAGTGCCTTACCATGTTCTTGCAAAGCAAAGTACTTGCTTGACATGAGTTTACTGTAAAGTGTAGTAAAGTGTAGTAGTGCAGTGAAGTGAAGTCCTATAGCTCAGTAGTTAGTGTTCTCGCCTCGCAAGCGAGAGATCTGGGTTAGATTCCCTGCAGGGTGAAACTTTGTGCAAGTTTCCTTACTCCACACGTCTGATAATAATCCCTCAAGAAAAAAAACAATAATAATAATAATCCTTGCATTTGATATAGTGCTTTTCACGTTTTCTAGACCTCCCAAAGCGCTTCACAGAATATACTGTAAAGTGAATTGACTGTATATTTGTGGGTGAACGCGGCAGCCAATTGCGCACAGCAATATCCCACAAACAGTCATGGATTGAAAATGACCAATTTATTATTGTTTTGTTTTTTTGGAGGGATTATTATTAGGCGTGTGGAGTAAGGAAACTTGGCCAAGGTTTCGCCCTCTGCCTGAAATTGAACTCAGGTCTCTCACTTGCAAAGTGAGTGCTCTAACCACTGAGCTACAGGATAATAAAATTGGTCACTTCAATCCACAAGTGTTTGTGGGACACTGCTGTGCACAATTGGCTGCCGCGTTTCGCCCAAAAATATACAGTCAATTTACTTTACAGTATATTCTGTGAAGCACTTTGAGATGTCTAGAAGGCGTGAAAACGCTATATCAAATGCAAGGATTTTTTTTATTTATTATAGTAACTGAGTATTTCTAGGAGAATGTGGCAGCCAATTTGCACATAGCAATATCCCCTGAACAGCCATGAAGCAAATGGCTAATTTTATCTGGAGGTTTATTGGTCAGGGCAAGCAAAGGGGAATGTGAACCCTGCAAATTGTGGGACTTGAGACAACAACTTTCTGACTGAGAGGCTGCTGTCTGAGTCAGGCTGACACCTTAGAAGAGCATTAAGATTTCAGATCACAAACCACATTGTCAATAAGGGCTATAACATACTTAAACCTACAATTTGGAGGAAAATACTGTGAAGTTTAGAAGTCTGTACAATTCTGGAAAATTACTTTTTGTAATTTTCTATTACTGAATTGCGAAAGACAAATGAACTATTATATTTTGTCCTTGTTACGCTTGTAGCTATTTTAATTGGGGCTAAAGCTATTTCTTCTGAGTTTGTGTGGCACTCTTGTGATCTTATCAAATTTGGACTGCAATGTAAACATCACTTCTCACTGTAGGTCTGGCTCAGGCCAAATTGTCAAACTGTGTTAAATAAAATTTACACAGTGTTAACTTTCTTGAACTTTAGATGTCCTTTCTTACTTTTCACCAGTTCTTTTACGTTTTATCTTTAAGAAATTATGACAACATTAAAGAATTTACTGGAAATGCTTGGCTGGCATCTACCCTCCTTGGGGACAGTGAATAATTATTCCATACATTTCTTAGTCATTACTATTTTGAAAGAATTCCATGGAATGTTTTGAACAGATTCAAAGAACTATGAGAAAAGGATACTATATAATTTTGATTTATGGTACACTTGAAATATAAGCTGCAAAGACCAAATGGGTGCTTTTTAACACTTTGTCGTAAATTATGTTCCAATGGAATTTGATATGGCTTTACAGTCACTACAAGAATTATCAACAAATGCTTAGCAATTTCCAGTAGCACAAAATGTCTTGAGGCTCTTCTTTTTAAGTGCAGAAGATGTTTTTGTACCACAGAACAAGTGAGTTACAAACCTAATATTTCACGTAGCAGTTGTTAAAGTGATGCCAACCTTTCCAAATGTAGTTCAGAAAGAACATAACACATGCCTGATAAAAACAGAGCCCCAAAAGCATAGTTAAAGAGGTAGTTTTTTAAAAAAGGTTTACCTGACCTCCTTGTTTCGAACATTGATGTGCCCAAGTGATTCAATCCTTTACTACAGTGAGCAATTTGGTTGCATCAATTTGTCACTCCATCCACTTTTCGTAAGCCATGATAGCTTCAGTTTGGTCATTTTGACTTTTCACGTATTTTGGAGGCAGGAGTCATGAGTTGGGTACAAAAGAAAGCTGTTTCTGCTCAACCCTAATAACATACTCAAAGCCACGGTTCAGAAAAATTGCTTCCCCAATATATCGGTGTGAGCTGTTTCATTTCCCATATGGTCTTGTGCCCTTGCTGAGTGAAATTGCCAAATTAGCACTAATTACTGCAAACTTCTGGATAATCGTGTGCTGTCAAAGCACAGATTCCAAGGACTGTGTTGAGATTGTGCAAATGTATTTCAAATAAGAGCCTTACACCTGACAGAGGAGACTGTCATTCTATAAGTGTGGCTTTGAATCTAGGTTGCCAGAGATGAAAGAACAGAATGCAAATTTTACTATAACCCAAGTTTGGCCTAAAATATTTATTGGCATATTTTTATATTTGGTATTAACTTAACTCAGTTATAACACTCTCGTTTGGGTTAGTTGTCTCATAGCCTCTTTTGGGACAACTTCTTTTGCATCCATAACCGGACCCTCTCTTACCTCAGCAATAACCTGATAATTGTTGCCTGTGCAAAGGATTATAGAACAAAAATGATGATTTATTTTACCAATGTGATAACCATGGATTCTTTTCACATGTGAAATCAGGAGTTCAGAAGTATGTTATAATAATAATCGTTGCACTTGATACAGCGCTTTACCATGTCATTGAAACATCTCAAAGCACTTCACAGAATAAATTTAAAGTGGATTGACTTTGTATTACGTGGGTGAAACGTGGCAGCCAATTGCGCACAGCAGTGTCCCACAAGTAGTACTACTTACTGCTCAGTAAATAGAGGCATTTGGAGGCAGAAATCTTGCCTAAGGTTTCACCTGGGCCCAAGTCCTCTCACTTGCAAGTGCGCTAACCAATATCCTATGGAACTCCACAATTATAAATATAGATTATGAATCTAGAAAAAAAGCAAATACTTCATAAAAGCAAGTATAAACTAAAAGGACAGCATTTAATCTTTACAGAGGAACCAGTGCTGCTCCCAGTTTAAATAACATGAATTGTTGGCTGTTTTCTTTCATATCTAAAAAACTTTTCTTTGTATATATTCATATGCCTATAGCTAAATGCAAATGTGAATTGAGGAAAAACACTTCACAGAATATACTATCAAGTGGATTGACTGTATACCTTGTGTGCAAAACTCCCTCTTCAACATCCAAATTGACTCAGCGCATTAAAAATTATACTCAGTAAATGTTCAGGATAAAGACAATCTTTCCAATAATGAAAGATGAATATAAAACCAATTGTTTGATCCCTGAGAAATTGAAGGCTGGAATCAGAGGTGTCCCTTTGTTCCAATTCCACCTGTATCGTCTATGCATCTTAGTGCTGAAAAGTACTTCTGAAATGTGCATCTTCACCGAATAACTGCTTGATAGAAGCCAGTTAGGCCTGAAAATGTTTCTTCACACAGAGGCTGGTGAAAATGAGGAATGCACTGCAGCATAAGGCAGTAGAGGCAGAGTCAATTTGGATGTTGAAGAGGGAGTTTTGCACACAAGGTATGCAGTCAATCCACTTGATAGTATATTCTGTGAAGTATTTTGAAACAACTCAACAATATGATAATTCACTATATCAAATTCAAGGATTATTATTATTTTAGACAGAAACTTGGGCTTTATTTTTGGTTACCTGGGTATCTAGTACATGCACAAACTAATCGCTATGTTTAAGAGTATCCAAACTGGACTGAGAGATCCATGTATTGATCCTGCACATAGAAATTCCAGCAGTTGGAATGAAATAATCACTCTCTCCCCGGAGGGATGCATACTGCTTACCTCATTCTGGAGAGTTTATAATTAGGGACGTCATTGTGGGACACTTAGAAAGCCATAATATGATTAGGCAGAGTCAACACGGTTTTATGAAAGGGAAATCGTCTTTAACAATTTTGTTTTTAGTTTTTTGAAGATGTAACTAAGAAGTTAGAAAGGGGGGAACCAGTAGATATAGTGTACTTAGATTTTCAGAAGGCATTCGACAAGGTGCCATGTAAAATAAGATTAGGACTCATGAAATTAAGGGTAATATATTAGCATGGATCGAAGAATGGTTAACAGACAGAAAACAGAGAGTAGGGATAAATGGGTCCTTCTCAGATTGGCAGGTTGTGACGAGTGGAGTGCCGCAAGGATCAGTGTTTAGGCCTCAACTGTTTACAATCTACATCAATGACTTAGATGAGTTTAATGTATCTAGATTCACGGACGATACAAAGCTAGGCGGGAATGTAAGCTGTGAGGAGGACACAAAGGGATTTAGACAGGTTAAGTGAGTAGGCAAGAAGGTGGCAAATGGAGTATAAAGTGGGGAAGTGTGAAGTTATTCACCTAAGTAGAAGAAATAGAAAAGCATATTATTTTCTAGAGGGGAGAGACTAGGTAGTGTTAGTATTCAGAGGAATTTAGGTGTCCTTGTACACCAATCACAGAAAGTTAGTATGCAGGTACAATAAGCAATTAGGAAAGCTAATAGTATGTTAGCGTTTATTGCAAAGGTGTTAGAGTACAAGAGTAGGGAAGTCTTACTGCAATTGTATAGGGCCTCGGTGAGACCACACCTAGAATATTGTGTGCAGTTTTGGTCTCCTTATCTAAGAAAGGATATACTCGCCTTAGAGAGGGTGCAATGTAGGTTCACTAGGTTGATTCCTGGGATGAGGGGATTGACCTACGAGAAGAGATTGAGTAGACTAGGCCTATATTCTCTAGAATATAGAAGAATTAGAGGTGATTTTATAGAAACCTATAAAATTCTTAAGGGTCTTGACAGGGTAGATAGTGTAAGACTGTTTCTCCTGATTGGAGAATCTAAAACTAGGGGTCATAGTCTCAGGATTAAAGCCCTTTAGAACTGAAAACATTTAGAGAAAACATTTCTTCATGTAGAGGGTAGTGAATTTATGGAATTCTCTGCCCCAGAAAGTTGTGGATGCTCAGTCATTGAACATATTCAAGACTGAGATCAATAGATTTTTACAAACTAAAGGGATTAAGGGATATGGGGATAGGGCAGGTAAATGGAATTAGGTTAGAAGATCAGCCATGATCTTATTAAATGGCGGTGCAGGCTCGAGGGGCTGAATGGCCTACTCCTGCTCCTATTTCTTATGTTCTTATGAGTAAAAGGTGCAGGTTAGCGAGAGATAAGGCTTGGGAACCCCAGAGTGTGCAGTAGAGTACTGCTCGAGCTTAGTCAACTAAAATGTATACTTTTCCATTGAAAGCACTATCTGGTGAGCATTCCACTGCTTTTCTAGCTGGGACTACCCGACCCACTTAGCCTTTGCAGGGTTAACAGGTGCTGAGTGTGAAGAGTCCATGGCTTCAGTGACTGGTTTGCCCCCCAAATCCCTCCGATGAGCCAGGCTGGCTGGTCTATCAGCAGTGCCCTGGAGTACTGAGGACCCGCCTGGCTCAGGAACTGGACCACTGAGACCGCCACAGAAGGTTGGCTCGATTTCAACATTTCGCTGCCAAGCATATCACCTTGCATCTATTTCAGCTCCAAACAGACCCGGCATTCTTCCATCCTCAGGAGGATAATAATAATAATCCTTGCATTTGATATAGCGCTTTTCACGTCGGGAGGACGTCTCAAAGTGCTTACAGAATAGTCTGTAAAGTGAATTGACTGTATATTTGTGGGCGAAATGCGGCAGCTAATTGCACACAGCAGTGTCGCACAAACAGTCGTGGATTTAAATTTATTGTTTTTTTTGAAGGATTATTATCAGGCGTGTGGAGTAAGAAATTTTAGGGTTTCACCCTGCCAGGAATCGAACCCAGGTCTCTCGCTTGCAAAGCAAGCGCTCTAACCACTGAGCTACAGGACTCCACTAATTGATAATTTGACAATTAAAGGGTAAAGAGAAAAGACGGATAAATTTAATTTTAAAATTTGCCATGATTGGATAACCTGGGGGATCAGGCTCAATGGACTGAAGGGCCTCATCCTGTTTTTGCATTTCAATGATAATAGATATCCAAAACATTGCTTTTCAAAACTGTTTCACATTGTTCCCCAATGTTCCCTTTGATGCTAAACCCTTAACTTTCCTAATTTCAGGTAATTGTAGTTGTAAAATGGGGATAAAACAATTCATAATCTTTACACTAATATTCAGGAATCCTGAACACCATTAGTTGGAATCCCAATAATAATAATCCTTGCATTTGATGTGGCATATTTCATGTCAGGAGGTTCTTGGGAATGTTACCAGCTGAGCCAGGCTAACACTAGACCCTGGATGACTCAGCTGGTAACTGGCACTGCCTGGAGTGCAGCTAATGAATTCAGAACTGGCCAGGCTTGATCCCCAGTGCTGAATTATCCGATGTCAGACTGGACAAGGTTGGAGTGCTATGATTAACTTTATTGCTATTGGGCTTGGAAAAGGGGAAAATATCAGTCATGCTCTGCGCTCCTAATCATTTCCAATGACTCTCACTTGGATGTCATCCTGCAGCGCAGAAGGAGGGGATTGAGCCCATCAGCCTGTGCTGACTCTTTTAAAGAGCTACCAATTAGTTAACTTACCGCAAACCCTGCAAATGTTTCCTTTTTAAATACTTACCTAATTCCCTTTTGAAAGCTATTATCGAATCTGCTTCCACCACCCTTTCAGGCAATGCATTCCAGACTGAAGCTACTCCCTGGGTAAAAAACAAATCTCCTCATCTCCCCTCTAGTTCTTTTGCCAATTATCTTAAATCTATGTCCTCTGGTTAACGACCCACCCACTACTGTATCAAAACCCCCCTTAATTTTTAACACCTCTGTTAAATCCCATATTTAACTTCTCTGCTCTAAGGAGAATAATCCCATCCCCTCTAATCTCTCCACATAATTGTAGTCCCCCAACCCTGGTATCATTCTTCTAAACCTCCTCTGCACCCTCTCCGAGGCCCTGACATCCTTCCTAAAGTGTGGTGCCCAAAATTGGACACAATAATCCAGATGAGGCCTAACCAGCGATTTGTAAAGGTTCAACATAATGTACTTGCTTTTATACTCTATGCCTCTATTTATAGCCAAGGATCCCATATGTTTTATGAAACAGCTGTGTCAACTTGTCCTGCCACCTTTAAAGGTTTGTGTATGTGAACTCTCTAGGTCTCCCTGTTTCTGCACTCCCTTTAAAATGGTATGATTTATCTTATATTGCTTCTCCTCATTCCTCCTCCCAAAATGCAGCACTTCTTTGCATTAAATTTCATCTGCCATGTGTCCATTTCACCAGCCTGTCTATGTCCTCCTGTAGTCTGCTGCTATCCTCCACACTGTCCATGAATCTCAAATGAGGACAGGATTAGGCTTGGTTGTTGTAATCTAATAGCCTGACAACACTCACTGTGCAGATTCACACGTGAAGGAAAAGTCACTTGGACAAAGGTGTCATTGGAAATGTAACTTGGCACAAGCCAGAACTGCAGGGGGAGGAGATGGGGAAAATGGAATGGAAAATAGACCAAACCAAAAACACACCTGTTAATTTCCAGTTGAAACACCCAAATGAAAACTTCACAAAAATATTTCATTGTATTTTATTACTGAATACTCCAGCACTAAAGACCACTTGAAAGATGACAAAGGTGAAGTCTGATTTGGATCAATTGTTATAATAAAAATCTGAGAATGATTATTGCAGTTATTGTGCAACAGTTGTTTTAAATAAAACACCTTCTTATGTCATAGGTGTGTTAACTCAGACACACATGTTCTTAGTTTGAAACTATTCAACAATCCAAATCTTTTGAAACAAAATAATTGACTTGTACAGAAAAGTATGAATGTAAACTAGACCCTGTACCAGCTGTTTTCCTTTTGGGCCTCCTGTCTCAGCTCTAACTGGTTACATACTCTGTAGAATTGATAGACATTTTATTCATTGCAGCCAAGAAATGGATTCTATTAAAGTGGAATTCTCCTGACTCCCTTCCCCTTGACAAGTTTTTAAGAACAAAATAGAAATGATAATCTTTGACAACCAAACTAATTTTTCACAATTTAAGTACCATGAGTTGAGCTTGCGGACCCCACTGGTTCAATAACCTCACACTGTAATACACAGATTTTAGGGACTCCCAGGCATCAAACTGAACAAACTCTTTTCTCCCTTTGCATGAATTAGCTTTGGCAGAATATTTGCCTCCCCTCCCACTTCTCTCCCGGTGCATTGACATCTACTTTGCAATATTTGCCAACCCAGATTTCAAGTGCAAAATTGTAATTTCCATCTGTGAATATTAATAGCCTCCAATCTGCAATATTTGCAAAACAGCTGATAGGAATTATTCAAAAGTAGAAAAGTGTGGAAAGAGGCCATAGAACAAAGTGGTATCAGGTTGTTCCAGTCCTTTTTACATTTTGGGACTTCAGAAATTACAATGTGACTATCATAAATCTTGTTAACACATATTCTTATCATGAATATTACAAATTAGACTCCAGTATCACCTTAAGTACATCTCAACTGTGCCTTGCACATTATTTACAGTGTGGGTATTCAAGGGTTATTTTGGTGTTTAGCACTTGAAACTAGCCCTAGTCATGGCATTGTCCTTTGGAAACACTTGCTGGTCCATGATGGTAGATGGCCTAATAAGAGTGTGTTTGGTTGTTTCATTGTAGTAGCTAATCAAATACCTGGCAAAGTAATCAGTGACATCTCTGAAAGAATATAACCTTATTTACTTATATTATACAAATTTATCTGTACAGCTTGGAAAATGAAAGCTCTATGGAATTGTCAAAGCAGGAAGGCAAGATTCATGATACAAGTTCAGCAGGTATATCTTGGAGCAGAGAATGGGGTGTAATATGTTGCAATATCTAATGAGATTGCATTATAATGAAAATGAGTTGGGAATCCTTAGAATAACCAGAAGTATGTCACATGAGTTGTGCTAACTTGTGGGAAACCTGCTCTGAAAACAGAAAATGGAGCAGAATTCATCCACAAAATACACAGTCACTCCACTTACTATGTTCTGTGAAAGGCTTTGAGACCTCAATGACATGATCAGGCACTAAATAAAATGCAAGGATTATTATTATACGGCCTTATTAAGGAATTCCGTTAGAAAATGAACATATTCTATTCCAATCTCAGAGTTCAAGTCCCTTCAATAAGAACACACAGTTCCCTCATCTAAATATACAACTACAACATTTAAATATAGACCGGCACCATTTGGTGTTTTTCAGGACACTTCTAGTACTGAATAGCAGGCGGCTGCCTTGAAACCTATTATTCCCCTTTACATGTCATTGGATCCCATGAAATGTAGCTGCTGAGATGTCGTTGTACAACTGTATTACATTATCCCAATTGTAACGCTTGTAAAGTATTACAAGCCTTGTTCGTCACCTCCTGACTTGACTTTTTAAATGCTCTCTTCGCTAGTCTCCCCAGCTGCACATGCACAGGATTCAGCTGATCTAAAACTCTGCTGCCTACATACTTAACCATACTAAACTCCGTACCCCCATCACACCAGTTCCAGCAGAGCTCCACTGACTCCCTATCGCCGGACAGATAGATTTCAAGATCCTCACACTTGTTTTCATATCTTTTCATGATTTGGCACCTCCCTACCTCTCCGATCTGCTTACTCCCCAACACACAAACCATTTCCTCCGCTTGACTGGCTCCATCCAGCCTTCTGCACGTCCCTTGAGCCCTTCATTCAACCATTGGTGGAAGCCACTATGCCCAGAAATTCTGGAACACTCTTCCTCTATACCTCTGCCTTGCCCCTTCCTTCCCCATTTTCAGATCGAGTCTAAAGACTTTCCTCTTTGACTGTGCCTACAGTCACCTCCCCCTTCCCCCGGCTCAGCTTCGTGCTCTGCCACTGTCAAGCTCTCTGGGACGCTACCCTGTGTGAGGGGCACTATATAAATGCAAGTTACTGTAAAGCAGGGATATAAAAAAGGTGTATTGAAAAGTGAAATAACTAACCATATGTTATATGCGGAATAGGTACATACAAATTACATTGATAGAAATGTCCTTATAAATAGAGTCCAAAACAACAAGACAATTTTTAAAATATAAATATTTAATTTTAATTATTCCCCCCCCACCATTCATTTTCCTCATCTCTACCCACTCCCCGCCCCCCGGCTTCTGAGTGGCCATATCCTATATGTGAGTTTGGACAGTACATGTTGGCAGGTTGTTTAGGTGCAGAGTCATGGGGGTTTGGGGGAAGTGCAGGAATCACAGCCAAGTTTATTCAGCAACCTACTAAAATTTATGAGGACCCATTGTTCTCTCCTTAACACACTGGGTCGTGAAATTAATCATAGTCTAACTATGACCAGGACAAGATCAACTGACCCAGCACAGACAGGAGAAAAATTCAATCTGGGTATAGACACACACCCAATTTCTTAGCATTTTCGATCGATCTTCATTGCATTTTTTCTGGACAAAAACTAGAAGATTTTTTTCTCACTCCGAGTAGAAAAATAAAATGCTATTTTAACCCCTCCTCTTTATGTCTGCAATGACAAAAATGGGTTTCAGAAAACTGAGAGATATTTGCCCTTTTTAACACAGGAAGCGTAAGCTTTATTTCCTCCTCTTTGATTTAAAAATGTTATTCTTTCCCCTTCATTCTTAGTTTCCTCATGCTGTGTATGACTTCTGACTATACCCATGGCCTGTTTCCAGTGCTGTACCATTTCTGTTCTATTACTGACCACTGGAAGATGAGTGGGAGAGAGTGAGAGTTCTGGAATGATAATCCTTTTGATTTTCCCCTCCCACTCTGGGGAGAATGACTCTCCTCTGCTTGGTGTATCACCATGGGATTTTCTACCATAAAGATGTAAAGGAAAGACCACTATTTTTAGCACTTAGTATATGATATACACCATTGTTAAGGTTCCAGTTACAGATGCAGCCATTTCCTGACACTCATCCATGGGAGCAGGAAACTGCGGTGGGATGCTCAAAATTGTTTTGTGGATTTTGAGGATCGTTTTAATCCTGTGGGCATATGGTAATTTTCCATTTCAACTGAAGACATCCAAAGTTCGCCAATTTCAGATCCTTTTAAATAGACCTGAATTGACTAAATTTGAACGCTGACAGGTCTAAGTTTGATTCAGCACCCGACCCTGGTAGGTGGTTCTCTCTGAAAACAATTATCAGGCTTATTTTTCCACAGGGCTGTATGCAATAAAATAGCAGATTGATAAACAGGTCAAACTCATTTACACCCAATGAAAATAGTTCTCATTGAGAATAACAAAACAAAATTAGAAAAAGAACATTTTACAATCATTTATTTTTTCTCAAAGTATTAATAGATGGGTGTGAGCCACACTTCTTATTTTAATGCTTGTGCTGAACTACAGTCCAAATTGACCTGCCAAGCTAGCACTCCAGCTATGCCAATAAATGTTCCCAAGAAAATAGTATGACATTCAAGACAAAAAGATATCTTTGCACTGTGGTGGTTGCTGCCAAACAGTGCTAATGTTACAGTGAAACCACAACTAATATTTTTTGGATAAAACCCTAAATGTAAAGCAATTTAGTTTTCTTTTATAAAAAGGATTAAAAAAATGTTCCCCATATTTTATTCACTATTTTTCTCCTTCACTGGACTCCCATGTCGTGCACCAGAAAGAAAGGAAGAAAGACGATTCGTATTACTAGGCATCTGCCAATGCCATTCTGCATCTGGTAGCATGGAAATTTAGGGAGAGAGGGGTTTCTTCGTTGGTGTCCCTAAACTATTCCTCAGACTTAAAGAATCTGATTTTATAAGTTACATAGCAAATTTGTTCCAAACCTAATATAATCACTTGGGATTTCAGAAGACTTTTGGTAAAATTCTTCACGTGAGCGTTTTAAGATCTAAACTGAAGGAATTGACAATTTATCTGGTTGGATTGGAAACTGTAAAGCGATGTTAGATATAAACAAAAGTTCTGTCGTGGGCAAGGTAAGAATTATAATGATAACAATCCGCCAAATAAAATAGGCCACACTCTCCATGGCTGTTTGTGGGACACTGCTATGTGCAAGTTGGCTGCCGCGTTTTGCCCAACAAAATAGTCTTTATTTACTGTAAAGAGCTTTGAAACGTATAGATCATTATTCTTATGATCAATTTTATCCAGAGGATTATTGACCAGGACAAAGGGAGAAACTGCCTTCTCAATTTGAATAGTACTATAGGATCCAACCAGAGTTGTTCAAAATCCTTTGTTCCTCACACAATGCAAAGTAATTTATTTTTAACCCTTATTGTAACATAAAATTTGCTGCCGATACTAAGTTCATTACCAAGTGAATAACATGAAGAGGATGAATAGTATTCAGGAGACTGGACCAATTAAGCAGATAGCTAACATGTAGCAGACATGTTAAGGAATATCCCAAAAGTTATCTCATTGCGTGCAGTGTTCGAAATCTATATTGATCAGAGACAAGGAGAATGTTGTCCTTGATGGGAAGCAGCCCAGGGTAGAATAGTAGAAATGTGGAGGAGTAATGTACATAGCTATCTTTGAGGATCGGAAAATCTCTTTGTGGAGCTTTCCTTAAAGAGGTAGAGTGGTTATATAGTTGGATAAGTTTTGTATGATCTGCGAAAGGAGTGGTTTTGATGAGCTGAATAGTCTCTCCTTGTATTCAGTTTTGCTATGTTCTTAAAATGTAACACAGTCATGTATGGGAATGAAGAGATGCAAAAGATACAGTGTAAAGCGATAAAGAATCCCATTCCCAATATTTCAATATATACACACAATAATAAGCCTATAAAGTCCCTTTAGTGTCTCTAAATGTCTCTACTACATTCTGCTAAAACAGTATTTTGTAGTTTAGCTACATCTAGTGTCAGAAAATGAGTACTTATGAACTTTGTTCCAGTAATCACCAGTGAGACATTATTTGAGATCAAATTCCAATCATTGCCAGATTTTTTTGTGGTGGCAAATTGAAACTGATGTTTTAAGTTCTTTGTTTAATAGTTCTACATATATGTTCTCTGCACTTCCATATAGGTTGGGAATTTGTCAATTTTACAACATTTAAACAAAACCATTTGCGTTGTTAAATTCGCTCTGTTGGGAATTGGTTACACCCTCTGGCAGTAAGCTTTCCTTTTTGTGCTGCAACAGTGATTTCAATTGAACAGGCCAGTAGCGATGTAGCAGATAAAACACAGAGGCCAGCTCTGGGAGCAGGATTCGTGTTATTATGAAAGAGGGGGGGGGCATAGGGAATTGTAGTTCTTGTGTTTCGACATGAGGAGAGCAGCTGGTGAAAAGAACTACGATCA
The DNA here is from genome assembly GCF_018977255.1 of Callorhinchus milii. Taxonomy (NCBI): domain Eukaryota; kingdom Metazoa; phylum Chordata; class Chondrichthyes; order Chimaeriformes; family Callorhinchidae; genus Callorhinchus; species Callorhinchus milii. The sequence continues at coordinate 29,565,383 of NW_024704743.1, forward strand.
AGTGCCACACGTTCTCTTGTGTCTAAAGCTGTAGGCTTACCCATGGCTCATATCTGTCAGGAAGTGAAAACCAGACAGTAAATTTAAGTCTAGTTAGACGTTTTCGGACTGCAACAATTTTAAAAATTTAGGCACGATTACATATTTTTTGAGTCACCACATATCGCTTCTCCCACCCCCACTCCTCATCCCACACCCCCACCCCACCCCCACCCTACCCACCACACACAGAAAAAAATAATTTTGTGAAGGTTTTTTAATACCAGGCTTTCCGTTCCCACCCATTCCCCGAAGCAAGATAATATTTTGGCTATATCATCTCATTTGTGCTGTTAAAGACTACTTTAGTGGTGAATGCAAGGTAATTTCCCCCTATTTACCACCCAAATAGTGTTGCACGACTTTCTGGTTTTGGACCTTAATTTACTGCCCCAGTAAGTTAATCCTTCGATTATTGCCATCTCCAGGGAATTGCAGCCTCAGTTTCTCTATAAAACTTTTCAGTTTATACACCAGGGAGTCTGCAACAAAGCCTAACATTGCAGTTGTAAAACTACTCAGATGTCAGCATGAATTGTATTACTGTAATATTAACCATCTTCGACTAAAACATACTATTTGTTTTGCTTCTTCAGTTTACTTCTCTCTTGTCCTGAAGGCATTAATTCACTCTGGGGCAGACATGTACTTACCCCCATGGGTAAAACATGCTGAGCTTTCTTTTTTTAAAGCCAGATAGGGCAAGTCCAGTTTCAAGAACAAGATGGAGTTGTGTTTAAAAAAAAATGTTCTGCCCCACAGCCATGCGTCGGAGAGTTTAAAATGATGAGAACTGAACTTGTCAATTCAATACAAATTCCTTACAACAATTTTACTGGCAGGTTCTTGGTCCCACTCAGGCTCCTCCAACCAATCTTCATTCGGACCTTACAAGCCTACATGAAGACATTCTCTCCCCCAGCCCCCTGCGCACACACATACAAACACACACACCCTAACCTACTGTTTATGGGGACAACCAAGTGGGAGGATTCAATGAAAAAGGGTACACCATTGTGCTGGGGTATAGTTCACAGTCAATTTAGTTTCCTTCAAGTGCCCATTTTCACATGCAAAGCCTTAAAATTATCGGGAAACAGTTTCCTACACCTATTTTTAAGAACAGTGGAAAATTTGCTTCTAAGCACAATTTTAGAATTTTCCAAAATTCTGCAAAGTCTTAAACTTTATGAATTACAATGGTAATGGTCTTAAGCTAAAATCATCAGCAATTTTGGGCCTCTGGCGCCACATAGACACTAAGGCGACTCTGAGAGGTCACCTTGTCTGATAGGGTTAAAGGAATTTGTGTGGGTGTGGCCCACATTTAGAGAATGCATTACTAAATGGAACTCTCTGACCCTATTAGAATACATCAGAATATACAGCACAGAAACGGGCCGTTCGGCCCAACTGGTCTGTGCCGGTGTTTATGCTCCACATGAGCCTCCTCCTGGCCTTCCTCAACTAAGCCTTCAAGCATAACCTTCTATTCCTTTCTCCCTCGTGCACCTATCTAGCTTTCCCTTAAATACATCTATGCTATTTGCCTCAACTACTCCTTGTGGTAGCATGTTCCACATTCCCACTGCTCTCTGTGTGAAGAAATTTCTTTTAACTTCCCCATTTGATCTATTTATGACTATTTTATATGGATGGCCCCTGGTTTTGGTCTCCCCCACAAGTGGAAACATCTTCCCTATGTCCACACTATCAAAACCTTTCATCATTTTAAAGACCTCTATCAGGTCACCCCTTACCTTCCTCTTTTCAAGAGAAAAGAGCCCAAGTATGTTCAGTCTTTCCTCATAGGTATAACCTCTGAGTTCTGGGATCATCCTTGTGAATCTCCTTTGCACCCTCTCCAGTGCCTCCACATCCCTTCTATAATGTGGGGACCAAAACTGCACACAGTATTCTGTGTGGTCTAACTAAGGTTCTATAGAAGTTTACCATAACTTCCTTGCTTTATTGATGGTCCTTTACACGCTGTTGTTCAAAGTTGCACTTCACTAAACCAACAGTGCTGACTGGTGCATTTAACTTTCTGATTTGCAGACTCTTTCTGCAAATCTCCTTTTTGAGGAGCCATATATAATAATAATAATCCTTATATCTGGTTTTGCACCTTAACACATCATCAAGACATCTCAAAGTGCTTCACAGGATACATCACATGTAAAGTATATCATACCACATGGCGTTTATCAGCCAAAGTTTTTTTTTCTGGTTGCAAAATTTCTTCTCTACTTCACTCCAAGTGCTGACTCTTGCTCCAAGCCATTTCTGGCTATTTCAGGCGTCTCCAAAGTGCAGGATCGCAATCTCTTACACAACACTTCAGCTATGCAGACTCTCAATCAGCCAAGAGACTCCCTTCTCTGATGTTAGGGTCAATGGATTAACATCACTGGGCCTTGCAACTAGTCTCCTGTACGGGATGAAAAAGAATTTTATCCCACTTAAGTGCCTGCAACCTGTATTTGACATCTGGCAGGAATTAAACCTTGCCTCACAGCGGAGTCGGTAAATGCATGCTCACTGTACAGTCAACTAGCTCTCCACTACCAGACTTTTATGTACAGTACAGATTTATATTTATGTAGTGTCTTTCACATTGGGAGGATGTCCCAAGGTGCTCGACAATCTAAGCTGGGGGTGGGAGACGGGAAATATTACCAAAAGCATGTTCAAAGGGGAAGGCCTTGAGATGGACCTTGAAGGAGATGAGGTAGGGAACACGTCGGAGGGATTCTAGGATAGAATTCCAGAGAGTGGGGGCAGAGAGATTGAAAGTCCAACCACTGATGGTAGGAGGGAGGCCGTGGGACATTGAACAGCCGAGTGAAGAGAGTGGGCAGGTTGGTATGGTTTGAGGAGGTTGCATTTATTACATCCAGGGTAATAATCTCGGTCGCCGAGGCTCTCATCCATGCTTTAATCACATCTAGGCTCGATTACGTCAATTACCTGCTTTTCAGTCTTCCCGACTCTACCCTCCGCAAGCTGAAATATCGTCCAGAACTCTGCAGCTTGTGTCCTCTCCTGCACCAGGCTCTGTGACCCCATCACCACCACCCTCGCCTGGCTCCACTGGTTCCCCATTCTCCAGAGGATAGAGTTCAAAATCCTGTCCTTACCTTCAAACCTCTCCACAGCAAGGCGCATCTCAAAACCCTCCTCTTCGACCACGCCTTCGGCCAACCTCCTGCCCCTGCCTACCCTGCCCTACAACCTCAGCTTGGGTCCAAATCCCTGACTGTCCAGCACCTTGAGACATCCTTCCAACTTGAAAGGCGCTATACAAATGTAATTTGTTGTTGTTGTTGCAAAGATAGAGTGGTATCCCAGCAGGCAGAGCACTGGTGTGGTCAAGCTTGAATGTAATAAGTGAATGGATCATGGATTGGGTGGGGGGGGTTCTTGGCAGCCTGAGGCAAGAGGTACTGGCGGAGATAGGCAATATTACAGAGGTGGAGGAAAGCTGAGCTGGTCAGAGCCTGAATGTGGGGTTTAAAGAACAATGGAGTTACCAGATATTACTTATGTTACGAGAACGCTCAGGATCACAAAGCCTAAAATTCCCGAGACCTGTGCTTTAAGCTGAGTGTACAACTGCTCCTTTTAAAAGGGAAGCACAATAAAACTCCTTCACTCCTGTAAGGGTTCAATCACATTCTGGAAAGAGACGCTTACTCTGCTTGGGACAGCCATGTAGGAACTGCTAACTTGAGCCATTCTACCTTGACTACACTTTTGGTCAGCTTTCTGTTCCCCACTCCCCCCAGCTCCCACCCCAAGCTCAGGTGCCCATCCTGTGGCCTCTTGAATAGTGGGATGCAAATTGTGTGAGAATGCTACCTCAGCAGATAACTTGATGTGCGTCAAACCTATTCATGGGAATTCTGCTATGAGACAATCTCCCTCTGAGAACTCATTAGAGCAGAGATCCCATGGGTTGGTATGAAGTACCTGCATTTACCTATAGGTATTGCTATGTGCAAATCCTGGCAGCAAATATAGTATTCATCCTTCTGCTCATTATCCTTTGCCTGTGTTTATTTTCCTATTGATGCAAATCACAAGATTGATTCAAATGGAAAAGACTCTTCAGCCTATTTGATCTCATCCTTCCAGAACAGCCACCACTACCGTTTTCCCATTACAGCATCAAGCTGTTTGCCACATCCTGTTTTGAAAAAAATAGTTAGATGAATATTTGTCCGAGAACAAATTACGAATATGAAAAGCACAAAAGCACACACGCACACTACGGTGAAACTGTTCCAGTTCCTACTGTGCATGTCTGCAGAGTTGCAATGCATGGCGGGATTTAACTTTGCTCAGCCTTCCATTTGCGTCTGTGAAGCGAGCATATTCCCACGCTGCATTATGCCACTGAGCATGCTCTCCAGATTAGTGAGATACTCTTATACATATGGGAAAATCTTTTGTGATAAATCATAACACAGCACAGTTTCCCATAATTGGTCAGGAAATTATAAAAAGGACCTTTTATATTTCAGAGAGTTATGACTCACTTTAAAAAAAACTTGAGTCCCGCAGTAGCCACTGGACAGCCTCTGAGAAGGACCTCCAGTGATTTCAGCTTGAAGCTCTGAAATTTTACAGTCTTTTTACATGACATGTGTTCAGTATTCCACTTGGGAATTGAGGATATGATCAGTGAAGAGTTCCAACTTTTTTTTCCACAAATGGGTAAATAACTGAAAACCACCGTAAATGCTGCAAGGATTTGGCATAGAGTGAAAGAGAATTATAGATATGATTTGTTTCTCCTCTTCTCATTCAGCTTTGCTTAACACTCTGATCTTTAAGACTTTCTTATGAAAAGTAAACTTGGACTTGACCCAATAGCAGTAAAGCACTGAACTCCCAATCACATTATCATAGGTTCGAAGGGAGCAGAAACCTCTGTCTGAACTCATCTCGGCTCAATGGATGATCTTTGGCAGCTCCCATCTGTGACTAGACTGTAAGAGGCTTCGATGCTTTCTGACTTCAGATTCCGATCTAGAGAACGTAGGTCCCATGTGTTCAAACATACTCTGACAAAGTGTTATATTGAAAGGGACAGCTTCCATTGAAATACCACAGATATGGGTCCACGCCTCCTACTGCACTGCCAGGGATTGAGACCCACACCCTCTCCTAAATCACAAAGCACTTAACCACATGCACACCATACTACATGAAAAGCAATTTATCTCCTTCACCAAACCACTAGGGAGCTGGAATCAAACTCCTTACTAATGTGCCTGGGAAAGCAAAGAAAGCCACAGAACATTTATGATGAACAGAAAAACGCCCTTCACGCAACAAAAAATTAAACAGAGGAATAGAAACCAGCTAGTAACCTCATTGTGCTTCAACATTCACTCCAGTGGTGCAACACTATTTAACCTGGCTCAGTTAGTAATATTCACACCTCTGAGTCAGAAGGTTGTGGGCTCAGGTCCCATATCTCCACAAGGGTTCACATTGCCCTTTACTTTAAAAAATGATGGTGATTAGCATGAACAAAGGAATTTTTTCCTAGATAATTACCTTCGGCTGGATTTTGAGTTCATAATTTACACTGACACTCCAGGGGGAAGTGTTGCATTGTTAGAAGTGCCATTCTTTGGATGAGACATTAAAACAAGGTCCCTGTTCAAGAGGATGTTAAAAATCCTATGTATTATTTGAAAAGGGGAGGGAGTTTCTCCTGGTGTTCTGGCCAACAATTCTCCAGATAAAATTGGTCATTCACGTCAAGGCTGTTTGTGGGACATTGCTGCATGCAAATTGGCTGCCATGTTTGCTGACACAAATAGGCAGTGCCTTCACTCTAGAGTCAATCCTATGAAATGCTTTGAGATGAAGAGATGATAAGGCACCATATCAAATGCGAGGAATATTATTAACTAACAAAATTTACATATTTTATGGGCAGAAAATAATTAGCTAGCAAACTGCTTCTTTGTTCAAACTGATCACAATTATTTTTTAAAGCAAAGAGGGACATGAACCCCAGTATATTTGAGTTGGTTAAACAATTCCATTAGATCTGAATCAGCCTGATTTGGATCATTTTGGCTTTGGTGTTCATCCTGTCTGCACAATTCCCATGGCATCATTCAAAAAGGAGTTTCTCCCAGGGTCCGGGCCAACAATCCCCCAAATAAAATTGGTCATTCACTTCATGGCTGTTTGTGGACATTGCCATGTGCAAATTGCCTGCTGGTTTTGCCCACAAATACACAGCACTTCACTTCACAGTAATATCCTGTGAAACCTTTGGGACATCCCCCGGAGATGAAAGATACTATACTAAATGCAAGGATTATTATTAATAAATAAAACGGATCATTTGCTTCATGGCTGTTTGTGAAACATTGCTGCCACAAATTAGCTGTTGCATTTACCTAGACAATGTATAGTTACTGCACTTCCCAATAAATCTTGTGAAGCACATTGAGACCTCCTACGTGAAAGGTTCAAAATTATTATTTAATATTATCTCCATAAAGCTATAGGGAATATTGTTGGGATAATCTCTCCGAGCAGAAAATCTGAGCTTCAAGCCACTGATTATTTTTTTGAACAACATCCATAACAGTGAAAGTAAAAGACTTGAATTGAAAAATAATGGAATTATCAAATTAAAGGTTATTGGGTCATCAGTCAATTACTGGTGCAGTAGATCTTACGTTTATTCAGTCTTCAGATTCATTATTTTAATATGAAATTTTGAATTTGAAGCCAGGGAACCAAATGGTAAAGAATAATGACATGAGGAAGAGTGCCTTTTGAGTGTTGTGAAAATGAATGCTGCAGGTATAAACTTTGTGAAGGTCACTGGGAGGTCATGGCTACAACTACACAAAATATTGAATTGCCTCAGGGAAATGTCTACACAATCACTCAAGCCACAGCTGAAAAAAAATGTTTTATTAATGTGAATGTTACTTGTACCAGGCAACTAGCAACTTTTTGTTAGGACTCAGTTTACCTAACTTTGCACTTGCATTCACCTCATTTATTCAAATCAAAGATAATGAAAGACATGTCTTTGATGTAATTGGTGTCATGTAGTGATCTACCATATGAATGGTTGAAGTCCGAAGTAATGTTATGATTTCCATGATACTGTACAAGATTTTCCGTAAAATATGGCGTTTTACCTTTGCCATTATACACAGACCCCTCAATGTAGTCCAACAGAATGGAGAGATCTTTTCTTATGCGTGAATCTATTTGTGTATTTTCTGAATGCTTGGAAGGCTGTGCTCACTTTGCAAGCGTTCCTCCTGTGCTAGCGTTCCTCCTATGAGCTGGCATAAGTTTCCAAGCAGCTCCGAGATGGGTGCATCAGCTGAGACCAGCATCATGCCTTGCCGGCCGATACATTTATCCTTAAAACCACAGCCTTAAAAGTTAAGATCATGCAGAAGTTTTGAAAATTCTTCAATTCAGGCAGTTTTTCAGAGTTCTCTTTATGAAAACCAGTTTCTAAATTCAGACCAAATTAAAGAATTTTCCAAAATTCTGTACAATATTAAATTTGTAATTCAACGACTTTATCACGAAGACCTTAAGAATTCTGGGCCTCATATATAACAAGCATATGGTCAGTAGGCACCCAACACAATGAAATTAGTGTACAAAATTATAATAATTATAATAATCCTTGCATATATCACCTTTCACATCAGAGCGATATCTCAAAGTGCTTCATAGCATTTTACTGTAAAGTGCAGGGACTGTTTATTTTGTAGGTGAACATGATGAATTTTGGACACAGCAATGTCCCACAAACAGCCATTAAGTGAGTGACCAATTTTATCTGGGGGATTGTTGACCAGGACACGAGGAGAAACTTCCTTCTGTTTTTGAATAGTGCTCATGGGATCTGAACAAGCGGGACTTTGGTCTTGTGTCTCAACCAAAGGACGATACCTCCAACAATGCAGCACACTTCAGTAATGTGCTGGAGTATCACCCTTGGTTGTGAGTTTAAAACCCTGACGTAAAGCAATGCTGAACGGGCACAATTCAGAGAGTCAAACTTCAACACTGATCACAAAGCTTCAAGAATCTGGCCAGGTCCAGGATTCTTGAAGGTTTGTATTGGACATTAAAGTTCTGGATCCTGGATTGGAGCTTCTCAATGTCCTTTTAAAGGGTAACAACTTAATGAAATTAATATCCTGTAAAATGGCACCTGAAAGTCTGTTGCAGCTTCAAAACCAGCGGGCCTGCTGAGCAGGAATCTGAGACGATGGCTCCAACTACTGGATTTTCAGCCTGCCTGTGCGCTACCATTATTCAGAAGTTGGGGGAGAGGTATCTAAAAATCCATTTTAATACCATTCCTTAAATAAGGAATGGAATGCATTCAGGAATACTGCAACCTTTGAGCCCATTTTGTTTAACTTTAAGGTCTTGCCAGCAAACAGAGAAGCAGAGTGAGAAAAACATCTGTTCAATCACTCTCGATTGGATTTGACCCTAGGTCCCTGGAAAGGACAGCATACTAAACTATTGCACGACCAACTCTCAGAGCTCATTGCTATAATTTCCTATCAATGGGCCCTTATTTCTTTCTGAATCTGAAATTCATAGTAGGGTGAGTACCTTTAAAGAATCAGCTGGTCATTTGCAGTGATGTTGAGCAAAATCACCCTGGAGTTGGTTAATGCTGATCTCCATCTTGTTACTTGTTTTAAAAATGATTAACATTCACTCAGCAATTTTCTGGCTGGTAAATCTTTCTTCTTTTGTTGCGAGATACAATTCTTTCTTTTAAGGTTATTCAACTATTTGTTAATGTTTCTCAGCATCCTCCTCCAACAAACTTTAGACACTTCATTTTTGTACTACACACCCAGAAGCTGCTGAGATTCTACTGCAATGTCTGAGATTGCTTGCGTCTGTTTAGCACTTACTAGATCACTTTATACAGGTCTTCCTCTGTGCAATGTGGCATTCATTTCTGTAACTCTGGGACTGGGTTTGGATTAACTTTGACATTTACTGCCTGTTTTCTATGGGACACACTTGTTAAAAGGTTAAATGGTTCATTTCTGGCTGCTCAAGTGGTAATTTATTTTACCTAATTTATCACTGGATGGTTTAAATTACCGCTGATGGTAAATCACCATGAAGAAAATTGCTTCTGATACTGCACTAATGGATCAGTGGTAAAGATTTGCTATTTGTGTTAATGTCAGAGGCTAGAAATACAATATAATACGATTTACATTTATGTAAGGCCTTTCGCATTAGGAGGATGTCTCAAAGCAATTCATAGTGCTGGATGGATACTTGAGCTGGGGGTAGGGAGCCGAGGGGGATGGGGAGGGGAAAGATGAGCGAAAGCGTGGTCAAAGAGGTATGTTTTGAGATGTCCCTTGAAAGAGGAGATTTGAGGGATTGTGTCCTGGCCAACAATCCCTCAAATAAAATTGGTCATTCATTTCATGGCTGTTTGTGGGTCAATGCTGTGCACAATTGGCTGCTGTATCTGCCCACAAATACACATACACAGTCACTCCACTTCGCAGTAAATCCAATGAAGTGCTTTGGGAGTCCTCCTGATGTGAAAGGCACTATACCAAATGCAAGGATTATAACAACAACAACAACAACTTGCATTTATGTAGTGCCCTAGCATCTCAGAGTGCTTCTCATGGCACACTTGTGACTAGAACTTTTTTTGCTCATGGGATTCACAGAAGTTGTATCCACAAATCTGGAAAAGTCTCATCCCCATTGAATTAACTCCTCTGCCTGATGCATTTTCCAGACTCCCCCATCCTCCGATGCAAATGATAATCTTCTGTGCAAATGCCTTGTGACTGTTCTGACAGCCCAGCTATACTCCACAAGATCACAAAAGATGTACAGATGAAAACTTTTTTTTGACTCATTTGATTTCATTCTTTCAAAATGCTCTCTTCCCACTACAGTGCAAACAACAATAACTAGCATTTATACGGCGGCCTTCACATGGGGAAGTGTCTCAGGGCACTTAACAGTACCTGAGCCTAACGCCAAGCTGGGTGGAGGGAGGAGGTGACCATAAGCAGTCAAAGAGGAAAGTCTTCAGTTGTGATCTAAAAGAGGGGAAGGAGGGGGCAAGGTAGAGGGATTGAGGAGAGTTCCAAAGCTTCGGGGCATAGTGGCTGAAAGCATGGCTGCCGTTGGTGGATTGGAGGGGACGAGGGATGAGCAGGAGGCCAGAGCCAGCCAAGCGGAGGCAGTGGGCAGTGGAATGGGGAGAAAACAGGAAACTGTAAGGTGATTTCACTGAGGAGCCCAGGATTTTACCAGCCTTTTCCTTATGCCCTTCCAAATTATTAATTTTTAGATATCTCTCTAGTTCTTTCTTGAAAGTTAATATGGATCCTATCCAGCAAAACACTCAAATCCTAACAAGTCTGTTTAACAACAATTCTTGTAAACTTCCGCCTTGCTCCTTGAAATCTTAATGTAATGGCCTCTAGTCACCGACTTAACACTAGTGGAAATAATTTCTCTCTATCAATTCTATCGAACCATTATCATTTTAAAGTTCTCTCTCAGGTCTCCCCTCAATCTTTTCTGTTCAAAAAAAATAGGCCCAGTTCTTCTAGTCTCTGCTCAAAGGTCAACTCAAATCATTTGAATTTTACGTTGAATTACTGGGAAATTTGCAGTATAGTCTCATTCTCATTTCCTTCACATCCCACCGGTTTAATAATGATATTTAAATAATAATAATGTAATTCTTGCAGTTGATACAGTGTCTTATCGAGTTATTGCAACATCTCAAAGCACTTCACAGGATGTCGTGTAAGGTTCAAAAACATTGTGTTCAAAACTTAAATCGATTCCATTTAAAGGTCTGTTGGTGGTTGGTCAATTAGACTTCCCTTAAAACATTGAATATTATTTAAGAGATGGCTCTTTACTACTACAATATTAAAAGTTATTTGGGGCCTCTTCACTTGTGCTAAACCCAGGCTGAAAATAATATGGAATCAGCAGGCAGTGCAAAACCAGTCTGCCAGCTCGCACCACTTCACTGCAGGCATTAATTCACTGCAGGCCTCACAAAATATTCTGTAGAGAATTTCTAGGCTGGGAACTGGTGGAACAGTGTCAGGCACCATTTAGGTACTTTTGACGTAAACAGATACACAAAGAATCACTAACTTAAAACTTGATAATAAATTAACCAAGACCATATACATTTTTGAACTTATAGTGAACTTATAGTGATTATCCTGATCCTTATGTTGCTCTTTCCGTCATATCATATATACACGTTTCCTTATTGTGTCACAGTATGAGTGGGCTAGATGAAGAGACAGGAACAGTAATATGAAGGCTCCAGGGAAGAAAAACTTCCCCACAGTAGATTCAACCAGGGATTCCCCCAACTACAGTAAACTTCCTGATAACTCATCACTCCAAGGGACTCAGTGGTGAGTTATCAGGAGTGGCGAGTTAGGCATATGTATAAATACATGAATAAATGTGGCCAGGATATTGGCAGCTTAATGATTTAAGTGGTAGTGAAAGGTCCATACAGAGTTGAGTTTTTCGGAGTTTATTGTACTACATTCTAGTTATCAATAAATGGCACAGTTCATTGCTGGTGCTTTAAAATTCCAATAAAACAAGATCAAGGGTTGAGTCTTATTTGTGAATATAAACTACTTCATATTAAATTTTGGAAAATATCAGTCAAAAGGATAGACGCGACTGTGTGATTTCATACATCATATAATGACTTGTAAATCTCACCCCTGAAACACAATTTCTATTATCATGTGGGGAATTATTCTAATTCATTAATTATTAGCAACAGTTGTAATAGAAACACACACACTACACGAAGGAACGGGGAGGAAAGGAAAATAATCTGGCTGGAATCATTGTATATGTGGCTGTCAGGTTTGAATAGCATCAGCTTTGATGTGATGTGCTCCCAAAGCTAACAGCCAAAACTCTAATGGGTAGGGTGGTCCTAGCTGCACAAACAGCAGGAAGCTTGTTCATCAGTGTTCGTAATCGCAACCTACGTGGCTTCAGCTGATAAAATTTCAGCAGTTCTCGCAGTGCATGCTTGGCTTCCCAAACCATGGCTTTTGCCAACCTGTACCTAATATTTTCTGACATTATGTGAGCAAGGTATACCCCACTGGAGAGAGAGCAGGCAATCCATTCTGGACTTAGAAACATTTGACTGAGATTTCAAAACTGAGATTGATAGATTTTTACAAACTAAAGGGATTAAGGGATACGGAGACAGGGTGGGTAAATGAAATTAGGTTAGAAGATCAGCCATGATCTTATTAAATGGTGGGGCAGGCTCGAGGGGCCGAATGGCCTACTCCTGCTCCTACTTCTTATGTTCTTATTTACATGCTTATTTCCAACTCTCAAGAGTAACTCTTCAGATGCACCATATAAAGAAATGCATATAGCACACCCATCCCTTAAAAGATATAAACTACCATTGACGTTATGGATTACATAAATCTTCAATTTCATGAAATGTGGCAGGGAGATATCCAGGAGTCACCTGAGCACCAAGTGATCTCAAGTTGTTACTTTTTTGCTGTATTGATGATGGGCCTTGGCTTTTTAAAACATTGTAAACAAGGAAATACTGGATACTCAAAGTGGATGTTGGATCCTTCCATACTTACTTGATGTGTTGGCAATCGTGCATACAGGAAACAAATGAGGAGAAGGTACAGGAGCACAACACAAGCTCAAGTGCTGCCTTTACAAAGGGAAGATTTGGAGAGAGAGGGATCCCTGGGGTGCTATTCTTGTGTAGACATCTTCAGAGCAGCATTGGTAGAGGCTAGGGAGCAGATTACCCATCTCATATCCAGGGATGGCCTGCAGTCTGCAGAGACCTGGGCAAGAGGCAAGTGGAAATATTTTCAAAAGTTTTATCTATTAATAAGTCAGCTTCTTGTCAGCTTGTTTGATGGACATCAAGGGATGAATGAGCGCAAATAATAATAATAATAATAATCCTTGCATTTGATATAGTGCTTTTCACGTTTTCTAGACGGCCCAAAGCGCTTCACAGAACACACTGTAAAGTGAATTGACTGTATATTTGTGGGCGAACGCGGCAGCCAATTGCGCACAGCAATGTCCTACAAACAGTCATAGATTGAAAATGACCAAATTATTATTGTTTTTTTGTTTTTTTGGAGGGATTATTATTAGGCTCTGTGTGGAGTAAGGAAACTTGCCCAAGGTTTCGCCCCTGCCTGGAATTGAACTCAGGTTTCTCGCTTGCAAAGCGAGTGCTCTAACCACTGAGCTACAGGACTCCAAATGTCCTGCAGCTGAATGTCAACAAAGTTTTGTTGTTGTATAACAGCATTATGCACAATAAACAAGCAGAACTATTCTAGCAGCTTGACTATTATCATACTCCTCTTACTTACACTAATTTATCACATCAAAATGTCTCAGAATGCTTCACACTGAGTTACCTTGAAAATGTATGTCTGTTATTCTGGCAAATGCAGCTGCCAATCTGTATCAGCAAAGTCCCACCAGCAGCAATGAATGACCAAATGTAATCTATTCATGAAAGGCAAAATTACTTTTATTTATAATCTATTCATGGTGAAATAGAACTTGGAAGGAATATTGGTGAAGACTCCTGGAGAACTCTCCTTTCCTCTTCAATACATCACTGTGAAAGCTTTAATGTCCCAGAAACATCAGTTAGTTCCTTGGTTTCACATTTCATATGAAGAGCAGCACCTCAAAGTATATGCAGTACTTCTTCAGGATTAATGTGAAGGAGTACTGTATTTACTCGTTGCAAGGAGAGACTGAGTTCAATTCCAGGCAGGGCGAAACCTTGGGCAAGTTTCCTTACTCCACACACAGCCTAATAATAATCCCTCCAAAACCAAAAACAATAATAAATTGGTCATTTTCAATCTAATGTTTGTAATTTTATAATAATAATCTTTGCATTTAATATAGCGCCTTATCATGTCTTCTAGATGTCTTAAAACACTTCACAGAATACACTGTAAAGTGAATTGACGATATTTTGTGGGTGATAATTTTAGATTATCACCTCAAGTCCTGATGAAGGATTCAAACTCACAATAAAAATAATTATCGTTTACAGTTGGTAAAGTGCCTTCATGTCAGGAGGACGTCCAAAATGTTGCACAGGATTTATTGTAAAGTACAGTGACTTTGTATTTTGAGAGAAGTTGCGCATAGATAGCTATGAAATACCCAAGCTTTTAACTTAGTACTGCCAAATTAGCCAAATTGACGATATTCAATTATTGTCAACTACCCTGTTTTCTCCTCCCACTCCCCCCAATATTTTCAATGGTAGAATAATCAAGTTTCTTTCCCACTCACATTCCAAACAGGCGAGAAATTAAATAAAAAGTCTGTTTTAATTTTTTTTTAAAAACGTGAAATTATAAACTTGTAAAAGTGAAGCAATTCTAGAAATGCTGGCCTGCAAATTGAAAGAATCTGCACAGTACATAGGACAGTTTTGAGGCACGGATACAGTAGGCCAAATGGCTTCTTTCCGTGCAGACAAATTCTGCATTGCTATATCAGAGAGAAAAGAATTTGTAAGGAATGAAAAATCTGATTGTGTTAGTGTCTAACAGCAGTCGATGGAAGCCAAGGACAAGGGGAGAAAAAAAATCTTTAAAGTAGATACACAGTTACACAGTTTGTTTAAACCCATTCTAAAGAGGGGCAGAAAATAATAATGGAAATTTTACGAGCTTCCTCCTCCACTGATATGTCCTCCTACACCGCATAATCTGCGCATTTGAAGAGCTAATCACCATTGGCTGCAGGAAGCTCACTGGCCAGTCAATGTGGAAATGACTCATTATTTGGTTTTCATCAGATATCATTGTCATCGGAGATATATTTAAAAATGAGACATTTCAGGAATACATATCTTTATCTCTGTTTTTAAATGTGTTGGTGGGGGGGAGGGGGGAAACAACATATTTCAATGTTTCACAAATTTTCCGGCACATAATGTTTATATTAGGATTGGCAAAATACAGAAGCTTTTCTTGGATATAACCTTTCCTGTTGTCCAACACTGTCGAATAAATAGCTGCTTTGAAGCAATACAGTTTAAAGCAACGCCATCTTCAGGGCATGTCGGCACATTGGAGGGTCAAGTGAACCAAATGGCCACTGCTGAAGGATTGTTTCAAGGAATTAATATCTGGAACAAGCAACGTTTCAGGAATCTCAACACATCCCAGAACTAGTAAACTCAACCAATTCTTTAATATACTGCATTAATTCTTCGACCCATGGCTTTCTGTGACACTACTGCATGCAAATTGGCTGCCACGTTCACCCAGAAAATACATAGTCACTTTACAGTAAATCCTGTGAAGCATCTTTGATATGATTAGACAAAATGCCAAATGAAAGACTTATTATTTAAAATACAGGCAGAGAAAGAATCCGTGCTTCATGACAATGGGCAAAGCACTGTGATGTTTCAGTGATGTTACGGGGGGAAAAATACCTTAGAATCAAGCAGGAAAGTAAATTATCGAAAGTTATAAAACAACAAATTACATTTGAAAACACCTTTCACGTAAAGAAGGCGTGAAAGGCATATACCACATGGAATCCCACAAAATAATAGAAGCATTATTTTAACAATTTGTACTTAGTGACTATTAAAAGTGATGATGACTATTAACATTTTCAGCCCTCATTTCAGTTTTTAAAATAATGTCAGAACATATGTACAGATAAGTTAAACATATACCTCAGAGTCCCTTACCTCACTCAGCACTGTATAACTAGAGCTGATGGAAACTTGTTTTGGTTTCTGATTGTTTTGACAGGTAACAACGGTGGTTAGATTTTAACTTTTTAAAAACACTACTGTGGTATTTAATGACAATCTTCACACTCGGGAGAAGTTAAAACAGACAAATCAACAGTCTCAGATAGTCGTTGTTGGAAAATATTTTTCAAATATTTTAAAATGACACATTTCAGGAATACATACAACAACAGCAACAAATTACATTTGTATAGTGGCTTTTACACCCGAAAGCGCTGGACTTCAGTAAAAGTGCATGTTTCAGACACCTGTTGATGACTCACTCTCAGTACAAGTGCTTGTTTTAGGTTCCATCCCCTCATATACCTTTGATCCCCACCACACTGTTTCTAAGACTCCAGCTGGGTTTTAAGTAACTTATATTCTCAATTAATTCTCTGCCTTCCTGCATCATAATTTTTAAAAAAACTGAAAATTTATTGCCAGGTTGTGAAACATTGCAATATCGATATTTATTGATTTCTATGGAATCTAGGCAAGCCTACTTGTAAGTCACCAGATGAAGGAAGCACAATTGTTGAATAGTTTTGAAATAATTTATTAAATCATGTGATCTTGAGGTAATATGTTTCATCCAGTGAGTCAGCCCCTCCTGAATGCACCCCTCCCCTGGGTCATCTCTCCTCAGTAGAAGCATTCGCCTGGGTCACTCCTGCCTTTGGGGGCATGTGAGACAAAAAATACCAGGGGTTAAAATTCCACCCAGGTCTAGATTTACACTATCAATCCAGCATTTCCGAGTGTGCAGAATTTGGCAAATTGTTGAACTCAGTAAACTTTTAGATTCATTATTAATTTTGAAGCACAATTTCTGTTTGCAGACATGGGGTCAACTTCCACATCCATGCGGATGACACCCAACTCTACCTCTCTGCCTCCACCCTTGACTCCAGGACCACTGCTGTGCTGACAGCATGTCTGTCAGAATCAAGTCCTGGATGAGAGCTAACTTTCTTCAGTCGAATGTCATCAAGACCGAGGCCCTCCTGATTGGTTCCTGTCAGCGCCTCTTCACCTGAGGCGCTGACAGCATCACCATCCGTGGTTGCACACTCCACCTTGCTAAGCCAGTCTGGAACATTGGGGTCTTGTTTGACCCTCAACCATCCTTTCTACCCCACATCTGCGCCATGACCCGGTCTGCCTTCCCCCACCTCTGCAACACGACACTATCTCACTCCCAAGGCCGCCGAAACCCTCATACATGCTTTTATTACATCGAGGCTCGACTATGCAAACTCACTGCTTGTCGGCCTCCCCAACTCCTCCCTCCACAGGCTGCAGATCATCCAGAACTCTGCAGCCCATGTCCTCTCCCACACTAGGCTCTGCAACCCTATCACCCCCATCCTTGCCTATCTCCACTGGCTTCCCATCACACAGAGGATACAGTTCAAGATCCTGGTCCTTCCATTCAAAGCCCTCCATGGTCTTGCTCCCCCCTACCTCTCCGACCACCTAACCCCCTACCACCCTGTTCATTCCCTCTGTTCAGCGGGCTCCAGCCTGCTTCACGTCACCCCCTTGTTCACCCCACTATTGGCGGGCGGGCCTTCCGCCACTCGGCACTCACCCTCTGGAACTCCATCCTATAGTCACTCCGTCTCGCCAACGTCAAGACCCACCTCAAGATCCTTCTCTTCGACCGTGCTTTCAATCTCCCTGCTTCCCCCCCTACAGTCCACCCTCCCCGATCCCGACCCCCAGCTCGGGTAGGTAACTCTATCTGTCCAGTGCCTTGGGAGTGGACAGATAGAGTTACCTTCCAATGTGAAAGGCGCTATAGAAATGTAATTTTGTTCTTGTTCTTGAGATATGTCTTAAAATAGCTTACAGAATAGAGACTTCAAAATTAAATCCTGTATTCAACAACTTGTCAAATTCTGGATGCTCTAAACAGCTATGTCAACGGAATAAATTGAGAACCAAGGTAATGTGTTACTGCAGCTCCCCTTGTGCACTTCTAGTGGGACACCATGTTTCAGCGCACACACTCCCCTCTACACTGCCAGTGAAATATCACGTTTCAAAGCACCATTTGCTTAACTATCAACATATTATCTGGTTGAGTGACTCAACCTTCTGAATGTCATCTTAAAAAACAAGTCAACTTTTAAGTTGGCTGTTTCAAGGAAAAAACCAAACGGAAAAACAATATTTAGATGCAGTTTAAAGCCAATTAATTTCACTGAGGTCTATCACAATTCCAGAATAGATGTCCGCATGGCAGAGACACGGATAAACAGTCATCTTTTGTTTTGATAGCTGAAGTAAGAATTAAGATAAAATGGCTATTTTGGGTAAAACAAATCAAACTCAAATGTTCAAATAACAAAGATGGAAGAAAGAGAAGGAAGACAGGACAGGGACAAAATGAAAAAATAAGCAGGGCAAAGTGACATCTTCAAGTTTATTTTTTTATTGAATAAAACATTAATAACCTCCTGATGTAACATTATTACTGTAATATCATAACATAACATGTAGGAGCAGGAGTAGGCCATTCGGCCCTTCGAGCCTGCCCCGCCATTCAATCATGGCTGATCTTCTAATTTAACTCCAGCTAATAACCAGACCCTGCCTTATCCCCATATCCCTTAATCCCTTTTGCAATAAGAAATATATCTATCTCAGTCTTGAATATGTTCAAGGACTGAGCATCAACAGCCCTTTGGGGTAGCAAGTTCCATACATTCACCACCCTTTGAGTGAAGAAGTTCTTCCTCAACTCAGTGCAAAAGCGCTTAATATTTAGAGGAATCGTTCTGTTTCACTCTGCATACATGAGGACAAAGGGAATAGAGGGGTATAGGATCTATGAGGTGTGGAGGCTCATATGGAGTATAAATACTGACACAGACTAGTTGGGCTGAAAAGCCTGTTTCCATGCTGTAATATTCTATGTAATTCTAGCTTCAAGCTTAAATCTTAAGAAGACTGGACCATGAGAATGGCATTCACAGAAGGTTTAGGTATTCGTACAATACAGTTATCAAAACATTTCACTTAGAGCTTCCCTGATGGCCAATGGCTAAATATGGCATTCAGCCATATAGCCTAAATGCAAGGGCATTTGAACATGTTCGCAGAATCATAGAATTATACAGCACAGAAGGAGGTCATTTGGCCCATTGTGTCTGTTCCGGCTCTTTGAAAAGAACTACCCAAATCAATCCCGCTCCCCCGCTCTCTCCGCTGAGCCCTGCAAACTTGTCCATCCAAAATAATTATCTACTTCTCTCTTAAAAGTTGTTCAAATCCCAGTCTGTACTGAGTTAGCTGATCTGAGCTTGGGCAGCAATGGGGATGCTGAAATTGGCCTCTCTCTGGGTTTGGGAGGGGAAGAGCTGGGGTATCTTCTCCTTGTTGTTATAATGTACTAGCATGGCACAGATGGAGTTCAAGCCCCATGTTAGACTTTGAGCTCCTAGTCTAGGCTGACATTACAGTACAATGAAAATGGGAGGGCTGCATTGTCAGATGTGCCGTCCTTCAGATGACATACTGAAATCAAATTCCTGTCTGCATGTTTAGGTGGATATTAGGTGGATATTGAAGATCGATTGGAAAAGAGAAGGGAATTTGTTCCAATGTGCTAGCCAACAATCCTCCAGATAAATGTAGTCTTTTTTGGGGGTCAGCTGTATGTTCTGACACATGCAGAAACCCATCACCAACCAAAGAGTTCCATGCATTCTACCTTTCTGTAGAAATTCCCAAGATATTTATTAGAGTCGAATATGCATCCTGCTTACCTAATACTGGAGAGTTTTAGTGTAGGTTGACAAGAGCCAAGGTAAAATCCAGCTAACCTTCTGTGGCAGTCTTGGTAACCCAGTTCCTGAGCCAAGCGGGTCTGCAATACTCAAGGGCACCACTAATGACAGCCCAGCCAGCCAGCCTGGTTCATTGGCAGGATTTCTAAGGGCCGATCAGTCACTGGCGGTTAGGGATTCTTGCTACTCAGCTCCTGTTAACCCTGCAAGTCAAAGTCCTACAAATAGTGTGGTCCTAGCTGGACAAGCAGTGGGAAAGCTTGCTTTCAATTCAGTTTTAGCTGGTTAGACTCTAGTAGTACTTCAGTACACAGGGTCCCCAAGCCTTGGTTCTTGCCATCCTGCCACCTAATACTTTCCTGGATTAGGAAAGCAGGGGAGCACATTCTATTCTAGTTGCTGTTGTGGATACTCCTAAGCATAATGATGGGTTTTCAAATATGTCAGACACCTGGCTGACCAAAAAACTATTTTAGAGCCTATCACCCCCATCCTCGCCCAGTTCCACATCCCAAGCCAATCAAGTTTAAGATCCTTGTTCTCACCTTTAAATCCCTCCGTAGTCTAACCCTACTTGTGCAATCTCACCAATCCATCCAGTACTACTAAGCACTTTGGAATGCCCTCCTGATGAGAAAGCCACTATATAAATATAAATTTGTATTGTATTATGTATTTATTTAAAATAATAATCCTGATATTTGATCCAACTGTTTTCACGTCAGGAAGACATCTCAAATCAATTCACAGAATTTAGTGTGAAGACTAGCGACTATGCTTTTGTAGGCGAACATGGCAGCCAATTTGATCCATCATAAAACACCTTAGCATAAAAATTAGTTCATAAATTCCACAGACTGACTGATTTCCCATTCGTACCACATTGGAAAGTGAGCTATATATAATATATTTGTCATTGTTATCTTAAGTAGCTGTTTTTGGTAAGGGCTGGAGGAAGAGAGAAGGGTAGGTTATTGGCGCCTGTACTCCTGAAGCTCACATTCCAGATCTTGCTGGACTATAGGAACTAAAATTCACGATGACCTTTCTGGAAATGTGTCTGCATTGCCCACAGTCTCCCTTCTTGTTGTTCGGGGCATGTATCATTAAAGAAAAATGCTACAAATCTCAGATATTCTAGGCAGCAACGCTGATGTCTGGCCTTCATGGGAAACATTTAAACACCACAATTATTGTGAACTATTAACTTTTTTTTGGTCTGCACTATTTGTCCTGGCAACAGTGTCAGTTTTATTAGCCAGGGAGTGAAAGGGTTCCACTACAGATAAGAGAAGCATTATCTATCATTTTGTCTGAGGTAGGAAAACACAACCAAAGGCATTACACTACACATTATACTGCACATTACACATTATGCTGTGGCACATTCTAAACTACGAGGGGTGAATTCAAAAGAGCTTTAAAAAACAAGTGTCTATCTCACACACACACACACACACACACACACGAGCCAAATCCTTCTGTGGGATCAAAGAGTAATGGGACTGCTAGATCAGACGAGAAGTTCACCACTGCAAATGTCTCTGAACTATATTTTCCTTAGGCTCCAAAGCAGATTTTCCTCCCAATACCACTGCTGAGCGCATACCGATATTCAATGAGACCTGAAAGGACTTACCACTAAGCTGCTGTGTCCCTCTGTATCTGTTACAGTCTCAAATAACTTATGTATTCATTCTTCTTCCTCTTATTTCCCCCCTCCTCTTTCCTCTCCCAGTTTGGTTCGAAAATATGCCTCCTTGGAGGTAATACAAAATCAAATGCTGGCAGTAATTCTGACAGTTCTGAGTTATGTCCGACGTGTTAAAGATAAAGTGAACAATGCTTTCTATACAAAGCTACGGTTAAGTGGAGCTTGAGAGCAGCAGGAGCATTGCTCTGAGGCGATACTGTACAACAACAGCGGCAGTGATTTTGGTACTGATGGGAGTCGAACATGTGCGTTTTCTAATGGGGTTTGTTAACATGGAATCCACTAGAAATACCATTGATCCTGATCCAGAGGTAAATGGTGTCCGAGGTAGTCAGCAGGAAGCATATCCAGTCACTGTTAGGAGACCCTGTTTCTGTTTCTTGACCTACTTATTGAATCCCACGTTTTAGACTTTGATATTTCCAATCTGGATTCACAATCAGCGACTTGGAATGGCAAGCAGACTTTCCTGCTGGTAACCCACCGTGCTTCTACAGACTTGCTCAATGGTTAGAGCACTTGCCTGGATTCGATTCCCGGCAGGGCAAAACGTTGGGCATATTTCCTTACCCCAAACGCATCTGTTTACCTAGCAGTAAGCAGGAACCCGGTTGTTAGTCGATTGGTGAATTACTTTTCCGGGAGTATAATTCCTTCAAAAAAAATAATAATCATAAATTGGTCACTCCAATCAATCAATAAAAGGGACAGTAGCAGCATGGATCCAGAACTGGCTGAGAAACAGAAAGCAGAGAGTTGTGGTGAACGGCTGCTTTTCTGACTGGAGGGAAGTGTACAGCGGCGTCACCCAGGGATCGGTATTAGAACCACTGCTCTTCTTAATATACATAACTGATCTGGACTTGGGTATAGCAAGTACCATTTCCAAGTTTGTGGACGATACAAAGTTAGATAGGGTAGCAAACAGTGAGAAGGATAGCAGCCAACTGCAGGAAGACATAGACAGAATGGTAAAATGAGCAGACACATGGCAGATTAATTTCAATGTGGAGAAATGCAAGGTATTACAGTTTGGAAGAAAGAATGAGGGGAGGCAATAGAGGCTAGATAATACAATCTTAACGGGGGTGAAGGAACAGAGAGACCTGGGGGTTCAGGTAAATTAATCCTTGAAGGTGGCAGGACAGGTAGATAAAGCTGTAAAAAGGGCATATGGGATACTAGGCTTTATAAATAGGGGCATAGAGTACAAGAGTCAGGAGGTTATGATTAACCTATATAAAACACTGGTTAGGCCTCAGTTAGAATACTGCGCCCAGTTCTGGGCACCACACTGTAGGACAGATGTTAAGGCATTGGAAAGGGTGCAGAGGAGATTTACAAGGATGGTACCAGGAATGAGGGACCTTGATAATGTGGAAAGGCTAGAGAGGTTGGGATTATTCTCATTGGAGCAGAGAAGGTTACGAGGAGACCTAATAGAGGTTTTCAAAATCATGAGGGGATTTGATAGGTTAGAAAGGGAAAAACTGTTTCCACTGGGGGGTGTGTCAGTGACTCGAGGTCACAGATTTAAAATAGTTTCTAAAAGAAGCAGAGGGGAGGTGAGAAGAAATTTTTTCACGCAGCGAGTTGTTCGAATCTGGAACGCATTGCCTGAAAGGGTGGTGGAGGCCAATTTGATAACAACTTTTAATAACACGGTGGATGGGCATTTGAGGAGGACGGTTACGGAGAAAGGGCTGGGGAGTGGGATTGACATTACATTGATTTTTTCAAAGAGCCGGCACAGACTTGATGGGCCGAATGGCCTCTTTTTGTGTTGTACGATTCTATGATTCTACGATTCTATGAATGACTGTTTGTGGGACACTGCTGTGCACAATTGGTTGCTGTGTTTCGCCCACAAAATATACAGTCTATAATATACACTTTGCAAATATTCTGTGAAACACTTTGAGACGTCTCGAACACGTGATAAGGCTCTATATCAACTGCAAGGATTATTATTATTAAGTAAATGGCGGAATTGCTGCGGCTCAGCATGACCCATACCTGGTTACCGGCAGGACTCATTATCTATGATTCTAGTCGCTACTTGGTTGCAATTACCACTCATGTTTTTAATGCTCATAAAGGGGGGCAACTGGAATTTTGTAGTTGTGTAATATAATAGAAGATGTAAGACTGGAGAATGCTGCCTTATACAGGTGAAGTCAATGATAAGGAGATTGTGCATTGTCTGTGGAAAGAGCGGGCTCAATTTGTCCAAATAGCCTTTTTTGTTCATTGTTTTGTATGTGTTTTATCACACTCATTCTAAAACTGCCCCCAATGTAACACACACCTTTGTATTGTCCCCAGGAAGACATGAACTACCTGGATGATAACCAATTGCGCACAGCAGTGTCCCACAAACAGTGGATTGAGTGACCAAATTTTTCTTATTTTTTTAAAAAATTGAAGAGATTATTACCCCCGGAAAAGCGATCTGCCAATTGTCTAACAACCGGGTTCCTACTTACTGCTAGGTAAACAGAGGCGTGTGGAGTAAGAAAACTTGCCCAATGTTTTGCCCTACCCGGAAATCAAAACCAGGTCCTCTCGCTTGCGAGGCAAATGCTGTATCCATTAAGCTACAGGACTCCACAGATAGTAATTCATCTTTTCTTGTATGAAAACACAGTAAGAAAATTATGCTACATTTCCCTCACAAGCTGTGTCAGCCTGAATTATGCTTTGAAAAGTCCTCAGGGGTCTTTACAGATCTCACTTGGCATTGCCAGAGGCTTGCTTGCTCTCTTGCATGGGAAGAGGTTACTTCACAGAAAGACTCATGAAAAGAAAGGGGGAGAAACACTTTAAAAGGGAGGGTAATTATATCCCTGTTGATATTAAAAGTTTACTACAAGTTAAGTAAATCTTCATTTATGTGCCCTTTCACCTTCTGCAAGTTGATGCTGAAAATAATACCAATACAGCAAGAACTTCCATTCTTCATAATTTCTCAAAGTGGTTCATAGGTATTTGCTATCAGGTGTAGTAGCAGCCTTACACACCAGCAAGGTCCTGCAAAGAAGATTGCTAGCTAGGATCCTTATCCTTTCAAATAGTGTCATAGGATCTTTGACATCTATCTGAACAGGCGGCAGAGACCTCGGTAATAATAATAATAATCCTTGCATTTTATGTAGCACCTTATTATGGAATTCGAGATGTCTCAAAGCACTTCACAGAGTATACTGTAAAATGAATTGACTGTATATTTTGTGGGAGAAACTGTATTTTTAATAGCTCTGACAATGCAGCTCTCCCCAGTACTCCACTGGAATGTCAACCCAGACTGTGAGTTAAAGTCCCAACGTGGAATTTGATCTTTAATACTTGCATTTGATATAGCGCTTTTCACTTCTTCTAGATGTCTCAAAGCGCTTCACAGAATATACTGTAAAGTGAATTGACTGTATATTTGTGGGCGAAATGCGGCAGCCAATTGCGCACAGCAGTGTCTCACAAACAGTCCTGGATTGAAGTGACCAATTTATCATTGTTTTTTTTCTGGAAGGATTATTATCAGGCGTGTGGAATAAGGAAACTTGCCCAAGGTTTAACCATGCCCAAGATTTAGTCCTGTCCAAGATCTCACAATCTTTTGTCCAAGAAGCGTGATATTATTACAATATTAAAATCACTGCAATATAAGAAATAGCTTTCTAGCTGTAAGATTAACCTCAAACTAAAAAATATTAAAAACACATTTTTCAAATAAAACAAAAATTTGCTCAACTTATTGACTTTTTTTTCTACCATTCTCATTTTATTTAGGTTTAAAATTTTCTCTCTCTAATATGTTGGATTCTATCTTTTCTCACTTATTTTCCTGTAAAATGTAACTAAAAATAACCTTCACTTTCCTATTTTTACGGCAGATCTTTCAATCCAATTTTTCAGACTTTCCCTTAACACATTAACATCCCCAGTATCTCTCTTTTCTAAATATCCCAGACGATTCTTCAACTATATGTATTACTCGGGTAATATTGTTGTTAATTAGTGGCAGTTGTACAATATTATCAATCAGCAGACATTGTGGAAACAGTCAATTCATTGCAAGGCTAGAGGAATATCTGAATCAATGTTAGTGAAAATTGGACTCTTTCTGTTTTAGATGACAGCAACATCTTGCATTTATATAGCACCCTTCACACAGGGTAGTGTCCCAGAGCGCTGAACCCTGTATCATGTGCAAGGTGGTAAAACCATGGAGCACCCAGGGTTCCAAACACACCACACCCATATGCATAGTTGAACGGCAAATTGGCTTCGACATTTAAGTGGAAACCATGTTTTAAATTAGAAAAACTTAACAGACCTGATACACTCAGAATATAGTCTGCAGCCTGCAGTCCCGATTATAACCATAACTGGTTAGGGACAAGTAACACAGAGAGTGTAGATGAGGTAGTGCAGTTGATGTATATTTTTGGATTTTCAAAAGGCTATTGATAAAGTGCCACATAATAGATTTGTCAGAAAAATTGAAGCCACGGTATTAAAGGGACAGTGACAGCATGGATACAAAACTGGCTGAGAGTAGTGGTGAAAGGTTGTTTCTCTGACTGGAGGGAAGTATACAGTGGTGTCCCCCAGGGGTCAGCTTTAGGACCATTGCTCTTTTTAATCTATATAACTAGCCTGGACTTGGTATAGGGAGTACAATTTCCAAGTTTGCAGATGATGCAAAGCTAGGAAAAGTATTAAACAGTGAGGAGAATAGTAGCAGTTTGCAAGAGGACATAGACTGGTGAAATGGGCAGACATATGGCAGATGAAATTTAATGCGGAGAAATGCGAACTGATGCAATTTGGGAGGAAGAATGAGGCGAAGAATTATAAGCTAGATGGTACAATCTTAAAGTGGGTGCAGGAACCGAGAGACCTCGGGGTCCACATAAGCAAATCTTTGAAAGTGACAGGACAGGTAGATAAAGCTATTTAAAAAGCATACTGGATACTCAGCTTTATAAATAGGGGCATAGAATACAAAAGTAAGGAGGTTATGATGAACCTTTATAAAACACTGGTTAGGCCTCAGCTAGATTTCTGTGTTCAGTTCTAGGCACCACACTTTAAGAAGGATGTCAAGACCTAGGAGAGGGTGTAAAAGAGATTTACCAGAATTGCACCAGAAATGAGGGACTTCAGTTATGAGAAGAGGCTAGAGAAGCTAAGATTATTCTCCTTGGAGCAAAGAAGGTTAAGGGCAGATTTAATAAAGGTGTTCCAATAGGGTAAACAGGGAGAAACTGTTTTCCACTGGCAGGTGAGTCGGTAAGCAGAGGACACAGATTTAAAATAGCTGCCAAAAGAACCAGAGGGGAGATGAGGATAACCGATTCGATAACAACTTTGAAGAGAGAAGTAGAAGGATATTGGATATTAGTATTCAGATTAACAAAGTCTCTGATTTGATTTTTGGTTTGTGCTAATAAGTGATCTTAGCTCAGGTGATTGGGGATACTACAAGAATAACAACTCGTTTAATGTAGTAGCACTTTTCATGAAGGGTAACAACTCAATGGCCATAATCGGGTCAGACACCGAGGAAGAAGGGTGATGGAGGTGACCCTAGGAAAAGTTGCGGAGATAGGCTTTCAGGAGGCTTTAGGGTAAGTGGCTGAAGGCTAGGTTGGTGATGGAGAGGGTCTAAAAAGTACGGTTAGCATGAGTTTGCCGAGTGGAGAGTAGGAGAAGATCACAGAGATTCAGCGGGGTAAAGACGTGTAGGGATTTGTGGATGAGAGTGAGAATCTTGAAGTTGATCCACTGTAAGTCAGTTAAGACTGTGTAGCCTAGTGAAGATGGGGGTGATGGGCATGCAAAGTTTAAAGTAGTTGTCTTCGGTGACCCTGAACTACAACTACAATAACACAGGCTTGCTTCTGCTTGCTGTATGGTGACTATCTGGAGAGCACATATCAGTGGACATTGGGTGAGAAACAGGATTGGGCTTGCTGCAGTGTCCCAGGCGATCGAATAGCCTGCAGACATTCACTGTCTGGATTCACATATCGCTGTCTGGATTCTTACATGAAACATGGTCACTCGGGTGAGACACTGGAGGGCTGTCTGCTCTCATGAAACAATACCCAGCAGAAGTCACAAGCCTTCAAGAGAAGGAAGGTGGGGGAGTGGGTGGGGGGGCATGTACAAAAAAAGTACAAGTAGATTTTTAAAACAAATCTTCAATAAAGATCAAAAGGATTTTTTTTAAAAGCCAAAATTTATTCCCAAAAATTGTTAGAAAGAAAACTTTCCAGATAGGAGAGAATCAACACCTCTCTGTCGCTGTTATCTATTGAAATATGTGGGAAAAAGTTAAATACATATTTCACAAGTTTCTGAAAGCGTGTCACAGTTGGTCCTGTTTCCAATTAAAGTGGAGAACGGCAATTTTTAACAGCTCCATTAATGCGTATCTCAGGTTTGGTACATTCTGGGCTCCCTCGAGTGCAGGGTCATTCAGTGAATACAATTCCGACTGACATACTTATTTGCTTTCACTCATTCCCCGTTTCTCTGCTTGGAAATGAGGAATTTTGTATATTTTAGAAAGCTCATGCCAGGCTAGTCTCCCCACCTACCTCAAATTTGAACTCTTTCTTTTGAAATATGGCTTAATTTTTAAAAAGCTGTCTTTATGATTGATGATGGGACTAGTTCCAGGACAGCAGGAGAGACTCCTCGCTGGACTGCACCCTTTGGCTTTTCTATCACAAAAGAAATGATTTAAAAGATTATTAGGAGCAACAAGACAAAAGAGCTGTGAGGTCTTTAAGGGGGCGCTATCTTCATTTTTGTTTGATGAATATCTTTCGCTAGGAGAGTGAAGAGCTGCGTGTCGTATTTGCTGCAAATTGTGAACGTTGTTGTTCATTATCACAGAGTTAATAAAGTAATAAAGCTTGTGACAATGTTTTTTTGTCTTTAAGACACATCTCGTTTATCCTGTTTGTTGCTGATATATGAATACCATGTAACTTTACTGTCTGTCTGATCTGAAAACATTTACGAACATAGGAAAATAAGAACAGGAGCATCCATTTGGCCCATTATTCCTCTATTTCTAAAATAATTCTTTTTAAATATTGAAGATTTGAACTAATTCTCTGAGACGCTGTCCGTCATGAAGGGCGTTATGTAAATGCAAGTTGTTGCTGTAATTCATCAACAACTTGTATTTATATATTTTTATAGTCTTTCAAATAGGATAATATGTCGAAGAGCTTTACAGCAATGGAGTGGAAAACAAATTAAGGTGGGACATCAGAGGGTTATAAGTAAAGGCACAGTCAAAGAGGTTTTTAGAAGAGTTTTGAAAGCCAAAAGGAGTGTGTGGAATGGAGGTTTAGGAACAATCTGAAACTGCTGCCAACAGAACTAATCAAACACTGGTCTCCACTTTGTTCTTAAGGGATTTCAACTACAAGTCAAGCAAATGTTATTCTAACTCAATGCACATCATATGTGAGTCCAATAATTTAGGCAGTTTTGGGCACCTTACTTTCAACAGGACATTGACATATTGAGAGGGGTTAAATAAGAGGGAGAGGAATGATTCCAGGTTTGTAATGAGGGTGGTATGGTTGGAGTTCAGTCTGGTTTGGATACTCAGAAGAATGGTGATGCATGTGTCAGACACAGGGATAACCAATAAAAAGTAATGAGTGGAGGCATAGAATAAATTGATGTAAGTAACATATTTAACTGCGGTCTCCTCAACTCATCATTCAATTCTACCCACTTGTTTTTTGATGATTGCACTCTACGTTCACTTTCACTGTCTCAACGCTGAAACAATTCACTCATTATTTCGATGAGACACTAAACCAAGGTCCTCTCTGCCCATTCGGGTGGGCATTAAAGATTCCATCACATTATTCAAAAAGAGAAGGGATCTTTTCCCAGGGTCTTAGCCAAGAAATTGATTATTCTTCTTATGGCAATTTGTAGGGTCTTATTCGCACAAATGGATGCTATTTTTCACTATATTTCACCTCTGAAGTGCTTTGAGAAGTTTAAATTGGATAATATCCGAAAAAAAGAGTTCCTTCCTCTTTGATCTCATCCTTGCCTAACAATGCAAATCTGGGTTTGTGACAACTCTTCAAACAAAGTTTCTTCCCATCTCGTCTAAGATTAGCTAAAAGCTTTGTGACCTTTGATCAACAGTTTTAATTTCACTATCTCCTCAAGTTGAAAGTAGAATAGTTACATCATCTCCATAAGTATTTGAGATGGTCATCCGACATGAAAGGTGCTAAATGTCAATTGTATTATAAATTATATTGTATTATAACTATAGTTACCTCCAAGGGACTGAGTTACTATTGTTTTGCCACACATGTGTAGGAAATGTGGAAAAGGCAGGTAAATGCCAGTGAAAGGATTGCCCTTTAAAAGAGCCAGCACAGATAAGATTGGCTGAATGGCTGTCTGTGCTGAACATTTGTATGTCTCTTGCTCTCAACAATTTCAAGCTTCCCAATAAATCCAAAGCCCATCCAGCACTAGGATTCTGTTTTTTATATATATATATATCTATAACCATAATATATATGTAATATATTATATATGTGTGTGAGCATAACTTTTCCCTGAAACTTCAATTACACCAATCTCCATCGTCTACATTCTGGCTGCAACATCATGGTTCGGAAATCAAGACTCATTCTGCTGTATTCTAATCTAACTCAATTTTTCTTACTTTTAACTTATTTTCTGGCTCAGTCTTCTTTACCATTAGAATCCAAAGCTTCCTTCTTTCTATTGTTAACTTTAACATTTCTAATGGCAGATGTGATCAGCAATGTCATTCTACTATTCCACCACTTCCATTTGCAAACCTGGTTTAAGTGTCTTTTCAATACCTTGCTGATTTTCAATACCCCGTTTAAATTTATGTTGCTCTCCTCCCAAACTCTCCCTTACAGGCTAGCAGCAAACAACGCCAGCCAACAAATGATGAATGAGAAATGAATCCCTTTCCACTATTTTCTTTTATGGCAAATTGACCATGATTTATGGATGTCTCCAGTATTTGTAAGGTAAAATGGGCAAATCATTTTTCTGTTGGGTAGAAAATGCCTACAAGGGAAACAGTTCAAGAATGGGTTCAGAGCCACAACTTTTTGGTTGGCGTGAGTCGGACAGTGTTCAAGCTACTAGACCATTTAGAAAGAGCTAAATTGATATTTTATTAGCATTATCAAATGTTGAAAAGATAGGCGTAACCTTTTTATGTTTTTGGACAGTTAAGTGTAAATCACTTCAATACTGTTGTGTACACTACTTAACACATAGATTGTTCTTCAATTGATTGGAAATTGAGTGCATTTGATTCCTGTTCTGTGCTGAGTTTGCTGGTCTCAGCCAGGGCTGGTTGTGTAGGCTAAATTGGCCTTGGCTTTTACGAGGTTTGGGAGAGGAACGTAGCAAGTGTTTCTGCTCCTAGTTCCTCACAAGCACTTTCTACTGGCTGTGTGTGTATGCCTGTGTGTACGTGAAAGTTGGGTGGAGAGAGGACAGGTTCCACTATGCACTCTCTGAAATCAAGTGGCCTGCTGACACTTATTGATAAAGCTCATAGGTGAAAATGGCCACTTGACTGAGGTATCAGATGGCAATTAGCCCTTGTGGAACCGGACCCCAGCAAGAGGAGGTCAGAGGCAGAACATTAGTAAAATAATTGATCAAATTAAATTTAAAAGGTGAAGAAAAAGGGCAGATTTTTTTACTTTTTGGGAAATTTTATAGGAGGAAAAATGTAGCAAAAATATCAAAGTTGAAATATTTGAGAGTCAAACAAGATTATGGATTGTATCCCATGTGTTTTATGTAATATAATGCAGCCTATTTTAAATATACTGAGCAGTTTCTTCTGTAGTACCAAGGCTCATACAATTTCCTTCCAGCTCTTCCAAAACAAATATATTCCATGAATTTTGCGCCAATAGCAGAAGGTAACAAAAGCCTGTCATATTGGCGTAACATTATACCATCTTTTGCTGCCAACAAAAAGTACCAAACACCAGCTGCAGCTGCTTTGACAGTTGATTTTTAAAAAAAAAGAAATTGCAGAACAAGGCACGATTTTACAACAAAACAAGATTAGAAATGTAGTCGACTATATGGGTAGCCCAGCATATTCCATGCTGATGTAGCATATAATTTTGTGCCGTAAATTCTCCTAAATAGGTTAAGATCTGCAAACTGATAATGTAAGAGGCAACATCTTTTACAGGAGGAAGACCCTTCCAACCTCATATCATTTCTCCCGGCCACACTCTTTTTTTTAAAAATCAATGACTTTATATGTAGGAACTTTGCTAAGGAGGAGTCTGCAGGGCATTCTTCTACAGCTACACCATAAAGTAAGGACCATTAAAACGTCATGGTTTCAGAAGCTACCACTTACCCTTAGAGTGTGGAAGAATCTAGCAACCTCTAGATCAATTAAACAGAGACATAGCATTCTCTTTAGTAAGCTACATTTACTCTCTGACATGTTGGACACAATTTTTTTAATCTAAATTTTTTTTGCAAGCACAAATCAGATAGGAATCCTTTATCATAGCTTCCTCGCACCCAGTAGCACCACAGGAAAACAGACAGTGGGGCAAGGTATGTACTTCACATCTTTCACTTTGCCAGGTTAAATGTTGAAAACAAAACAGATATAAAGGACTAAACTGATGAATAGATAGGCAATCTTCTAAAATTAACTTTATAGATTCCAAAAAAATCAGGGTGATGCAATGATTCAGACACATTGGAGTTAGAGTCAGTATCTGATTAATTTGATATTTCCCAGTTTTCTACAATCTGTACAATCTCTTCATCCAATGGATACTGTTGCGTCTCCTTAGTCTCCCAATCTTGGGTCAGATAGGCCACCCTCTCATTCCTGGGTTTCAATGCAGTCTTAACTCACGGCATCTTCTATCTACAACAGTGGTGGCCAACCTGTGGCCCACGGCTGGAAGTGGTCTGTCAAGAAGTCCATGCCATCGTTTCTCATCATTGCAGTTGACGGAACGTTCATCATTTTGTTTATTTGTGGGACACTGTTGTGCACAATTGGCTGCCACATTTTGCCCACAAAATATACAATCATTCACTTTACAGTATATTCTGTGAAGCGTTTTGAGACGTTTTGAAGATGTAATAAGGTGCTATATCAAATGCAAGGATTATTATTATTGTTGTAGTATTTTACAAAACCTTATCAAAAGTTGTTTAGAATTCAGAAAATAGACTCTCTGTGCATGAAATACCCTGCATTCTACCTGAACTAGCGTTTGTGCTGGAACCAGGGCAAAAAATAAATATCAGGATCAATGTGCTAGATAGTCTTCACTAAAAATATCCATAAATTTGTATATACCATAAGCTTGCTATAGTGATGAACTGTTTTCTGTCAAATTAGTCTGACTTCAGTGTATGAAATGGCAACAAATGTGTTCGGCTCCTAGAATAATCAATATAATTGAATTAGAGAGGTTGAAGCACAGGAGGAGGTCAATTGGCCATTGTGCCTGTGCCCTTCTTGCTCTCTTACCAGAATTCATTCAATTTTGAAGCTTTTTCCCTTTGCATCTTCATTCTAGAGCTTATCATTTGCTTACATTTGCTGCAACTGGCCTGCTTTCAATAATCACTTTAGGGTAATATGTTCCACATTCTTATAAACATTTCTGTAAAAAATATTTTTCTCATCTCTCCCTTTATGTTTCTAGCAATAATCTTGAGTTTGTACCCCTTATTAATTAACCACCCAATAGCTACAATAGTTTACCATTATTTACCCTTTCAAATCCTCTGTGAATTTTTAACACTTTTATCCATCACCTCTTAATCTTCTCTGCTCCAGTGAATGCACTGTTTTTTAAGCCTTTTATCTCAATCATATCCTTTGTTGCTTTGTGTCATCCTGTTAAATCTCTTCTGTACCCTTTAAAATATTTGAGTTCATACCCCTTGTTGTGGCTCTGAACCCACTGTGATATTTTCTCAAGTTTTAGCCTAACTATTAACTTGGAAAGATTCAATATCATTGAGTATTTTGTGATTGGGACCTATTGGCTCTAACAATAAATTGTGTTACAACTTTCTATGCAGCCTTTGTAAAATAAATAATAGTAATTATCCTTGCATTTAGTATAATTCCTTTCACTTCAGGATGCTAAAGTGCTTTCACGATATGCTGTTAACTGCAGTGGTTGTGTATTTTGAGGGCGGATGCAGCAGCCAATTTTGTGCACAGCAATGTCCCACGAACAGCCATGAAACAAATGACCAATTTTATTTAGGGTATTGTTGGGCAAATAGTTCCATGGGATCATTAATGTCTGCCTGAACAGACAGACTTGGATTTAGTTTAACATCTCATCAGAAAGTCTAACAATGCAGCACACCCCCAGCACAGCATTGCAGTGTCAACTTAGATGACATGAGCTCCAAATCCCGACATGGGCCTTGAACCCACAACCTTTGAACTTCGAGGCAAGCACAGTACCAACTGAGCCAGCCAGTCTCCAAGATACATTTTCCTTGCGAAGAAATAAGGTCTGATTTTTGACATTCAGAACTTTTACCATATCCCGAGTAACGTAACAAGGTTTAGTTCAGTCAAATTTTATTTAAATGTTTCAAACTATAAAGCAATTTTTTTTTAAATCACCTCTTATATGTTATTTTAAGGGAACAAAAACAAAGAAAAGAAAAACGTCCTGGTCCAGTTTTATTCCTATTTGTGCAGGTATAGAGGGTTCTTTGCAGCACAGTTCATATATTTTGCCTGAAGCAGTATTTTGCTCTGTTTTAACTTCATATCATTATTGGTATCACCCGTCTTTTGTGATCCATGATAACATGAACCATAGCAGATTAACACTGCACCTTACATTCAATCTTGCTGACGTATTCATTTGCACATAAACATTTTCCCTTTTCAACGAGCTATTGTACAATTCACGCACAAAGTACCCATTTATTCCACATTACAGTATATTTGTGAAGAAGCACTTTGAAATGTTCTCCTATCTTCAGATGTACGGATTATTATTTATTACTACATTGGCGGTGAAACTGTGGGACATTCCTTTCCCATAGCTCAGTTGCCTTGCTGTCCTTGTTGCTTTCTGGCCATTTTCAACAACCTCATAATTTGAGAAGATCATCGTCAAAACTTGCACCCTTCAAACAGGGTAGCATCTCTGCTATGAGTCAAAATCAGATTTATAGCATCAGGTTACCTCTCAGTACCAGTGACAAGAAAGGGAAATGCCTCGGTCATCTTCTGTGATAATGTTAATATGTTAAACTGTTCTCAGCTTCAGAGAAATCATATCCGTAGTGTCCACTCTGGGGAGGTCTGTGCGATAAAATACATAATGAAGCAGGTCTTTCTAAACTACCCATTTGAATATTGGGTTTTAATTTGCAATATTTGCTAAAATGGCTAGTTGTAAATCCTATAAGATGACACAGCCTGAAAATAGGTTGGCGAGCAAAATATTGGTGTTTTGCTCACTGGCCTTTGTTTTTTTGCTTTTGCTGGCTTTCAGGATTTGTAATAAACTGCCTTGCAAATCTCACAATTCGCATTTGTAAATAGATCATCCAGACCAATTTTGAAAAGAAAGACTCCAAATAACAGCCCAGTGGAACATCACTAGTGTTAATGATCAGGTACCACATTTTTGCCCTGTTGAATAAAATAGACTTGCGATCGCGGAGATCACAAAAGTTAAATTGTGTTGCAGTGTTTCCTTACTGCATTTTGGTTGCATTCCAACTGGAAATGTTTCCTCAGGCTGGTCTCATGTAATAATAATAATAATTCAGTCTTCATTTGGGGAGGCAATGTTTCATAGCTCTTAAAAAGAACCAGCATATGTTGTAGGCCTGAGTTTAAGATACAAGAAGACAAGAGGCCAGTGAGCAAGTGGTGAGTTGATTGATCTGAGGCAAAGTGGGATTAAAGCCTAGAAAAGCAGAAAATTTCTGTTTATGAATGTTATTTCAACTCCGGTGCTCAAAGAACACACGTGAATGCCAAGTGAGAACAGGACAAGATGTACCTATCATATCTCAGGATTTGCTATTTGTACTATCCAGACAAGTGTGTTCCACAGTGATGAGTGGCAGCTGCCACACTGAGCATTCCTAACGTATAGAATATTTAGGATGTACATAAATCCTGCAACCAGAGGCCTAGAACCAACAACCTCCTCAGTAGCTTTATATTGAAGACATTCGGTACAAGTTGGGAATGAAAATAAAGGGACAGTACAAACTGAACAACCAGATCCTCAAAGAACATTGAACACAATTCATTGATGATAAAAATGTTTTAGTTCCTTTTCATGATGAACCATCTCAAAGTGATTAATTTAAGTTACTTTGAAGTGCAGTCACTTATGTAGGTAAATGTGACACCTAATCTGTGTAGGAAATGGCCCATACACAGCAACAAGATGATTGACCATTATTGGTTAGGATACTGGGGAACCTTTGGGATCCTCTTTGAATTAATGCCATTGGATCTTGAGCATTCACCTGAACAGGCAGAGGGACCTCAGTTTAGTGTCTAATCGAAAGAAACAATGTAGCGCCACCCCAAATGCCAGTCTAGATTATGGGCTCTAGTACAGAGCAGGATCCCACAACCATTCTGACCCAGAGGGAGTGTGGGCATATCTCCCTCTGTGCCTCTTAGCTTAGCACATAAAATTCAAACCTAGTCTGTTGTTTGGTGGCACAATAATGGGAGGGAGAGGAAAATCTCACCATCTTGATATTGCTCATGCTTTCTGGAGTGCTATGTGGACCAAAGCAGGACTTTGGCAAGACAGGACCTGCAAAGCAACAACAACAAGAAGATTACATTTGTATCGCACCTTTCACGTCGGGATGACGTCTCAAGGCACTGGACAGTGTACAGCATTTCAGACCTAAGCTGGGGTCAGGGGTGAGAAGGGAGAGGAGCGGAAGGGGGTGACCAATGACATGGTCGAAGAGGAGGGTTTTGAGGTAGGACTTGAAGGAGTTTAAGGAGGGGGCGAGGCAGAATGATTGGGGGATGGAGTTCCAGAGGTTGGGGGCAGAGTGGCTGAAGGCTCTTCCGCTAATGGTGGAGACAGATTTTTATTGCTAAAACAGGGAAGAACATGGGGGAAAAAGTGGTGTGGTTTTCTATAATGATCAGCATGAGAGAACACCTATCATTTACAATAATGAAGAACCCATCAGTTTTTTTTGCAACAAGTTCATAGTAATTATATTTTTAATCCTTTAAATGTTTTTAAAGCTAGTAGTTTCTTGTCTGATCTGGAGGTATATAAATGTATTTTAATAGACAGGTACAGAACAAGAAAGCTGAAGCCTGGAGGACAGCAGCAACAAGACAAAAGTGTTACATGCAACAACTCCAGACAACATCTTATTGAGTATAGAATGCCCTCCAGTGTCCTGTTGTCATGTTGGATCCAGGTTTTCAGAGACCCTTCTGAATTTCTATATATTGCTGATTCACTTAATAAACCACAAGCTTCTAGCGCTGAGGAATTTCCACCCCTATTCACACTGTGGGGGCAAGTTCTACTACACTTGGAGTTAGAGGTGCCGTCCTTCGGATAAGGCATTACACCGAGGCCTCGTCTGCCTGTTCAGGTGAACATTATAGATCCCATGGTACTCTTCGTAAAAAGAGTTTCTCCCAGTGTCCTGGTCAATAAACCTCCTAATAAAATTCATCATTCACTTTGCTGTGTGCAAATGGCTGTCACAATTACTTACAAATGCACAGCAACTACAATTATCTGAAAAGTGCTTTAATTCATTTCCATGTTACAAGCAAGGACAATTATTATACTAAAATAAATCATGAACGAGTCACAGTTCCTTTATGTCTTTCTCCGTCCCTCAAATGTTCCTTTAAATTACTTCATTGGAAGTTTTTCAGATGGGGTGCAAAATACTCTTTTTTAATATAAGAACCGAGGAGAATCAAAGAGGAGTTCTGTAGCGTATTAGCTAGCACACTCTCCTTGCAAGCGAGAGGGCCCGGGTTTGATTCCCAGTTAGGGTGAAACGTTAGGCAAGTTTCCTCACTCCACATGCCTTTGTTCACCTAGCCGTAAGTAAGAAACTGGTTGTTGGTCGATTGGCAGATCACTTTTCTGGGAGTAATAATCCTTTCAGAAATAATATTAGAAAACATAATTTGGTCACTCAATCTGTTTGTGGGACACTGCTGTACGCAATTGGCTGCCACATTTTGCCCACAAAATATACAGTGAATTCACTTTGCAGTATATTCTGTGAAGCGCTTTGAGACGTCTTGAAGATGTGATAAGGTGCTATATAAAATGCAAGGATTATTATTATTGATGTCACGGTTAACATCTTTTATCAGATTATTGCTTTTGGATGAAATTTGACTCATCAAGGTGATGGTGATGGGTCTGGCACATATGCTACTGTTGAAGTAATCATAAGCAAAACTACTCGAGAAGTCCTTTTAAATTTTTAAAGGCTGTTTGCGAAGTTTCCATATGTACAGTATGAAGTGCAGAACAGCAAACCCAGCAATTGATTTTTGTTTAACTTGTACAAACAATAGTGGAATACTGCAGACCCACCTGGCTCAGAAACTGGATTACTAACACTGCCTTAGAGGGTGAGCTCAATTCTGACATTCCGTTGCCAAACATGTCACCTTTGAGCCAATTTAACTTCAATGATTCCCCC
Organism: Callorhinchus milii; assembly: GCF_018977255.1. Taxonomy (NCBI): domain Eukaryota; kingdom Metazoa; phylum Chordata; class Chondrichthyes; order Chimaeriformes; family Callorhinchidae; genus Callorhinchus; species Callorhinchus milii. The sequence continues at coordinate 29,603,589 of NW_024704743.1, forward strand.
ATCCCCACCCCCCATTATTATAGTAATATAAAATAATCCACTTAGCTTTATTGCTTATTGTAGCCATTCATTGCCACAGCAGATAACAAAATGCTAGCATCCATGCCCAGTAGGGTTGAAAAGCTCAAAATAGTATTAATTATCTGCACTGCAAACTCTACATTGTAGGCTGACCATACGACTTACTGTAAGAGTTACCTTGGAATGACTAACATTACAATGAGACTGTGGGACCTAACATGCACTTTAGTAGAGCATAAGGAACACTCAATTATATTGTTTAGCAAACTCTTAGTAGAAGACACATGTGGTAGCAACTCAGGTGGCCTAATTGAGTGATCTGATCAAATAGTTAAAAAAAACCTGACGAATCAGGTTGTGCTGCTCCTATGAATTCTGCACGCTAAATTCTCTAACAATTTTAATTAGATGGTCAGTTTTCCACAGTTTATTTCCAGTCTATATTGTTCATTTTGGCACTAGTTAATTTTAATGAAAACTCTCTGTGTAGAAACGTCCTCCAAAACTCCCCATTTGCTTCCTTGCTAACGTCTTGTAAATTGGCTGCTGCATTCACCTACAAATATGCAATAATAATAATAATAATAATCCTTGCATTTGATATAGCGCTTTTCACGTCAGGAGGACGTCCCAAAGCGCTTCACAGAACACACTGTAAAGTGAATTGACTGTATATTTGTGGGCGAACGCGGCAGCCAATTGCGCACAGCAATGTCCCACAAACAGTCGTAGATTGAAAATGACCAATTTAATTATTGTTTTTGGTTTTTTGGAGGATTATTATTAGGCGTGTGGAGTAAGGAAACTTGCCCAAGGTTTCGCCCTCTGCCTGGAATTGAACTCAGGTCTCTCACTTGCAAAGCGAGTGCTCTAACCACTGAGCTACAGGACTCCATAAATCCTGTGAAGCGCTTGGAGATGTCCTGACAACATGATGCTGTGCTATATCATTATTATGTGAAATTGCTGCCTTCCAGTCAATGACTCACTGACCAGTGGAAGTAATCTCTCCTGATCATTTGTATCAAAACCTGTCATAATTTTAAAGTGCTTAATCAGGTCTTGCTTCATCCTTCTCTATTCAAATGAAAATGGCCTAGTTCCTATAGATCAGTAGTGGCCAACCTTTATGGTCGGCCAACAAAATACATTTTCTTGATTGAATATTGCTTGATTTATGGCATAAGAAAGAAATTAAAACACTATTGATCGAACACGGACTTACGCATGTGAATATATTCACTCATGTGAATATTCGAGGCATCAGCTTCTTGATTGCCCCATGGGCCACTTCCAGCCTGTGGGCTACAGGTTGGCCACTATTATTCCAGATCCAAATTTCCACTCTTGGCAATGACAACAACACCTTGCTTTACATACAACTCTTCATGCTGGTTAGCACCTTGGAGCGCTCTAAAGGCCCTAGTCAATGATCCGCTGCAAATATTGGGCTCAAAAGTTTTAAACAGTCCAAGGGGTGTTCATCCACCCACCTCAATGATTGGCCCAGTCTTGGCCTACTTGATCGACAAAGTTAATTTCTGGCCAAGGAGAATCCTGATATTCTCCCTCCTTGTGAGTGTTGGACAAAAAAATCTGCCTAAAAATAAATTAGAGACAGATTTAGGGCCTAAAATATCCAAAATAATAAATCGCCAGTCTCAGTTTAAAAAAAATTGCCTGATGCTGGGATTTGTAAGGAAAGCAATCGCTGACCTGGAATGGTGAGCTGCCATCTCGTGGGTACAGTGTATGCGAGTGTTAAAGAAGGAACACACCGCAAATGTTATCCATAGAAGTTATTACACTTTAATCCACTGCTGGTGTAAAGCTTGCTTTTTTGTGAATGAAATCCCTCTCCCCAGCTTTCACTATCACTAAACACATTACTTTGTATAATACACTGTGCGGAAAATCACAGCGTATAATTTGGGAGGATACAAAATATTTGGACATTTCTCAATTTCTTGATTCCCTGGATTGCTCTGAAACATTTTCATCTTGTTCAAGCTTTTCTGTGATTTAGATGCAGAAAAGTCCAGCCATCAAAGGGTCAACTAGACATTGCGTATTTTTAAAAACTGCTTTTACACACATCCTGTCTAGACCTGTGCTTGGTTTCTGAAATGTATGTGTATTTGTGAACTTGTTTTCAATGTAATTACTCATTCCCACTCATTACCAAGGATAAATTTCACCGTGACCTGTGGTGTAATTTTCCTTTTTGTCTCCCCCTCCCTCCTTGATAATAAATTTACTGACAGGCATATCAGAGTAGCTACTGTTACTGCCCAGAAATCAAGCATTTTGCCCACAAAATGTACAGTCAATTCACTTTGCAGTATATTCTGTGAAGTGCTTTGAGATGTCTCAGACATGATAAGACACTACAGCAAATGCAAGGATTATTATTATTATTCAACTCTTATTACAAATTCCAATATGGGAGGAGGCCATTCCGCCAATTAAATCAAACTAGTGTCACCTCCATTGGAGCTATCTGGTAAAATCCCAAATCCCTGCGCCTTCCCCCACTTTATATTGGAGTCCAAAGCGCAGTATCTACAACCAGTATTCCTAAAGGAGTGATAACTATTGCTTGCTGCTGGTAAGCAGATGTAGGTGACCCTGGCTTGTGGAAACTCCCCTCCAATGTGACAAGAAATACATTGCTTCGGAGCAGAGTTCCCACTGGTAACTATTCAATGTTTATACATCTTTTGTATGTATAAATCCAGGTTGCAACTTCTGCACTTTAAACCCCAATTGCTTTTTAAATGTTGTTATGATCTCAGCCTCAACAGTTACTTCTGGCAAAGCTTTCCATGTTCTCATATCCCTCTGTGTGAATGCCATTTTTCTAACCTTCTAATTTAACTCTTCCTATAATAATCCTAAAGTTAGACTATCTTGTTACTAATTTATCAACCAGTGGGATTAATCTTTCAGCAATTGTATCACAACAGTTTCATGTACACATCAATGGTCAGTGGACTTCATATGATATGAGAGCCATTTTCCTCAGGCTTCAGTGTGGTAGACTTAAGAGATCGTGCATTGCACATAAAAGTATTTTTTTTAATTACTCGCAAACATTTTCCAGCTAGGGTCTTTGCATAATATTTCCCTGGGCCCATGACTTGACATGTAGAGTGGACAGATGGCCTGTTTTATACCATCAGCCAGCGGAGCTCTGAACATGGCCAATGGGAGTTGGAACTCTCCTTGATGTCTGACATCCACATGCCTGAGATTAGCAACTGTGCGAGGGTAAAATCCAAAGACAGGAACCGGTGTCTGACTCTCCTTACACTTGTCCTGATGTACTGCTCCATTGTGCAGATGTCATCAACCCATTTAAAAAACACTGGATACATTTTAGAGAGATTAATAGATGTATTTAAGAAGTTAGATATATATACGAGAGAGAAGGAAATAAAAGGGTATTGGAGGGAATAAGCAGTGGGTGGAAACTCATATGGTGTCTAAACATCAGCACGGACATTTGCGCCAAAAGGCTTGTTTCCGTGCTGTAAAGTCTTTGTAAATCTGTATAAATCTAGGTACTATTTTCTTTTGTGTACTGCTGGACTCCATGCTATAATCAGCTTGGCCCAGGAGAGAACATTACCTCAGTGGCAGCAAAGACTGAACCAGTTTCTTGTTCGCCTAATCTCCACCCATGGGAGCACACCCTGTGAAGAGGAAAACTGTGAGGCTTACTCAGTAGCTTCACCAAGCCTCCCTCTCCTTCTCTGGACCCTGGTGGCTGCTCCTTTCTCTACAGCCAGCGCTCTGAAATACAGAGAATCAGAATTCTGGCTGCTTTATGGATTTTTCCACTTACCACAGGGTGAAAAATTGCGCAATTGGCAGAAGTAATACTATTCCGGACAGGACTGCCAACAGGAAGTCTGCAGCCTTGATTTGGAGACTGAGGCCTGGTAAGGGCTGTGTGCTGTATGATATTTGTCTTCTTGTTACTTGGTGGTAATGGCAATAGATACACAAAACAATTAGCTACCAATTAGGGTAACTAGGACGTGTTAACAGAACTATTGAACCACTTCCTGATCTTCCAGCTTTTAAACGTCAGCAGACACAGGTCGAATGACTTGTATTGGCACTGTCAAATTTTTAATGGCTTGTTTCGTCCCTAACTGGGGCTGGAGGTCAACCTCAGTGGGGAGGACTTCAGCTGTTCAGCCAACTTTTGTTTTCAGGGTGTGTGTGTGTGCGTAATAAAAAAAGTCATTTCCCTTGTTATGACCCAGCCCTCACTGATCTATTTGGCTGAATTTGCTGGGATTTCTTTAGTCCTGGTGAATGTTATTTCTCTTGTTTGTTTTTTGGTCAATTTTCTCCTCTCCTCATCTCCTGGAGGTGCTGGCTTATGCTGGGGATGTTCCATCAGCGCCTGCATCCCTCTGTAAATATTAAAACATGTCTATTTTTCATGTGCGAGCCCAGAGAGTGAGTGTTGACTGGCTCATTTGAACAAGTGGGCATCACAGCTGAGCACAATCCCACACACACTCACTATTCACAGCACCAGGGGCCACAAGATCATGAGAGCTACGCATGAAAATGTCTTTTAGTCCATTTGATCTCAACCATCCAGAATACCCATCCCCATGATACAAAAATACAAAATTACATTTGTAAAGTGCCTTTCACGTCGGGAGGAATTCCCAAGGCACTGGACAGTCAGGGATTAGAACCCGAGCCAGGGGTGGGGTTGAGTTCAGGGAGGGTGGAGGGTGGTGGCCGAAGGCATGGTTTGAAGAGGAGGGTCTTGAGGCGTGCCTTGAAGGAGGCAAGGGAGGCAAAGGGAATGTGGGATGGAGTTCCAGAGGGTGGGGTCAGAGAGGCTGAAAGCCTGACCGCCGATGGTGGGGCTGGCCGGGCAGGGGACATGGAGCAGCCCGGAGCCTGCTGAGCGGAGGGAGCGGACAGGTTTATAAGGGGTTCGCAGGTTGGAGAGGTAGGAGGGGGCAAGGCCATGGAAGGCTTTGAAGTTGAGGACGAGAATTTTGAACTCGATCCTCTGAGGGATGGGGAGCCGGTGGAACTGGGTGAGGGTGGGGATGATGGGATCACGGAGCCTGGTGCGGGCGAGGACACGAGCTGCAGAGTTCTGGATGATCTGCAGATTGTGGAGGGAAGAGTTGGGACGACTGACAAGCAGGACGTTGGCATAGTCGAGCCTGGTTAATGAATCCTTTACAGCAACAAGCTGTTTCTAAATGAGTCCAGTGCCCTGGCTTCAATCATTCCTCCAGGTAATTTATTCCAGCTGTTAATTACCTTCTGTAAAGAAATAATTCCTGATGTTTGAGCTAAACTTGCCCTTCACTGCTTTGAACTTCTGCTCTCTTGTCATGTTGCCTTGGCGTAAAATGATGATATTGTTCCTGGATTTAGCATCTGATTCCTGGATGGTGACTAGGAGTCCGAAAACCTGGCTGATTTTTTCCAGAGGTGCTAATGTTAATTGTAGTCCTGCTGTTCCAGTTCAGCTCAATTATATCAGCACATATCAGGAATTAGATTTTAGTGTAAGACTTAATGCTGCACCACGTTCTGACTTGTAACAAAACCGGAACACATCTGGAATTATCATAGAATCATAGAATTATACAGCTCAGAAGGAGGCCATTCGGCCCATCGTGTCTGTGCCGGCTCTTTGAAAAGAGCTGTCCAAATCAATCCTACTTCCCCGCTCTCTCCCCATATCCCTGTAAACTTGTCCTCCCCTAATAATTATCTACTTCTCTCTTAAAGGTTGTTATCGAATTGGCTTCCACCACCCTTTCAAACAATGCATTCCAGATCCAAATTACTCGCTGTGTGAAAAAAATTTCCCTCACCTCCCCTCTGTTTCTTTTAACAGCTATTTTAAATCAGTGTCCTCGGGTTACCGACCTGCCCGCCAGTGGAAATAGTTTCTCCTTGTTCACCCTATCGAATCCCCTCATAATTCATTTGATTGTTTTGCGAGAGTGGCATGACCCACATCCAGTTACCTGCAGAATTCAACCTTTGTAAATCCTTCACCATTCCGCGCCTCATCTCACCATTGAGGCGTCTCAAAGTGCTTCACAGAATAGACTGTAAAGTGAATATTATGGGCGAAATGCAGCAGCCAGTTTGCGCACAGCAATGTCTTACAAACAGCCATGGAGTGAGTGACCAATTGAGGGACTCTATTAGATAATTTCTTGTACCTCTGCTGCCTCTGACACCAATTGTCCATTCTAATGTTGCACCTCAGACTTGGTGGGTCATTATTCTTCATTACTCATGGCTATCTTACCTACAAATACACAGTCACTAAACAACAGCAATGTGAAAGTCTTTGAAGCATTTTGACATTTTAGGTTCTGTACCAAATGTAAAATGTCTTTATTTTTTGACGTTAGTGACCCATAATGCAACCCACAGCCATTTGACTCAAAGTGGCAGCTTAAAATAGTGTGTATATTTTGCAAAATGATGAATGATCATGGGGGTTGTGGGGTAGACAGATATGGGGCTTCCTTTATTAAGGTAGGGCTCAGGATTGTATGTATGACTGGACCTCTCATGCACATGCTGTCTGAAAACCAACTTGACCACAGAAATGTCTGTAATTCATCCTGGCCAGTACTCTCATAAATATAAATGTGTATATATCTATAACTACTGAAGTCCAACACATTGCAATACCATAACTATGTTTTAGTCATCAAAAAAATCTCTATTCAGCTATCTCCTCTATTAAACTTTAAACCAAACACAATAATCCTTAGTGAACTTGTACAAATGGCAATGACTGGGTTTTCAATGTCATTTAAGAGAGCGCTTCAAAATACTTTTAGTTTAAAACAATGAAAGGTTTTCATGCATGGCTGCTGAAGGTTATTGAGAAGATTTTATTTTATTGTTGCACTTTTACGTTCAGTAAGTTAAAAGATTGGCATCGGGAAGTCAATTTTGTGCGCAGTATGATTTTGAAGTCCAGTTTTCTTTCACTTTTAAGTTTGGAGGAGCCTTAGTACATCAATGACTCGAGTCACATCGGGAGTGCCTGTGAACTTGTCTGGGTCGGCCCTGCTTGTGTGTGGGTGGCAGGGATCAGCTGACGGAGGAAATGAGAGCGTGAAGCAGGCCACCCAGAGTCCTCAGGTCACTGCTGACAATCCAGTTCTCAGATCAGGGCAGACACCTGCTCTCCTTGCCAAAACAAACCATCCTCTGCCATGGGCACACTTTAAAGGCTTGGCTTTCACAGCGCCGTGGCTCCTGTTTCACTTTAACCTTCTCAAGTAACCAATGCACTCCACCAAGGCACCTCGTACAAAAAAGGCTCTCATTATGAATCTGGAAAGTGCCAATATGTGTCCGTGAATTGGTGCTAGAGTTTCAGAGAGAAAAGTCATTTCTTATTCTTACATGGTGGTCCTTCAAGAGAAACCAAAGTGCTATTTGTTATCTTTAGAGCCGCTAAGTACATCTGGTTTTGATTTTGCTCGTCTAGTTTGTCTTCAGGATCAGCTTGAAGTTTCAAAGGTTTTTTTTACCTCCCTCTCTCCCTTATAAACTGAGTTCCCCCAGAATTTCAGGCTGAGGATGAGAACCGGAGGAGGCTTGTGCTCAACAGGATAGACCAGCTATTCACTCCCTGGCCTTTGGTTTCACAGACCTGGCATAAATCAGTTTCACCTGTTTGGCACAAGCGAGCACATATTAAAAGTAATAAAAATCCATTAGCAGGATCAGATTTTGCCTGCGTATTTTCTGATGTAAAATTAAGTGAACCCCTATTGACCCGCCTGCCACATTTCATTTTTATTGCTCTTGTAAACTGATTATAAAGGCCCACGGAGCCTTAAGTAATTATGTTTAAAAGGTATTACAGTCAGTTTCTTTCAAATGTCTATAACCCCATTTCGCAGCTGTCATGCATGAATCCAGAACACATCTCGAAAGCTGATATAAAATACAAAGCCTGTTTCTCCTTTAGCGATCTCAAGCTGCGGGTGGAAAAATCTGTAATGTCACAGGGTGGGCCTTCCTTATCTGTATAAAATGATAATTTTCCCTTGAAAATTTCCTTACTTGGCTATGGTTTATCCTTCAACCTGGTGGGTGGAAATATCCCATACTTTTGCCTCCCGGTCAGCTGCTGGCAGTGTCTTTCTGCTCCTCAGCCAACCTTTCTCTCCACGCTGCTCCATTTTTCAAGGTGTGCAGCTCCTACTAGGACTCTGGCCAGGGTCTCTTCAAACTCACCTGAAAGAGGATAGACATACATGAATATACAAACTAGAATTCTAACTCACGGTCCCAAACTCATAACGACAGCTACTGGGTCACATTGCTATGTTTTAAAGTAAATGCTAAATGCAAAGTAAAGCTCAGTGAATGTTTCCAATGGACTGATGTATGGACTGAGAATGTGACAGATTTGAGTGCTGGTTTAGCTTATGCTTTCTGATCTCAGCCAAGATAATACTCAAGACACTACTAGCTGCTCCTATTTGACCATTTATGATGGCGTGTGAATACAACAACAAATTGCATTTATATAGCGCCTGTCATGTCGGGAGGATGTCCTGCATGTCCAGGCCTGATGCACTGGATAATCAAGAGTTTGTACGTGAGACGGGGGTTGGATTTGGGGGGGGGGGGGTGAGATTGTGTGGGACGAGATTATGGGAGAAAGATGACCAAAGAGGAAGGTGTTGAGAGATAGACCTTGAAGAAGGCGAGGGAAGGGACGAGGCGGAAGGACTCCGGGATGGCGTTCCAGAGAGTGGGGTCAGAAAAGCTGAAATCCCAAACACTGATTGTGAGATGGGCAGGACAGGGGACGTGAAGCAGAGGGAGTGGGCGGGTTGGTAGGGTTTTAAAAGGCCACAGAGATAGGGTGGGGCTAGACCACTATACTTCTAACATCTATAAAAGCGTATATTCTTATTCTAATACAAGAGGATTGTTGCATTAAGTCTGAAAAGTTAAAGAACAGTTTGAACAACAACTTACATTTGTATAGTGCTCTTCACGTAAGATAAAATTTTGAGTTGTTTACAAAGAGGGGGAGATGGAGAGGAAAAGGGGAGATGACCAAGGATGCAGTCAAAGTGGTAGGTTTTAAGGCAGTACTTGAAGACAAATAGAAAGGGAGCAAGATGGTTGAATGATTAGGGGTGTAGTAACTGAAGACAAGGCCACAGAGCAATAGGACTTTGAAATCGATCCAATGGGAATCTATGGAGATGACTGGGATGATGGGAGTGCAGGTGTGCAGAGTTTCGTCCGGGTAAGGATATGGGTGGTGGAGTTTTTTTGATAAGTTGGAGTTTATGGATAATGGAGTTCGGGAGATCAGCGAGGAGTGCAGTTTAAAAGTTCAGGCAGGAGGTAAAGAAGGCATGGATGAGGGCTTTGGCAGCAATTGGTGTGAGATATGTCAGAGGCGGGCGATCTGATGGAGGTGAAGAAAAGGTGAACAATCAGGTCACAACAACACCACTGCGATTACAATGAAAACACGATCACAGATGTATTTCAGAATCTAGCTCCAGGCATTTAAATCTTTATTCTCTTGTGGCCCAAGTTAAATAATCACAAACTATCTTCTGAATGTAATAATAACCTTGTTTGCACACATGAAACTGGGTTCACAATGGTGCTTGATGTGGTTACGTGGCTATTTAACTCATCTAAAATTGAACATGGGCTACCTTTTCTTGACCTTACAAAAGTCCACAATATATTTTACGTCAAGGATGAAAAATAACAATCATTTTCTTACTTGTTTACAATTGGAATTCGACAAGTTTCCAGGACAGTTTACTGTTGATTAGTGGTCTCTTAGTCATTTGCTCACTGAGGAATTGGAGGTTCCACATAACTACAATAAACTATGCTTTAGGGAGTTTTTTCCAATAAAAGTTGAATGTTATTTTTAACGGGCATTGCTTTCATTAAAATATTAAAAAAAACACTGAAAGTTAATTCCTCACTACATCCAAACATACAAAAGACAGGGCATCTTTTCCTATTCAAAATTCTTTGAAACAATCCACTGGTAGATAGAGTGACAATGGAGCCTGGCAAGAACTGGGATGATAGGAAGTGCAGAGTTTGGTGAAGGTAAAGGTATGGTCAGTGGAGTTTCGATAAGCCGAAGTTTACGGATGATGGTGTGTCACTGTAACTACCAAACATACTTGAGGTTGAAGATTGAATACCTGGTGTATGTGGAGTTAAGCGATTTCAGCAGCTTAGGCTGGGGAAGGATAATCAGCCAGGGTTCTTGCTCCTGATCACTATCCAGGGATCCCTGCTGGCTAATAATAATAATCCTTGCATTTGGTACAGCACCTTTCATGTCAGTAGGCTGTCTCAAAGTGCTTCATAGGATATACTATAAGTGTAGTGACTGTATATTTGTAGTTCTAAACGATGGTCCGTTTGAGCACAGCATTGTCCCACAAACAACCATGAAGTGTGGGCGTTGTTAATCAGGAAACTGGAAGAAAGCCTTTCAATTAGTTCCACGGAATCTATAATATCTACCTGAACAGACAGATGGTTTAATGGCTGATCCAAAGAACTGCATCTCCAACAATGCAGCACAGCCCCATCATGTTCCTGGAGTGTCAGCCTCGACTATGAGTTTAAAGTCCTAATATGGGGTTTGAACCTACACCCGTCTGACTCAGAGAGTGTTACCAACTGAGAGTGACTATGCTGTTTGACTCATTTTTTGTTAATCTCTTCGTTGACTCTCTGATCTCTAAATCAGTTCAAGAACAACAAGAACAACAACAAGATTCCATTTATAGAGCGCCTTTCACGTTGGGAGGACGTCCCAAGGCGCTGTACAGTTGGGTCAGGACCCGAGTAGGGGGGAAATGGTCAGGGTGAGGGGAGGGAAGGAAGGGAGCGAGGAGGGGGTAGAGAGTCGAGAGGGGAGCTGAAGGCACCGTCAAAGAGAAAGGTCTTGAGACCGGCCTTGAAGGAGGAAAGGGAGGAGGCGGCGAAGGCACTGGGGGATAGAGTTCCAGAGCCTGGGGCTGAGAGGCTGAAGGCCCGGCCACCGATGGTAGGGCGGTTGGGGCGGGGGATGTGGAGCAGACCGGAGCCAGAGGAACGGAGGGTACGGGCAGGTAGGTAGGGGGATAGTAGGTCAGAGAGGTAGGAGGGAGCAAGGCCGTGAATGGCCTTGTAGGTGAGGATGAGGATCTTGAAATCAATCCTCTGGGGGATGGGGAGCCAGTGGAGGCGAGCGAGGGTGGGAGTGATGTGGTCCCGAAGCCTGGTGCGGGACAGTACACGAGCTGCAGAGTTCTGAATGACCTGCAGCTTGTGGAGGGAGGGGCCGGGAAGGCCGGCGAGGAGAGAGTTCCCATAGTCCAGCCTTGAGGTGATAAAGGCGTGGACCAGAGTTTCAGCAGCGTGAGGGGTGAGGTAGTGCCGTAGTCTGGCGATGTTCCGGAGGTGATGGAAGGCGGTGCCAGTTGTGGTGCGGATATGAGGGAGAAAGGACAGCTCAGGGTCGAACAGAACACCGAGGTTCCTGACTGGCTTTGAGAGGTGGAGAGTGCAGCCTTGGATGCTGATGCTGTCAGCGCCTGAGGTGCGGAGGCGCTGACGTGAGCCAATCAGGAGGGCCTCAGTTTTGCGCACGTTGAGCTGAAGAAAGTTGTCTCTCGTCCAGGACTCGATGTCGGACAGACAGGCTGTCAGGACATCGGTGGTCGTGGAGTTGAGGGTAGAAGAGGAAAGGTAGAGTTGGGTGTCATCCGCATACATGTGGAAGTTAACCCCATGTCTGCGGATGATGTCACCAAGGGGGAGCATAGAGAGGGTGAAGAGGAGGGGACCGAGGACAGAGCCCTGAGGGACACCGCACGAGACAGTGCGGGGGCTGGAGGAAAAGCCGTTTGTGGAAACAAAGTGAAGACGGTGGGAGAGGTACGACCTAAACCACTCAAGGACAGGGCCTTGAAGGTTGAGGTGGGAGGACAAGCGGTGGAGGAGGATAGCATGGTCAACCGTATCAAATGCTGCCGATAGGTCGAGGAGGCAGAGGTCACAGATGGTCAGGATGTCATTGGTGACCTTGACCAGGGCAGTTTCTGTGCTATGGGCAGCACGGAAACCCGACTGAAGGGGTTCGAATAATGAATGGGTGGAGAGGAAAGAGCGCAGTTGGGAGGCAACAACTCGTTCAAGGATCTTGGACAGGAAAGGGAGGTTGGAGATGGGCCGGTAGCTTGATAGCTGCGACGCATCAAGGGAGGGTTTTTTCAAGGTGGGAGTGATGGTGGCAGTTTTTAAGGGAATGGGAACAGAGCCAGAGGAGAGGGACAGGTTGACAATGTCTGTGATATGTGGGGCAAGGAGGTGGAGCTGGGAGATAAGGAGTGGAGTGGGGATGGGGTCAAGGGAGCAGGTGGTGGGTTTCAGGGATAGGATGAGTTTGGTGACAGAGGGTGGGGAAACGGGTACGAAAGTGTGTAGGGGAGGATGGGTAGGAGTCGGAGTGTGGGAGGGAGGGGTGGGGGGTGGGTGGATGTTGGAGGGGAAGTGACCGCGGAGCGAATTCCCTTGATTTTGGATTCAAGGAAATCCAGCATCTCCTCGCAGTGAAGGTTGGAGGAGATGACCTGCGCGGGGTGGCGGGGGGACGGAGGAGTCGGGATGTGGTAGAAAACAGTAGCCTGGGGTTGTTCTTCGCCTCCAGGATTATCCTGGAGTAGAAGGACGACTTGGCCGAGGCTAGAGTGGAGCGGTAGATTTTGAGGAGGTCCAGCCAGATTTGTCGGTGGACCGTTAGGCCAGATTTGACGCAGGTACGTTCAGCGGCTCGCACCTGACTCTTCGGTGAGCGGAGGTAGGTGTTGAACCAGGGGGAGGAGCGAGAGTAGGAGACAGTACGGGAGTGATGGGGGCAAGAATGTCGAGTGTGGAGGAGAGGGTGTTGTGGAGGAGGGTGAGAGGAGAAGAGGGGTTAGTGAGGGTTGAAGGCCAGAGGGAGAGGAGTTCAGAGGACTCCAAGGCAGCGGTTAGGGATTGTGGGGGTAACTTCTTCCAGGGGCGGTAGAAGATGGTGGTGGGTCTGGTGGAGGTGGGAAGGGGGGTGGAGGTGGTGAAGGAGATGAAGTGGTGATCAGAGACAGCCTTGTCGGTGATAGTGACATCCGAGACACTGAGGCCCCGGGTGATCACCAAGTCGAGTGGGTGGCCGTGACTGTGAGTGGGGGAGTTGATGTGGAAGGAGAGGTTGAGTGAGGAGAGCAGGGAAGAGAAATCTGAGGAGATTGAGCAGGAGGGGGTGAAGTGCAGGTTGGTGGTGTCCTTGAGATAAGGGCTACACCACCGCCACGGCGGTTGGGGCGAGGGATGTGGTGGGAGGTGTAGCCGGATGGTGTGGCCTCCGTGAGGGGGAAGGTGTCGCCTTGGGTGAGCCAGGTTTCCGTTAAGGCCATGATGTCAACGCTCTCATCAAGGATGAGATCGTTGATGACCAGGGCCTTGTTACAGAGGGAGCGGACGTTTTGTAGTCCGATGTGGAGGGAGCGGTTGACAGAAGGGTGTGTGGGAGGGGAGGGGGTTCCAGGTTGTGAAGCAGGGGTGGGGGAAATGGGGATGAGGAAGGAGAGGTTGGCTCCCCGGGTCTGTGTCCGGGGTGGCTGGCGAGTGTGGTGGGGAATGGGGCAATCGGTGTGGCTGCTGCTGGACAGCCAACGCCGAGTGCCACGGTGAGCCCGGCGGAGGATTCCCAGGCTGGAACAGGGGGAGGTTGTGGGAGGGTCAAGTGGGGATAGAAGGCGTGAGGGACGGAGAGAGAGGACAGAGCGGTAGAGATGCAGAGGGGGGAGGGTTTGGGGGTAGAGAGGAGGGAGGGAGGGGGTGAGGGGGCTCGGGTTAAAGCGGAAGCCATAGTGCACATGCAGGGACCGGGAGCGAGCGGTCAGATGGATGGCATTATCCCATAGGCTGGGGCTGCCAACCCAACAGGATCATGGTGGGCTCTGATGTGAGCCCTGGGTGGGGGGGGGTGGGGGGCGCAAAGGTTTTTTTTGTTGTTGCGCGCGCACACTCCTGAAAACTAAACTATGACGTCAGCGGTTCCCCCGCTCCATCTCCACACACCTCCCCCGCGCTGTCCTGCCGCCGCTCCCCGTGTCATGAACTCAAAGATCACAGATTACGTGTTTTTAAAAAAAAATATGAACTATCTTGAGAGAGATTGGTGGATGAGGGATATAATGCAGCTTCTAAAGGAATCCTCAAAAACGTTTAGATGTTTCTATGGTTGACACTCAGTATTAAGGCTTATTTAGGTTGGTGAGGCTTCAGATAATTAATATAACACCTTAGGTGCTGACAGCATCACTATCATGGATGCAATCTCCACCTCACTGAGCCAGTGTAGAACTTTGGTGTCTTGCTCGACCCTCAACTGTCTTTTAAACCCCACATCCGTGTCATGACCCATTCTGCCTTTCCTCATCTCGGTAATATTGCCCACCTCCACCACTATCTCTCCATTCAGGCTGCTAAAACCCTCATCCACACTTTTATTATGTTCATGCTTGACTATGCTAACTCCCTGCTAGCCGGACTTCCCAACTCTTCCCTCCACAATCTGCAGATTATTCAGAACTTTGCAGCTCATGTCCTCTCCTGAACTAAGCTTTGTGATCCCATCACCCCCATCTTTGCCTTGCCCATTCCCCACAGGATCGAGTTCAAGATCCTTGTCTTCATCTTTAAAGCTCTCCATAGTCTTGTACCGCCCTACCTCTGTGACCTATTAAAACGTTGTCAACCTGTGCGCTCCCTCCGCTGCAGGCACTGGCCTGCTCTACTTCTCCAGCCCTGCCTGCTCCACTATTGGCAGTCAGGCTTTCATCCCATCCCGAAGCCCCTCCGCCTCGCCCCCTCCCTTGTCTCCTTCAAGGACCGTCTCAAGACCTTCCTTTTCGACTGTGCCTTCGGTCATCTTCCATCCTCCACACTTTTATTACGTTCAGGCTTGACTATGCAAACTCCCTGCTCACCAGACTTCCCAACTCCACCCCTTTTCCCTCAACCCCTCTCTGATCATAACCCACAGTTCGGGTGCAAACCCCTCATTGTCCAGCTCCTTGGGACATCTTTCTGACGTGAGGTACTATGTAAATTCAATTTGTTGTTATTAAAAATGTCAACAACAAAGCATTCTTGTTTCAGATCACTGTTTATGTGTCCAGAATCATGAAGGGATGGTTGTTTTTCTCTCACCTGAACACAATTGACAAGTAAAGTATCCCCCAAGTCTCAGGGATTTGTATTACATTGCTTAAAGCCACTTTACTGTACTAACCAACAAAGGTCTTAGAGGGAGTGGAGGCATTTCCATATCTACAGGAATCTTGGTGTTTCAAAAATGTAGCCATACAGGGAGGAGGGGGACAAAAAGCTTATAATCTTCAGAGAGAGAGATGTCCAATTTCTTATTGGGGATCTAAAGAGTTGAAATTTCACTTTGTCTTAAGACCATTCTGTTTAATAATTTAAGATCATACTGAATTATAGAACAATTGAAAGCATATTTTCTGCAGTTTTTAAAAAGAACTGCTTCCAAATTTGTTAGCAAATCCTGCAATTTCACTCACCAATTAGAAGTTGAAATTAGCACTGTGACGTACTGTTTGTGAATATAGTATTTTAGTCCCTCAATAATAGCTTAATAATGGATTGCGGCATACATAAAACTTGATATGTGAAATCAAGCTAACAGGATACATGTATCCTTCATGCGCCATATAAATAATTATCTTCAGAAAATGAATAACATTCAATATACAGACATACTATAATAATAATAATAATAATAATAATCCTTGCATTTGATATAGCGCTTTTCACGTCGGGAGGACGTCCCAAAGCGCTTCACAGAAGACACTGTAAAGTGAATTGACTGCCTATTTGTGGGCGAACGCGGCAGCCAATTGCGCACAGCAATGTCCCACAAACAGTCGTGGATTGAAAATGACCAATTTATTATTGTTTTTGGTTTTGGAGGGATTATTATTAGGCGTGTCGAGTAAGGAAACTTGCCCAAGGTTTCGCCCTCTGCCTGGAATTGAACTCGGGTCTCTCGCTTGCAAAGCGAGTGCTCTAACCACTGAGCTACAGGACTCCACGTCTCAATTACAAGATGTAATTGTACTTTTGTTTTACAGATAAGGCAATGAATAGTAATAATAAGGCTCCAGGTGCTCATCACCTTGACCCTCGCCTTCACCAAGCTCCACTGTCCCTCTAGCAGATAGATTTCAAGGTGCCAAAACACTGACATAGAATCACTAAATGAGGCATAACAAAGTTTAGCATTGTTGTCCCAACAGCATCTCCAACAAAGCCTTCACTGCAGAAAAGCTGCTGGCCACATTGGAACCAATGTGTTTATAACCGACATAGCATTGCAGCAGTAGCACCTGGCATTTCTCTTAAGCTGAAGACCATGGGCTTAAAACTAACATCACACAGAATTTCTGAATTCTGAGAAAATAACACTTGTACATTAATTCATTTGCAACAGATTTCCTTCATTAATATGAATGAAAATCCCTCAACCGTTATATTGCTTCCATACATCTTGTGCATTCTTACATTTGGATGCACACTGGAACGTACATGGAACTATCAAAGAAATAGAAAGAAAAAGTGGATAGACCTTTGGGGAAATCCACTCATGATCTATGAATACTTCTGTGAATTTGCGTCAAACTGAGAAGCAATTATAAGCATCCTGTGAAGATTATGAACAAGGATCAAGGATGTAAATGGTTAAAATGCTGAATGGGTGAAGTGGACTTTGCTCATTCTTATGTTGGGTCTAATGTGCAGAGATTTTAAATGGGATTCTTTACTAAATCTGAGTGGAATATTCTTCCTCAAATTGGAAGCAAGTCACATGGACTCATATGAAGGCAGGATTCCTCTGAGACCAGAAGAACCTCCTGCTTTTTTTCAAATAGTACCATGGGATATTTAACATCCACCTGAACAGACAGACCTCGGTTTAATGTCTCATTGAAAAGACAGCACTTTCAGCAATGTATCGCTCCCCAAGAGGGTGGATTTTGATGTGAATTCAGGAAGGATGAGATCAACTGGACCTCTTTATTCAAGCCAATCTAGTTATAACTCCTGCTTTTTACAGTCCAAAGTGCTTATATAAGGATTCCTCTTCTTTGTGCTTCAAGCTACATTTTGGATTTTCAGCTTTGGGGAGATATAGATGTTATTTAGTTTGGATAATTTGCAATAAACAGCACAAGGCATCTCACATTACAGAAGCATTAATTCATCGCTTAAAAATGACATTTCAAGTTCAACAGGGAAGAAGCATTCCTTTCAGAAAATTGGCAAAGAATTTGATTATTTTTGTTTGCGGGTGGCTCTCATTTTATGAAACATTTAGTACTATAAATGTAACCAAATATCAACTGTGAAGTAGTCGGAATTGTTCTTCTTTGCTGCCAAATATGAAGATAAGTAAACATGACAGTTTATGCAACACTTACTCATAACGACCTCCTATTCAGTTTATAGTCCACTGTGGCATAGTAACCATGCTACTGAACTGTGTTGTGTTGTACTTCCAGGGACTTGCTGGTTGGAAGTAATTTTCCTGTTGAACTGGCACAAACTCTGTTGTGCAGTACAACCACAGTTTAAAGAGCGTGATTCTGAAAAGTGGTTAGCAACCATCGCAATGACATCCATATTTTCACACCACTTCTACTCTGGGCTGTTAGTAATAATAATCCTTGGAATTGATATAGCGCCTTTCACATCAGAAGAACATCCCAAAGTGTTTCACAGGTTTTACTATGAAGTGGAGTGATTGTGTGTTTGTGGGCATGTTTAGCATAGCTGTGACCAGTGCAATGTCAACTTTTTAAGCTTAAAGTTTTATAGAGCAGAAGTTTATACAGAGTATGCAGCATGGAAACACACCATTCAGCCGAACCAGTCCGGGCCAGTGCTTTTCTCTGAATACTGCTTCAACGCCAATGAGATGTTTGAGGCTCTCCTCTCAGTTATGTTTGAACTCCATTTGTTTTATTTACTACCCAGACACAGGCAATATAACACTCAGCAGGTGTAGGAGGCTATTATGAGAACCAAAGGCTAGACTCTTATCTGCTTAAGACTTCTCTGATCAGAAGCTGCCCATGTGCATTCCTGAAATGTGTCTGTCTAGTCTTCATAGCCAACACTGCTGTGAGGAGTTCAGAATAACTTTCCAATAAACCTTGCTTTAGTCATGAAATAATAGTGATGTCCACTATTTTTAACTGTCAGTGGATAATGGAGCTTATGATTTCTTTCAATATTTTCCTCAATAAGGACTCTCAGTCACAATGGGGACTCCTGCAAATAGCTAAAAGGGTATCACCCTGACCCACAACAACTATGCATTGGAAATAGATCAAGTGGGAGCAGTGTGATGTACTTCTGATTGTCAAAACCCTTTACCTTTCTGGGTCATCAATAAGGCAACACGTCCTTCATAGGAGACGTTAAACCGGGGTCCCATCTGCTTATTCAGGTGGATTATACAAAAAGAGAAGGGAGTTTCTCCTGGTGTCCTGGCTAACAATTCTTCAAATAAAAAATTGGTCACTCACTTCATCGCTGTACCTAAAAACAAGCTGCTGCATTTCACATACAAAATGCACAGTCATTGCACAGTATATCCTATCAAGTGCTTTGAGATGTTCAGTTGACATGAAAGGTGCTATATAAATTGTAAGGATTATTATTATGATCAAATTAAAAATCGCTGTGTTTTGGATCCTGACATCAAAACGTATGAAATGAGGGAGAATTTTGTCTCATTTAATATTGTAATTATTTGTCACTTTTCAGACCACAGGCATTGAGGTCGAGGAGAATATGCCCTAAGCTCATTCTATGCTCATTGGGAAAGGTCAAACAACCCTTTTTACTGTTTGTATTCTATTTGGATGTTCTAACTTCGTGTCAGAGGATTTACTGACAAACCCATTATGAAAATCCTGTCACAGCATTGTCAGTAAATCAAACGATTTTCACCAAATTGGCTCCAATAGTCAACCGCAGACATTTTGCAAGCAGCAAAATTTGCCTCATAGGTCCAACAAACATCACAGTAAAGGTATCAAAAGCATTAAAATATCTCTATCAATTTTAGCTTGAAATTTCCAAACTAATACTAAAGCATGTATTAATAGTAGGCACTCGATAATGGGAGTCTATTCTGCCACTTGTAACAATTGTATTTTTGCAATGGAATTGATTTTTTGTTTGTGAATATCAGATTCTGATATTTACAGTGAAATTCACATCTGGCTAATCCCAATCCAGCAAAATCCAAACATAAACGGTTGGCTCATCCCAACCCAGGAAAGACCAAAAATAGATGTCTTATCCCAAACCAACAAAAACAAAATCATGTCTGGCAAGCAAAATGCAATTAAGAAACAACTTGAGTTCTCTGAGACTTTGTTGAATTGCAATCAGTTGGCTACGAATTGTGTCACACATTTTACAATTCGATTTTGCAAATCGGAAATTGCAATTTAACACACAAATCTGTTTTGATAACATTCTTAACTGGACCTCAATAACACTATATAATTATCATAAAATATTCCCTTTATTTAAAAAAAGTCATTTTTCATGTTCTCTGGTTTCATTTAGATCAGCATTTTTTTTAAGTACATGGAACAGAAAGCCATTCAGACTATTATTCAATGTTATTTTCTGGTAATGTAAAACATTGTCATTTGTTTACTATGAGTTATGTTTTCCTTCTGCTTTCTTTTTTTCTAGTGAATTGTTCATTTCTCTCACTGCTGGAATTCTCACTTTGTTCCGATAATAATCTTTACATTTGATATATGACCTAAAATGTTGAAATGTCTCAAACCGCTCTCCAGTGTCCAGTGCTTGGAATCAGGGGTCCTCCATCCTTGCATGTCTCTTGATATAATCACTCTCTCCCTCTCCTCTTTCAAGGCACGTCTCAAAATGTATCTTTTTCCTGTCCCCAATCCCCACCCTCCCCCCCGGCTCCCACCCCCATCTTGGGTGCGCATTCAGCATTGTGAAGAGTTTTGAAACTTCCTCCCGACATAAAAGGCACTGAATCAATGGAAATTGTATTGAAAAATCCGTCTTGTTCCATGACTTGTTTGTGAAATGTTGGCACAAATACCACGTTTGCCTACATGACATTCACTTCATTCAATATAACCTGATTCTGTAAAGCAGTTTGAGACATTTCTTGCAAGTTATATTTATATAAGTTGTTGTAAAGAAGACAGGAATTTCCACTTAGGGCAAACATACACAAGGTGAGGCCAAAACACATTCTGTGCTATAATTTTTTGTTTTACTTGTTCGTGAGAATACAATATTGCCTAAGGTCTTTCCACATTTGCAATATGAAAAGAAAACTGGTCCAGTGAGAGCAAGACTCATCACAACACAAGACTTAAATGGATTGAGCAAGTTCATAACAGTGTGAATGTCTGAATTGGCACAGTTCACTTCTAATATGTTGTAATCTAATGATTGGTTACATTTTTAGATTTATGCAACTGTAAACTCTATTCTTTTGAGGCTCCCCTCTAATTCCTTCTCTGCCCCACCCTCATCCAAGTGACCCCACCTAGGCAGTCAATAGGCTTCCATAAATAATCCTTGCATTTCATATAGTGCAAGGGAACAGGTCTCTCCCACACCTCCCCAGGGCCAGACTGCTTCTCATCTGGAGACCTCGCATCCCTCTCCTCACCCAGGGGAACAGGCCTCTCCCACTCTCACCCTCTCTCCCCCCTCATGCCGGGGACCAAGCTTCTCCCCCACCTTCAACCTCAGGGAATAGGCCTCTCCCTCACACGACCCGTCCAACTCCAGGTTTTTTTTCACCTGGAGACCTCTCACCCCTCTCCTCACCACAGGGAACAGGCCACTCCTTCTCTCTCCCCCCACTGCACTGTAAAGTAGTGTATATTTGGTGGCCTCCACGTGTGAGCCTAAAGATTCATTAGGCTTAAAAATCCACTTAGACCATTAGCTTGTAAGATGATTTTGCCTCAAAGTTTAACATTTCGTAGAATTTTTGAATTTAGTCTTAAATTGAAGGCTACATGGAAGAAACTACGAATTTAAGCTATATAAAGCTGGAGAAAGCTAGAGAGATAAAGAGAGAGAAAATTAACAAGAAAATGGAGAATTGAAAAGGTTTAGAGATGAAAGGGAAAATAAAAGAGTTAGAGTGGAAGAGATTTAGTGAAGCTTAATAGTATTGCTCTAGAAGAATATATGGGAACTGTTGATGTCACCAGCACTTTAACCAGAGCATTAACTGTTTTAGTTCAATGTCAGGAATTTCTGTCTGGGCTGTTTGAACTGAAAAATGAATTATGTTGCAATACCTGCCTTATTGTGGCTGAAGCTGGTCTCATAGGCTGTAATTGCAGACAATGTAGAATGACGAACAAGGCTGGTACAGTCTCACACAGGCTTTGCAAGGTCTGGTGCCACTTCAGATTGTTACAGGACAGTGTGAGAAAATGAACCATTCTAATGGAGTGTTATTTTTGGACATTGTACTGGCATTTTACTGCATTCTT
Source organism: Callorhinchus milii (assembly GCF_018977255.1). Taxonomy (NCBI): domain Eukaryota; kingdom Metazoa; phylum Chordata; class Chondrichthyes; order Chimaeriformes; family Callorhinchidae; genus Callorhinchus; species Callorhinchus milii. Next base: position 29,625,290 of record NW_024704743.1, read on the forward strand.
CACAGCATTAATGAAACTTTGGGTCAAACTTGGCGATTGAGTTTAAACACAAAAGCTTTTATACAATTTAAATTAAATAAAAGCAGCTGTGAGAATTAAATGGGGGAAAAAGACCTATTTGTGTATGAAATCTACTTCTACAGGATGTCTCAGTTAAGCCTAAAAGCTTATTTACAATAGGCTTCTGCCCAAAGGCAGCATACAGATATCACTGCAGAACTAGAAGGAATACAGACAGGCACCAAAGTGACTGCTTTAGCGTTACAGCCTGGGTGATCCTCATGTGATGGAGCGTGGACTGTGATTTCAGTTGTGAAAAAAATATTTTTGTTGGCAGGACAGTGACACGGTGCGTTGTATTCCACCGTGCCGTGCTGAGTGAGAGTGGTGGGATGCAGGTTACTGCCTGTGATCCCCCCTCATGCTGAGTTCCCGGTGTCAGCCAAGTTCCTGCAGGGAGCAGTAAGCCACTTACTTACCCTCTGGAGGGAGGATTGCTTTGGGCTGCTATCTTTCGGAGGTCAGTTGTGTGTTGTCTTATGTTGCAGAAATTCTACAGTTCCTCCCAGTCTTAAGCAATACAAAGAAAGAACTTCTTTTTTTTTAAGCATATTATCATGTCCAACCATCTCAAAGCGTTCACAGTAATTACTGGCAAGTCTAGTGACTGTTTTGAAGGCAACCAATGAAGCCAAATGTCACGGCACAGCAAGGTCCCACAAATAGCCATGCAGTGAATGACCAATTTATCTGGAGGATTGTTGCCAAGCTTCCGCTGCTATTCCAGCTCAGACCACCCTTACCGGTAGGGGTTTGGGGTTTACAAAATTAACAGAAATCAAGTGGGGAAAAATTCCAGTCCCCAGTGCCTGGTCTGCTCCTCCATGTTCTACTTACAAGCCAGCCTGGTTAGTCTGTCATCAATAATACATTGGATTAATGCAAACCCAAGCAACCATAGAATGCCACACAGGATAAACTCAAATTCCAATATTTTAATTCTAGGCATTTCCCCTTCTGCCTCAATCCTTCTGCCTTCCTTCTTTGCTTGTCTTCAAATTGCACCTGAAGACTTTATTCCTTAACCATGTCTATGGTGCCTCTCCCCCACCCATCATCCCCAGCTCAGGGTCAAACCATTCATTTTGAAATGCTCTGAGCTGCTATCCCAGATGAAAGGCGCTATATAAATGTGAGTTATTGTTATAAGAAGCCTTAACCTCAACATTTTTTTTATTGAAACTGTCATTTGTAGAGGTATGGCTTAATGGGCCAAATAGTTTTTGACTCAATCCATGGTTTCTTACTCTCCGAGTTTGATTTTCATCCAGGTTCCAGAGACGAGTGCACAATGAAAGGCCATCTAGTTCGCCTTCTACCATCCTGGAAGTTACATGCTACAATAATGGAGATGTTGATAGCAATTAATTTCGTATGGATTCATCTACAACCGAGTGGGAAGCTTTGGGAACCTTAGATCCAAAGTTGCCAAGTTCTTCCAAGCATATTACACTTACTACATGACATGTCTCAAATTTCTATAGACTGTATCCCAAAATATTATTTTCTAAAAGAAACCTATCTAATTTGCATTTGAATAAATCAACACTTTCTGCTTCCACCATCTATCTGGGAGCCTATTGCATAGATTTACCACTCTCTCACTGAAATAGTGTTTCCGTAGATTGGTTTTGAATTTACTCCCCTTCAATCACAGGCCAGGTTCTCTTGTTTCTAGAAGCCCAGTGGATCCCAATGATCAACATCAGTCACAAGGTTAAAAATCAAATCAAAGTTTCTTTCCTGAAGCAAAACAAAAACTAAACCAAATCAACAAGCAAATACAAGCTGCAAGCCCTGGTTTTATTTCCATTCTCTTTCCCTTTTGCCCAGGACCATTCCCCAAACCCCAAGAGGAAGTTCACATAAATAGACCTTCATATTGATTGGGCTTCATTCAGTTTTCAGTGCTCTTTAATCAACATTGCTTCCCCACCCTGCTCTACTCACCACTCCTGCCATAGGTATTTGGCAGGGAAGGTTATATATGGGAAGGTTATATGGGAAGGTTCACAATCAGAAGATCAAAGTTGTGATGCAATCCTGTGCATGACAGTTTTTCTAATGTTGCTGCTGTTACCTTGGATACCGTCCCACCAAATAAATTGGGCGTGATCCCAGTGTAATTCATAACCAGTTTGACTTTATCCTGGACCAAAGTATTTAGCAACATAAATTAACATTCAGAGACATTGGTAACAGCTGGAAGGCAAATTCCAACTGTTAACATCTATCCTATTGTCAAGTAGCATGAACTACAAAATTTTCATCAAGACTAAGACTAAAATAATGATAACTTGCATTTAAATGCCACTCTTCACATACTTAAAATGAATACCTCAAATAATTATGGGATTCTTTTATTAGAGCTCTGATAGTAGGAGTTAAAGACTAGAAAATACACATTCAATCCAGCCCTTACAATACTCCACTGAGGTGTGGTATAAGGTTAAGGCAACTGGTGACAGATGCGGGAGGTAGAAAAAAAATCAGAAAGGATCTAAGCAGTGACATACACCTGGTTGTTGGTCAAAAGGCCATTGACAATGCTCACAGAGTAGCCTGCCCACCTGTTCTAATTGCAGCAGAGATGTGAGCACAGGAAAACCAAATAAACAGTGGATAAATTGCCCTGGAAATAAATGAACTATTGAAACCTTCCTGTGTGAAACCGGAGTGTGTAATGAAAATCACCAGTGTTAATTTCACGCTATTGTGTTGTAAAGGGAACCCTCTCAATTAGCTGTAAACTGTAAAATATGTTCTCATGTGTTAACTGCAAAGACGATTCAGATTGATGTGACATTGCAGTACTCTTGATGGTGTCAGTGCAGTTTTCATTGCAGTTACACTGTAGGTTACCAACAGCAAAACTGAAACTGTGTATGAACAAAGCTGTGAATTGTGAGATTATTTTGTAGGCTGTATTTTCTAGCTGTTTGCAGATTTATCTAGGAATTGTTGGCCAAGGCACCATGAGAGCCTCTGTCTCCCTTTTCTCATTGAGTTGGCAGCTTTGAACTTGGTTTAAGTGGAAGGAGCACCTCGAACAGGCCATTGGAGCGTCAGTCATAATCTCCTTCCATTCTAGCTCATTCTCTGCGTAAGCATATTGCCTTCTCTCCAGATATTCCAATTGAGCTGCAGGCCACAAAATGTTGCTAGCTGCTAGCAATTGGAAGTTTAGACAAAATTGAAAAATAAATAATGCAAAAAGAAGAGGATTAGATGATCAGGGTTTGGAGGAAATGCATAGTTATGTCTTGCTTCTCTTTAGTGAATGGGGAAACCTGGGTTTTCTTTTATGCCATTACTAGCAGCCGTTTCCACAGCTTGATCTTGATATATATATATATATATATATAAAGCACTTTCACATCGGATGGACGTCTCAAAGTATAAGAGGAGTTAATGCAAATTAACTTGCCAAGAACAATCACATTTCTATAACAGGAGTGAGATTTTAAGAATGAGACAGAAGCAACGACCTCTGTGAATGACTAACTTAGAAATCATTTATAACTAATTACAGTAATGTTAAGATAACAAAATGTATGACTCAGATTACACAAAGAGTACACTACTTCAATCCTTTTTCATTGTGTGGTGCATGCTCTACACTGAAATTGACAGTCATGATTATATGTATAGTTCCATGGAACAGTGGTACTCACAACTTCTCAGTTCCAAGAAAACAGCACTGTTTCCATTACTTGAACGTAATGTGGCACTAATGTTCACTATGGGATTTTATGGAATCTACAAGGAGTAAAAAAACAAATAAAGGCAATGTATTCGTTCAGTTGTGTGAATTGGTCACGTTTACGCTGTGAGCCAGAAACTCTGCCTCTTTTCAAATAGTGCCATGGAATCATTAATGTCCACCCGAAATAGGTAGATGGGCCTCGGTTTAATGTTTCATCCAAAGAATGGCCCTCATCAGTGCAGCACCTCCTCAGCATTGCAGTGGAGAGTCAGCAGGGACTATATGGGTTCCCGTGGGGCTTGAACCAACAACCTGTTGACTCAATGGTAAGAGTGCTACCAACTGAGATAGGCTGACATACAGGCTATCCTTAACTAACCTTAGTGTATCATTCTTCCTGGATTAAGACATATGCAGTCTCCACATAATCCTGTGTTCCTATAGCCTTGTTTCACATAAATATATTGCACAACACAAGGTCAGCCAAGTTTCATCAAAGCAGAAATTGGCTTGCACAGATATGATGTAACATGCTGCCACTTTAAAATGCATTTCATCCAGACAATTAGAATCATGGTTGGTGCCAAAAAGGTGCTAAAAGTTAATTTATAGGGAAAAATCAGGTAATAGATGATGTGTCATAGCATAGCACTCCATCAAAACTGAAGAGCGTGGTAGAAGACCACAGAGTCTAATTTGTGAAATTCGCAAAGGGATTTGCAAATAATGTATCCTGCAGGTGTCTGGCTGCACTCTCTGGAATTCTCTCATATGCTGATCACCTGCAGCTCAGTGGTTAGAGCATTTGCCTCGCAAGTGAGAGAACCTGGGATCAATTCCTGGGTAAGGCGACAGGTCAGGCAAGTTTTCTTACTCCATACTCCTCTGTTCAGCTAGTAGCTAGTAGGAATCCAGTTGCAAGTCAATTGGCGATCGCTTTTCCAGGAATTATAGCCCCTTCCAAAAAAATATGATCTGGTCACTCAATCCACGACTGTTTGTTGGAAACTGCTGTGTGCGATTGGCTGCTACATTTCACCCACAAAACATACAGTCAATTCACTTTACAGTATATTCTGTGAAGCACTTTGGGACTTCCAGAAGATGTGATAAGCCACTATATCATGGTTATTATTTGGCTAACAATGCCTTGCTGACCACCCTACCCCCACCACTTGCTTTTAGTCTTGACGTGCGCGTTGTGGCTGCCGACAACGGCACGTGCTGCTTCCCCACAATGCCTCCACCCCGTCCTCTACTCTCACTTACTCCCGCTCGGTCCTCCTCTCCCACCGCCCTCCCCAACTCCTATCCCTGCTCGATAGTCCCACTGCCTTCCTCTGCTCCAGCCTGTGAATCCTCCATCAGGCCCACTGTGGGAGTTGCCGCTGGCTGTCTAACAGCAGCCACTCTGACTGCCCTATCCCCTACTCTTGCCACAAGACTAACCGGTACCCAACCACAGAGGCCAACCTCTCCTCCCTGATCCAGATCCCACCCTCCCTGTCAGTCCCCCCCTCCCCTGCCTTGCCCCCCCCACTTTCTGCCATCAACTGTCCCCTCCATATCGGTCTACAAAACATCCGTTCCCTCTTCTACAAAGCACACACCATCCAAGACCTCATCGTCGATGAACGCATCGACATTCTCGCCCTCACTGAAACCTGGGTCACTCCAAGTGACACCTTCCCCCTGACTGAGGTCACACCAACTGGCTTCACCTTCTGGTGAGGCTCTCATCTCCCAGTCCCCTCTCGGCCTAAACCCTTACTCCTCTGGAACTTTCCCCTCCTTTGAGCACCTTACCCTTTATCACCCCTCCAACCTTTCCCTCAAAATTCTCCTTATCTACCGCCCCCTCAAAACCTCCCCCATCTTCATCCCTGACATCTCCACCCTCCTATCTTCCCTCTCCCTTTGCTCTGAATGCCTCCTCATCCTAGGCGATTTTAACCTTCACTTCACCCCTTCCTGCTCTACCTCTGCTGGCTTTTCCTCCCTTATCTTCTCCCTCAATCTCTCCCTCCACATCCACTCCTCCACCCCCATCCACGGTAACCCGGTCGACCTGGTGATCACTCAGGGCCTCACTGTCTCAGACCTCACCATCATCGACAAAGCGATCTTAGATCATCACTTCATCTCCCTTAACTGCTCAATCCCTCTCCCCATCTCCACCCAACTCACCTCCATCTCATACCGCCACTGAAAAAAAATCTCTCCCTCCTCTTTCTCGACTGCCTTGGAGTCATCTGAACTCCTTCCCCTCTGGGCGTCCTCCCACAATGACCCTCGGTCACCTTTCTCCACAGCTCCCTCTCCTCCACTCTTGATTCCCTCACTCCACTCTCTTCCCAAACCATCTCCTACTCACACAAATCACCTTGGCACACCAGCCACCTCCGTTCCTTTAAAGCCCAGGCACGTTCCGCTGAGCGCATCTGGCTTAAAGCAAACCTAACTGTCCATCCTCAGATCTGGCTGGACCATGTCAAATCCTACAGCTCCGCCCTCGCCTCCACAAAATCGTCGTCGTACTCCAAGACAATCTTGGAGACTAAGGACAACCCCAGCCTCCTCTTCTCCATCACAAATTGGCTCCTCCGCCACCCTCTCACTCCTCACCTCAAATGCCAACTGTAAGGCAATGCTGGATTTCCTCAAATCCAAAGTAGAGGGAATCCACTCAGCTGCCTCTGCCACTGCATCTGCTACCCCCTCCCCATTTCCTCCCCCATCCCACCCCAACCCACTCCTCCCTCCGCACCTTTGAACCTGTCTCTCATTCCTCTCTCATCACCACCATAACCCGTATGAAACCCACCACCTGCTCCCTCGACCACATCTCTACCCCCCTCCTTACCTCCCAGCTCCACCTCTTTGCCCCTCTACTCACTGACATCATTAATCTCTCCATGTCCTCTGGTACTATTCCCACCCCTTTAAAAAACACTGTCATCGCTCCTCTCCTTAAAAAACCCTCCCTGGACCCTTCTCTGCTCCTAACTACCGCCCCATCTCCAATCTCCCTTTCCTCTCCAAGGTCCTGGAATGAGTTGTTGCTTCTCAGCTTCACTCCTTCCTCTCCCGCCACTACTTTCTCGAACCCCTCCAATCAGGTTTCCATGCCGCCCACAACACAGAAACTCCCTTGGTCAAAGTGCCAAATGACATTCTGTCCATCTGGGACCAGAGCTCCCTCTGCCTCCTTGACCTCTCTGCTGCTTTTGACACTGTCGACCACTCTATCCTCATCCACCGTCTCTCCCCTCACCTCAACCTCCATGGCGCTGTCCTTGATTGGTTCAGATCATACCTCTCACACCGCCTGCACTTCATCTCCTCAAATGGCTTCTCCTTTAGCCCCTGGATCGTCGCTTGCGGCATTCTTTCAGGGCTCTGTCCTGGCCCCTCCTCCTCCTCAATATCTATATACTGCCTCTTGATGACATCATCCGCAGACAAGTGGTCAACTTCCACATGTATGCGGATGACACCCAACTCTACCTCTCTGACTCCACCCTTGACTCCAGGACCACTGCTGTGCTGACAGAATGTCTGTCAGACATCAAGTCCTGGATGAGAGCTAACTTTCTTCAGTTGAACGTCAACAAGACCGAGGCCCTCTGATTGGCTCCCATCAATGCCTCTTCACCTAAGGTGCTGACAGCATCACCATCCATGGTTGCACACTCCACTTGCTAAGCCAGTCTGGAACTTGGTCTTGTTTGACTCTCAACTATCCTTTCTACCCCACATCTGCACCATGACCTGCTCTGCCTTCCCCCACCTCCGCAACGTCACCTGGCTCCAACACTGTTTCACACATCAGGCCCCCGAATCCCTCATACATGCTTTCATTACATTAAGGATTGACTATGCAAACTCACTGCTTGTGAAGGGCAGACCAGTTACTGGGGATAGGGAACAATCTGACTCATTTCCTGTTAACCCTGCAAGCCAAAGCCCTAACAGATAGGATGGTCCAAGCTGGACAAGCATGGGAAAGCAAGCTATGTGGTTTTAGCTGGTTAGATTCCATCAGTACCCCAACGCACACTCTGGGGTCCCTAGGCTGTGGCTCTTACCAATCTATGCCTAATAATTTTGTGGAATTGGATAAGCAGGAGGTGTCTCTTCAGGGAGAGAGTGCACATTCCATTCCAACAATCTATCTCTGGAATTTCCGTACGCAGGTGGGATGCATGAAATTCTTAGTTTGATTTGGATACTCTTAAGCATGGTGACAGGTTTCTGCATGTGTCACACACCTGGCAGACCCATCCCCAAGAAAGACATCTCAAAGCACTTTGCAGAATATACTGTAAAATTATTTGACTGTATATTCTGTGGGCGAAATATGGCAACCAATTGCTCGCGGCAACCAATTGCTCACAGCAATGTCTCACACACAGTCATGCATTGAGTGACCAAATTATTATTTCAAAAAATATTTAACAGAATATTACCCTCGGAAAGCAATCCACCAATCAACTAACAACCGGGTTCCTAGTTACTGCTAGATAAACAGAGGTGTTTGGAATAAGGAAACTTGCCCTGCCTGGAATCAAACTCAGGTCCTCTCACTTGTGAGGCGAGTGCTCTAACCAATGTGCTACAGGACTCCAAATTTGCTATATCAAATGCAAGGATTATTATTTGTAATTCTTGAATTTGATAAAGTTCTTATAACATGGCTCAAAGAGTTTTCAGTGAAATGTAGTGACTGTGTATTATGTAAATGCAGTGGCCAATTTGCATCCAGCAATATCTCACAAACAGCCAAGAAGCAAATCAAAAATTTTATCTGGGGGATTGTTGGCCAAGACACCAGCATAAACTCCCTTCTCTTTATGGATAGTGCCATGGGATCTTTAACATCTACCTGAACAGACAAGCGGGATCTTGGTTTATCATCTCATCTGAAGAATGACACCTCTGTAAAACAGAGCTCCTCTGGCACTATTATGTGTATTAATTTCTGAAGAAGTTCAAAATCATGGTATGGTGACTTATATTAGCTTTGAATATACTCCTCTGGAAAAATATGTTAACTACAGCAAGTGGCAAAGCTATGGTTGATTTCAATATGATGACTGAGGCTATAAATGACTTTGATCCTACAATCTGTGAATTTGGTGATGATTCCTGGAATTGAGTGGAAAATGTTGTTAAAGATTGTGGTGGAAGAAATGTTATTTTACTGTGAGAATGAATGTATTTATGTTGTATTGGTCTCTGCAAGAGAAGGGATAACAACATGGCTCAAGGGATGACTGCATGCTGATGACACGGTAAGCATCAGTGCAGAATAATAACCCTTTGCATTTCATATAGTTGATGTTGGGAGGATGTCTCAAAGCGCTTCATAGGATTTTGATGTAAAGTGTAGTGGACTGGGTATTTTGTAGGCAAAAGATGTACCTACATCTCCAGAAATCTTAAATGGAGTGAACAGTTCAGCTTTTCCTGCACATAAAGCGCTTTGAGACATCTAGAAGACATGAAAAGTGCTATATCAAATGCAAAGATTATTATCTGAATCGTAGCACAATACTGCTGCACAAGACTGTCTGCACAGGCGATGGTTAAGAAGGGTAGCATCATCTAAATCCCAGAAAGCCTCTCACTACCAGGAGTATTGTGAATCAAAGAAGTATGATAATGCAGGGAAAAGAACAGTGAAAGGAAATCACTTCCCCTAAAGTGCCAAGACTTTAGGCTGCCGTGTTTTACCCACAAAATATATAGTAAATTCATTTTACAGTATATTCTGAGAAGCGCTTTGTGACGTCTCAAAGACATAATAAGGCACTATATCAAATGCAAGGATTATTATAAGACAAAAAAACTCACCCGAAACCAATGACATCCATTTGAGATGCAGTGTTCTGCAAACTATGTCAATTCACCAGATTGTCGACAATTGCAGCTTCACAACAAATATTTGCATGCGTCTCGTAAAATCCTCGACATGGTAGACTGAAATTGCACTCAGTCTTAGTCTGCAAGACAATTTTGTCAAAGAATTTTATATTGCATAGAATTGTGGAAAATTCTTAAATTCTGTCTTAATTTGGAAGCTGGTTCTTTTCATGAACCGTAAGAAAGTGCCTTGTGAATTAAGACTGAATTAAAACAATTTTCACAACTTGTTGCCATCTAAAAAAATTTAAGAAACAAAATGGTCTTACAGGCTAAGACGGGATGGAATTTTGAGCCAAGTGTATCACCTGGGATTTAAATAGACATAGTCTGTCACGGCAAATGTCGAAGATCTGTTAAGGACTCTCATTAAGGATTATTTATCTGCGACCATCCCCTAAAGCAAACAAATTCCACTGTAAATGGCTCTATTGCTGCCCCTTGACACGATTGCTATATTTAACTGGCCCATTGAGTCATTTAACTGACTGTTTAAAGGCTTTTGCTCAGTTCAGTTAAGATTTATTTTGCATCCCTGTTGCATTTCAATGCCTCGTCAGAAATAATACAATGCTGCAGTAATAAAAATTAATGCACTTTACTTAAGCTATGAGGAATTCAGCTCTCTGATGTATTAACAGTAGACAGCTATGGCTAAACGTTCTAAAATAAAATAAACTATTAGTTCCTGCATGATTCTGAAATCGATTAAATAAAGGTCAGAATATCATTCAACTGCTGCACATTGCGTAAGACAAATGGTATTCTTGTATTCCGATTAAAGGCCACCTATAACAATAGTATACAGCCCTCTTTCCAATTCCACCATTCTCTCTTTATTACAAAGCGTATCCAGTCAAAGATTTGCTATTAATCTTTATTGTACCCTGAGAAATCCACAACTGTCCTTTTCAAAATAAGGCGATCAAAACTCTACACAATATTTCAAACATAGCCACAACCGATCAGAGAGAAGACAAAACAAAATAAAGCTTTCAGGCTTGTATTTAAATACCTTTGAAATGTCCTTCAGAACATGATTAACTGTGTTGATGGTAATCTTGTATGAACTAGATTTGTATTATATGATGAATAATTATTGTAAGTAATGCTCCTTTTCTCCTTTGCCAATAATATGCATTAATTGTCTACATTTTCCTATGCCAATATTAATGATAATTAATTCTTCCCTCAGTAACAATGGAGATTATTTAACCCATCATTTCACTTACACAAATCCCCTTGCCAATTAATTTGATCTCAACAGCAAATAATATATACAGCCACAAAATAGTCATTGCAGTTTACAGGTTATGCTGTGAAGAGCTTTGAGATGTCCTCCCAACATGAAAGGTGCTGTGTCATATGAAGGATTAATATTTTTATTTTTACTACGAGAATTGTTCTCATCTAATATCAAGAAGTGGAAATAGCAGGCACCCATAACATAGCACTATGCAATTCAATAGATAATACCCCAGATCAAGCCTTACTCATTTACAATTATCTTCTTCTTTCTAGTACTTTACTGAATTTCAATTCAGTTACCTATTTTGCCATTTCTTCACAACAGATGCAGAACTGAGTTCTACATATGTTACAGATTGCAGAGCTGGTTTGATGCGACCAGGAATCTGCCCACAGTCTTCATTCATGTCAGCTAATTTAAGACAGCTGCCATTTCTCTGACCTCAAGAATTTGGTTTCTGTCTTAGCGTAGTGTGTGGTTGGTAATCTGAACAATCAGACCATTGTTCCCATCACTGCTGTTTTGACTCACAAGGAGGGGAGAGGTGTCATGGAGACTGGCACTACTCCACTGATCAGCTTTGATTCCCCACACTGAAGAGCTTCTGGACTCCAGCAATACAGTCCACTACAGGAATTGTCATCTTACCTCCTAAGGCTATTAGGAAACATTTAGAGGTAAGATTTCCTTCTTTGGTGCAGTTTGCCACCTCAGCAATTAACACAATCTGAATGTGACTCAGAGAGTAGCACAACAGCAGAATTCACAAACTGAGCCACAAAGTGCTAGAATGACAATTCACATCCACATCCATTATTTAGTTAAGTACCAATCTCAAGATGCAGATCGTGGAGACCAGGTACCTCCTCATAAGAAAATCTACTCACAAGGCAACCCAAGGTTGCACTTTGAACCTCCAAACAGATTATATTTACTGAAGCGTGAAGCTGTCTTAGTTCTTCCCATTCAAGTGGGAATGGCACATACATGTAAAAGTCAAACATGGATTGAAAATATATATTCGTCATTCACAGAGAGAATTCACAGCTACACACTTGAAAAATCCAATGTTTCACAAAAGGTTTGTTTTGATTCAACATGTTGTGAAATGTTACATTTCTCAACCCATTTTGACAAACTTGTTTATCCTGCATGTTAAAGCCCTAAATGGGTAGGGTGCCTAGGTGAGCTTTCAGCATGAAGCTTGCCAGCCAGTGCGTTCAATGTCAAATTATATGGTTTTAGGTAGATAAACTCCAGCAGTTCTCCCACACACTCTTGAGATCCCTCAGCCTTTTCCCTCATCAACCTGCACCTAATACACTCCATAATTTGGTAAGCAGGGAGCATCCCTCCAGGGAGAGAGCACACATTTCATTCCAGAATAGAGGAATTTCCATGTGTAGATGGGATGCATGGAACTCTCAGTCTAGTTTGCATACTCTCAAGCATGGTGATGGGTTTCCACATGTGTCAGACACCAAAAAAANGGATATACAAGAAAGACTAAAATGAATAAAGAGCTAGGAGTCCAGAAGTAAGAGAAAGATCATCTATTAGAAAAGAAAAATACTAATATTTATAGAGCAGATTTATTGGTTAAGTTTTGATCTATAGCTGGGGAATCTCACCTTATGTTTTCCAGCTTTAAAAATCCAACCATAAATCCTGCTAAACGTTGATTCCCTCCTTCCTGAATTGTGACAGACTTCTGAAAAATAAAGGTTATTTCTCACCGTTCATGAAATCTGAAGAGTATTGTATTACATTACAAAAGACCACAAAAAAATGTGGTTATCACAGTTTACCCCTTTATGTTGCTTGCTTCAACATAACTTTTAACTTTAATCCACACCTGCAATGTGTATGAATAGTTTTCAAATTCAACCTTGGATAGTAAATACTATTTACAAAGAGAACTCAATACTCTTCACTTCATTGAACAGCTAATTCTTCATAAATTATGAAAAAATCACAAGATGCAATCTCTAATCAACAGTTAAAGATATTGATCCGTGCTAGTTGCTCTCAAAGCAAGCTATTTTCTGATAAAACCAAGATATTAAATTACAATTTGCCTACAGATGTAAATATTGCAGTAAAAAAATACTTTGAAGCACTTTGAGACAACATAGTTAGGCATTTTATCAAATGCAAGGATTATTATTTTAATATTAGACTAGCCTTTTGTGAACATAACTTGCTTCTCAGCTGGGACTCTGGATCCCTACTACGAATAAATGGGAACTTTTATAAAAGAGAGAAACATGTTAAGTTAATATTCTACACAGTATGTATTCTGTAAAATAACAGATACCATGGTTTATGTTGTCTTCTGAACTAAAAGATTGGGTTTCAGCCTATAACTCATTCCCACGTTATTTTATATACGACAAACGTACGTAAAACTAGCAGTGCAGAAAATTCTTAGTTGTCATAGAAATAAATTCCACAGAATGACTTTTGACCCACTTTGAAGACTCAGCTTTATGTAAGAAAAAAAGCCTTTTAAACCAAGGACAAAAGTTCCAAAAAGTCAAATAAATTCAGGGATTCTTACCGTGAATATTAAAAACAAATAAATATTGGAAAAATACTGCTCCATTTTGCTGGTGCCTTAGGATTTCTCTCCAAATTCCTGCTCAAAATGCAGATTTATTGCAGCACTTAAGCCTGGGGTGCACATCTAATATGGAATGATCAGTGCAGAAATACAGTGGTATCAACTCCTGATTGTAACATGAGACATGCCACAATTCAACCTCTCTCCTCGCCTTCTGAAGCTTTTAAATAGAGCACGCATTGCAGAATTTGAAGTTTCTACTTAAAAAACTTGCATTTTTATAGTGCCTTATCACTTTGAAATATGCTTCATGGGTAATTTTCTCAAGTGCACTGATTGAATTCATTTGGATCAGCCCAGTCCCAGAAACTGCCATGGTTAACTGATCAATTTATCTGGAGACTTGCTGGCAAAGAGTGGGAGCAATCATTCTCTTACTGAATGGTGTCATGGAATCTAAAGCATCAACCTGAGCATGCAGGCAGGATTTCAGTTTAACATCCCAATCGAGTGGTTGATTTGCAATCCCTGAAGTGGAGACTGTGTTTCAAAAAACTCACTGAGAACAGCTGTTAAGAACAGATAAATCCTTAACAGCTGTTTTGGGTGGATTTTTCCCAGAACAATGGATAAACTGGGAGGCAGGTATTAACCTGGGACATCTAAGAAATGGTAGAGACAACCCTAACTAAAAAAAACAATTGAATTTCTTTGATAACTACCTTTCTTTATTTCACCCTGACCATCACTATTTAAAAGACAATTACACAATAATGTGGAATCTGTTGAAGAATGACTTTCTCTCCAAAGTTAATCTCAGGACAATTCAATTCCATTTATGTTTCTCCAGGTTTCAAATAAAAAGCAAAAAAAACATAATGCTCTTATTTATTAAAATAGTATTTCTTTAAAAAAATCCAAATATCAAAATTAACAAAGCAATATTCACAATCTGTTGAGTAAAACATAAGTGAGGAGAAATTCCACCTGGATCTACATTTACTCTCAGTGGCAGTTTTAGAACGTGCACCATTTGACAAATTATTGCATTGTTTTAATTTTGAGGTTGCTTTTCTATAGTTCTTGACAGAATGTACCAATCTTATGAGGTCTCAGACCTTATGCACATAACTCTATTTGAATTTAGCTACTGGCAATCCTGGTTTAGCACTGAAAAACGAATTCATTTTATTTAATGATACTATAGTCCATGTGGTGGTACTGTATTTCTTAGCAGGATTCCTTGAGGGATACAAACAGAAATTAACATTGACCCGCAGGAACTCTGTTCCAGAAATAATAACAATAGAGTGAAGATCCCTTAGGGGTAGGCATGTTGCATCACCGGTAACCAGAATAGAACCTGTTTTGCACGACTCGGATTCCTTATTGAGGAATCCCGTCAAGAGGCACTGCAAATCAGACCTACAATCTTGCAACATGAAACATTCACTAACACCTGTACATTATTAATTAATACAAGTCTAATTTCAATGAATTGCAGATGATAATTCAGTTGAGACATTCCAATAATGAATATAACCATCAGCACATTTGTCTCTGGTCAGATGGTTGTAGGTTCAAGCCTTTCTTTGGGATTCATAGTCCAGGTTGATAATATAATTCTGAAGGATTGTTTCATTATTGGCAGTGTCATCCATCAGATGAGACATTGAAGTGTCTACCTGTTCAGATGGCTGCTAAAGATCCCATGACACTATTTGAAATGAAAAGAGAAGGCTGTTTCTCCCAGTGTCCTGGCTAACAAACCCCAAATAAAATTGGCTGTTTGTAGACATTACTGTATGTAAATTGACTGGTGTGTTTGCCTACAAAATATACAGTCATTACACTTTACAGTGAATCCTGTGAAGTGCTTTGAGACATCCTCCTAATGTGAAAGGCGCTAAATCAAATGCAATAATTGGAAGGCTTACTATGACTGTGCTGGTTTGATTTCCATAGCTACTGACATCTCAAATCTCCTTCAATAGGACCATTGTTCTACCAAGAATGTTGATATCTTCTTTATGTCAATATTAAGTAATACGAGTTTACAATGTATTTACTGCCACTGCAATCTATTGATTTTACTCTGAATACAGTAAAAGCAGCCACTGAGAATGTAAATGTCACACATGGGTCAGCAGTAAAAAGCATCAGCTCTTCAATATCCATTGTCCCATCTCAATCACTCCAGACTGAAGAAAGGTGCCCACCTGAAAGGAGATACAGACAATTTACAATGAATCCGTACTGGTATGTGAGGGACACTTAGACACCAGAAACATGCACTGCAAGCTACAAGAAAAAGAAATTAAATACCTGCACCTGAACAGATCCTGAAGAAAAAGCTTCAGATATAAATTGCTTAATGCATTCAAAACTGCTCAAATGTCACCTTCGTAATGACGATACCTGCCAGCATGTCCTATTAAATATATGTGGGGGAAATGAGAATGCAGAGTTTTTAAATAGTCTGTTTCTGAATTATGGTTCCTTAATTAATGAGCAGTTTATCAACTGGCAAAAAATATGATTAAAAAAGTATTGTTCAAATCTGTCCTTAATGGCAAGTTGTTGTTATTTGTTTTTGTTGTTGTAACTTTTAAAGGGCATGTTTAAGGGAATATTTTAATTCCCTTTTCTATTCAAAAAAGGGCAGATTAATAACGTATTAAGAAAATCTCATTAGACATCCCTCATTTTAGACACCATCGAATTATAGTCAATAATATGCACAAGGTTCAGGAAAGAACTTGCCCATTTGTAACACTGGTCACACAAAGAAAACCATTGATCGTACTTCTTCTGATCCATTGAATTGGGGATACCTTTCAGCTGTTTGGTGAAGTGGGTGGATTAGCCCATTGTTGCCCTAACTTTGCACAGTGATGAGTGAGTGTATCTGTGGTGCTTTCTCAACAGCTTTCAGTTATATTAGCAACAATTGAAAGTTTTAGTCAGACGCAATTATTACATTTTGCAATATATATTTCCAATTTTAAAAAACATTACTCATCATAACACGGGTGAATACTGTAACTTCACATCACACAAATACAACTTACAGGTTTCCTTACTCCCATCAGCTCCGAATCACTTGCAACTGTATTAACACAGAAGGACTGGGAGTGAGTTAATCATATGGGGCACTATCAGTAAGTACAAGCAGCTGTTCCCTGCATTGAACCTTACGCTTTTGTAGGCTAACAAAGGGTAGATAATTCATCTAAATGAACACATTCTTTAACTGTTACCATCTGCTATTAATCCTGAAGCCTGTACCAAAATTGCTCTTGGATAGCACTGAGTTCAGTTTTAGGTTAAAACTATTATCTTAGTTTTGATGAGTCAATCCAATTTGTTTTGATGTGATGTTCAGCAATTCATAATAATTTAACAATATGATCAAGTGTTGACGCCTAGCATCTGAGAGCAATATTCATATTTGCATAAACACATCTTTATATACAAGGATGTGGTTACAATAGTGATTTGCAAATCAAGCTGATTTTGTATTATAAAATAATCCTTGCATTTTATAAGAGCCTTATCAAAGTACTTCAGAGTTTTCTGTAAGTAGGTGAACACTGCAGACAATTTGCGTACAAGAATGTTGCACAAACAGTTATAAAGTGAACAACCATATTTTTCTGTGGGATTGTTGGCCAGGACACTGAGAGAAACTCCCTTCAAGCACTCCCTTACCATGGCAGTGGAACATCATCTTAGACTACGAGCACAAAGTCCAGTGGTGTGGCTTGAAACCACCAATCTTCACTGACACCTAATTTTTGTTCTGTTGGATATCCTGGATTGTTCCTGGTCAAACAATTGCATGAAATTGCAAAAGGCAGTGGTCTCGTCCATTCTACAAACTTATTGCAACACACAGCAGAGATTTAGGTTTGTGCCTGTCTACATGACAAGTTCCTACATTCTGGCAAAGATTGGGTACTTCCTGACTTGCAGAGCAGTGTCACGCTGGCTCAGTTGATAGCATTCTCACCTGTCATTATGACTTGGAAATTATACAGTCTAAACCAGTATCGGCCAAACTATGGCCCGCGGGCCTGTCAACAAGCAGTTCCCTGAATATTCGCATGAGTCCAGGTAAGTCTATGTTCAATCAGTAGTGTCTTTCCAGGCTATTCTTGAAGGAATATTTCTTGATCTACAGTATAAATAAGGATATATTGAATCAAGAAAATGTATTTTGTTGGTCAACCAAATGATTGTCCATCACTGGTCTAAGCTAATGCTCCAAAGCAGCGATGCATTATTGGAGGTGACATCCTTCGGATGAGAAGTTAAACTGAGGCCCTGTTCAGGCAGACGTTAACAATCCCATGGCACAACTCGAAAAGAAAAAGGAGTTTATCCCTGTGTCCTGGCTAACAATCCCCCAAATAATAAAATTGGTTCAATCACTTCTTGGCTCTTTGAGGGACATTGCTGTGAGCAAATTGACTGCTGATTCACCCAGTCACTGCACTTTACACAGTCATTACACTTTACAGTATAACCTGTGAAGTCCTTTGAGACATCCTCCTGATATGAAAGGCGCTTTAGCAAATGTAAGATTTATTTATTATTACTATAGTGGCTCTACCAGAAGCCTGGGAGCAGGTCACCTCCTCACTCTTGAGGTTGAGAATGATGAGTGAAGTGGGAGTCCCTGAGGAGACACCCTGAAGAGGGGGCTATAATAAATAAATAACTAGAGATTTAAGAATGAACAGACTTTTCCGTCAAGAGTTACAGACTACAAGAAGGTATTGTGTCAGCTCTGCGAGTGTCGTTTTAGTGACTGAAAGGCATCCCCTTGCCCTGAGCCCTGGTCCCACTACCCTGTTTCTCAGCATGCCAACACAGTAATGTGCCAAGCGATTGACCTGCCTATAAGATGGCATACAGACTTTGTGAACAAGCGAACGGACAGGACATTTTTGAACCTTGTTTGACCCAGGATGGGTCATAGTATGTCCTTTGCTTATGGTAGTTTGCATTCTTGGTTAATAAGGTTAACTATGTGAGCCCCTCATTTTATCCAGCATTAAACAACCCTGACCTTCTTATGACTTTAACCACAGGGACGTGGAAACATTTTGTGCTGCAACATAGCTGTGCCTTGCACTGACCTCCTGAAAACCCTTCGCTCTCTGTTCCCACATCGCTACACTAAACCCACTAAACAGTTTCCGTTTATTTTTTCAGGTGAGCAAACTTTGTATCAGATACCAGTTTGTCAGTTGCTTTTAATTAGGCTTCTGAATCCCCCTTTCATCTCGAGTTGAATCTGCGTCAGTCGACTTGTCCTTTTATAGTTTTGAAGCAATGTATTTTTACCCAGCTAATTGAAGGCATATATAAAAAAAAGATAAAAGGCTAATTGCTGCGATTTAGAAGGGGAGGGGGTTTCAGTCACAAGAAACTTCACATTTTAGTCCACAACCACCACATGAAAAGACCTTTTTATGGTACGGTTACAATGACAGACCAGTTGAGCACAATTATTTTTCTTGGCAACAAGGAACCACAAATTGTAGTGTGAAATGAACAGCGGCATTA
The DNA here is from genome assembly GCF_018977255.1 of Callorhinchus milii. Classification (NCBI taxonomy): domain Eukaryota; kingdom Metazoa; phylum Chordata; class Chondrichthyes; order Chimaeriformes; family Callorhinchidae; genus Callorhinchus; species Callorhinchus milii. Next base: position 29,644,367 of record NW_024704743.1, read on the forward strand.
ACATAACCAACTTTCGATCTGTATTTTTTTCTTTCAGGCTTCTTCTTCCTCGTACCATTTTGATTTGGTTTGAAAACAGGAAGAGGTTGATGGATACTCACAGGAGTTATTACAATATAGTGATCCAATCCAGGAGTTCGGTTTGTTGTGTAAACAGCTACAGTGTTGTGCAACGGTAATCTGGAGCCAGATTCGACCGGAGTCTCAAAATCCCCCTGAACTATCTCTTAAATTTTTGGAATTGGGATTAATATTTGCCAAAATCAGAAACAGCAATTTCCTGCTAAACATCCTTCTGGAAGTGTAAATCAGGAACTCTGCTGCAACACAATCTACAGGTCAACCCCATTTCTAAGAGTCCTTTGGACCCACGGTTACCAGAAGTACAGTAACTTCCAGCTTCCAGCACTTCCAGCTGGCTTCGCAAGTTTTAGATGATCAGAACACTGTTAACATCATGTTCTGTAAGTTGCACATGAGCACGATGTGCAGCGAGTGCCACTGACATTATTTTGCAAAGAAATTGATGTTAGAGGCAGCTTTTGCATTGAGCATCTGTGTTTGCAATACGCAGGCAATGATGTCAGCAGCACCAACCTGACAGCGCACGAGTTGGCCAAATTTCCTGTTCCCTATTAAGATGCTGTGTGTGATATTTGGGCACCGACAACTGTGCTGTAACAGGATTTCCCTGCACATTCAAAGCAGATTTCCCCTAACGTGCTTCCAGTTACCCATTACACTCGCCCGCAAAATACATACAGTCACACCACTTCACAGTGTATCCAGTGAAGTGCTTTGAGGTGTCTTCATGACGTGATAAGGCACTATATCAATGCAAGGTTTATTATTATTAATAATACCTATTTGTGAGTCCTGTTACAAGTATCCCATTTTACACAACAACAACTTGCAAGGTAGCATCTCAGAGCACTTAACAGTGGTGGAGCCTGATTCTGAGCTGGGGTTGGGGGGGTGGAGGTGACCGCAAGCACGGTCGAAAAGGAAAGTTTTCAGCACAACTTGAAAAGGGGGAGAGAAGGGGCAAGGTGAAGGGATTGAGAGAGAGTGTTGTAGAATTTGGGGCGTAATGGCGTGGTGGGGGCGGAGTGTGCGAGGGACAACCAGGAGGCCGGTGCCAGTCGAGCGGAAGCGCTTGGTGGTGGATTGAGGAATGAGGAGGTCGGAAAGGTAGGGAGGTGCCAGAGAGTATAGATTTGAACACGAGTGGAGTCCCTCCGTGAGGGGGAGTCAGTGGAGCCTGGCCAGAACTGGTGAGATGGCGTTATGCAGTTTGGTTAGTGTAAGTATGTGGGTAGCAGAGTTCTGAGTGAGCTGGATTTTTTGACAGCAACAACTTGCATTTATATTGCATCCTTCACACAGAGTCAGAATGCTGACCCCAGTATTTAGAGCTTTTAGTTTTGAGTGAAGAATATAATAGTTTTTGTGGCTGATGAAATGTTCAGTATGGGTGTCACCTCCCAAGGTCCCAACTCTTGGAGTCTAAATGCTCCGGTATGCTACCCCGCATGAAGGGTACTATATAAATGTATGTTTTTGCGCTGTTGTTGTTGTAGGATCCTGGCATAAGGTGCCATTCCCACATGAAAAATATATCTATCGTTCCATGCTCCTATTTGCTCCTTGAGCAGTGGCACATTAAAAGTCCTGCACTCCTATTAATGGCTTACTTATTCTTTGCAGATAAAACCAGACATTCCAGGGTGAACAATTAAATAATTATCACATTGAATCTTTTAAGGACCATCAGAATTGTGGAATTGTGGAAATTCCCCCTTCTCCACCTTTGGCTCAATGGTTCGGTTTGAAGTTTCTGACGACGGTCTTTCTTCTCAACAACAACAACAAATTTACATTGATAGAGAGGATTTCACGATGTCCCAAGGCACTGTGTTATCACTCATACCAGAATATCCCATGAAGCAGCAGCACAAATACTTCGCTCCATTAATCGGAAACAATGCCGGCGACAAAATATTTGGACCAAAACAGTGTGGCCAAAGTCCCGAGGAGGGCAAGGGAATTTTCACATCAGAATCCATCTGAGGATGATTAATAATAATAATCCTTGCATTTGAATTACCACCTTTAATGTCAGCAGGGCATCTCAAATTGCTTCACATGATTCACTGTGAAGTGGTATTGTCTGTATATTTTCTGAGCGAATATAACCACAGCCAATTTATGCACAGCAATACCCCACAAACAGCCATGAAGTGAGCGACCAATTGCCTGAAATTCCAATGTTCTTTTTTTGATTCCGTGCTTTTACATTGAATCTCTTATGAACAGCAAAAACAATTTGCATTCATATCGCACTACACACGCAGGATAGCATATCGGTGCACAGTTGGACGCCAGGCAAGGGAGAGGCAGAGGTGACCACAGGTGTGGTCAAAAAAATAGGTGGAATTTAAGTATAGATAAAGAGGGTGTGAATTACAGGGATTGAAGCAGGGAGTTACAGAGGTTAGGCACATAGTGGCTGAAGGTACAGCCACTGATGGTGACTTGGAGGGGTCGAGGGATGCGCAGCAGCCTGTGTTAACTGGGCTAAGGCGTGGGCAGAGGAATGGGTTACATGCAAGATTGGAGGATATGGCAGTAAACTTTCAAAGGCAGATTTCACTCAATGTTTTGAGCCCATGCAGTGGAATAGGCTTGATGGGCTGAATGGTCTCCTCCGGTCAGAGAGGTAGAGAGTTGCTGGGTCATGAAGCGATTTGTATGCAAGGATGAGGATCTTGAAATCATTTTTTTTGGAGACAGGGAGACAGTAGTCTTTCTTTACATTTACACTAAATTCTGACCATAATTTGCATTGGTTAGACAACAAGCCTACTACAATAAATACACCATAAAATTACAGGGAATCGGATTTATTGCCAAACATCTCAGATGTTACACTGCACATTTTTGGCAACCTGAACTCATCTCCATATAAATGCACAGTAGTACCGTGTGCATGAGTTCAGCTTGTGTAACATTTTCAGAGATTATAATTTTAAATAGCATAACCCTCTAGAAAGATGAGGCTACACGATACTGTAATGTGAAGGCAATCCTTTGACCATGTTTCCTGCTGTTTCTGAATTGTAATATATACATATTTTGAAAACTTACACCATCAGGACTGAACTTTTACACTTGGCCATATAATGCCTTATTCATACAGCTGAAGCAATCCAAACTGACTTCCAGCAGCAGAGCTACAGCATTTGGAGTGCAGACTGAGAATTATATTACATGCTCCAAATCATCTTCACTCGCTCAGACCTGAAATCTCTCATATCTTAGCCCCATGTTCATTGTCTTAAAATCGTTCAAGGTTGTTTCAATGGACAAGACAAAGAGCTATTTGAAATCAGGGCAATACAAGCCTAATGGGAACAGCAACCTATTCCATTCAGAAATATTCTTGGCAGTGGTTTCAAGAGAGGTTGAAAATTGAACCAGCTTATCCTAAACTAATGTATAGATTTATACATTCAGAGCTATTTGATGTCAAACACCACACTGAAGTGACAGAAAGTGTCTAATTTAAATAGAACATTACAAGAAGAAATGAAAAACAATAAGATTTATGCCTTGAAGAGATTGGCTCTCATTAATGGGGTTGCATTAAGTAAATGCTGGTTTAAATAATTAATACTCTGTAGTGCGTGGTCCCGTGAGGACAAGAACTATGTTTCTCTCTAATTTGTAATTGTTTCACCTTATAATTGTGCCCCTTTAGAATTGTGTCCCCTTATAATTGTGCACACTTATAATTATGTATGTTTATAATCGTGCACAGTTGTAGTTGTACCCCTTTATAATTGTGCACCTTTACAACTGTGCATGTTTGTTTCTAGGCCAACTTCACTCCCAATTTCAACAACAACTTGCATTTATATAGTTTCCTTCGGTGTCAACCTGACCATTGGTCACCATTGCCAGTCCAGACCTAACATGATATCCTTCTTGGTCAAGTTCCCTCTCAGCTTAAGAATTATGAGAGGCAATCTCCTTTGTGACTATTCCCTTAAACAGGAGTTTACTGTATTGCCTCTGCATAGTGCATGTGGCTCAAAACCTTTCTGTGCTTGTCCAACTAATCCTTTTTTCCAGGATGTAATTGAATTTGAAAGGGAGGAATGTCACAAGTAATAGTAATAATAATAATCTTTGCATTTAATTAAAGATAAAAAGGAGCGTCTAAAAAACTTGTGAGTACCAACCCGATATTCTACAACCGTTTACTTTCCCGACATGAGGCCTGAAATCCACCTAGTCTTAGCTTGGGAAACCATTTTGTTCCAGAATCTAAATTGGCACAGAACTGTGGAAAATCCTACAATTCAGTTGAATTTGGAGGCCAGCTTCCCACAATTCTTAGAGAGATTTGACTTCCAAATTAAGACTGAATTGAAGAATTTTTCACAATTCCACACCATTTTAAATATCAAGACAAAACAGTACTTCAGGTTAAGACTGGATGAAATTCCTAGCCCCATTATGTTTGCTAACATTGGTAAACCGAGGAATATCTCACACAAGATTTTGGTGTTGCACTGCCAAGACACAATTGACTTTTACAAAGGTATTGCCTGATTTGACACAAACATAACAAATGTTTTGAACTTATTGAAGCTAGTTCAGTAACGCAGATCGCATTGCTTTGGAGTAATGCAGCCAAACCTGCCATTACCATGAAACAGTTGAAATAGAGGTAAACTCAAACTTACCTAAGTCCCCAGTTGTGCTGGGGATCCCAACATCCTTTTTTTTTTACCTTTTCCAGACTTTCTTTGCTCAACCTTTGGAGTTCAGGGTTTCTGAAAATTAAATCTGGCCAGAAATTTGTTCTTCACACCCTCATTCTCGACACTGAAATGTTATCTATTTGTGGTACATCTATGCATTAACATAAGATCACACTTTGAATATTGTGCTTCAACATCTACAAGCAATACTACAATGTTCCAAAAGAAAAAAACAGCAGTTTTTCAGATGAAATTGGATTTTTGCACTTTGAACATATCTGCTATCTGCGCTTGTAAGGATATACCTCTGAGCAGCTTATGTGCATTTGTGGAAAATCATTGATTCCCTTAAACAGGAGTTTACTGTATTGCCTCTGCATAGTGCATGTGGCTCAAAGCCTTTCTGTGCTTGTCCAGTTTCATATAGAATTACCTGGCTTTCAGATGTGTTGTGCCTTGTTGATGCCAAATTAGCCAGGTGTCTTTAAAGCAGAGTTCTAATGAAAACTTTGTGTCTCAGATATTTTGAGTGCGGAACTAGGAGACAAATTCCACAGAAACGTCTTGAACATATAATTCTAGTGAGATCTGATAAATAATATTTTATTTAGAACAAATAGTGCTGCTTAAAATAAGGAACAAGCACAAAAAACACCAGGGGGTTATTTTGCAGCTAATAAAATGGCCAAATTATAAGTTCAAAGCACTGAGCTCAGTGGTAAGTGACCGAGGATATCCAAAATCCCAAAGATCCATGGAAATGTTGCTCCGTTCCCGGAAGTGGAACGGTTCGAAGAGGAGTTCCCCACAGGTCAGCGTGACATACTTCAAGTTCCCCAAAGGAGACACATTTACACAAATCTACTTCCTTACTAAACAAAATCCTGCTAGAAACAGGTGGGAAGATGTTAATGGGAGCCAAGGAGGATGGCTTCTGTCTTGTCCGTAGTCAGCTGCAGAAAATTGGCGCTCCTCCAGGCCTTGATGTCTGACAAGCAAATGGACAAAACATCAATGAACCTTGGGCTACGGATAGAGGAGGAAAAGTAGATTTGGGTATCAGTTGTCCCCATGTTTGCAGATGGTTTAACTGAGTGAGTGTGTAGATGAGAAAAAGTAGGAGGCCAAGGATCGAGCTTTAGGATACTGATACTGCATGCAGTGCTGGGGGAGAGCTGCATTGTCAAAGGGTCCATCTGCCTGTTCATCTGGATGTTAAATGGCAAGAGAAGAGAAGGAAGATTCTCACGGTGACCTGTTCAACAATCTCCCAGATAAAATTGGTCCCTCACTTCATGACTGTTTGTGAGAAATTGCTGTGTGCAAATTATCTGTTGTGCTTGCCTACATATACACATTCACTACACTTCACAGAACTTCTGAGGAACATTTTGAAAAGTTCAACATTATAGATGCTTTATCAAATGTAGTATTATTAATGTGACAATTTTACCAGACTGTATAGAAGCACATTTGATTGCAGCAGAAAGGGTGAGGGGGAGGGAGAATGATACAGATCTGACTTCCCCTCTGATCCTGGGGTTATGTCTCAATGGTAGTGCTCAGAGAAGGTACTGAATAAGACGCTGCTCCACTTGAAGGGCGCTATATAAAAATAATCCTTGCATGTAATATAACCCCCTTATCACATCTTCAAGACATCTCAAAGCGCTTCACTGAATATATTGTAAAGTGAATTGACTATATTTTGTGGGCGAAACACAGCAGCCAATTGCGACAGCAGTGTTCCACAAACAGTTTGGATTGAGTGACCAAACTACTATTTTTTTATTCAGATGAATGTATTTATTTATTTATTTATTTATAATTAAACGATTATTACTGCTGGAAAAGCCTTCCGTCAATCGACTATCAGCCGGATTCCTACATACTGCTAGGTCAACAGAGGCATGTGGCTTTATAAATAGAGGCATTGAGTACAAAAGCGAGGAAGTTCTGCTGAACCTTTATAAGTCACTGGTTGGGCCTCAGCTGGAGTATTATATCCAATTCTGGGCACCACACTTTGGGAAGGATATCGAGGCCTTGGTGAGGGTGCAGAGGAAATTTACCAGAATGGTACCAGGGATGAGGCACTTCAGTTATGTGGAGAGACTAGAGAAGCTGGGTTAAGGGGAGATTCAGTAGAGATGTTCAAAATTATGAGGGGTTTTGATAGAGTAAATAGGGAGAAACTGTTTCCACTGGCAAGTGGTTCAGTAACCAGGGGACATAGTTTTAAGATAATTGGCAAAAGAATCAGATGGGAAAAGAGGAGATTTTCCTTTTACACAGAGAATTGTTACAGTCTGGAATGCATCACCTAAAAGGATGGTGGAAACAGATTCAATAACAATTTTCAAAAGGGAATTGGATAGGTACTTGAAAAGGAAAAAAATGCAAGGATATGGGTAAGGAGCAAGAGAGTGGGAATGATTGGGTAGCTCTTCCAAAGAGCTGGCAGAGGCACGATGGGCCGAATGGCCTCCTCTTGTGCTGTAATATTCTATGATTATATATGGAGTAAGGAAACTTGCCTAAGGTTTTGTCCTGCCTGGGAATCCGAACCAGGTCCTCTCGCTTGTGAGGCGAGCACTCTAACCAATACACTACAGGATGCCATATCAATGCAACTTGTTGTTTCTGAATAGAGGTCAGATGGCTCCATGCTAGGTGCCACATTGTTGCAAGCTGGTAGATGAAAGGGGTATCCCTGGAGGTCCAGGCAAGGGTCAGCTTCTCATCTGAAGAATGTGTATGTCCAAAATAAGCCACTGAGATTAATTAGAACAAGAAGAATTCTCTTTTTTTAACTCTTTTTTTCTCAGGTTCAATAATTTAGATTGTAGCATAGAATACTGAGCAATGTTCAGAGATTGTTCACAATTTCTTCATCAATGAAACAGAGCATCAGGGAAAGGGGTGTTTTTCATATAGTCGGGAATGCAGTCAGTGGCACATTCATGGGTCCTGTACTTGGGCCATTCTGGTTATTCCACACATAGAAAGGAGCTGGATTTGGGGCACATTGTCTAAATGTGCTGACGATACCAAATTAGAGGCTTTAGGGGAATTATTTTCCTAATCCCAGTGGCTTCCTTTGGATATACATGTTCTTCGGATGAGAGGCTGACCCATACCTGAGCCTTCAGGAATACCTCTTAGCTACCAGCTGGCAACAATGTGGCACTAGCATGGAGCCAGGTGACCGATATTCAGTGCATTCTCTGAGCACTGCAGTGAGAAGGAATGCCGAAGAGAACAGAACAATATGGGTGGGTTATCATAATTGACCAATAGGTGGCAATGTGGAAATAAAGAAAATGTACATTGAATATTAATATTAAACTAAGTTTTTAAGAATGGAGAGACAGAGGATTCCAAATGTATAAGTCTTTAAAGATAGCATTGCAAGTAGATACCTAGGTGCTGGCCGATTACATTAATTATTACATTATTACTCTACAAAGTTTCCTCTTCGACGTCTCTTTTCAAGAATAAAGGATTCCTAACTTGTCTAGCTGTTGTTCTTTCATAGCTCATTCCTGTAACCCTTGAGGTCACCCTTGTTGCTCTCCTCTTCAGGACTTAGCCAGCCACTTATGTTGTGGTGACCAGAATTATATACAGCACTCCACATGCAGCATGACCAGAGCATTGTACAGTTTGAGTATGACTTAATATTACTCTTTACATTTCATATAGCATTAGGAGGATGTCTTAAAGATTTCACTGAATTTATTGTCAAGTGTAGTGACTGTGTATTTTGCAGACAAACACAGCAGCTGACTTCTAGAAATATGGACTCAACTGATTTGGCAATATAGTCCAGGATCATTGATTATTGCTGAATCACATTATTTTGACGTGGTGAGTGATGAGCCAACTAGCACCCCAAGGTCTCTTTCAGCTTCTCCCTTGGCATCTTCTACCCATCTATACTCCCGCTCTCTGAAACTCCATTCCAGAGTCATTCAGTGTCAATAATATATTAATCATTAATATATACAAAGAACAGGAAGGACTTCCGATAGAAACCCCTGAGGAACCCATTGTAATCCTCCTCAATTTGGACCGGGTTCTCCTAACAATTACCCTCACTTTCAACCCTTCAGACAATTTTAATTCCACATCTATGCCATGTTCTTACTGTCCAATACTATCAGGTTGTGAAGAAGTCCATTCCCTCATGTGGTACTTTGTTGAAAATCTTTCGGTTGTCTAGATATACTGCTTCAAACGGCTTCCCACAGTTAATTTGGGATGTCATCACCACAATGAGATTGGTCAGAAAAAATTCTATCCCTGTTGAATCGGTGTGATCTGTCATTTATTAGGTTATCTTCTGATGATTGACTGTCATTTTTCCAATTATTGAAGTCAAGCTAATGGGTCTATGGTTGCCAATTATGATTCTGTCACTTTTGTCTTTCCAGTTGAAGTTATAAATGTTTTGGGAAAATGTGTATAAGGTTGGAGATTATGGAGCACATCTTTTCAGTTTACAAAGATGAAGTGGTCTGAAAGGTGGAAGTAAAATATAAACAGCATCCCACAATACCTCTCCCACCAAAAGAGAACACCCCTAAATCTCTTTCAGCCTTCCTATTGACAATCAGTACCCTATCCATGAAGTACACACATTTTCTATTAATGTTTCTTGTGTGTAGTACCTTGCATTTATTAGTATTAAACTTCCCTGCTGATGACAGATTAGCCAGCTCATCGAAAAACTTGGAAGGGCAGACAGGTAACTGGGGGCAGGGACTCTTCTCACTCAATAGTGTTAATACTGCAAACCAAAACCCTGTTGGATAGGGTGGTCCTAGCTATACAAACAATAGAAGCTTACCAGAGAGTGCTTTCAATGGCAAGCTGTGAAATTTTAGCTGGTTAGATTCCAGCAATACCACAAAGCAGTCTGGCGTCCCTAAACCTTGGCTCTTACCTTCCTTTCTGGAATTAGGTAAGCAAGATGCATCCCTCCAGGAAGAGAGTGTGCATTCCATTCCAAACATAGGAATTTCCATGGCATGGCAGGTCACATCAGCACAGTCACGAAGGACAGTCCAAGCAAAGTTAATGCCCATTAAACCCCCCATATACCAATATGAGTCAGCAATTGGGATGGATGCCCCTTGGATCTGCGAATCAATGACTTCAAGGTTCCTCTTGATCCATAACACTGCACTTGTCTCACAATAATTTCCCACTGAGTGTCGCAATGTTCCGGATTATGAGTGCAGCATGCAAGATCCCCACTTGAGTCTGCCAACAGCACACCTCATCTTTCAGATAATTCTATAATATTTGTATTGATTTTGTATCAAATTCTCAGTTTCCACATCTCTCCATGGGCTGACCCTGTTGTTTCACACAGCCATGGTCACTTTGTAAGGCTATAGACACTTTGTAAGACTACAGTCACTTTGCAAGACTATAGTAACATTGTATGGGTTTAGACATTCTGTGAGGCTATAGTCATTTTATAAGATGACAGACAACAACTTGGATTTATATAACGCCCTCCAAGCCGGATGGTGTCTCAGAGCGCTTCACAGTAACTGATCTCGGGGTCGAACCAGGGGGATGGGGAGAAAGGTGACCAAAGGCGCGGTTGAAGAGAAAGGTCTTCAGCAGAGACCTGAAAATAGGAAGAGAGGGAGTGAGGAGAAGGGAGAGAGGAAGAGAATTCCAGAACCTCAGGGCATAGTGGTCGAGGGTGAAGCGGAGGACTTGGGGGATGAGGAGGAGGCCAGCCCTGGAGGAACAAAGGCAACGGGTGCTGTTTTGAGGAGAGAGGAGGTCAGAGAGGTAGGGGGGTGCAGAGGAGTGGAGGGATTTGAATATGAGGGTGAGGATCTTGAAGTCGATCCTCTCTGGGACAGGCAGCCAGTGCAGTCTGACAAGGACTGGGGTGATCAGGGAGCGGAGTTTGGTGCGAGTGAGAATGCGGGCGGCAGAGTTTTGAATGATCTGGATTTCATGAATGGTAATGGATGGGAGACCGGCAAGGAGGGCATTAGAATAGTCCGGCCGAGAGGTGACAAAGGCATGGACTAGGGATTCAGCGGCCTTCGGAGAGAGGTATTGGCCGAGACAAACGATGAGTCGGAGGTGGAAGAAGGCGGTGTTGGTGAGGGACCGGATGTGGGAGAGGAAGGATAATTGGGGGTCGAACCTGATGCCTAAGTTGCGTACGGATTCGGAGAGTTTTAGGGGGAGGTCGGGTAGGTGGAGGAGGTGAGAGGCGTGAGATTTTAGACGTTGACGAGAGCCAAAGAGTATGGCTTCCGTCTTGTCAACGTTCAGCTGAAGGAAATTTGCGCTCCTCCAGCCCCTGAGGTCTGACAGGTAGGCTGACAGAACATCAGGGGACTGGGGGTCATAAAGAGAGGTGGAAAAATAGAGTTGGATGTCGTCCGCGTACATGTGGAAATGTACCCCATGTCTGCGGATGACATCTCCAAGAGGGAGCATGTAGATCAGAAAGAGGAGGGGTCCAAGGATGGATCCTTGGGGTACCCCACAGGTAACCGGGTGAGAGCGGGAGAAGAAGCCATTTGTGCAGATGTTCTGGTGGGGGTTTATGAGATAAGTCTCGAACCAGGCGAGTGCGGTCCCACTGAGGTGGATGGCGGAGGAAAGGCGGTGGAGGAGGATGGCGTGATCAACTTTGTAAGTCTCTTTGTAAGTCACTTTGTAAGTCTCAAGACTCGTTTACGCAAAGGCAAATGGGGGGGAAGAAGACCACAATCTGTAGTTTCTGAATTAGGAGTTACATTTGTTTAAAGTGACCTCTAGTGGCTTTAAACTGAATCAAAAAAGTAATGGCCATGCAATTAAGTTTTTTTTAAAAAAGGCTACTTGTTATAACATGCTGTATCTTTTAAATTGCTATTGATGACTGAAACGAAAAACAAAGTCAGCATCAATTATGAACCACAGTGGTTGTTTTTACTAGATATATAATACCAGTGGTTTTATTCTGAACAAACGTGCCACTTGTAACAATCTCGGCTCAATCAAACAAACCGTGACTTATAAAGGAAATAACTTCCATCACTGTGTAATGCATATATTTTTTCAGTTCATTAGGACAAAGAAAGCACATTACGAGGAAAGTTTAACATTGAAGTGACTTTTAAGGTCACAAAAAGAAATGCCAATACATCCTAAAGTGAACACATAGTCAATGTGAACTATCGCTAAATACCATAAGCATTTCAACTATGATTTGTAAGCAGGAGGCCGGACCTCATATCCAAGTGACATATCTTACGTTAGGTAGTTCCTTGTTGGCAAACTGGCCTTCATGGAAGGTGAAGAGAAGATTCTACAGTTTCTAGACTCAGACAATACAGCATTGCTTGCATTCACAAGATGTCTCAAATATGAGCACTCGATTGGGGGGAGTTTAAAATCATGTATCATGGTAAAAATCTACACATCACCTGAACAAAATAACACCAACAAAATAACCTCCTTGTGCATTAAGCAAAGTCCTTCAAAATTCAGACATTCAAGTGTATTTGATGTGTCTAGTCTTGTTTTCTCAAATTCTAGCTGTATCTGAACTGGCAAAGCCCCTACCTAATGAGAGTTACACATATTCAGCAGATTCCTTACAATGATGGGCTACTGATACCATACTAATAGCCCCATCTTCACAGTATTCACAACCATATGTCTACTATTTGCCGAGTTTCTAAAATATAAGATTTCCTTCCACCATTACATAGAGAATGTAGTTATTTTCCCAGCAACACACAGTTAGTACATAATCTTAATATAGTAATATGCAGTTATGAAAAAACACACTCTGCCGGATTATTATGAAATTATCAAAGTGAAAACCACAACAACAAACACTTTTTGCAACAATTTGCTCATGGCTTAAATATTGCACCATACAGGGGGAGGGGGAGAAAAAAATCATAAAAATTGAATATCAGGAGAATTACCAGTTGTATTCAAAGATTTGAATACTTTGGGTTTTGCAAAAAAATAATTTCAAGTGAGAAAATCTAAATTGATAATATTTGATAATATTTGTATTTGCATTAACTCCATTAAGGCATTTATAATCAATAGGGATTCCATCATGAAAATACCCAGATGATCTGTAGTGAAAACACAGTCAGATTAGCTTTGAACATTGAAATATTAAATTTCAAATCCATTGCTCCTCACAACCATGTCTCACATTGCAGCGGCTTTAAAAACATTGTCACAATTTAATTTATTTGTTTCAGTTTAAATTAAAAATAAAATGGGATACGGGAAGTGTAATTTCCTTCGCAAATTCAAGCATAACTGTCTCGTGGAGAACAACATGATAGGTTTGTGGGAATGTCTGAACATTGGTTCTGCAGACTAGTTTGATTCCCTGTTTAAAATAAGCCATTAAGAGTGCAACTTTTGCAAGTTTCATGAAAAGAGACATGGATTAAAAGTTAGCTTGGGCGAGAGGCCTGCAATAAATATGACAGAGTACTTGAAACATAAATCAACCACAACAGTAACAAATAGCGTTTACAACAAGAACAATAACTTGCATTTATATAGCGCCCTTCATGCCGAATGGCACCTCGGAGAGCTTAAATGTGCTTTTCACATTTGGAGGACATACCAAGGTGTTGGGCAGTCTAGGGTTTGCATTCAAGCTGGGGGTTGGATTCAGGAGGAGTGGGGGCCAAGACCGTTGTGGGAGGGGAGATGACTGACAACACGGTCAAAGAGAGAGGTATTAAGAGAGACCTTCAAGGAGGCGAGGGAAGGGATGAGGCAAAGGGACTCTGGGACTCTGGGATGAAATGACAGAGGGTGTGGGCAGAAAGGCTGAAGGCCTGACCACCGATGGTGGGGTGGGCAGGGCTGGGGACATGGAGCAGGCCAGTGCCTGAGCGGAGGAAGTGAGATGGTTGGTAGGGATTTAGAAGATCACAAAGGTAGGGTGGGGCAAGACTATGAAGAGATTTAAAAATGAAGATGAGGACCTTGAACACCACACAGTGAACTCTTGCAATGAATGGCCTAGTGCAGGAAAACATTGCCCTCGCCCTCAGCCAGTCACGTGGTAACTACTTTGACTGTTGTGGCAAGATCTCTGTGAGTGGAAATTTTAGAGTTTGCCTTCTGTGAGGTTCTGCCTGATTGTTAAAACCTGAGCAATTCAGGTTGTTAAAATAAGCAAAATGAACAACAGTACATATGTCTACACATAAACGTATACTGTACTTAACTTAAACAAGTTTTAACAAATAAACTGCCAATTGTGGGGTGGGGGGGCTGTTCTGTCACACTAAGAACTGCTTACTCTGCGCAGGTTCAGTGTGTATTTGTGTAGGTCCTCCTGGTTACATCCCCTCCTCTTGGCCCCGGAGGACTCATGCCTACATAATCACCCCTGACATAGAGTCACTGAGCTCTTTTCCCTGGAGTGACGAATATATCAAGAGTTTAGTTGGTCAAGCAAATTCCTCTGTTTAACATTGTATCACTTCTGAAAGTATTTCTTAAATGTTATTTTCCTAATATTTAGCAGGATTCACTGCTAGAAGTTGCATCGAATGAATTTCAACTGAATCACTTGATTCCCACTTTCTCCAGTGAAAACAATTTTACTGCAATTGAAGGCCATCCTGAAATTGGTTTTCTGTGATTAAAAAGGGAATATATTCTGTCTTCTGCCTAAAGACTGCATTAAACAAGGACACTAAAATATTAATTACAAATTAAATGATATTGATGCACACTCTGGCCCTCAAATTAATATCAATAAATTACATATTTATATTTTGTAAGTAGAGACAGTACTGACATATCAGACTACAATTATGCTTGCTTTTTTTTTAGAAAGAATAACACATCAAAATAACTCTGAGTTGTTTTGTGAATTATGCTCGTGCTGCTGAAATTCAAATTTCTGAACCTAGATTGATCTAGGTTTAGATTTTCGCCCACAGTCAATTCACTTTATAGTATATTCTGTGAAGCGCTTTGAGACGTCTCGAAGATGAGATAAGGCACTATATCAAATGCAAGGATTATTATTATTATTATCTAACAGCCTTGGATTAGCAAAGAAGTAAGGTGGTTCAGTGATGTGTATCGTATCCAGTTTTCTACTGCTGTAGATGAAAAGCAAAGGTGTGTTGATCCAACTAGCAGAGGCAGCTCATGCTTCTACAGAGGCTGAAGCATCAGAATTGTTGAATTTCTTGAATCGGTTTGTAGCTGTTACTCCATGATAGGTTTTCTGCAGAGAAATAAAATTAAAACAATTGCCGACAGTCCCACAGATTCACAAGTTTCTCTTAACTAGTTGGCAATGGAGGGTTAAAGGGAAGGGGGGCATTGACAGAGGCTTGAGGCAGTGTGCCGTTTTTATCAATTACCTCATGTAGCAGTGAAGTGAATCGGTGACATTTGTTACATGCCTGAAGTGAGTCAGACAATCTTTCTGAGTATTATCAAACATAGAATAGGGTAATACCAATGATAGGTACTCTTCACTGCATTGGACCACACCACCTTCCCCTGTCCCATCGGTTTCAGTTTATTCGGTTTAGGAATTCCAGGCTGTACCACTAGATTGAGTATTCTCGGCGAACCGGAGAGGAACAGTCCTGCCCAACAAGAATACAACTCCCAAACTGTGGATGGTAGTGCTGTAATGGGCCATCTTCTACAATGCAGGTGGAATGTAGCATTCAGTGGGAAAAATAGAACAGGGAGAAAAGGTAAAACTAAACTGAAAAATGAAAACAAAAAAAAACATTGAACAGCAAATGCAATAAGTTCATAATAAATGAAATTTGGTTCTACGCCCAGAGAGAATAAGAAGTATCCACTCAGCATTTATTGAAAAGTTTACCAAGTGGTGTTGCAATATAGAAATACACCTAGAGGATTCAACATTCTTTGTTTCTGTTGGTGCGAGGCATGGAAAAAAATCTAGTTTATTCATTTTAACAACACATACTAGAGGTACAAGAGCCAGATAGTGAGACAGAATGAAGCATGGGGCGCAGATCCAAAATATGGGCTACTTAGATTCACAAATTCAAATGTTGTGTATTGCAAGAGATATTGGAGAATTTTGCTGGCGTCTATCTTTCTTCAACATCTGACCCACATTTATGCGGAGAAATTCCACCTGGATCCAGCTTTACTCTATTTGTATAGGATTTCAGAGCATTCAGAATGTGATAGTTTGCTGAATTCAACCTTATTTTTTAAGCTGATTTTCTGCAGTTCACAAAAGAACTTACTGAAAACTGATTTCAAGATTAACAACAACAAATTATACTTATGTAGAGCCCTTCACGTCGGAAAGAGTCCCAGGGTGCTGGATAGTCAGAAGTTTTTGGACCCGAGCTGGGAGTTGGGGTCAGGAGAGGTGGAGGGCAGGGGGTGTGGGGGTGGGAGGGTGGCCAAAGGCACATTCGAAGAGGAAGGTCTTTAGAAAGAGACGAGAGAGGGGGTGAGGTGGAGGGACTGTAGGATAGAGTTCCAAAGTGTGGGGGTAGAGATACTGAATGCCCGATCGCCAACGGTAGACCAGGAAGTGCGGGGGACCTGAATCAGGCTGGTGTCCACTGAGTGGAGCGAGCAGACCGGATGATATGGGGTGAGGAGGTCGGAGAGGTAATAAGGAGCAAGACCGTGGAGGGCTTTGAAGGTGAGAATGAGTGTTTGTACTCGATTCTCTGAGGGATGGGAAGCCAGTGAAGCCAGGCAAGAACACAGGTGATGGACTCTATTTGTATAGAGTCTCCTCTAGCTTCTCGCAGCTGTCATGCCTGTGGACTGACGATGCCCCACTGATCGCTCTGCTCCCAGTCTTGCGTGCGTGTTTGCCTGCCAGCCCTGACCCGATCCACACGCTCCCAAAATGCTCCCGTTCCTACCACCCCACCCCCATGCTCGGTTCCTGATCCTTGACTGTCCAGCGCCTTGGGACGGCCTCCCGACGTGAAAGGCGCTCTATAAATTTAATTTTGTTGCTGTTGTTGTTCGTTACTCCCACTCAGTCCTTCTCTCCTACCACCCTCCCCGTCTTCTCTCCCTCCTGGACGCTCTCACAGCCCCCAGCTCCAGCTTGGGCATCCTCCGCCGGGCTCACTGTGGCACTCGGCGATGGTGGTCCTAGAGCAGCCACCCTGACTGTTCCATATTCTACTTAGTCCGCAAAACCCGTCTCCCCCGCCTGCAACAGATAAATCACCTTCTCTCATCCACATCCTTCCTAACTCTCTCCTCTCATGCTCGACAGTCGTTTCCCCCCCACACAATCTACAACCACCTCCAATCCCTCCCCTGCCTGCGCCCTATTCACATTGGCTTCAAAATGTTTGCTCCCTCTCTAATAAAGCTCTTGGAAATCCACGACCTCATCCTGGCCGAGTAATTAGACATTTGGGGGTTTATGGAAACCTGGCTCTCCCCGGTCCCCCTTGTTGAATCCTCCCCACCTGGTTACACTTCTCACCACAGCCCCCCACCCCAACAAATGCGATGGTGAGGTGACCCTCATCTTCAAACCTTCATTGATCTATCCCTCTATTCCTCTGGCTGTATCCCCTCTTTTGAGCACCTCACCCTGTACCATCCCTCCTCTCTCACTTCAAAATTCTCATATTTTACTGCCCCCCAAACCTCCTGGGTTCTTCCTTGCAGATATCTCCTCTCTCCTCTCATTCCTGTTCCTCTGCACAAAACGCCTGCTCATAATTTCAATCTTCATCTCCATTCCCCCTGCCCCATCTCCCCTGACTTTTCCGCCCTCCTCTCCACCATAAACCTCATCCTCCATGTAAACTCCCTAACCCACAACCGTGGCCAATTCCTTTACCTCATCATCACCCACAGTCTAGACATCATTGATCTGTCCATCACAGACAAGGCCATCTCAGACCACTTCCTCATCTCCTTCTCCTCTCATATCACCCTCCCCTCCTCCAAGCCCACAACCATCTTTTTTCACCTATGGAAACAGCTTCCACTGGAGTCCCTCACAAACACCCTCTCATTCTTGAACCTTCTTTCTCTCTCTGTCTCTCCACTTGCAGCGATCCAGACTCAAGCTGCTAAACGATCACCTCTCCTCAACTTTCAATTCCCTTGTCCCCTTGAAAACCAGCTCTGTCTCCAAGCCTACCCGTTCCCCCTGGTACAATAGTAATCTCCACCCCCTCAAATCCCAAACCTGGTCGCTCAAGCCCAGACGGCACAAAACCAATTGTGGCATGAGCATATTCATATCTCCCTCTGCTCCTTCTCTCAAACCAAAACTACGTTCTACTCACAGCCCTTTGTGAGGACAAAATCAAAACCAAAATCCTGTTCTCCACTATCCACCACCATGTTTCCTCTCAAGCACCCTTGATTCTCAATTCTGATGCCAAGCGCGAAGAGGTCCTGAATTTCTTTATCTCTGAGATGGATAATATTCTCCTTTTCCCCTACCCCCATGTCGCCCACCATGGCCCCCAACTTACACTCATTTGCCCCTATCTCCTCCCTGCTCCCTTTACCCCACCATCACTCAGATGGAGCCCACCACCTGCTGCCTCGATCCCCTCCCCATCCAGCTTCTGGTCACTCAACCACCCCTCCTCTGCCTACTGCTAGCTGACGCAATCAACCAGTCCCTCTCCTTAGGCTGTGTCCCATTCCCCCTCAAAACCGCTGTCATCACTTCTCCTCTTAAAAAAAACTACCCTCAATCCCTCCAATCTCAGAAACTTCAGACCCATCTCAAACCTGCCTCTCCCTCAGACTCACTGAACCCGTGCGCAACTTAGGCGTCAGGTTCAATCCCCAGTTTGCTTTCCACCCCACATCCATTCCCTGACCAGGACCGTTTTCTTCCACCTCCGTCACATTGCTGGCCTCCGTATGTACCCAACAAAGCCCAAATCCTTGTTTAAACTTTCATCACTTCCCGGCTGGACTATTCCAACGCCCTCCTCGCTGATCGCCCCAGCTCCTCCATACACAAAATTCAATTAATTCAAAACTCTGCCACCTGGATACTCACCCGCACAAAACTCCATACCCCCATCACACCAGTCCTTGCCAGGTTCCACTGGCTCCAAATTACTGAACGGATCGATTTCTAGATCCTCTCACTCGTTTTCAATCCCTTCATGCCCCCCACCTCCCAACCTATCTGATCTGCTTAATATGCCAATCAGCCAATATGCCCCAAAACTCTGGAACTCTCTCCCTCAATCCTTCTGCCTTGCCCCCTCCATCCTTCAAATCACACCTAAAGACCTTCTTTTGGTCAAGCTTACGTTCACCTCCCACCTCCCTCTCCCCCTGGCTCGGTGTCAGATTCCACCAATGTCAAGCTACCCCGTGGGAAGGCCACTATATAAATGCTAGTTGTAGTTGTAAATTCTGGACACTTAGATCTGCTACATAAATAGAGTAAATCTAGACCCAGGTCGCATTTTGTCCCAAAAGACTCATTGGGGAGTAAACCCAGATTGTGAACAGCATACTAGTCAGAGTTCACATTATACTGTGGCACTAAACACTTAAAAGGAAAGTGTAAAACTGTCAAAGTTTATAAAAAAAAGAATTTTAGAATAATTTTTTAGCAGATTTGTTGTTAAAAAATGGGCCATGCTGATAGATCCACACTTTGATTTGAATTGGATGAGCATAAAAAAGTGGAAATGAGACATCAAATTCTGTTGTAAACTATCATTGTACCTTCCATTGCCGTCGCACCATGTATTTCTGAAGAAGGATCTGGGACTTGAGACGAACCTTACACTGTTTGGCTTTCTCTGCAATGTTATTTAGCCAAGTCTGCTTCAGGCACTGGGCAGCACTGATTCTTGCCCTGTGTACATAAAAAGAAGGGGAAAGTTATATCTCAGAGTTAACAAGAGGGAACAGTTCATTTCTATGGTAATTATTAGCACAAAACAGCTATTCAAGGAGCACCTTACAAATTGCTTCAGTTGTCTCAGCAACAAAAACAATAACACATACAAAATTACTCATGCTCACACAATGCATGGATGGATTTGCAATTGAGCTGTAATGGTAGAATCAAAGAGAAACAGATACTTGGGTAGTAGAGGCACATTGTTCTATAAAATAAATTGTTGCTGCAATTTACAGTATATCACATGAATCGCTTTGAACTGTCTTCTTGACATGATAAAGCACTATATCAAAGGCAAGAATTATAATTATTAATATTATTGAGGGTTATTACAAAAGGGCAGGGCATTGGCCTTAAAAAATCTTTCGCTATGTTCCTATCACAGCGAGATCTGCACAATGTAGTGGGTGTAGATGAAGCACGGTGTTAGTATGTGCAGTGAGCTACACGTACACAATTTATGACTCAACTCAGGCCACAATGCCTTTTGACTAATATGCCTGCAATGAGCAAGCTGTTACATGGCCAAAAGTAGCTGTGCAAACAATTCAACAGCAAATGTGATGCTACACAACAATTTCACATAAATAGAGCCAATGTGAGATAAATTATTCAGACTGTTTCAAGTTTCAGCAAGGTGAAGCGGGTCTGTTACCATCAATCCTGAATTGTGCTGTCATCAAAGAAAGATTTTGGACCGACTTGCTTTGAGAATTCAGTTGATGTGCTACATTGCTGGCTGCCATGACATGATGATTAACAGAGACGGATCTTCCATTTAATATAAAGCTAAAGGAAACACCCAAACTGCATGAACATTTTACACACAGTTTGGATATTTATTGTAGCTCTATATAAACACAGAACAATATCTAAGGGCAACAAAAGTCTCTGATGAGATTATATTGTTAAACATATTGTTAATGATTGAGCTACAAAAATGGTCTTGAACATGTGTACCCATGAAGTATCGGCCCATTATACCCCAGCACTGGTAGAGGCCTCCGATTATATTCTTTGGCTGTTTCTTTTTGGAGAAGGCTACGTAGAAGGGAAATTAATAGCGGAGCGAGAAAATCTAAAAAAACATAAATCTATCCCACATTTTAGATACAGCGATTGATCCACACTGTGGTGTATACCTACGCATTCTGCTGTGTGCAAGTCTGGGGCAGAGTGGAGACAGAATGATGGGCAGACTGTAGGATTACTTGCAGCACAATGAGTTCTCAGAGTTCTTTTGGCAGACAGATGCCCCCAGTCATATTAAGACTTTGGAACAAGCAACTTAATTTTATATTGTACTTGCATATATGAGATCAACATTATGCCCCATTAAACACAGCCACAATAAAACATCACTCCCTGCATGCTAGCCAAGAAATGCAAGCAATGACATCTAGCACTGCAGTTCTTGTTATTCTTATATTAAAGTAGACCTGCATTGGGGCACTAGAAGAATACACTGACAGTGATGTATTATGGTGAGGTTGCAAATATTCTGCTCTAGATTGAAACAGTTTAGATCATTGCCTAGGCCAATATAAAATAAATGAAGATCTTTTATTCCTTATTTTCTCAGCCTTTGCATATCATGCCTAAATTGCAACCCATGTTGTCATTCAGCTAAAACAATGCAATCAAATAGGTTGCAATGTGTTTAGATCCCTGTTTCTGCTCCTGTCTGTTGACTGGAAGCAGATTGTGGCAGTGCAAAGTGTAATGGTTAAAGGGGGTAGGGTCACTGTCTTCATAAAAAGGCTTTACAAAATCATTGCCTTCGGTCCTGTTTGTGGAGGGAGAAGAGTCCTGCATCATTTTCATCGCAACAATTTCAGCTACAAGGGACCAGGAATGCATTTCAATGTGTTTTATGTCACCCTGTAGTGCACTTACACACAGACAAATAAGGTTTGCCAATTTATCATGAAGACCAGTGCCTCTTTAACCTGTCAGTAAATTGGTTTTACATTCTGTAGTGGGGTTAATTTGAATTACTCTGTTCCTTTAATAATCTGAGGTCAATGTACAGAATCTGTAGCTCTTTGATGGTTGAGGGATGAGGGTTGGGGATGGGATTAAAAAAGACATTTTCAGGCAATAATTTGAACTAAATACAGATTATTCTGTTGTCAAAAAGTAGGTGAGATACTCCCATCTAGTGGTCTGACAAGATATACCACACAGTGAATTCACTGCAACACCTTCTCATTCTGGGACATGAAAGGAATAGGAGACTATCAGCTCCTCCTTTTTGTTTATCAAGGAACAATACAACTGAACAAAGATTTGTCTGTCAGTGTAAGATCTGGCATTCAGAGACTGCAACTGAAATCCAATTGTTGGTCCCACTGCCATGGAGTCAAGAGTGAAAAAGAGCTCCAGAATCAGCTGCACAACCTGCTAAGTGTAAAACACAAAGCAAAGACTACAGTCGGATATAGAGCAAGTAACTGGTAACTTAATGGGGGCTTAATGAACTTACCCCACAAGGCATTTGCTGTTGTGTAAAGAGCAACAGTGAAAAGGCCACAGTGAGCAGCAATCTCTTTATGAATAAGCTCTATGTCTCTTCTGGTTTATCAGAGTCTTGTTCACAAGAAATTCACAAGAAACTCCATATCCCTGTGGATACTATGGTGTGTGAAGTTTCAGTTCAGAAATACTAAATTTCTCGATTGAAATTATACAGTATTCTGAAAAGAAAAACGGGAAAAAAAGAAGCAAAAGATAAATCCACAGCTGCGTTTAAGGTGTTTACATTTCTGAAAATGACTAATTAAATCTTTTCTGAAAGTTTATTTTAAACTTTTTATAACATGCACACACACACAGTTTGCAGGCAACATGGGACTGCTCATGTAAGAGATTACTAGGAATAAATGTAACTTTGTAAACACATGGATGACCTGGTATCTGCAGCAGAGCAAAGATGTTTTGCTGAAAGATGGAAACAGCAGCTATAAATTAACTATAATGTATAACTGGCTGGACTGCATGCAGGTATCAAGCAGCTAATGATCCTTAACAAGAATATTATATTACTTTTCCTGATTTATTAATGAGCTCCACGAATGACATTTTCACCTTCCATTCTAGCAAGATCGCCAAGCATACAATGCAGTCTGGATAAAGGCAGCACATCATAAAAAAATCCTTTTTTGTTTCACTTGCAAAACGATAACTGAACACATTTACAAGCAGATCCTTATGCAACATCAAGCCCATGTTCATGAAAACACTCATAACAGCCTTTTCTCATGTGCTTTAACATGTAGCAAGAACTTCAATCATCTAAGCAAGTGCGAAGTTCAATGAATATGGGCCTGACCACCACGATAAAGCCAATGAAAAGATTCACTGTTTTCAGGACGGATGTAGAGAATGTAAGACCTTGCGACTGAGCCTGTAATGCAGGTTGTGGTCTGACAGCCAACGGTGTTTAAGGGCCTCTTTTGCACTAACTCTCCAGCTAAAGGAAAATAAAAATAAAATCACAGGAATTTATATGAAATATGCATTGAATAGACCAACTGATTTTCAGGGAGCACTTATATAAATAAACTATATTAACAATTTGACATTAGTATATTATTTATAGGTATTTCTTCACCTCTCACTCCCATTACTACTTGTAAGAAGAACATTAGACAATTTGTATTTTACTAAATGGCAATTAATGAGCTGCTATTCTTTTATGCAATAATAGTATCTAACTTACACTCAAGGTGAATTGACTTTGTAACATAAATTTTTATGAGCCTTCAAGTGATTGACATGTTATGGTAATGAAGTGTTAAAATTAGCAATGTACAGCAAGTTATTTGAAAGTATAACTCTTGAGTACTATTTTAGAAAGCCACATGAAAACAACAGCTTGGATTGCAAATAATAACTGGAAGCTATAACGTGGTGTATGGTGTACAATAAACAGATGTACCCCTTTTCCTTGATGAGAAGTTTGGATATGAATTCTTTGGCATCCTCTGAGACATTGTCAAATTCTTCATCGTCAAAGTCCCAACTACAGGTAAGAATGTTGTTCAGGGTCTCATTGTCATCCTCTCCAAGGAATGGAGAAAGTCCGGTGAGCCTAGAGTCAACAGGAAAAGATAAATTGGAGGGAGATGCATCAGTAAAGATCTCCTGTGTATAAACCTGCAGTCTGTGATTGACTAATAGCTGTTGCCAAAATGTGAATCGCTTGAATACTAGTGAAAAGGATAAATAGGAATGTAGAAAAGAGATCTGGTTACAAGCTGGGCAGGACTGGGAGCTAAATATTTCAGGCTATAAGATCTTTAGAAAAGACAGGGACATTGGGAAAGGAGGAGGAGTAGCAATATTGATAAAAGTCACTATTACAGCAGTGGAAAGGAAAGATTTCAGTAAGGACGATGAGGTAGTGAAACACTGTGGGTAGAAGTAAGGAACAGCAAAGGAGATAAGACTCTGTTGGGAGTAGTCTACAGACCTCCTGAGAGTTGTGATGAAGTAGGGAAATGTATAAATCAGAGATCAGGGAAGCATGTAGCAAGAGCAATGTGGTTATAATGGGAGATTTCAATTTTCACAAAGAACTGGGAGAAGCAGGACACCTCGGTGGAGTCCTGTAGCTCAGTGGTTAGAGCACTCGCTTTGCAAGTGAGAGACCTGAGTTCAATTCCAGGCAGGGCGAAAACTTAGACAAGTTTCCTTATTCCACACGCCTAATAATAATCCCTCCAAAAAAAAACAAAACAATAATAAATTGGTCATTTTCAATCTACAACTGTTTGTGGGACATTGCTGTGCGCAATTGGCTGCCGCGTTCGCCCACAAATACCAGTCAATTCACTTTACAGTGTGTTCTGTGAAGCGCTTTGGGACGTCCTCCCGACGTGAAAAGCGCTATATCAAATGCAAGGATTATTATTATTATTATTATAAAGGCAACACATTTCTAAAATGTATTCAGGATAGTTTTTTTGGAACAACATGTTTTAGAACTTTCAAGGGAACAAGCCATACCGGATTTGGTGATGAGTAATGAAGCAGAACTAGTCAACAATCTGACAGTAAAGGAACATCTTGCAAATAGTGATCATAATATGATTGTAATGAAAGCTATGCAAACTCCTTACTTGTCGGCTCCCCAACTCCTCCCTACATAGGTTGCAGATCATCTAGAACTCTGTAGCCCATGTCCTCTCCTGCACCTATCAGCCCCATCCTCGCCCGACTCCACTGGCTTCCCATCACACAGAGGATACTGTACAAGATCTTAGTACTCACCTTCAAAGCCTTCCATGGTCTTGCTCCCCCCTACTCTGCAACCTTCTAACCCCCTACCAAACTGCTCGCTCCCTCCGCTCAGCGGGCTCTAGCCTGCTTCATGTCTCCCACGTCACTCGCCCCACTATTGGTGGGCGGGACTTCTGCCACTCTGCTCCCACCCTCTGGAACTCCATCCCGCAGTCCCTCCACCTCTCCCTCTCCCTTGCCTGCTTCAAGACCCATCTCAAGACTCTCCTCTTCGACCGTGCTTTCGATCACTTGCTTTACCCACTGCCCTCCACCTGCCCCGATCCCGACCCCCAGCTCGGGTCCAAAACTCTTGTCTGTCCAGGGCAATGGGACGTCCTCCCTACATTAAAGGCGCTATACAAATATAATTTTGTTGTTGTTTCCATTGTAATACAATTAAATTGGATTTGAGAGGGAAAAGGGAGAGTCCCAAACCAAGGTTTTAAATTTAAGTAAGGCAAGCTTTGATGGAATGAGAAATATATTGACCACAATAAACTGGGCTGAAGTGTTAATGGGTGAACTTGCAGATGAACAATGGGAAGTATTCAAAAAAGTATTTGATACAATACAGAACAAGAACATACCCCTAAAATGCAAAAGCTCCAATCGTGTAGATACAGAAAAGTTATTTCTTCCGGTCGGGAATCCAAAGCAAGGGGGCATAGTCTTAAAATTAGAACCAGGCATTTAAGAATGAAATCAGGAAGAATTTTTCCACTCAAAGGGTGGTAGAAATCTGGAATGCTCTCCCCGAAAAGGCCATGGATGTTGGAACCATCCACACCTTCAAGAGTGAGGTTGATAGATTTTTGGTAGGTCAGAGTATTAAGGGATATGGGGAGAAAGCGAGAAATTGGAATTGAAAAGATTAGTTGTACAGATCAGCCATGATCTAATTAAATGGTGAAACAGGCTCGAAGGGCTGAATGGCCTCCTCCTGTTCCTATGTTCCTATGTTCCTATGGCCTCCTCCTGTTCCTATGTTCCTACGAATAATTGTCTTCCAGACCAAACAGAATAAACATTTCAAATTCTATTCATTTGTTGGAACCTTTTTTTTAACACCCATTAATTCACATGCATCCTTCCATACCAAGGACAGACCACAGTCAGCAATGGAGGATACCTGGAGCAATCATCAACCATTAGATTTAGCAGTGTGCAGCTGAAACTTAGTAAAATAACACAAATAACACCAGTAATAAGAAAATAATCAGGACAGCACTGATCTTAACTCTGTCAATGTTTGTCATGAGCCATCAATATAAAAGTTGCAATCTTTGCCCTTAACAAATTGAGTGTAATTTGCAATATATCAGAATGGAATTACATAATAAGGAATATCATTTAAATTTCCTTAGATTCTACTCCGAAGTAGAGTTGTCATAGATCAACACATTGCACTTCTGGTTACTTGAGTGACTTGGATTAAAAACATAGAAATCTACAGGGCAGAAAGAGGCCATTCTGCCCATCTAGCTCATACTGACTCACACAGGAAGGAGATCACTTCAATCCCACCATCCATCTTATCTTACTTATTAATAAACCCCATTGGGAAATGTAGAAGTACCAATTATATCCCTATTATTTTGGACTCTCGAGATCTTTGTGGAAAGGGCTTTCAGTATTTGAAGTATAAACGGAAAGAAACCAAAACAAAAGGAATACATTAAAGTGTAGGCTAAGTACAGTGGGAAACTGCTGATGAAAATGAATTGGATTTCTTAATGAGTATAAATCCATATCAAAGAGTAAACATAGTAAGATAGTTGCCTCTCATTTCTTTCTCAAAGTGAGATAGACCATTGGACTATAATGGTCTTTTCTGACCTTGGACAGCCTTATGTCCCTAATTCTAGCTACAATATGTTGACCGTGGTATGCACCAGTTTCGCTAGAATTCACGAGAGTAAGATGATCTAATTAAATCAGATGTGGAGTGCTTAACTGGGTATCAGAGATGTCCCTTGTTCTCCCCGACTATTCCAAGGGACCCCTTTGGCCCTGAAATTGTTTGGGGTTGCTATATTCCAGGGTGACAGTAGTGCTGTTGAGATAAGAATGTTGTGAGTAAGGAATGAACGTTGTTTAATGGCTGTCATTTTTGATGGTGTCAGTTTGTGTTGATGTGGCAAGTGGATCCAGGTGCTACCTCACAGTGAGAAAGGGAAAAATATTGGACATTCCCCTAGATCATATTCATCCACCATCTCCTAGATAATAATAATCATCCATACATTTGATATAGCACCTTTCACTTTGATAGGATGTCTCAAAGCACTTCACAGGATTTACTGCAAAGTGGAATGTGTATGTCACAAGCTTTGAGAGCAGCTCTCTAACTCATGTTTTGGTCAGGGTGGTGCAAGCTTTTGTTATTGAATGGTGCAGTGAGTAACAGCAAGAAAAAACAGAACACCTCAAAATCAGTTTAAAACATTAAACCTATTAAGTTAAGCACTCTGAGACATTGCCCGTATGAAGGGCAGTGTATAAATGCAAGTTGCTTATTGTATACCTGTTCTGTAATAATCAATTATTTTGTTCACTGTAAAGACTTGTTTACCACCTAACTAAGCTGAAGAAACTGTTTCTAAACCAAAAAGCATAGTAACTGTGAAATTACTTTGGGAGGAAGGTGAGAGATAGACAACGTGATGTGATTTTAAGTCCTGGTGGTAATTATCACACCACATACTGCATTCGTTCCCCCTGTTTTGTACATGAATGCTGGTAAAGCCATATGTTCCACATGTTCAATTCAATTATTAGCTACAATTAGCACAAAGTCTCTCTTACATTCACAATGCTTTTAAGTGAATATAATTATTTTTCAACTGCACTGACTGAATGCTTTTAACTTTCAATAGTTTTCCTGTATGGGGATTCAGTGCGACTGAGGAATGCAGATCATCTAAGGAGGTTTTCTGGTTGACTGCCCCTAAGGAGGCGGCTTGATTCAGAGTGAGAGTGAGAAGTTAATTAAGCAGAACTACAAGGATATTTGATTATGGTAATTACAAACGTTTTTGGAATGGACGGTAAAGATTTGTTCAGAGGGAAGTAGACTGCAGGACACACTGAACGAGATGCCATTGGGAGGGGCCTGCTTAACTTGGACCTCTGCTAATTGGTAATGAACATTGTCGGATAAATACTGCTGAGACATTAGCTGGAGCAGAGCTGAGGTTAGCTGGTTGGATCTGCCAACAAAAGCAGGCAATGGGACGATGGTACTGTTGACTCAGAGTCCTGAAGGCATATTTCACAAGACACACACTGAAATAATATTACGAGGTTTTCAAATGTCAAAAATGTCCATCTGCTAACAGAATGCAACAAAGTTTGTCTGTAAATATCTCAGAAATAATTTACTTTTATGGCAGCATTTCCTGGAATTTACATTACAGATTTGAGATACATATTAATTTCTTTAAAATCACAAATATATCTCAGATGTCTTCTAATGGTCTTCATTCATTTGTTGCTAATCTCTCAAGCCATTTGACTATATTTACTTTATGCTGGTGTGCTATTGCATGGACATCAGTTGCTGAATGGCTTTCTAACAGTAGCGTGAGCCTAGGTTGATTTTCCCATTCTAAACCAGGGAAAATCTATGCCAACTATAGCATGCTTGCTGGTCCGTTGGGTGAGATGCAACACAGATGGCATCAAACTGCTGCATTCGGATAATGCAACACAGGTGGGATCAAACTTGGTAGGGAGGTCCAAGCTGGACAGGCAATGCCAAGGCAGGCAATGGAATCACCAAGTCAGTTCTTACCTATACTTATAAAACGACAATGTCTGTTTGTCTGTGTGTCGTGTATCCATCAATCATCCAATAACCGATTGAAGCAGGGACATGATTTATACCTCATCTGACAGTGTCATGGGCATATTTGTTTTGAGGGGGAACTCCTATCGTTGATGAGGAGATATATTAAAAAATGCTTTAATTAAGCGCCAAAATATGAGGTATGCATCGTATTTTGTAGCTACGTAGCAACAGAGGAAAGCAGACACCGTTCAGAGAGATACATCTATATTCTGCAACAAATGAATGGGACTTTTTTCTGGTTGTCATGAGAGTTAAAGTCCTCCCTTGTGGGACAGACAGAGAGAGACTGAGAAAAAGAGACTGAGATCGTGAGAATGACTGAGAGAGAGAGAGAGAGAGAGAGAGAGACTAAGAGAGAATATATTATAAAGTGTAGGGACTGTGTGTTTTGTGGGAGAGACAGAGAAAGACTGAGAGAGACAGGCTGAGAGAAAGAGACGAGAGAGACTGAAAGAGACTGAGAGTGAGACTGGAAGAGAGTCACAGAGAGAGACTGGGAGAGAGAGACTGAGAGAGAAAGAGAGAGACTGAGACAGTGAGAGAGAGACTGAGAGAGAGAGATAGGGAGACTGGGAGAGAGACTGAGAGAGACACTGAGGGATAGACAGAGAGAGAGAGACTGAGAGAGAGCGAGACTAAGAGAGACTGAGAGAGACAGATAGAGAGAGATTGAGAGAGAGAGACTGAGAGAAAATATATTAAAGGAGTCCTTCCACTGAGTCCTCCCAAAAGGAGTCCTCCCAGCTAAGTATAGATAAAAATGAAATGTCTGTCTGTGTGTCAATCTATATTCCATATTGGATCCTTTGGTTGCAAGCGAAGTTGCAACAGGTACAGCTAGTAATCTATAAGTTTGTGTTCACTCAGAATGCTACTAAGGTTGTCTGAACTCATTTCACATAGGACCCTTATAACTTGTACAAAAGGGAACATTTCAAACCATTGCACTGGGAAGGATTATTTTTACACAGGCCACAAAAGTGTACTGATTCAATAGTATAGTATAAAATACTGCCTATTCCCTGAAATTTGACTATTTTGTGGGCGGGGCGGCGATGAGGTTGACATGTTCTCCAGAGAGCTAAGCTGAGTTGAGTTGGCTCCAAGGTGACATGCTTGATAACAAAGATCAGAATTGAGGCAATCTTTTGTAGCAGTTTAGGTAATGATATAATAATAATCCTTCCATTTGATACAATGCAGTATCATATCACTGAGACGTCACAAAGGGAATACTGTAAGATGGAGTGATTGTGTACATTTTGTAGCGTGCCACACTATAGGGTCCCCAAGCCTTAACTATCCCCAACCTGCACCCCAAAGAATCCCCAAGCCTCCCCTCACTGGAAATAGATAATTAGGATGCATCCCTCTAGGGAGAGAGTGCTCATTCTATCCAGACAGAAATTTCCATGCAAAGGTGGCATACAGATGTGGAATGCCAGTCTTTTTTGGATACTCTTAAGAACTAGGGAAAGGTTTCTGCATGTGTGAGACACCTGGCTGACTAAAACATTTTTTTTAATTCCAGAGAATGGGAAAATTAGTGCAGGGCCAGCAAGTATCTGTGCACTATAATTTATTGATGTAAATGAGGAATACTGACATTTGTAGCAAGTTTTGCAAGGTGAGGCAGCATTTATCTGTGTGTCAGCAGAGTTTTGGGGCTGCAATGTCTGCAGGGTAGAGGAAAGTCAGATTATAGCTGCTGCCCTTTGAGTTACATCGATCTGAAAGTTCATGATTGCACTTCCACAGACAGTTTCCCCTGGACTTGGCAGTGATTTGAGCAAATACACTGAATCCAGCTGTCCAATGATTTACAGCAGGTTTAATATCATGGTTGGTTGTTCTTACCTTGCTCTGTGCATTTTTGCATTCTTCTAACCCTCCCTTGCATTGTACAGAATTGCTCTATTGTCATCTCTCAATTACACAGTGCAGGAGAGAAACAAGGAAAAAGGCCTCCGTATGGAATAAGAAGAATGGAGGTGATAAATTTAGAATATGATTCCCTCTGATTCCCCCACTCCCCCTCCGAGCCCCTGTATTATACTTACAACATGTAGGTAATTACTCCCAGGCTCCACATATCCGTAGGAAATGACACAAAATCATAATTAACAACTTCAGGAGAGAGGAATTCTGGAGTCCCAAAATGTATTTTTAGTTTTTCTCGAGGCTTATATCTAATATAAAAGACAAACAAGTTGAAATTAGATCTTAGTCATCTCCATCCATTCACCTGTAAAATGGTATATACCAGTAACACCTATATTAAAGACAAAACCAGATTACTTCCTGAATTTTAACCATTTGTCTGGACAAGGAGGAATCTATATTTTAATATCTCTAAATTTAAATTTTATAGTAAAGCATAAAATAATTTTATCAAAGACTTATTACCTCTCTCTTTAATGTTATACACAATTGCGTAAAAATTCCATTTAGCATCAGCCACATGAATGGAATTTCCCATTCATGGCAAAAGGTAGTGTGTGCAACACTGAATGGAATTATTACCCCAATATTCAACATGTGTTGTTCACAGATACCAGCAAGCGTTTCGATCTGGATCTGAATCCTAATATAAGAGCAGAACAAATCTTCTTCAGTGTTTGTGAACAGTGCATATTGGACTCAGTTACAGTGAAAGGTGCATGTTGGACCCAGTTAATAATCATAATAATCCTTGCATTTGATATATAGTCTTTCATTTAGTGAGGATGTCTCAAAGCTCTTTACAATGTTTACTGTGAAGTGGACTGACTGTATTTTTGTAGGCGAACACAGCAGTCCATTTGCTCAGAGCAATGGCCCACAACAGCCAAGAAATGAATGACCAATTGTATTTGGGGGATTGTTAGCCAGGACACCAGGAGAAACTCCTAAGTTAGTGAACAGTGCATTTTGGACCCAAGCCCATTTTGAATTCAATAGTCTTAACATGCTGGGCAGCATACCTTATAGGACTTGATAACACATGCTACCCAGCATGGAAGGTGCTACATAAATGCAAGTGGTTGTTGTTAATGATGGTGCTAAGCGATTATAATGGGGAAATCCCATTAGAGACTTATATTAACTTTATCGAACGCCAACCACCTGAATTATATTGTTCAACAACAACTAGATCACACAAAAAATAAAACAATGGAAATTATAGTAAGCACGGCATATCACAAGTAAGCAAAACTATTTTATTGTTAATAATAATAATCCTCGCATTGGATGTACTGCCTTTCACATTGGATGACATTTCAAAGCGCTTTACTGTTGTTGTACTGTGTCTGTTCAATTAATGAAAGCAACAATAACACATGTTCTGCAAAACCTGATGGCTTTTCAATCAAACATGTCCAGCAATTCAATAAAATACAACAATTTAAATTTCCATTTTTATAGCATTGGGAGGACATCATAAAGCCCTTAAGATTACTGGATGGCATCTGAACAGAGAGTACGAGTTGAGCGGCTGGGAGGGGAATGATGTTGACCAAAAAAAATGGTAAAAAAGTAGGTGGAGTCCTGTAGCTCAGTGGTTAGAGCACTTGCCTCACAAGCGAGAGACCTGGGTTTGATTCCCAGCAGGGCGAAACGTTGGGCAAGTTTTCTTACTCAACACACCTCTGTTTACCTAGCAGTAAGTTGGAACCCAGTTGTTAGTTGATTGGCAGATCGCTTTTCCAGGGGTAATAATTCCTTCATAAAAAATAATAATAATTTGGTCACTCAATCCACGACTGTTTGTGGGTCATTACTGTGCGCAATTGACTGCCGCGTTCCGCCCACAAAATATACAGCTAATTAATTTACAGTATGTTCTGTGAAGCGCTTTGAGATGTCTCAATGATGTGTTAATGCGCTATATCAAATGCAAGGATTATTATTGTTATTACTATTATTATATTGGTCTTGAGACGGAGCTTAAACGAGGAGCCAGTTGGAGGGACTCTGGGATGGAGTTCAAGAGAGTGGGGTATAAAATGCAATGATACAGTAATAAAATTATATACTATATGTTGGAAACAGTTTTGGAAGCAATATCGTGTGTGGCGGATTTGAACCTAGGAAAAATAATAAGCAATCCTCATGTGATTTGATGCCAAACATTTTTTGATTATCATCGGATTTTTTTAAATTCAAAATGATTTTTTTGAAATGGTATCTTTTCAATAAAATGGAATTTCTTCATTTAAGGAAATTCGTGAAGTAGTATTACCCGTTGGGGGATTTGATCCCATTGCCTTTTGCTACAACTTTAATAAGATTAAATTGGAAGCATTTGAACCTACATAATCATAGTTTGCACAGTAAAAGGATTTACGGGTCACATATATTGGCAGGTACTTTTCTCCATTTAAGACACTTAGTCTAATCCCTCTCTGTTTGTCCACTTTAGTATCAATTAACAAAAGGAAACTGAACATCATAGTGTCCTTGCTACCTAAATTCTTTGTAAAATATTGCATTTGTTTTGCCAGTTCCCAGGCCACTTATTAATGTGACAGAAAAATATCTTCTATTGTGACACGAAAGGAAAAAAACATTGTTTATCATCTCTGCTATCGGGTATTGTGTAAGATTGTGTGAAATGGGGCTTCAGTTCAATAGGAACTTAGCAATAATAATCGTTGTGTTTGGTATAGCGCCTGTCCACCTAAACAGACAGATGGGACCTCAATTTAATGACTCATCTGAAGGACAGTATTTCTGACAATGCAACTCTCCCTGTACTGGAGTGTCAGCCTAGTCTACAAACTCAAAGTACCGACATGTGGCTCAAACCCACAAACTCTTGACTTAGAAGCGAGAGTGCTACCAACTGAGCCATGCTGATAACATGTCTTACCTTCTCGCAAAGCCAAAGTCAATTATCTTTACTTGATTGGTTACTCGGTTAACACACAAGATATTCTCAGGCTGAGGGTTTAGAAACAGAATAAATGTGTCAGAAACCATGTCAAACAAATACTGATCAAAATTTTCACCTCAAACAAAATTTAGCCCTGTGCAAGAAGTTTAACAAGGTTAGCCTGAAAATATTAAAACTTTTCAGCACCATTCTGCCATATTATACTAATGAAGACACTGGGGATTGGATTTGGAACACAAGCAATAGGAAATTCAAGCAATAACATAAACATAAACAGCAACAGCGCAGTAAAAACCATCACTGAACTTCATCTCACCTCAGCTGAACTATTACTTGAAACTGTATACTATAGTTTGGTAACTTTAAATAATACTTAATGATCAGCATGGGTTAAATAATGTATAAGGATTTGATCATTTTATATAATTATATATAGTGACCAAATTAAGTGATATAGTAATTATGATTAGGTTATTCTATGTGGTGTATAGTCATTACATTGCATTTCGTACATATAAGAAACTAATAAGTATAAATTCAGTCCACATCCCAAGCATGCAATAAACGAATAAACACTTCGTAATGTGGTTCCACTGTAAGAAGGCATTTCATAATAAGTTAAATTAATCCTTGCATTTTTTTGATATTTCTCTTGCTACATACCTTCAGATCCAGGTGAACAATATACATCTGGTGCATGTACCGAAGCCCTTCGCAAATCTGCCTTGTGAGCAAGATTGTGTCTAGTTCTGTTAAATTGCAGCTCTCATCTATTATCCTGTCAAATAGTTCTCCACCTTCAATACTAAGGAAAGAAATTAAAACAATACACTCTTTTAAACTAAATTGTTACAATATCATCTGATAATTTTTAGTTAATAGATGCTGGGCCTGGTTCAAATCAGGTCAATGTTATACATAGAGCCTTTGGCAATGTTGGCCATAAATGGGATTTATTATCCCATTATATTCAGACATCACCAAAGGTGCTACATCTAATGCTGACTGGAAATTTCAGCTCAAGAGGTTTAACAAGATTAGATTGAGAATATTAATTCTAGATGCAAATTCCATTCAGTTTTAACAGTATACATAATGACAAGCCACACTATTTTAGCTGTTAGACTCTAGCAATACGCCAAGGCTTTGCTCTTGCCAACCTACACCTAACACTTTCCAGAATTTGGTGCCCAACCAAAAAGGGAGTTCACATTCAATTCCAGACATAGGAAATTTCCATGAGCAGGTGGCACATATATATGGAAATCTCCATTTCTTGGATACTCTTAAGTAAAATGGAAATATTTCTAGTGGAAATAGTATCTCACAATTTACGCTATCAAATGTCCAGCATTAAAAAAGTGCTGAAAGCAAAGAAAATGAGCAGTTCTTACTATTCCATGATCAGAATAATGTCATTCTTTGATTCAAAAGCATCGTAGAGTTGGATGAGGTTTGTGTGATTTAGCTGGTTCATGACTTGGATTTCATTCTTTACTTCCTCCTGTTAGTCAGTGAAAACAGCAACAATTTTACATTTACATAGTGTCTTTCACGTCGGGACATATCACGGCATTTCACAGAGCTTTTCACAGAGTCAAAAAGAAAATTCTTAAAGTGGATTTTAAACGTGGGCAGGAGGATCGAGGAGAAGACTTCAGGATGGAATTCCAAAGAGCAGAGGCAGAACGGCTTAAAGCTTACCCACCAAAGGTGGGGCAAATGGTCAGGGGTAATGAAGCAGGCCAAAGTTCACAGAGCAGAGTGAACAGCCGGGTGTAATTGGGAAGCAGGAGGTCACAGATGTAAGGTGGGTCAGAGAAAGTCAAATTATATCAAGTGATGCCTAATCTAAAGGGAGTAATTTTCATCATTCTGTCTCTGGTATATACTGTACCTTATCCTTTACGAATCTGACTTTAATAATCTTAGCAGCTAAGGTGAGACCTGTTGATTTCTCTACACACTTGTGTACTTGTCCAAATCGCCCTCTGAAACAAATAAGCATGTTACACAAGTAACAATGTATTATGAGAAAAATCATATGAAAACAGAACTTATACATTTTCTGAATAATATTAATAATAGTTCTGGGCACAACTATTTGACTATTAAAAATGTCATATCGTATGCATTTAATGAAAATCTTTACAAACCTCCCAAAGTAAGAAAGAAAAAAAATCTGACAGTGCAAGTGCAGAACGTTGCTTGACTATTCACCTACATGTTTAACATTGCAGTTAGGAAGCAACTGTGTTCATTATTAGAATATTTTAAGAGCATTGCATTATTTTCACTCCTGCCTTTTTACCCAGGATATTCTCCCAATTCCCAAACTAAGGGCATAAAGATACAATAAATCTAACCCAGAGTGATAGGATTTTTGATTGAATAATAATAATCTTTTAATTTTATATCATGCCTTATTAAGTCAAATGTCTAATTGCTGCATACATGTTGGCGAATGTGGCAAACAATATGCACACATTAATGTCGCACAAACAGCCATGAAGTGAATTCCATTTTTTGCTGAGGGACTGTTAATTTGGACACCGGGAGAAACTCTCTTCTTTTTTCAGATGGTGCCATGGGATTTTTAAGATCCACCTGACCAGACAGATTGGACCTCAGTTTATCGCCTCATCCAAAGGACGGCACCTGCAACACGTAGCACATCCCCAGCATTGCACTGAAAGGTCTGCCGAGACTATGTGAGGTTCAAGTCCACAACCTCCTTACTCAGAAATTGTGGTAAATTTGCAGGTAGGCAGATGGTACAATGTATAAAGGATATGGTATTTGCAAAAAAATCATTTGCTCAACATTTTTTCTATGCTTACCAAAAACTGTGACAGTTAAAAGCTAAACATAGTGAAATAAGCCATTACAATGCAAAAAGAAACACCACCAAGTATGTTCCAATATTCCCTCTCCTGGATTTGCCAAAAAGACACTGAATCATTTATTTATTGTACTATAGTTTTCAAATAAAATCTAAAGATAACTGACCCTCCAAGAACATCCGATTTGTGGACAGTATAGTGGTTGCTGATCTTTGCTGGTTTGGCTGAGACAATCCGATGTTCAAATGGTGCAGGAGCGGGAGGGCTGTCATCTAGGTCAGGAAACATGAAGTATGTTAACATTTTAGCCCCTCCGTTTAGTACAAGAGAGGAATGCAAAGGACACCAAAGCGTTACATTGGTTGTGTCCTCTCCTATACCAGGCTCTGTAAGTCCATCAGCCCCCCAATTCTTGCTTAGCTCCACTGGCTCCTCATCCTCAGGGAATCCAATTAAAGATTCTTGTCTTTACTTTTAAATGCCTCGTAACCTCACTCAATCCTCTATCTCTTTAACTGGCTTCCAGATATTTTTTGCCGTCCCTCCTCAGCTACTCCAAGCTTGGGCTCCCAGTCAGTTATATGAAGTGCTTTAAGC
Source organism: Callorhinchus milii (assembly GCF_018977255.1). NCBI lineage: Eukaryota > Metazoa > Chordata > Chondrichthyes > Chimaeriformes > Callorhinchidae > Callorhinchus > Callorhinchus milii. The sequence continues at coordinate 29,681,499 of NW_024704743.1, forward strand.
CAATCTCTTAATGTGAAATGCTCTATATAATATGTTCCTTTATTCTGTGCTTCAGATCACTGGGATGTAGAAACATAGACTTCTTTATCACTGAAAACATTATTAATAATAATAATCATCCTTGTATTGATAAAATGTCTATAATGCTGAAATGTCCCAAAGTGCTTCAGACTTTTCTGTAATGTGTAGTGACTGGTTATTTGTAGACAACCACAGCACCTTCCCAGGCCTGCAGTGGAATATTAGTCTAGACTACGAGGCTAAATTCCCAACATTGGGTTTGAACCCACAATCTTCTGATTCAGAAATGAGAGGGCCTCCAACTGAGCCAGGCTGATAGCTGATATTCGTGACAAAATAACTCATAGGACACACTTTGAAATATTGGACTCACTTCTGGTCCCACTTATAGGCCGAGCAGAACTTTGCTGAAGCTGTTCTCCCCAGTTTAGCTTATTTGCTTTATGATTCTCATTTTAACATCACATTGAGAACAGCACCACAAGCCACATCCAGACTGAGGAGACCCACACACCTGCCAATAGGTGAGGCAGGCCTGATAAAATTAGGTTACTGTAGCATAAGCACAGCTATACAAATGTAATCTTGTTGTTATTGTTGTTGTGTCAGTTCAAGCTTTGTCGAATGCTCTTCCAGGATTAGATAGTTTTCAGGGTTGAAGGAGAAAGACAAATTGAGCACAACAGGGGTTACAAGCATAGAGGAAAGTTGGGACCAAGGGAGATTTGAGGGCAGAGAAAGGGACAATTTCAAGGCAAAGAGGAGGATGTGCCAAGAAACAAAGAGCCTGTTCAGGACCTAGAAAACCGCATGTAATATGATGCAAGAATAGGTGAAGTAGGAACATGAGTGGATAGTGATAATGTGAGTGTGATCCTAATGTAAAAAGAAAGATGTATTTCATACACTACTCTCAATATAATAGTTACAACAGCTCTGATCATGCATTGTAAGAAACTGGTGAATGGTGCACGATCAGAGTTGTTCTAAGTATTACATTGAGAGTAGTGTATAATAATTCTTGCATTTGATATAGCGCCTTATCTCATCTTATCTTATCTATCCTTATCTCATCTCTTCTCAAAGCACTTTGAGAAATCTCATCAAGACTTCTCAAAGTGCTTCACAGAATATACTGTGGATTGACTGTGTATTTTGTGAGCAAAACACAGCAGCCAACTGTGCACAGCAGTGTCCCACAAACAGTCATGCATTGAGTGACCAAATTGTTATTTTATTTTTGAAGGGATTATTTCCTCCAGAAAACGATGCCCTAATTGACAAGCAACTGGGTTCCTACTTAAAGCTAGGTAAACAGAGGCTTGTGGAGTAAGAAAACGTGCCTCATGTTTCACCCCATTTGTATGGAATACATCCAGGGTGTGGCTGGCTGAGGTGCAACTCCAAAGGTCCAAAACACCTAGTCCTGAACCAAAAGTTAACTGCTGGTATTATTTCGACAAATGGATTCAAATAGTTATTCCAAATGGATATTACAAATATCTGTACATAACTACATTTTAAAAACTTCACAAAGCTACTAAAAAAAAGTTCTCTCTGATCGTAATGGAGAATGATATTTACTGGCATAGTTTTGGGATGTAAACTCTTAGCAAGTTGGGCTACACTTACCAATCACAACTGGTGTGTTTTCCTCTTCCTCAGCTTTGTCAGACAGTTTTTTATTTTCCTCCTGACTGTCCACAGGTATCTCTGCGTTTGACTCAGGCTGGGCTGTTCTCTGTTCACTCTTGGCGTTTTCCTCCACTCTGCTCTTCTTGTCGTCATCCTTAATCAGGTCTTCATCAGTCACTCTTTTTTTACTGGGAGTGCCGAGGGACCTGGCTTCACTTAGCTCAGTATTGTCTGAAGCTACGGCCTCTGGTTCTGCTGAGACTTCAGGCTCTGCTGCAGCTGCTAGGAAAGCACCAGCTTCGGTTTCACTATCTTCATATCTTTCAAATGCAAACAGGAAACATGCATGTGATATAACATTGATTTTAACTTCTGCTCTGCCCATCCTACAATCAAATTTACAATGCAGAAGGAGGACATATGGCCCAATGAGGCTGCAGGAGTTCTCAGAGCAAGATATTTATTTGATCCCACTGCCTTATACCCATACCCCTTCAAGCCTCTATCCTTCACATCCCTGCTTTAACCATAGGTTTGAATGATCACTATCACATTGAATTCCTCATTTCCCTTCCTCATTATACATGCTCGACCTTAAAAGGGTCATTGCAACTTGCTGAAGAGGGCTCTTGCCTAATACTTTCTGGAATTAGGTAAGCAGGAGGCATCCCTCCAGGAAGGGAGTGCACATTCCATTCCAACAATCTATCTCTGGAATTTCTATGTGTAGGTGGGATGCATGGAATTCTCAGTTTGGTTTGGATACTCTTAAGTGTGGTGATGGTTGGCTTTCTGCATGTGTCAGACACCCAGCTGATCGTCCCCCTTCCAAAAAAAAATTGAAGAGAGTTCAGAGAATTCCAATAATATTGATTTCACGACATAGCACTCTAACATATAAGGAGACACTCACACGACTGAACTTTTTCTCATTGAAGCAAACGTTACAAAGTTTTCCACTTAAACTTTTTTCTTAATCTACACATCGAGTGCAGTTTAATTAACTAGATTAATTAAACAAAGTACCTCTGAAGCAAGACAATGCAGTTCTTGCTATGCCCAACAAGCTCTTGACCCTCGGGTACTTCCTCCATTGGCAAAACTTCTACGGTGCTTTTGGATTCCTCCATAATGATAACGTCTGAGCCTGTGTCTTCACATAAATCCAGCTCAACTACTTTATTGGATTTATCGGCTTGTATGTCTTTTCCTTCTGCTTCTTCATTCTCGTCTATTATTAGAGGTTCAGTTTCTTCTTTTATTAGAGGTTCATTTTCTTCTTTTATTGAAGGTTCACTTTCTTCTTTAGCCTTATGTTCCATAATTAGCTCTTTGTATACTTCATCCATCTTTTCTTCAGCCCCTTTTGCCCCTTGTTTTAGGTTTTCGATCATAATTCTTGTTTTCTCTGGCTCATCAGTTGTTTGCTCACTCTCCTCTGATTCATCCTTTTCACTTTGCTCCTCCTCAGTTATGCATTCATCTTTGTTCTCGTCACCAGAGTAAGCCTCCAAAACAGTGTCAGCCACATCTGGGGCAATGCTCTTTGTAGGGCTTGAAGACTCTGACTCAAAGGCTCCATCCTCCTCTTCAAGTGGCTTTTCTTTGAGTTTTGTTGGAGTTCTCTGTTCTGCCAGGAGATGAGCTTCTTTGACATCTCCCTGAACCACTAGGACACTAGATTTGTCAACATTTTCTTTATTTAATTTCTGAATCTTCTTATCAGACAAAATGAGTGCATTCTTCTGAGCTGAACTCACTGTGACAAGAAAGAAGAAAAGAGATGCTTTTGCACTGTGTGTTGCGTTCAATCTAATACACTGGCAAAATATTTCAGTTGCTTACCTGCAGAATCTGGCGGTTTCTTCTTTTTCTGGGATTTTTTTTCTTTAGTACTCGAGTACGGCTTCCCTTTTAGATTATTTGATTTTTCATCTTTCACCTGCACAGAAGATTGGAAAGGTGATTAAAGATTTATTGACCAGCCAAAGAACCCTATGCAATTTAAAATGAAATAAAAGAACATCTTGATACAGAACACATTTGCAAACAAACTGAGTTCCCCCCCCCCGCCACCAGTGTCTTGGTCAACAATGCTCCAGATAAACTGATAAATCACCTCATGGCCATTGGTGAAAACTTGCTCGGTGAAATGGCTGCTACATTTGCCTATCCGTCTGTTACAGTCACTCCACTTGACAGTAATTGCTGTCATGTGCTTTGAGATATTTTGATGTGTTGAGGAGCTATGAAAATGCAAGTTCTTTCTTTCTCTAGACTTTCTTAATTGAACAAGGATTAGATAAGATAGGGCTCTTCAGTCTTGAGAGAAGATGTCTGAGGGGTTCTTCTAGAGGTGTACAAAAAGTAACCCTAAAACAATACTTCAGGTTGCACCAAGACTGTAGAGCAAGAGAACAAAGATTTAGACTTTATCAAGAGGACAATTTATGACTGGAACGGATTGCTAGGAATGGTGTTTGAGACCCAGACACTGGATTAATTTAAAAAACAACTCAGTGTTGTGATGTGCAGATGGTAGAATGCATATTCTGAAAGGATGAAATCTAATGGGCTTTCTTCATCCAAACCAATCTTGCAATCTTGTTAAAGCAATTTACAACAGTACCACATAATTCCCATTGCTTTAATTTTGGGACTTATTTCACAGGATATATCTTTCCCTTATAATTAAACAGTTTAGTCGAAAAGTGTCTCCTTAAAGACTTTCAGGCTTCTCAGGAGGTTTGATGACTTGCACAGAACATCTCAAAGTCTTAGTATCAGGTTGTACCCTTCATAATAGTGCCACCCATTGAGAATGACTATTAGAGGAGACCAGGATGAAATGTCTGTTTTCATGTCAGGGTTACAGATGACCTTGCACCTATTTGAAGTATGTTTGAAAGAGCCAAAAATACAAATTTCAAGCTCCTATGCCAATAATGTGGCAGATGATCGTCTGTGAAATAACCATGCATAGAGCAACATGATTTCTGTGTCATCTGAAGAATCTCTGATACTTTATCATTATCACCAAGAATTTGTGTTTCTCTAAACTGCTTTTGAGTAAACACTTTCGAGCCTGCAATGTGCTCATTTTTTTCTGCACATTGCACACTGGATATGGTCACTTTTTATTATTGGTTATTTTCTTTTTAATTTTAATTTCCTTCTGTACAGTCACTTGAAGCTTTAGTAAAGCAAGAGCTGCTCAAACGTGACATTGCTACCCTACACACAGAGAAGGTATGACGGGAGCGTCAAGGTACCAAGTCACCTTACTGTGCATCCAAAATGTTAGGCAGTGCAATCTTTCAGGAATTAACATTCTAAATATTATAACTACAACAGTACAGAATACTGATCATAGTCTAGCTATTAGGTAACCTTTAAAAACAGATGCAAGAGTCACTGCAGAGAATTCTTTAGTGTTGGCAACACTTCTCTGGAAATCAGAAACTTTAAAACAGTTCACCATATTGTAATTCTAGTATGTAATTACACCAAGGTCAAGTTTATAAAATGTAACAACAACAACTTGCATTTGTATTGTGGAGTCCTGTAGCATAGTGGTTAGTGAGCTCGCCTCGCAAACGAGAGGACCCGGGTTCGATTCCTGGGCAGGGCAAAACCTTAGACAAGTTTCCTTACTTCACATGTATCTGTTTACCTAGCAGTAAGTAGGAACCCAGTTGCTAGTCGATTGGCGGATCACTTTCTGTGAGTAATAATCCCTCCTAAAAAAAANTTGGTCACTCAATCCATAACTGTTTGTGGATCCAGGAAAGAATGCTTGTGGGATACAACTGTGCGCAACAGGCTGCCGCACAGTCATATCCCACAATCATATCCCACAGTGAACCTACTTTACAATATTTTCTGTGAAGTTCTTTGAGATGTCTCAACGACACGATAAGGTGCTATAACAAAGCGAGCATTAACTCCCTTCATGTAAATAGCATCTCAAAGTGCTTAACAGCACTATAGTTTGATTCAGAACTAGAAAGAGAGGGGAGGTAACTGAAGGTATGGTCGAAGAGAAAAGTTTTCATGTGAGATTTGAAGACGGGCAAAAAGGAGGAAACATGGAGGATTGAGGCAGGGCATATCCACAAGTGTATAGTATGAAAACAATATTGGATAGTCTTTCCGGAACTATATCTGCCTATATTTCATAATCCCCTTTTGCAATATAAAGCTTCTATGTTTCCACACTGTTCCACAGTGCACATTAAGTGACATCAGCCATGCTTCCTACTGACAGGTGCGCAAAACCCAGGAAGTGACAGCAGCAACGTTCATGAAGGAAGCCAACTGATCATCACTGGAGGCTGGGTATACTATGGTGAGCATGAGTCCACAACTGACTTACACACTAAGCTCAACCAGGGTGTGTTGTATCAGGTTTGCCCTTTAATTTCAACATTCTTCACTAATTCTGTTACATATGTTTTACACATTTGAGGACTTGCTTTAGACAACTAGATAGATCCACTTACGTGGAACTCACACAAACAAAGCTTTTGGTTTCTGGTAAAATAAATGAATACACTGGAAAATGAAATGATTAAGAGCTGATTTTTAGAGCTACAGATTTTTTATTAATCGATTGATTTTAAAATTATACAATTTTATTTTATTTTAAAAATTGCTTGCTTAGGTTTATTTGAGTATAGGGTAGTTAAAGCCCCACAGCTTGTCAGTTTCACTGTTTTACTTCAGTAGCATTCATCAAACGAATGAGCTTCTAAAATGCAGAAAATTGCTTTAATTTGAACAGAATGGAGTTTAAACTAATAAAACAAAATTATGCTTTTTGATCATAAAGGACTTCATCAGGTCTGAATTTAGCTGTGTGCCAGCTGAGCAAAACAAGGACCATACATCCAGGAAACTGAACAAATGTACGTGTTCAGTTTCTGAGTGTTAGTATCCCAGGTAGCTGAGTTTGGTGAGCACTCACTTAGTCTTGGGGCCAGGATATTCTTACAAATCCAAGTGGGCCCTATACTCTTTCAAAGTCCATTAACTGGGTAACAAAATGTAATGGGCAATTGGTTTTATATGGACCTATACTGCGGGTTACTGTTATTTGTTTGTAGGGGTAGGACAAAGAGCGTGGAGAAGAAAGTCTTTCCCCAGTGAGAGGTAGTACAAATTTTACAAGTTGTGCTTAGTCCTAATGGGGAAAGAGTGCATGCCAAAAAAGCATTCACTGAAACAATAGAATTTAATCAAAACAGGATTGCTCGTGACTCCAACATCTCTGCCTGTGAAACCAAATGTTATCATTACACTTTTTAATGCTTATATTGAAGTTTCTTGAGCAATTGCACATAATAATATAATTAATTGATAATCCTCATATTTGATATAGTGCCTTTTGTTGTCATGAGGACGTCTCAAAGTGTATTTTATGGGCGATTCGTACATTTTCACAAAAGCATGGGTAGCTTCAAGTATAAGATCCCAAGTGGAAGCTTTTCTTTGCACAGACTACATGATTAACCCCAAAAAATTAGCCTGAAATAATTCCTATAATTAGAATCTCCCTCCCAGCCCAAACACATGCATACACATATGCATTTCATCAAATCCTATAAAGTAGTTAGTACTTGAGTACTTGATTAATTTCTTTGCACATAAGTGGATTCATGGTTATAATTGGGGATAAAAACTCAAAGGACAATGTCATTGGTAGAGATGATCAAATGCTCTGTGGAATAAGTTGATTCCTGAAATGGAACCAAGTACCTACCATACCATAGACAGCAACTAATCAGGGTCAAGTCACTTTGTGGGTTAGATAATTTGGAGTTTTGCTCGATTACCTTTAAAATTTTTAGAAGGAAGGCAACCAATAGAGAGAACATTTTAAGACCTTTGCTTTGGAGATCATAGCTAAATTGCTACTGGAGTCCAACTATTTTTTATTTCTTTAACTATTTTATCATTCAAAGTATTATTTTTCGAGTATTATTTTACTAAATACTGCTAAAGAAAACAATTGTTCATCACTGGGACTTGAAATCTTAAATGTTCTTTTTGTGTTATAAATACAAAAGAGCTCCGTTGAAAGCAATAATTGGGAGTGCATGAATTCGCAACCAGCGTTATAATGGGGTGCAAATCCCGATCAGCACTTCATTACTCATTGCAAATAAATGCAGAAAGTGATGACAGTAGTGACCTCATGACCTGAAGGTTGGCCATTTTTAGCTTGTGAGAAGCCTGCCAGAATTATGAAGTGAGTTGCCTAACTTTCTGAGCATAATTTTGGACTTTTCGGTTAACAAATAATAATCATTGCATTTGATATAGTGCTTATCACATTGTCGAGATGTCTCAAGGCACTTCACAGGATTTTATTGTGAAGTGTAGTGACTGTGTGTTTGTAGGCAAACAAATGTCAGGATTCACACCACAATTATGTTGTAAGTGAAACAGCATTATCATAAAGAGCATTGCAATTGAGTTTGACTGTAACATTGAAATGCTTTTAGAGTAAAGTGCTCTCAATTCTACCAGTTTCTTACATGCAGTTTCAAATGCCACCGGTAACACATCAAATTTGACATTAACCATATAGCTCAAGAGAAACAGGAGAGGCAGGAATCATGAGCAGAGTTGCCATTCTGGCATATGTCCAAGATTGGAGGCTTGGCAAATGGAAAGGATTACTCCTTCACTTTCTGTACTTGTAAAGATTAAAAAAGGTCATAAAACACAAAATTACTGCCTTGTGTTACGTGATGGTTCCAATCGAATCACTAAACTAATAACTGATGCCAGAAAAAATAATCCAGCCAGGAATGATCGCTCCTTCAAACCACATATATTGTAGCATGATTTAGACACAGTACAAGCTCTGTTTTTATAATAATAATCCTTGCATTTGATACCTTGCCTATTAAAGACAAAACATCTCAAGTTACTTGTAATTACTGCTGAGTGAAGTGACTATGTATTTGTCGCTGATGCACGCACAGCAAGATCCCCCAAGCTGCCAGGAGGTCAATAACCAGTTTTATCTGGAGGATTGCTAGCCAGGACACCACTCTTGAGATCTTTAACATCCACCTGAACAGGCAGGCATTATAACCAAAGTCCTCTGATAACTAATTGATGATTTCATTACAGGGCCCATTCATTAAACTTTTGGAAAGTGGCAACATTTTTGCCTGCAATTTAGTAAGGGTATTTTATTGTTTTCCTATCTTCACAAACTGCAAAAGTTTTCAGAACTGGTCACCGAATGATATGGAGTGGTACAAGTTATCTCAAAGGGGGCATGTTTGACTAAAGACAGATGTCAAAATGACATGTGTCAAAAACGAAAAGGTTTTTACACTCATATGGTATAGCCAAACCCAATAGTAAAACCAAATATAAGTTCAACAATATAGCAAGCTTCGCTAAACGTCCCTGGGACAAACAATTGCTATATGTGACTCTCAAAAACACCTGCAATAAGAAGCACACAGAACCATAGAAATTTACAGAAGAGAAGGCCATTCAGCTCATCATGTCTTTACTAAAGCTTTGAAAGAGCCATTCATTCAGTTCTATTGTCCTGTCGTATCCCCTCACGTCTGTTAGAAAACAAGTCTATCTCATAAATATGCCAGTGATCTGCGAATACTAAATATAAATGCACTCTTCCTAACACATCGCTTTGGAGGAAAGGTCTTTTGCAAGCTTTGTTTTGAAGTAACAGTTCACCACAGAGCCTGAAATTTGATTTTGTCTTGGCCTGTAAGACTATTTTGTGTTAAAATTAAAAAATGTGCTGAATTGAGGAAAATTCTCAAAATTCAGTCTTAATTTGGAAACTGTTTGTTGGCAATGGCACTGTGGAAAATTGGCTGCAAATTAAGACTGATGTTAAAAATGTTATTTAATTCCACTTGATCTCTGGCATTACAAAATGGCATTATAGACTTCTACTAGAGGCAACCAGAAGTCTACCTTTCCTTGGCAAATCCACCATATTTTACTTTTTGCTCTGCTTCAGATTGGTCCAATAAAGACTCAGATCTGGTCATATTAGCTCATTCTGTGGTTTAGCTCCCGACATTAAAACTTTGGTAAACACATGGCTGCAGTTGGTCATTCATGAGATGAGTACAACCAATAATTAATCCTAATGGTTGGCGATCTAAACAGTTTGGACAACTATCTGCTCACTCTAGCTATTTGCACGTTATTTTCCTAACTTCAGTAACTTCAGTATCATTGTTATGCATTACATTTGAACAAAGAACAAGGAACTACAGGGGTTTTAATCACAGCTGATGGATGTGTCCATGAATATGTACTCTGGATATTTCACACATTCACAAAATCTTCTGCAAGGGCTTTGTTAGCATCAACATTGGGAAAGTGATTCTAATTGCTCAATAGAATGATTTTGTAGCTCTTGCTACAGCTTGTGGTGACATAGTATAGTATTTCAATAAAAGATCCCTCTGTGGTTTGCCTTTTTAATGGGTGTGTTTGTATTTAAAAATATTTTATGTTGCAGGAAAGCTCGACTGAGCAACTTTACCACTTCTTACAGTCACATTTCACAAAAAAAGAACCTAAAAGCCACCATCCGTAAATTAAAGTTAGCTGAAGAAAACGTGATTTATAACCATGTTAAAATAAAGCACCATGTAATGCTAGCTGCCAATTATGTTATATTTTCCCATTGGTGGTTCTGATCAGGGTGGTTTTAAAGTGTTTGAACAAGTCTCATATATCACCCCAGATCTGCTGATTCCTCAGGAAAAAAACACACATTATTGGACTCTACAGGCAGTCATTTACCACCTGGACTCATATCTCTGCAGACGCACACCACAACACCATCATAATTTATTACAGTTATAAAAAAAATTCAGGCTTTAAGTGAGGTGACCGATTTGTGAAGTTTGGAAATATATAGAGTGAAATGTGTGACTATTTACAAGGAATGTCATGTTCTTGACAATAATGCACAAATGTATTTTATTCTGTTGTCATATTTCTCAGTGCAATTGTGTACATTTTCTGTAGCATTAATTCCCCACACATTTCTGTATCTTGACATTGTTCAGCTGGGGACAGTTGCCTCTTTTGCTCCCCTGGGTGGTTAATACTCTTCAGGTGACCCTCACTTATCACCGTGAGTTGCAAAAATTCCAGCTCCTTTGTGTCAAATGTCTTTTGTATGTCTGGACACGTTACCATCCATGACAAAATATTCTCTCTCATGCTTATCAGATTGAGCAGATTCTTGATGTTATTCTTATGTCATCGCACCTGCTCTTGATAAATCCCACCTAGATGTCAGAAATAATACCACTGTCCTGTTTATACTGGAATTTTGTCAACTGCACGTGTTATGAGGATGGCCTGGAGGGGATGCGTGAAGGGGATGGGAGTATTTTCCTTCCTTGAGTAACACTGAAATGAATATCGTTCTCACCCATGCTTCACTGAGAAAATTTGACGGGAGAAGTGCTGGACAACAGCCATTAACTTATAAAAGATCTGCTACAAATCAGTCTGACCCTATTTTCTAGTCCAGAGGCAAGTCATAAATTACATGTTAGTATTCTGCATATTGCAGCTCCATTGCTGGCTACTCAGGATAGGTCTGGAAGCACAGATAAACAATGGAGATTGATGAAGTGAGTTACAAATGTTCAGATGTCCTGGTTGAGTTTTTCAGGACTTATAGCTCCTAACAAAAAACATTTCTGCCAAGTATACGCCATAAGCTATGAAATTACCTACTGTGTTTGAACTGAGTCGACAAGGGACAGGCCAGTGCAATGGGATGCACACTCACCATAATCGACAAACATGCAGACCTTTAATTGCTACACTTATTGTTTAAATTGTGAGCCAACGTGAAAGAGCAAGGCCACAGTGTTGTAACACCAGCAAGGTTGAAAAGAGCAGAAAAGAAACAAGGTAGGAACATAAGAAAGGAAAATATAATGTTATAACACATTTATGTTAATAATAATCTTGTATTTGAAGTAGCTCCTTAACTTGTCATTGAGATGTCTCAAAGTGCTTCACAGAATTTTACTGTGAAGTGTAGTAACTGAGCAGTTTGGAGGCAAATGCAGCAGCCAAGTTGCACATAGCAATGTTTCAGTGACAATCATGAAGTGAATGACAAGAGTGTCAGACTAAATTATATGAGTTCAAAATCCCAATGTGGGGCTAGAATCCACAATCTTCAGAGGTGAGAGTACTAATAAACTGAGCCAGGCTGACAAGTGACTTTTATGAAGTATAGTGAAAGGATGGGGTATTAAGATTAAAAGAATGGCCAAAATCTAATAACACCAACAAAATTACGTTTATAGAGCACCTTTCATGACAGGAGGACATCCCAAGGTACTGGACAGTCAGGGGGCAGGACCCGAACATGAGGGAGGGTGGGGTAGGGGTGAGGGAAGGCAGAGAGGTGGGAGGGTGACCGAAGACACGATCGAAGAGGAGAGTCTTGAGACGGCTTTGAAGGAGGCAAGGGAGGAAACGAGGCAAAGGGACTGTAGGATGGAGTTCCAGAGTGTGGGGGCAGAGGCTGAAAGTTCGGCCACTGATGATAGGGTGGGTCGGGCGGGAGACATGGAGCAGGCCGGAGCCCGCTGAACGGAGGCAGCGGGCAGGTTGGTAGGGAGTCAGCAGGTCAGAGAGGTAGGAGGGGGCAAGGCCATGGATGGCCCTGAAAGTGAGGACGAGGATCTTGAATTCGATCCTCTGGGGGAAGGGGAGCCAGTGGAGTCGGGTGAGGGTGGGAGTGATGAGGTCGCGGAGCCCCTGGTGCGCGAGTACACGAGCTTCAGAGTTTCGGATGATCTGCAGCTTGTGAAGGGAAGAGTTGGGAAGGCCGATGAGGAGGGAGTTGCCATAATTGAGCCTTGATGTGACGAATGTGTGGGTGAGGGTTTCAGCAGCCTGAGGGGTGAGGTAATGGCAGAGTCTGGCAATGTGGTGGTAGGCAGAGCTGGTCATGGCGCGGATGTGGGGGAGAAAGGACAGCTCAGGGTCAAACAAGACACCCAGGTTCCTGACTGGCTTAGTGAGGTTGAGTGTGCAGCCGTGGAGGCTGATGCTGCCAGCGCCTGAGGTGCGGAGGCGCTGGCTCGAGCCAATCAGGAGGGCCTCTGTTTTGCTGACGTTCAGTTGGAGAAAGTTGTCCCTCGTCCAGGACTTCATGTCGGACAGGCAGTCGGTCAGGACGCCAGTGGTCCCGGAGTTGAGGGTGGAGGTAGAGAGATAGAGTTGGGTGTCATCTGCATACATGTGGAAATTTACCCCATGTCTGCGGATGATGTCACCAAGGGGGAGCGTGTAGAAGGTGAAGAGGAGGGGACCAAGGACAGAGCCATGAGGAACGCCGCATGGGATGCATTCTAGGTTACTGAGGGAAGTAAGGGTGGAAATAGCGGAGGCTCTGGCTGAATCTTTCAATCCTTCTTGGACACAGAAGTGGTGCCAGAGGACTGGAGGGTTGCAAATATTACTCCCCTGTACAAAAAGGGGCAGAAGGATAAACCTGGGAACTACAGGCCAGTCAACAGAACGTCAGTTGTGGGGAAACTTCTAGAGATTATAATCCGGGACAAAAAAAATTTCACTTAGAAGAATATGGGTTAATAAAGGACAGCCAACATGGATTTGTTAAAGACAAATCATGTCTAACAAACCTGATAGTGTTTTTTGATGAAGTAACAGAGAGGGTGCTATATTCCTGAATCAGCAAGCTAGATGTACACAACTTGCTGGACTCATTAAAATACATTGATGAAGGATCAATTAACATATGCAGAAGCAAATGCCCCTTGTGTCATTTATATATCAAAACATTTATAAGATGCATGACACTAGCTCTTTCATGTTCTCAGCAAAGCCTCTTAAAATAGCAGAAAGAGCTACAAACTGTTATAACACAATGCAAGTTATGTATACATAGTGATGACCTTCCCTGTACATAAGGGAGATTTTCTTCATATTGGGGCCTAACTTTCATGTGTTAACTAATTTTAGCAAAACAGGTGGATTATTTGTGCTCCTGAGAGCTTCCTACACCTCAGGAATCTTTAGCGAAAATGAAGAAAAAAGGGCTGATTTAACTTGTTAAAACAATTAAAGCTGGGCTCTTATAGCATTGTATAGTTGAGAATTTGTGCACAGCAATGTATCACTGACAATCATGAAATAAATGACCAATTTTATCTGAGACTGGGGAAAACTCTCTTCTCTTTTCGAATAGTTCAATGGGATCTTTAGTCCTCACCCAAACAAGATATTATATCTTCTTGAGAAGTATTGAAAAGTATTTTATTTCTCCCGACATGAAAGGCGCTCTATAAATGTAATTTTGTTGTTGTTGTATATTTAAGGGAAATCGGGAAGTACAGTGCAGCCCTGATATAAATGTGATTTTGGTGTAGCACTGACTCACTTGTAAGCCAAGTCTCACTTCAATGCACAATCTAACCTGCTTGCTATAGTAGCTTTGGTTGTGCAATGTGTCAATACACAAACTAACTTACTACCGTGAGAAGGTTCGGTTGTGTATTGCAAGCTCAGTGGATTTCTGCACACATGTGCAGTCTGCAGAAACTGGCATCAGTACGACCTGATCACCCAGAACTCGGCCATTTTGATACGGAAAACTTTCTGCGTGCATGGGCGTTTTTAGATACGGTCATATGATTAGTGACTACAAGATGGAAGAGCCCCCATTGTAACATGGTTGGTATATTATGGACCCCTAATTCTGGATAGTAATGGGGCATTTCTAGAACCAAAGAACAATAGAAATTTACAGCACATAGTTTACAGCCTTTGGCCCATATGCACCGTCTCGTTTAAGAACAATCCTTTCAGTCCCATTTACTTTCCCCAAACCCCTGTAGTTTACTCCGTTTTAGATATTTATCTAGCTAGTTTTTGAAAACTAATATGAGATTCTGCCTCAACCATCACTCCCAACAGGGCATTCCATATCCTAATTACTCTGTACAAGAAAAATTTCACCTAAACTCCCCATTTGCTTCTTAGCTAACTACTTTACATTGATGCCTTCTCGTCACGGATATAACATAACGAGTAACAAATGGAATGGGTTAACATGATGGATGATAGAGACTAGGTGCTGGACTCAGATCATCTTGATGCTATAATGACAAGATAGTCAGGTTAGTATTTAACAACAACAATAATAATAATCATCTTTGCATTAGATATAGGCTTTATCTCGTCTTCAAGAAGTCTCCAAATGCTTCACAGAATATACTGTAAAGTGAATTGACTGTATATTTTGTGAGTGAAAAGTATGCTAGAAGATGAGATCAATTGGGTTGAAGGGTCTCCAGACCCTCGTAATTTTTCAGACACGTTTGTATGTTTCAACCATAGCCTTGCTGTCCACAATATACTGGATATTTAATATTTCCTTTACCAACTGCAGTAGTAGGGGGAGGAGAGGAGAGAATTCACTGCACATGATTTACTCTTAATTTTAACAAAAATAGTGAAATGTTGAGCCCATAGTTTTGCTCAAATGGAAGACAACAACAACAACAGGCACAACAAGCATTTATCTAGCGCCCTTCACACAGCATAGTGTATCAGAACACTGGTCACTTATTTCATGATTGACAATGATATATTGCTGTGCACAAATTCTCAACTATACAATGCTATAAGAGCCCAGTGGCGGGGTTGGAGGCTAAACAAGAGAGAAGGGGGCGAGATGTGACCATGGGTGCTGATGAAGAGGCAGATCTTAAGGTGGGATTTAAAGATAATGAGGGAGTGAGGTGGAGGGTTTGAGGCAGGGAGTTCCTGAATTTAGGCTGAAGGCATGGCCACCAACAGTGGTGCAGAGGGGTCAGGCAATGTGTAGCAGGCATGTGTTAGCTGAGCAAAGGAGTGGACAGAGAAATGGGATTCGAGCAAGACTGGATGATATGGCAGTAATCTTTCAGAGGAAACATTTTATGCAACGTTTTCAGGCCATCAGAAGGAACAGGCTCGATGGGCTGAACGGCCGCCTCCTGTTCATAGATCTAAAACAACTCTACTGAAAATCTGAAACGCTGTTCCTCTGACCTCACTTTAACCTCTGGTATATTATAAATGGCATGCATACAGAATGTACCTAACAAAGTGTGCCCTGCTTTTTTAGGTTACAGATTAGTGCCCCATATATAGAAAAGAAAGTTGACTGGTGACATTGTAAATGAATAAATATTTTGAATGTAGAAACATACTGGTGTAGATACTCTTGCTATGGAAAACTTCCCAAATATTGCTGAGGATTATTTGTTTGTGAGGTGGAAATCTTCTGTTACATGACATTTACCGCAAAATCAAATCTGCAGGTCAACAAGACTTCAAATAAATTTAAAGCATAAGTAGAAATAAGAATAACAAATGGTTTGATTGCGTTCTATCGCAGGAAGAAAAACAAAATCTTACTTATTTAATGCAACTTTAAAAGCATTTGATTTACTGTTGTGATAGTCAGAGTACTTACCCTTTCTTTTTTTGTTCTCAATACAATTTTTTCTGAGACAACTTGTTTTTTAGAAGCCTTTTGTAGGTGATTACCTTTTGGAGCGCCACCACTACTTCCTTGGTTTGAAGGAGTTTGGCCTTTGACAAGAAACTCAACAAACCTGAAATTTTTAAACGTCTCTCCTAAAAAGTTTATGACCTGCTGTATTCCTAGCACAATGTTTTCGATTCCGTCTATCTTTTTACTATGCTCCTTTGAACTTTGATCCAGAATTGACAGCACATCAGTGATTTCAAAGAAAACATCTTTCTTTTTATTGGCATCTTCATCACATTTGTTGGTCTCTTTTGTTCCTTTTTTGTCAACCTTCAGTATTTCAATGTCTTTTCCAACTTTATCAATATCTTGAGTTATGTCATTCAGTTTTTGAATGACTTTTTCCTGAGCTCCTGTGAGGTTATCAATCTTCTGGCTTAAAGATTCGATCTTAATATCCATTACATTGAAGTTATCCACTGAATTGTTATAACTGCTCATAGAAAACCTTCTTGAACTTCCCATGCTCATAGGGGGTCCTTGGCTCTGAATGGCATTGGAGTCATAAACTTTAGCCAGAGAATGGACCAAGGTACCAGAGTTCTTCCTTGGAGGAGTGCTCATTATAAGAAGTTCAATGGGACAGGGAGAATATCAATACTTCGTAAACACCACTGTATTACTGGTACTGGCACTGCCGAAAAGGCTTACCTTACAAGTTTGAAAGAATGCAGAGTTGTGCAAGTTCTTAGGCAACTAAATCTCCGTGAAGATGCATAGAAGAATCTTGAGGTTATTTTTCCTGATTCCAGGGAGTTTTCTGTGAAAATCTTCAGCAGCTCCTGCAGAGTGTGTTTTTCAGTGCCTGGGACAGAAGCTTTTAATACCTGGATAAAATGCTTTCAAATGTTCCAATTAGAGCAGCAAATCTCTAACATTCAACTTCATGAAGCAGGATCCAGCAGAAAATATAGGTTGGACAAGAGCCTCAGTGGTCAGAGAAAGCATTCTTTGCTCACTTGCTGTCCTTTATTCTTTTAATCTATTTTTAAAAGGCATACAATGGCTACATTTAGCCGTAGCAAAGTGAGACTGAGATTTTCAGACCTATTCTAAATGTACTCTATCCTGTGACGCAAGCATGGAATGAAGAAGGCTATTTGGGCACTCATTTGGCAGTACATATGTTATGTGACATTTGAGATGCTTCAAAGTGCAAGGCCATTTTTGCAGTACTGTTGCTAAGCAGAAAAAAAGGATGTGTAACATCCAATACAATTTCTAGTTTTAATAATCTAACAGCGAACAGTCACATTTAGTAGATAACAGTGAAAACAGTTTAAACATGTTTGCCGATAAATGCACAAGCACTCCATTTCACAGTAAGTTCTATGAAATGCTTTGAGCCGTCCTCCCAACATGAAAGACACAATACAAAATGCAAGAATTATTAGTATAACATTTGATTTATTTCTAATCAATTATATTTCTTTGGTTATCTCCCCTCTCTTTTCAGCTTGGAATCAAACCACACCACTGTTAAGTGCTCTGAGATCCTACTGGCCTGAAGAGCACTATATAAGGTTGTTGTATTTTGTAAAGCACTTTAGGAAGTTTATTTCAGAGATGTTTATTTCATTATGGGAATTTATTTAAGTCACTGGGGGCAACAATTGAATTGGGATTGAGTGGAGTGTATGGCTTATCACTGGGGTCTCCAACTGGGCAATCACCACTAGTTGGCGCTATCGTGCATGATAAAAAAGACAAGAGGAAGGAGCAACAAAACTGTGTAGTTATTACGTTCAATTGAAAACGAAGCCAGATGCATAAAGTATGAAGTATTTTATGCATCTTGAAATAAAAGTATAAACTGGTCGATTGCCACTAGTTGGCACTATTACACATGATAAAAAAGGCAAGAGCAAGGAGCAACTAAACTGTGTAGTTATTGAGTTCAATTGAAAACTAAGCCATATGCACAAATTATTTCATGCATCTCAAAATAAAAATATAAACTTTAATGTTTCAACTGTGGTAAATATTGCTCCATCCTTTTGTTTTATTGAGTGTGTGTGAGACATAATAATATAATAAATACAATATAATCCTTGCATTTGATATAGCTCTTTATCACATGTTTGAGACGTCTCAAAGTGCTTCACTGAATATATTGTAAAGTGAATTGACTGTATATTTTGTGAGTGAAAAGCGGCAGCCAATTGCACACAGCAGTGTCCCATAAACAGTCGTGAATTGAGTGACCAATTTGTTTTTTGAAGGAATTTTTTGCCAAGGAGATGCCACCTAGCAGCAATCAACTGGTTGGAGACCCCTTGTTGCTTCTTAGTCGCATCGTACACATCTCTTTGGAATTGTGTTTGAATAGTTTTGTTTCAGATTTCAGAAGAAAAAATGATGATCTCAGATACGGTCCTTTGCATCAGACTCACAGAATGATTGTTCTGTCTAAACAGGTATGTCCCATTCAAAGAAATCTTTCAGAGAGAAACAATCAAAAGCCAGGAAATGTAACGGTAAAGGTTGTGGCACGATCACATCATTGATAAATGTAGTCAATGAGGCCAGTTAATAAAAGACTGGCTATCCATCCCACTATTACTATGTTTGGGCGTGAAACAGCCCACAGTGGCCAGTGAATTTCTGGTTCATACTATTGCAGTGCCAGCTAGCTAGTAAGTTAGTTATCTTATTAACCAAAAAAGATCAGTGTTAAGCTGCTCTCACGATCCATGGGCCAGAAGTGCATTGGTTGCCTTGAGCTGATTTCTGGTTCAACCATCGTGATGCTGTTGGATGGGGAGGAGCAAGAACACACCACTTCGAGAGTAGTCAGTCTTGTTCTTCATTGATGTGGTTGATTGTATTTATCACCAGTATAAAAATGATCATACAATACAATATAAAATGACATTTGTATAATGCATTTCACGTCGGGAGTACGTCCCTAGGTACTGGATAGTCAGAGATTTAGACCCGAGCTGGGGGTTGGGATCTAAGAGGATCAGGATTAACTCAATACATGTCCCAATTTTTGCCCCATCTCAGCTGTACCAAGTGATATTCAATACTTGAAAACTGACTCCAAAGGTTACTCTTTGATGTGAAAGTTAAGAATCAAAGGGTGGGCAAGAGAAATTTGCCATATGTGGTAGGATAATTTGTAATTGACATGATAATTGTCACCATTTGATAATTATCACATTCTATAAATCTCCCCTCAATATCAGTGTGTCAGCTTGGCTCAGTTGTAGCACTCATGCTTCTGAGTCAGAAGGTTGTGGGTTAAAATCCCATGTCAAGACTTGAACTTACAGAGTCTAACCTGACACTCCAATGCAATGCTAGAGATATGTTGCATTGTTGGAGATACCATCCTTCAGATGAAACCTTACATCGAGATCTCGTCTGCCTGTTCATGTGGACATCAAAGACACCACAGCATTATAAGAAAAGAGAAGGGAGTTTCTCCTGGTGTCCCGGCCAACAATCCCCCCCAAATAAAAATAGGTCATTCATTTCATAGCTGTTTGTGGGACATTGTCCTGCCGCATTTGCCTACAAATCCATAGTTACTCCATTTCACAATAATTCCTGTGAAACATTTTCCAAATCAATAAGGTGCTATACCAAATGCAAGGATTATTTTAAAATGTTATGTCATTTGCACCTCCAACCACACTCTGAAATAGGCTGGTTTATTTGCTGTAAGGATTATGTATCTTTTTAGTTACACATGCATGAATATGTTGTGAATATACATTTGCTTTATTGCTTCAGTAGAAACTCTTTGAAAAGATTTTTTTACAATAATAACTCTTTAAACATTCCAATTAGTCATACTCATAACAACCAGTGAAGCTGCTAGAACCCATGCTACAAACAAGATTATTTTTGTCAACCTCAAATGTACAAAGCTGGTTTCAGAGGCTCTTCAGAATTGCTAACTCAGTAACTGAGATGTTTAGTTCAAGAGTTTTTCCATAACAGCAGTTTAACAGAACCAAATAGGATACTTAGTACTGGATGAGATGCCAAGTGTTTTTTCATTACTCAGACATATGGACGCGACTTTCCACCTTACATCACTGTCACCATAGTGAAGGGCTTTGCAAAGGTTATCTGTGGAATAGATAGGGGATTAATGACCTGATGAAGTTGGATCAGATGCTTGTAAGTTAGTCTTCTGATGAGAAACTGATATAGTTTGGGATGTAAAACATGGTAATTGCAAACAGGATTGATTAATTAATTAAGGAATCTGTATGGAGTTACTTCCAGTAACTGAATGTGTATCATGCATGTCACAACAAATTATAATAATTCTTGCAATTGATATAGTGAAACATCTCAAAGCGCTTTCCACGGTTCTCTGTAAAGTGCAGTGACAATATTCATAGCCAATAGGGCAGCTAATTATTAAGGATAGCAATGAACCAAATAACCGCGAAGTGAATGACCAATTTTATCTGGGGGACTGGATGTGGGGGAGGAAAGACAGCTGAGGTTCGAACTGGACACCGAAAGAGCGCACTGGTTCGATAGTGTGTGGGAGAGCCCAAGGAGGTTGAGGAGTTCAGATCCACAGGTGTGAAGACATTGATGGGATCCAAGGAGTATGGCTTCTGACTCCAAGGTGATGGGATGTCGGAATCGAGCCAGCCCTCTGTGGCGATCTTGGTAGTCCAGTTCTTGAGCCAAGTGGGTCCATAGTATTTCAGGGCACTGCTGATGACAGTACATTGACAGGCTCATTGGCAGGATGTGGAATGGCAGACCAGTTTCTGGGGACAGGGAGAATCCCTCAGCTCCTGTTAACTCCGCAAGCCAAAGCCGTAATCGGTAGGATGGTCCTAGCTGGACAAGCAGTGGTAAAACTTGGCAGACAGCAATATCAATGGCAAGCTATGCGGTTTCAGCTGATTAGACTCCAACAGTACCCCAATGCACATTCTGGGATCCCCAAGCCTCGGCTCTTGCCAACCTGCGTTCCCTCCAGGGGGAGAGTGCACAATCCATTCCAACAATCTATCTCTGGCATTCCCATATGTAGATGGGATGCATAGGAATCTCAGTTTGGTTTCGATACTCTTAAGCATGGTGATGGGTTTCCACATGTGTCAGACACCTGACTGACCAAAATAAAAAACTTTTTTTCAAATAGTGCTATGGGATCATTAACGTCCACTTGAACAGGCAGATGGTCCCTCAATTTATTGTCTGATCTGAAGGATGGCACCTCCAACAATAGAGTGCTCCACTAGCATTGCACTCGAGTCTCTGTCTAAACTGATAGCTCAAACTCCTAACATGAGGATTGAATCCACAGCCTTGCTGGACTGTTGCTCAAAAAATTATTGAATCAGAGCAGAGTTCCCACGAGTCAGCATGATGGATTTCCAGATTTCTAAATTTAAGAATCACATTTGAATCTCCAGATTTTCAGATCATAATCTGCTCTTCTCAAATTGTATCCTATCCTCTACCAACCCTCCCCCTTCCTCTCTCACACACACACACACTATTTGCAGCTGTCACAATGTATTAAGAGAATGCAATAGTTGTTCCAAGATGAAAGATATATATTGGCACTTGGCTTCGGAACGCATAGCTTTTACAACAAAATAGCATGCATACAATTTAGGATGTACCGAACATCAAATACAAGTATTAATTTCAGTTCAGCTGACTTCCTCAACTGCATACTCTGAAGAGTTTATTAGCTGATGCTGTGTATGGTCAATATGGTGCCATACGTGCCAAATCTGAGTGATCCATTGCAGAGAATATGACCTGAATTGTTCTGTGTGATCAGCTGCTGTTCTTGGGTCTCAATCTATGTGTACTCAATTCTCCCATTCAGTACATCTATAGTTTGCATAAAACACCCATCTTCATCCACCTTATTAATCTATTCTCTTCGTAATTGGAAAATTACAACTGTTTTTTAAACGTGAGAATAGATTTATCACAACAACAACAACAAGATTGCATTTATAGAGCGCCTTTCACGTTGGGAGGACGTCCCAAGGCGCTGGACAGTTGGGTCGGGACCCGAGCAGGGGGGAACTGGTCAGGGTGAGGGGAGGAAAGGGAGGGAGCGAGGAGGACGTAGCGAGTCGAGAGGGAGGTGAAGGCACAACCTGTATACAACTTAGGCATCAGTTTGATCCCTAGCAGTCCTTCCTACCCATATCCGGTCCTGACTAGGAACAGTTTTCTCCACCTCTGCTGCATTGCTTGTCTCCAACCATACCTCATACGCTGCTGAAATCATATCCACGCATTCGTCACCATCTGCCTCAATTTTTCAAATGCCCTTCTTGCTGGTCTCACCAGTTCCATCATTCACAAAATTCAATTAGTTCAAAACTCTGTCACCCATATCCTCACCCACATCAAACTACATATCCATATCACACCAGTTTGTGCCTGGCTCCACTAGCTCTCCATAATAATAATAATCCTTGCATTTGATATAGTGCCTTATCACATCTTCGACATGTCTCAAAGCGCTTCACAGAATATACTGTAGGGTGGACTGACTGTGTATTTTGTGGGTAAAACACGGCAGCCAATTGCGCACAGCAGTGTCCCACAAACAGTCATGGATTAAGTGACAAAATTATTATTAATTATTTATTTTTTGAACTGATTATTACCTCTGGAAAGTGATTCTCCAATCGACTAACATCTAGGTTCTATTGCAGAATAATATATAATATAATAATAATATCCTATTGCAGAATGGATCAATATCAAGCTTTTCACACTCCCACACAAATTACTTCTTGCACCTCCCTACCACTTCCATCCCACTCCTCTACCCACACCACTCGCTCAGGTAGCTCTAGCCGCCCGCACATTCATTGTCCCCTCTGCTCCACCATCAGTGACCATGATTCCAGCTGCCATGTCCCCGTACTCTGGAATTCTCTGCCTCAATCCCTCAGCCTTGCCCCCCTTTTGATTATATCTGAAGATCTTCTTCTTTGATTGTGCTTATGGTCACCTCCCGTCTCTCTCTAGCTTGGCGTCAAGCTCTGCTAGCGTTAAATATTCTGTGATGCTACCCCTCATGAAGGGCGCTATATAAATGCAAGTTGTTGTTGTTGTATGATCCTTAGCTTCATATCATAATTCAGTTCTAACATCTGGAATAACTCCTTGTCCATCCCTAAGGTTTTTCAGAATAAATGTGTAATTATCAAGTTACTAAAGTATCAAATGTGTTGAAGAATGCACTGCTCAGCATATTTAATGTCTAAGAAATTCAATCATAAAATGTACAGTACTTCTTACTAAGAAATCAGTTGAGAAATGCTGTAAATTGGACCCCGTTTGATAATTCCTTTATCACCTCAAATGCCAAGTGCGTGGTGATGTTGGACTTCCTCAAATCCAAAGTCATGGGAATCCACTCAGCTGCCGCTGCACTACAACTGCTACCCCCCTCCCCATATCCTCTTCCCACCCCAGCCACTACCCACCCCTCCCTCCACACCTTTGAACCAGTCTCGCCATTTGCTGAAACCCATCACCTGCTCCCTGGACCCCATCCCTACCCCCCTCCTTACCACCCAGCTCCATCTCCTTGCTCCTCTACTCACTGACATCATTAACATCTCCATGTCCTCTGGTACTGTTCCCATCCCTTTAAAAAACACTATCATCATTCCTATCCTCCCTGGACCCATCTCTAGTCTCTAACTACCGATCCATCTCCAACCTCCCTTTCCTCTCCAAGGTCCTGGAACAAGCTGTTGCTTCTCAGCTTCGCGCTTTCCTCTCCCGCCACTACCTTCTCGAACTCCTCCAATCGGGCTTCCGTGCCGCCCACAGCACAGAAACCGCTCTGGTCAAAGTGCCAAATGACATTCTGTCCATCTGCAACCAGAGCTCCCTCTGCCTCCTCGTCCTCCTTGACCTCTCTGCTGCTTTCGACACCGTCGACCACTCTATCCTCCAACCCCCGGACCGTCTTATGTGGGCTCAGGGCTCTGTCTTTGGTCCCCTCCTCTTCAATATCTATATGCTCCCCCTTGGTGACATTATCCGCAGACACGGGGTCAACTTCCACATGTATACGAATGACACCCAACTCTATCTCTCCGCCTCCACCCTTGACTCCAGGACCACTGCTGTCCTGACAGAATGTCTGTCAGACATCAAGTCCTGGATGAGAGATAATTTTCTTCAGTCTTCTCCTGATGGGCGCCTCCTCACCTCTGGCGCTGACAGCATCACCATCCATGGTTGCACACTCCACCTTGCTAAGCCAGTCTGGAACCTTGGAGTCTTGTTCGACCCTCAACTATCCTTTCTACCCCACATTCGCACCATGACCCGCTCTGCCTTCCCCCACCTCCGCAACGTCGCCCGGCTCCGACACCGTCTCACACCGCAGGCTGCTGAAACCCTCATACGTGCCTTCATTACATCGAGGCTCGACTACGCAAACTCACTGCTTGTCAGCCTCCCCAACTCTTCCCTCCACAGGCTCCAGATCATCCAAACTCTGCAGCCTGTGTCCTCTCCTGCACCAGGCTCCGTAACCCTATCATCCCCATCCTTGCCCAACTCCACTGGCTTCCCATCACACAGAGGATACAGTTCGAGATCCTGGTCCTCACCATCAAAGCTCTCTACAGTCTTGCTCCCCCCTACCTCTCTGACTTCCTAACCCCCTACCATCCTGTTCGCTCCTTCCGCTCAGCGGGCTCCAGCCTGCTTCACATCCCCGACCTTGCTTGCCCCATTAGCGGTGGACAGGCCTTCCACCACTCTGCACTCACTCTCTGGAACTCCATCCCGTACTCCCTCCGTCTCACCCCCTCCCTCGCCACCTTCAAGACCCACCTAAAGATCCTCCTCTTCAACCGTGCCTTTGATCTCCCTGCTTCCCCCCCTGCCCTCCACCCTCCCCCACCCCGACCCTCAGCTAGGGTCCATAACTCTGTTTGTCCAGCACCTTGGGACATCCTCCCGACGTGATAGGCGTTATACAAACGTAATTTTACTGTTGTTGTAAAAAGAAAGGACCGGGCATGATGTCTTTTGATAAATTTTAATCCCTTTGTGCTGGATCACCAAAGAGATGTTATTAAGAATCTACATGCTGGTGGGGGCCCTTAGATTATTTGTCGATCTATAGACAATCTTTAAGTTTAAAATTTCTGAACTCCCATTACTTTGACTGATAGCACATGCCTCTCTGCATTCTGTTCAAGAGCAGAGAATTCCTGGCTGGAGAAAAGCTTGGATGTCAAATTGAGGAAAGCTTGCATGAGCTTCACTACAGTTAAATGATTTGGGGGTCAGTTTTGTTTAATAGAGCACCCATAGTACACGTGAAGTATATCCAGTTGAAGGTTATAAGTCACACCTCTCGCCAGCTGTTTGTTCTAAATGAAATTTTAATTCTCAGACATTATTATTTTGCCGTCAGGGTTAAGTGGCTGCAAATCTGCTTATGCTCCTGGGTGGGGTGTTTAAATAACAACCTTTGCAGATTGAGGTGTGGGATTCGAGCAGATGTGTGTCTGTGAGTGGGGGCTGGGGTGGTGGGCGGGAGGTGGTGGTCTATAGTTTCTGCTGTACTGACGTTCAGTAGCAAAGAGGAATAACAGTGTTCAATCTAAAACTAATCCAACAATTCCAATAATGCATTGGAAACCCTTCTGTACAACATTGTTCCCCTTTTTTTAAAATCACTTGTGATCTTCTAATGTCGTCGTAGTAGCATTAAGAGAAAGGGGTACCTACACTAACTTCACACAGGTCCCTGTTATTCTGCCTCGGGTGTGCATCCCCTCAATTCTGAAACCATCTTGCCAGGAAACTGGAAACCAAATAAATGGCAGCTCCCCAATTTAAAGCTGCGATTATACTAAAGTTTTAGTGATGCAGAAAACACGTTAAATCAACTTTGAAAGTACAGTATAAGTGAGTCATGAGGTAAACCATAATTGGTAATGGAGCTCTGCTCAGTTATACATTATCCTGCTCAATCAGTAGCTCTCTCGATGTCTCCCAATAATCTTGCAGATAAAATTGGTCATTCACTTCCTAGTTGTTTGTGGGACATTACTGTGCACAAATTAGCTGTCACATTCACCTACAAATACACAGTCACTACATTCTTCAATAAATCCTTTGAAGCGCTTTGAGACATTTCAATGACATGATAATGCACGTATTATTGTGTCTAGTTATTGCCTTGAAATCACCACTCAATCCATTTAATTCTGGATATCATTAACCCACAGAGATTAGTATTTAGACTGAAGGTTAATTAATTCACTTTGAATAAATATGGAGCTCATCTGAGAATTATGTGATTGCCAAAGAGAAAGGAGTCTACCATGACAGTATCCAGAGGTAATTGGAACAAAATGGACCAATAGGTATTGTCTGGCAAGTGGTAGAAAAATAAGCGAGCCATGGAATCCAATTGGAAATGTAACACAGCACATTGAATACTTATCAGGGATTTTGCTAACCTTGATAAGATTTGATACCGCATCACATTCGCATTGTGTTGCAATTTAATGTTTCATTGCACTGCTAGATGTTACCAGAATAATTCAACAGATATGAAACATAATATATAATATAGCCAAACCATATTGCAGCGCATCAGTCCTAGGAAGCAGAGTTTTGGGGTAAAGTAGTAGGTACAGACAACTGATTTTCATACATATGCTGTCTTCTCTCTTACTATTGTTTTCCAATGGGATTTTTAATCACACACAATACAATATTAAATTCCTGATTTTGAGCTGTTGTAAAATTAAATTAATAACTGGAAGCGTGCACAAAGCCCAGATGTAAAAGTATTGATTTGCTGGAAATATTCAAAATGTGGATAGAGCTGGCTCCTTCCAGAGAAAATGTGGAACACATTGGCCATCACTGCCATAAATCAAGAAATATTCAATCAAGAAACATTTATTTTGTTGTATAAACAAATGCAAAATAACGCACATAACTCAGGCCTCTATCATAAATGACTTGTCTCTTATGAAACACAATATCAACAAGTGTCATGGTTTTCTATACACCACCTCTTCCTTCCTTTTGTCTGCCATTTTTTTTCTGGTCAAACAGATACCTGACACACGTGGAAACCCATCACCATACTTAAGAGCTATGTAAGTACTGTCTCTATTTACCTTCTATCAAGTGCATACTCTTTCCAAAACTGGATGCACTCTGGTTACCTAAGGTACAGAAAGCTAAGAACCAAAACTTGGGAATGTGCATCGAGGTTTAACAGTATCTAACATTACAATACATAAGCCTAACTACAACTGGGCTACAACAACATGCATTTATATAGCACCCTTCACATAGGTAGCATCTTGGAACTCTGAACAGTGGCAGAGCTTGATAGAGATTAAAAGAAGGCGAGTATACACGTAATTCAGGGCCATGAACCATTGAGAAGCTCATGTACAGTATAAACTGCAAAAAATAATAAATGTAGATTAATCATTACCAGGAAATTAGTTCAGTTGCTCAGTTGGCGTCATAAATATGTCAGAATGGAACTTAAATATTTCAAAAAGTCATCTGAAGTCTTCAATGAAATTCCGCAGTTAACTCAATCTACAACAGTGTTTATATACACAAAATAGGGCTTTTTTTATGTCTAATTTTTCTGCTGAAAATGAGAGAAAATCAGGAGGTGATGATGAGAGCGACACGGGGATGAGGGGTGACTAGACACAAAATAAATGGATAAACTTGGTGAAAATTAAGATTTATTTTGGAGCATCAAAAAATTCTCTAAATCAATCTGGATATCAACAAAACATTAACTTTTTTTAATTAAAAGAAACATTCACAGGTCAAAACAACAAATCGGATTGAGTTTTTTTGAGCTAAGAATGCACATGTGAAGCAATGTCATGCATCCTGAAAACTGCCTCGCTGCAGTGCTAGTTTGGGGAATATACACGCAATGTTACATGCATAAGCATTCCCATAATCTGCTTCCCTCCAACAGCATTCCATATCTACACATTCCTGGTACTAGCCGTGTAATAAGGAGAGTTTCAGATTGTGTGTGCACTGAAAGGATAGAATTGGAGAATTCTGTTTCCGAGATGGAATTTTTGTTACCAACTGGTTTTCACCCAAGCAAACAGGTATTTCTCTATGAAAACAGGTAAATAAAAAACTGTTTTAATGGTCCTCAATGATACACACTATCATACAGAGATAGTCGGTAGCAAAAATAACAATAAATAATTCAGCAGTTCCTTGCTGTATCAACAACATCAATAATAACAACAAATTACATTTGTATAGCACCCTTTTACGTCGGGAGGATGCATTAACTGCAGTGCTTTGAGTCATTACAATAACAGTCCTTGCATTTGATATAGCGTCTTATCACATGGTTAAGATGTCTTAAATCAATTCACAGAATATACTGTTAAGTGAATTGACTGTAAATTTGGTGGCCAAAATGCAGTAACCAATTGCACCTAGGGATGTCCACAAACAGTCGTGGATTGAGTGACCAAATTATTATTATTTTTGAAGAGCTTATTACCTCTGGAAAGCGATCCACCAATCAACTAACAACCGGGTTCCTACTTACAGCTCGCATACCCTTTGTGTTCTTCATAATTTTTTTGCAACCAGATGTGCATATGATGAAACAAGGTTAATCAGTCTCAAAATGAGATGAGCCTATGTTCAATATTAACAGTAAACAAACTCAGCCACCGAGAGTGTTTGTTGACAGTGAAAATAGCCACAATGAGCAAATGACCCCAATGATCAAATGACCTAAATTAACAACAATAAATAATCCTTCCATTTGGTACAGTGCCTTATCACATCATCGAGACATCTCAAAACGCTTCAGAGGATATACTGTAAAGTGAATTGACTGTATTTTGTGGGAGAAACGCAGCAGCCAATTTGCACAAAACAATGTCCCACAAACAGCCATGAAGTGAATGATCAATATTATTTGGAGAATTGTTGGCAAGGACACCAGGAAAAACTTCCTTTCTTTTCGAATTGTGCCATGGGATCTTTAATGTCCACCTGAATAGGCAGATGGGACCTCGGTTTGAAGGCTTGTCTGAAGGATGCCATCTCTGACAATGCAGCACACTCCCAGCACTGCATTGCAGTGTCAGCATTGACTATGTAATTCCAAGCCCGACATGGGGCTTGAGCCCACAAGCTTCTGACTCACAGGCGAGAGTGCTACCAGTGCAGCAGGATAACACCAAAATTGATGCAGTGCCAGTCCCCATAGAGGTTGTTTAACTATCAGAGGGAATGATATCTATTACCTAAGGCCATCTGGGGTAACGGATCCAGGGAATGGCCTGGAATTGACAAGGTTCATAAGAAGGTGCCAAAAAACTTCGTGACCTCAAGCAATCTTCCTAAGCTAAGATCAGCCATGGTCAACAACTGCTTTGGCACCTTAGGATCATGCAGTATTGTTCAGAGAATTTTAGTTTGGATGACGAAGATCCTTTGGCCCATTTGATCTCATCCTTGCAAAACATCCACCCTAATGCCTTACATGCTTAATAGTCCTCCTGTTTTCAATGCTGGGAGAAGTCTATTAGGTGCTGTTTAAAGGATCTCAATTTATTTATTGTTATCCATGGTAATAATAATGATAACAATAATAATCTGTTTATCTGTTTAAGGCAGTATTCTTTAAAGCATCATTGAATGGCCACAGCTCAAAATCTAAAGCTTCAACACCAGCAGCAGAAACTTCAAGAATCAGTAGAACGGTCACTTTTGTGCTTATGATTTGCTGGGTGGATGCACTCCTTAGTTCGGGTTAGAAAAGGGGTACTTTTTTCCTTAGCTTTAATATCATTAAAGTAGTTGATGAGGAATCACAGGCCATTTGCTGCTCCTAAAATATTCATACCTCAATAGTGCACGTACCCTGCTCAATGTGGGGAGGTGCACACGTGCAAATGTAATGTCAGGGCAGTATTAAATTAGCCTTTCAGAGACAACACAAAACCTTGTGAATGATTATTACCAGCTTAGGATCACAACCTGCAATAATATACCACGAGATCAGGAAGAGTAACACAATGGACTGCACTATAAGCAGAAACACTGCAACAAAAAACTTGCTGACTTGAAGGTATAATAATAATATTCCTTGCATTTGTTATAACATCTTTAACATTGAGAACATTTCAAAGCACTTCACAGAGTTTTTCTGCAAAGTGTAGTAAATGTATGTTTGTGAGCAGAATGTGGCAGCCAATTTGTGCACAGCAATGTCCCACAAACAGCCATAAAGTGAATGAACAATTTTATATAATGGATTGTTGGCCAGAACACCTTCTCTTTGTGAAAGGGATCTTTAATGTTCACTGAATTAGCAGACGGGCTTCGGTTTAATATTTTTAAAGATATTAAACCTAAATAACAAACAACAACAAATTGCACTGCTTTAGGGCCTTTTAGAAATAAATATTCTCTAGTATGATAACAGCTGACAGTTTCTGGTTTCGTATATTCTGTTGCATGCTTCAGCTTCTACATTTCTGTCCAGTTTCAAATTATTTTCAGTAGGAGCATGCGCTGTTGTTGATTGAGTAGCTTTCATGTGGCAGACCCAGCACATTCCTCTCATTGCTCCTTTGCTGCCAAACCAATAAACAGTTCCCCTGAAGCTCTATAGCTATCCTATATTGGGACTCAGCAGCAAAATGATATTTACCACAGTTTAATATGGACAAACAAGAGCTAGTATTTGTTAAACGTCTTTGCTCCAGTACTTATACTGTCAAGTAGATTCTGCTTATGTTAAGTCTGTAGAGTATGCACTTTGGAAGAATCAATCATGTAATAGAATGATTTATCAACATTAGCTGAACACTCAATTTTGTTATTGCTTTGTATTGCACTCCTACGGATTTCTTTTATTCTTTATAGTTGTGCAGAGTGAATTGAATTCAGAATACAGCTGGTCCAATATTACAGCAACTGTTAGCAAATAAGAAAATGTTATCTTAATGTTTAAAATCGAGCTCTGATTGTTGGTAGAGACTCAACGGATCCAATGGCCTCCTTTCGTCTTGTAAATGTCTCTGATTCTTTGTGTTATGATTTTATCTATAATTTTGATTAGTATCCACTAAAATCACCATTCCCACCTTCATCCTTTTTAATCCTCAAAAGAAAATCTCAAACATTGATTTTCCAAAAGAGCTTCTCAAATATCAGAAGCAGCTTCATTTCTATAATAATAACTGAATAAAAAAAACTAAAATAAGACAGCAACAATTTTCATTGATCTAAAGCTTTTTACTTCAGGAGAATATCTCAAAGAACTTCACAAAACTGACTGAGAGCCCAAATTGGGTGGGAGAAGGTGAGCATCAGATGGGAAAGCTGAAGAGGTAAATTTTAAGGCAGGCTTTAAAGGCAAAGAGGGAGGGGGCAAAGTGGAAGACTCTGAGATGGAGTACCAGAGAATGAGGACAGAATGCTGAAGGCTCATCCACTGATAGTGGGATGGAGTGGGAGTGGGGAGAATGTAAAGCAGGCCAGTGTTTGCTGAGCAGAGGGAGCAACAAAGTTTGGGAATGTAGACAATACATTGCTATAATTATAGAATTGCCTCATGTTCTTCAGCCTAGAATTAATCCATAATAATAGTACCATTTAATGTAGTACCATAACACATTGTCAAAACAATGTCCAGATGTGCGCAATTATATTTGTGTGCAAATTAGAAGCTGTGTATTATCACTAAAATATAGTCAGTACACTTTCTGATATGAAAGGCACTATAACAAATACCAAGGATTTTATTATAATGTTAATCTTCATTGCAAACTATTGTTACAACCACTTATCATTTTATTAAATCACCATTCCATTTAATTCAATATGAGAGTCCAATTCAACAAAATGAAGATATGGGTAGCTAAAGAAACAGATGGTAATAGGTTAGAAAAGATTTAAAAAAACGGATAACCAAGATTTTCAGAACAGAGCTGGTTGCCACAGTGAACCAACAACAACAACTTGCACTTATATAGCACTCTTCACGCGGGGTAGTGTCCTGGAACGCTGCACAGTGGCGGAGTCTGACAATGAGCCAGGAGGAGAGGTGACCATAAGCACGATCAAAAAGGAAGGTCTTTAGATGGGATTTGAAAGTGGGGAGGGGAGAGGCATGGTGGAGGGATTGAGGGAGAGAGCCAAAGTTTCAGGGAGTAGTAGCTGAAGGCATGGCCACCGGTGATGGAATGGAGGGCACAAGAGACATATAGGAGGCAGGAGCCAGCCGAGCGGAGGCAGTGGGTGGGGGGTTAGCAGAACGGATAGTAGGCAGATGTGAGGGAATTAAGTGATTTGAAAACAAGTGAAAGGATCTTGAAATCGATCCCTTCAGTGAAGCCTGGCAAGGACTGGTGTGATGGGGGAGTATCCGGGCGGCCGAGTTTTGAATTAATTGGAATGAAAAGAATTACTGGTATGTTTAGGGAAAGAGTTTAAACCATTAAATTACTAATCCACAGTCGTAGGTTTAAATTCCCAAAACAGCTTGAGGCATAGCTCAGATATCTGGATTATCCTGATTTTGGATGCCCAACAATCTACTCTTGAACCACGTACAAGAATAGCACACAGTGCAGCGTACAATGCCAATGCCTTTTTTGGAAGTGCAACAATGAAATGCAGCTGCAGTCTGGATTAATCAATCAATACAATCACGTTTCTAATTCTGTGCAATAGCTGATCTTTTTCTTCTTTCTGTCTCCAAGCTTTTCCATGGTCACAGATAGTGTGAATGACAGCACTGACGTCAGCACTAGCATTGCTGACTAAAATGTCATCTCTTAGTCAGTTTGGCCCTCCTCAGTAATTTAACACCTGCTATTTACTGCTTTCTATTTCCATGATCTACAAAACTTGTCTATCATTTTTCATATTGCTCAACACTCAACATCTAGTTATGTCTACAATGTTCATATGATTTTAAGGGTAGAGCAAAGCGCATTGGCATCATGTGAACACTTCTTCCAAAACTCAAAATGGTAAACTCCTAAAAACAAAATGGATTATATAATATTTTTTTCTGATTTGCAGCAAAATTGGTGAGTGTTGATGACACAAATTAACTTCAGGGACAATCACAACTTTAACCAAAAAAGGTGTTTTACTTGAAGAAAGTGGCATAGCCACATCTCTTATCTACTGTTGGACTCCTGTATGTCAGACTCATTCTTGATAGTACTCTCGCCCTAAATCAGAATGCTTTAGATTACAGATCTGTCACTTCTGGCAACAAAACAGTTGCATTGACAGAGTTAAAGTAGGCTTCTGTGGCCTAAACAAGTCCCAGCCATGAAGCACAGCCTAATGCAATGACTGGCTTATTTAACAACAAACTGCATTTAGCCTTTATATAACGTCGGGAGGACATCCCAAGGCACTGCACGATAGAATTACAAAAGCAAAGTATATAAAATTTATTTTCCCTGATGCCTGTGTAAACTTTCAACTTTCAACCAGCATGAAATAGATTTTCTGCAATAACAATTCAGATGAAATGAGATCCTGTATTTTCTTTGGCTAGTCTAAAGAAAGAACCTCTGTGAATATTTCTTGCATCAGATAAGCATTATCTCTGCAACATTTTAAGTGTTGTTTTGCAACAGTTTTTTAAAAAGAAAAATCTGAAACCTGAATAAGATGCATAAATTTCAGAACATAATGGTATCAAGAAATTAAAATTCTTTGCTAAATAAATTGGAATTACAATTTTTGTGTATCAGAGGTAAATGTTTAGAGATTAGCTGTCATGAATCATTGGCTAATTTGTTCATTGCTGTGCAGTCGCTGATGCAAGGAAAAACTCAAGATCAACAAATAAGCTGCTTCAAAATTATATGACATTCTACCCTTTTGAATTGTCCACACTAATCTGGATAATAATTGGATTAATTTCTGGCGTTACACTGCTTATAGCTTTAGAATGCACTTCTATCAGAGTTGGCACCAACTGATATCTGGAGCGACACAGCTAAATGTTTTTTAAAAAAAACAGTTTTATTGGTAATACAAATACTTCTTGAATGTGCTCCAAACACCATTGCAACAGTATGTAATTTGAAGAGTTCAATTACTTTTTTGGAAAATAGACATGTCCCCGAGTGATATGAAGATGCAAGGAGATATAAAATGACAGAGACCCTAACCTCAAACTGGTGGATTGCTTAAAATATTATTTTGACATTAATCTTGGGCAACCTGACACGGTTTCATGTTCATGGCTATATATCTATTTTTGTGTGTGTTGGGGGTGGGGGGTTGGTGGTGGAGGGGAGTAGGGTGACTGCTAAATTGGTTGCTGGTGGTATAATTCATCATTTAATAGACACCGAAATCACTAGTGCACACATGGTCATCATTTGCTGCATGTATGCTATAGTACTGAAACTAGCTCAGTTTTATAGCTCTACCATTGAAATTTACAGCAGAGAAGAAGGCCATTCAACACATTGTATCTCTGCATTTCTAAGTTAATGAGGTATTGAGCCTGTCTATGAAAATACAAGCGCCTTCTCAAGAGGTAGTTAGTTTTCTCTATGTCGCAACAAATCAATTGTTTATCTGCAGGAATATCAACGATATCCCAGCTATCAGATACCAACATGAAGTCAGTATTTGAAATCTCCAAAAGCTGCACAAGCCCTAACTCCCAAACTGCATCCCTACATTCAGTCATTTATTTGGTAACTGATGCAGTCCAATCCATCTTGCAATGCAAATACCATGATCTTTGCAAGACTGCTAAATCATTCCAGTACAATTCCATGAGAAGACACAGACCTAATATTCTCAAACTGAATTGATTTGATATTTTATTTTAGGGGGTTTTACATCCTTGGGGAAGTAACGTAACAGTTTCAGACAGATTAAACTATTAGTTTATCCAGCATACCATCCAACTTCCCATATGAAATGCAATGTATGATCCTTCCTTTGTAAGTCAATTGACGACAAAGCGTCTAATATTCCTGAATTACCAGTAAATGTAGTAAATTGTAATTTGAGGTCTGAAATTCTACTTTGTCTTTCCCAATTATTAAGATTGTATAGAATTGTGGAAAGTTCTTAGATTTAAAGGCTGTTTTCTTCAGTTGCTGAAAAAAAACAGCTTCCAAATTAAGTCTGAATTTAAGAATTTTCTACAACTCTGCACATGCAGAATTTGAAGAAAAAATGGTATTATTGGCTAAGATTAAGTCATTTTCTTACTCCACCATTGTTTATGAGTAGCCCTTCAATGAATGTATGCTGGATGTTTCTGGTTTACTGTCACGACTCACATTTCCCTACATTGAAAACCATTTTCCTTGGGGGCAACCAGACATTGTTCTATCCAACATTTACAGCAAAATCCTTGGTGCTGCTGTGACAAGTGAATGCTACAAAAAACATTTTAAAATGTATTGCAATGTTTCCTAACTAAAGATTTCACTCTGAGAAGTGTTTTATTTGTTCTCAATC
The DNA here is from genome assembly GCF_018977255.1 of Callorhinchus milii. Lineage (NCBI taxonomy): Eukaryota > Metazoa > Chordata > Chondrichthyes > Chimaeriformes > Callorhinchidae > Callorhinchus > Callorhinchus milii. Next base: position 29,717,269 of record NW_024704743.1, read on the forward strand.
TGCAACCAACGTGAGCTTTCAGTGATGCACAATAATAATCCTTGCATTTGAAACAGGACTTTATCATGTCTTGGAAATGTCTCAAAGTGCTTCACAGGATTTATTGTAAAGTGTAATGACTGTGTATTTGTAGGCAAACTCAGTGGTCAATTTGTCTTCAGCAGTGTCCTACAGCCATGAAGTAAATTATTTATTTTATCTGGAGGATTGTTAGCCAGGACACTGGTAGAAACTCCCTCCTCTTTTCAAGTAGAACTATGGGTTTTTGACCAGGCAGATGGGACCTCAGTTTTTAATGTCTAATTCCAACAATGCAGCAAATGACATCTCCCAGCATCGCACTCGAATGTCAGTATAGACTATGAGATCAAAGTCCTCATGTGGACTTGAAATTATAATGTTCTGTTACAGAGGCGTGAATGCTACCAAATGCACTAAACTGATACCGATGACAATGATTTTGATGTGATGGGAGGAAAGCAGGTGTTATAGTCCCTGTGCTGAAATGTTTGACAGCCTACAAAGAAAGTTTGTTGGAAATCTTTGGAGGAGAAGCTATAATGGGCTCAAAGGACGTCAATGGCATTTTCCCCCTACCCAGGCTGAAGTAGCTACATATTTCCATCCTAATTATATGGCTACAGCAGCGCAGCCATGCAATGATAGAAACAAACATAGTGTAGGATACATTTTTTAAATTTGCACTGTCATCAGTGACAGACATACAACATTTCAGTTTGTCAGGAACCACATGAAACGTATTTTAGCAGAAATGGCTGAGTTAGATGTGAACCCTGTGTATGTGTGAGTGTGGGTGTGAGTGTAGAGGACTGAGGGTGGTGGGGGTGGGGAGGCGGTGGTGAAAGTGCAGCCGGCAAAGGAACAAGAAGGAATATCAGAATCCCCAAGTGTCTTTGTTCACCAGGAAGCCTTACAGCCTACAGTCTCAACCAGTGTCATCACACTCAGCTACTATACCCTGCTCTATGAAACGTTTTTCCAAAATAAATTCACCAAGCGCCTTCTCTTCCTGCTTTTAAATCCCTCTTAAAAACCTCACTTTGATTGTGCCTTTGATAATATCCTCAAATTCCTCTATCTTTTTCAGTTGCATGAGGGACGCTATTTGAATGCAAGTTGTTGTTGTATGTGAAAAGTGCTTTATAAGTGAAAATTGTTGCTTAAAATGCTGAATTTAATAATAATACTTGCATTTGATATAGCGCTTTTTACGTCTTTGAGACGTCTCAAAGCACTTCACAGAATATACTGTAAAGTGAATTGACTGTATATTTGTAGGTGAAATGCTTTTTTTTGTGATTTGTAATTTGTCCTTGTTCCCCTTTTCTGCTCTCTCAAAGAGCATTTGACAGACAGATCTAGCATTTGTAGCCCTGTGAGACATATTGCAAAAACAAAGTTAACAGGCTTTTTTCTCATTGCTTTTATTATTTCAGATACAGAGTATCACTTAGAAATGATGTAGCATGGAAACAGGTCATTCAGCCCAACTGGTCTGTGCCAGACTAGTTGTCAAGTATCACTGCATGTCAAATAGCCTGCTTGCCAAGACATACTCTTAGTTATAGAGTCTCACGTTCAATCAACACCCCTTTAAAATCTGATAAAAAATAAATAGCACTAACTTTAATAGTCTCTGGGTTCTGGCTGAATCAAGGGAAAGGACTTGGAGATGCTACTGGGCCTAAGGAAGTGTGACAGATTAATTAGGCTGCTGAAATAAAGAAATGACAAGATTGCTTTAACTCAGAGAGTATGTAACCCCATATGGTGGTCTTCAATTAGCTCACATTTCTGGGCAAATTAACTTTTCTGAGTCAAATGATATCATCGATCCTCACAACTGAAATGGAAACATTAAGAGCAACTGGGGAGAAATTCCACCGTGGTCTGTATTTACATTGTTCATGTAGAATTTTAGAGCATCCAGAATTTGGCAAATTGTTGAACTCTGTCTTAACTTTGAAGTTGTTTTTCTGCGGTTTCTTATAAGTCATAGGAAACCGGGTTCAAAATTAAGATTAAACATACAAATCTCCAGTGCAGAAGAGTCATTGGGCCCATGGAGTCTGCACCTGCTCACAGAGCAGGAATAATGCTTCAGTTCCACAGCCCACCTTATCCCCACACCCCTTCAAGGCCCTCTCTTTCATATGCCTGTCTAATTCCCTCTTGAAAACCACAATGGACTTAGCGTCCAACACATTCCAACCACTCTCTAGGTGAAAAAATTCCTCCTAAATTCTCTTCTCCCTAAATTATTATTATTATCATCATGGCATATCTTTGTATGGTCATATTTGTTAAATTATTTATTTGTTAAAATAATTGCTGGTAGTCTGATAGAACCTCATCAAACAATTAACTATACTACTTTAAAAATCATTTTGCCCACAAATACACAGTTAATTTACTTTACAATATATCCTGTGAAGTGCTTTGAGACATCAACGAGGTGATAAGACACTATATCAAATGCAAAGATTATTATTATCAATAGATTCTTCTAATTGATTTATTTTGAACTAACTATTTTAACTCAGTGTTGTTTTATTTGAAGTTGTTCAGTTGGTTTGACGTCAGAGATCCTATATTATATGCAGCGGACAATATTATTTCATCAATGAGATAGTTTTCGTATCTCATCAATAAGAACAGAGGGAGCACTGCAGCACTGTGATAAGTTTTCTAACACAAATTCTGAATTTCAATAACCATCAGCATGCAGAGTCTGCTTTCTGTGACATTAAAATGTGTATACTCAGCTCTCTTTGACATTCAGAAATACATAAATGCAAGGATTATTATTATATTGTGCCCTCTGTAAATGGCATTAAGCAATGTATACTCCACTCCCTGTGATAAATACATAGTTTGCTCTCGGTGACAAAAAAATGTGGAGTCCTGTAGCTCAGTGGTTAGAGCACTCGCTTTGCAAGTGAGAGACCTGAGTTCAATTCCAGGCAGGTCAGGGCGAAACCTTGGGCAAGTTTCCTTACTCCACACAGAGCCTAATAATAATCCCTCCAAAACCAAAAACAATAATAAATTGGTCATTTTCATTCTACGACTGTTTGTGGGACATTGCTGTGCGTTCGCCCACAAATATACAGTCAATTCACTTTACAGTGTGTTCTGTGAAGCGCTTTGGGATGTCCTCCTGACATGAAAAGCGCTATATCAAATGCAAGGATTATTATTATTATATTATTATTCCCGCGGGCCAGGGAGAAACATTAGGCAAGTTTCCTTACTCCACATGCCTCTGTTTACCTAGCAGTAAGTAGGAACTCAGGTCTTAGTCGATTGGCGGATTGATTTTCCGGGGATAATAATCCCTTAAAAAAAATAATAATAATAATTTGGTAACTCAATCCACAATGTTTGTGGAACACTGCTTTGTGCAATTGGCAGCCGCATTTCGCCCACACAATATACAGTCAATTCACTTTACAGTATATTTTGTGAAATGCTTTGAGACATCTCAAAGACATGTTAAGGAACTATATCAAATGCAAGGATTAATATTATTATTATAAATACATAGTGTGCTCTCTGTGATTGACAATAAGAAATGTCTGCTCTGAAATCCTACAAATAAAGACCACTAGACTTTTTGGGCAGGATACAATGAAGTATGTTGAATCTAACACTTGACGAAAACCACATACACAATTGACATACTCAGTTTAAGGCAGATGGGTATTGCACTGCATATAGTTAACATCCTGGATTTGCTGTTCTGAGAAAAGCTGCCTAACTAAGGGAGGACAGGAAGCATTTGACAATATGTCAACCTAAAAATCTGATTTGTGGGCCCAACAACAATAGCATTGGACCCTCGAAAACAGGTTGATTTCCTATCCTCTTGTAAAAGGAATTGCCTGTAGGGGAAGGGGTGAGAATGGAACAACAAGATATTAAGAGAAAGAAGGTACAAAAATAAGAGGGGAATGGTATAAAGAATGAGGCTATTTAAAAATCAGACAGCAACAGACTTTGATGCATATAATGTAAAACCATTTAATTCAATGCCCGCTTTCCAACAAGGCCGACTGCTTCAAAGTTGTATATTTTTGCACAATCAATAAGGGTTTCGTTGTCTATCACGTTAAAGTGAAGGTAAGTTTTGATTGATTTTTTTTTGCCCATTTATTTCCATGCAACCACTTCAGAGCAAGAATATAGTGAAATTAAATGGGCAACGAAAGATACCGGTTCTACAGTTATAAAGTCTAGAGCCATAAAGAGTCATTCTCCAGTTTATAATAGGAAAATCCATTATAAGCTAACTCTGCAAAGGTCAGTAAATTTACAAGATAATAAATCATAGATAAGAATAATAATCCAATAAAAATAAAAATTTGGTCACTCAAACCTAACTGCTTGTGGCGACACTGCTGAGTGCAATTGGCTGCCGCATTTTGCCCCCAAAAATATACATTCAATCCACTTTACAGTATATTCTATGAAACTCTTTGAGACATCTCGAAAATGTGATAAAGCGCTACATCAAATGCAAGGATTATTATTTATTACTATTATTATAGAGAATCAGATGTGCTCCCGCTGCCAAGGCTGGTATACCCCCGAGCATATTTCAAAGCGTTAGCAAATATTTTTTTGCATTCTCAGACAGGGTTGGATTACGCACTAATACTTCACCAAGCCATGTTAATACCACGTTTACATTCTTGACAGATATGAAAAGTAATGGTCAACTTTGTCCCCTCAAGTCTTGTTGGGAACAGAAATGGTGCATTTTGGCAACGTTTGCTTTGGGTACTACATGTCCAAAAACAAATAAGAAATCCAAAAATTTCCAAATATATTTGCAGTTCTCTTGAAAACTGTCCTATTAGTAATGCTGCTTTCTATTGTGGGGATTTGAATTGCATTCAGTACTATTTATATTTGAGATTTGGAATGCAATTGATGACAATGAATTTGTTCTGTGTCAAGAGTGCAAGAGTTTCAAGAGTGTCTATCAAATTCTGACAGCTAAAAACAGCAATTGTTTTATAAGGTCTAGTTTGTGGGTTATACATGAGAAATGTGTAAATATATGTGTAAAAAGTGAATTTTGCAATTAACAACCAATGTAAAGGAATCTTGAATCACCTTGTTGTTGATAATGTGGAATCCTGTAGCTCAGTGGTTAGAGCGCTCGCCATGCAAGCGAGAGACCTGAGTTCAATTCCAGGCAGGGCGAAACCTTGGGCAAGTTTCCTTACTCCACACGTCTAATAATAATCCCTCCAAAAAACAGAACAATAATAAATTGGTCATTTTCAATCCATGACTGTTTGTGGGACACTGCTGTGCGCAATTGGCTGCCGCATTTCGCCCACAAATATACAGTCAATTCACTTACAGTATATTCTGTGAAGCGCTTTGAGACATCTAGAAGTTGTGAAAAGCGCTATATCAAATGCAAGGATTATTGTTATTATTATTATATAATTTTTATTGCCAACCCTGGATTCCTTTTTGTTGGCATTTAATTACGCAATTAGGTCCATTTGCAATTCTTCTCTTATAACAACATACAACAAGATTACATTTGTATAGCACCCTTCACGTTGGGAGGACGTCCCAAGGCCCTGGACAGTGTACAGGATTTCAGACCCGAGGTGGGGTCTGGGGGGAGAATGGAGGGGAGGGGAAGGGGGGTGGCCGATGGCATGGTCGAAGAGGAGGGTTTTGCGGCGGGATTTGAAGGAGGCTAAGGATGGGGTGAGGTGGAGTGATTGGGGGATGGAGTTCCAGAGGTTGGGGGCAGAGTGGCTGAAGACTCTCCCGCCAATGGAGCGACGGTGGGTTGGGGGATATGGAGCAGGCCAGAGCCAGCTGAGCGGAGGGAGCGGGCGGATTGGTAGGGGCTTAGGAGGTCGCAGAGGTAGGGTGGGGCGAGGCCATGGAGGGCTTTGTAGGTGAGGAACAGAATCTTGAACTGGATCCTCTGAAGGATAGGGAGCCAATGGAGTTGGGCAAGAATGGGGGAGATGGGGTCACGGAGTTTGATGCAGGAGAGGACATGGGCTGCAGAGTTCTGGATTATCTGCAGCCTGTGGAGGGAGGTGTTGGGAAGGCCGACAAGCAGGGTGTTTGCATAGTCGAGGGTGGAGGTGATCAAGGCATGAACAAGAGTTTCAGCGGCCTGAGGGGTGAGGTAGTGGCGGAGTCGGGTGATGTTACGGAGGTGAGGGAAGGCAGAGCGGGTCATGGCTTGGATGTGGGGAAGAAAAGACAGTTGAGGGTCGAACAAGACACCCAGGTTCCTGACTGGCTTGATGAGTTGTACTGTGCAACCATGGAGGTTGATGTTGCCAGAGCCTGAGGTGCAGAGGCGCCGGCGCGAGCCAATCAGGAGAGACTCAGTCTTGTTCACATTCAACTGTAGGAAATTTGCCTTCAAACAGGAATTGATGTCAGACAGGCAGTCTGTCAGGACAGCAGTGGTCCTGGAGTTGAGGGTGGAGGCAGAAAGATAGAGTTGGGTGTCATCCGCATACATATGGAAGTTGACCCCATGTCTGTGGATGATGTCACTAAGGGGGAGCATGTAGATATTAAAGAGAAGAGGGCCAAGGACAGAGCCCTGGGGGACACCAGATGTGACAATGCGGGGACTAGAGGAGAAACCGTTAGAGGCAACAAAGTGGAAACGGTGAGAGAGAGATAGGAATCGAACCAGGCAAGGGCAGGTCCGCGAAGATTAAGTAAAGAAGAAAGGCGGTGTATGAGGATGGAGTGGTCGACAGTGTCGACAGTGTCAACTGTCGACCACTCAATCCTCATCCATTTAAACATACAACAACAGCAACACAACATAATAATAAACACAATACAGAAATTAGGCCCTTATATGCATTTATAACAGCAAATCCCATTATGAACACAAATTAAAACACTTGCTATTCAGGCATGATAGAGGCCATTGTGAATCAATTTATAAGGAGTATTCTTCCACTGGAATCATTTCAATAGGATTTGAGTGGAGGGCGGGGAGTATAGGGGTAGGTTAAAGGAGGGGTCGAAGAGGAGGATCGTGAGACGGGCCTTGAAAGAGGCAAAGGAGGGAGCAAGCCGAAGGGACTGTGGGATGGAGCTCCAAAGGGTGGGGGCGAAGAGGCTGAAGGCCCGACCACCAATGGTGGAGGACTTGGAGCAGGCCGGAGCCTGCTGAGAGGAGGGAGCTGACAGGGTGATATGGTGATAGTAGGTCACAGAGGTAGGGAGGAGCAAGGCCATGGAAGGGCTTGAAAGTATAGACGAGGATTTGGGTAGAAAGGAGAGTTGTGGGTTAAACGAGATGCCAAGGTTCTGGACTGGCTCAGTAAGGTGGAGTGTGCATCCATGGATGATGATATGTCAGTACCCAAGATGTGGAGGCACTGATCGAAGCCCATCAAAAGGGTTGGTCTTGTTGACATTCAACTAGAGAAAGTTAGCTCTCATCCAGGACTTGATATCTGACAAATATTCCGTCAGGAGGTCCTGGAGTCGAGGATGAAGGCAGAGAGATAGAGTTGGGTGTCATCTGCATATATGTGGAAGTTGACTCCATGTCTGTGGATGTCACCAAGAGGAAGTATGTACAAGTTGAAGAGGAGAGGACTGAGGACAGAGCCCTGAGGAGCGCTGCATGTGACGGTGCAGGGGTTGGAGGAGAAGCCATTCGTGGAGACAAAATGGAGATGGTGAGAAAGGTAAGATTTCAACCAGGTAGGGACAGGATCATGAAGATTGAGCTGAGAGGAGAGGTGGTGGAGGAGGATGGAATATGAATATGTATTTACATTTATATAGCGCTATTCTCATCAGTAGGAAGTACCGAGGCACAGGGATGTTAACAGATGTTAATTGTGATAAATAATAAAATTACTGTATTGCCACAATACATACTTGCTAGAGTTGCAACCTCCTCCTTGTTGGCAGTCTCATTGGAACTGAACTGGCTCCAAGGTGACATGCTTGGCAACAGAATGTCAGAATCCAGCCTGCCCTCTATGGTGTTTAGAGTAGTCCAGATCCTGAGCCAAGTGGGTTTGCGGTATTCCAGGGCACTGCTGATGACAGACCAGTCAGTCTGACTCAATTGCAGGACTTGGAAGGACAGACCAGTCACAGGGGGCTCATTCCATTTAGCTCTTGCTATCCTTGCAAATCAAAGCCCTACAACTAGGTTGGTCCGAGTTGGCCAAGCAGTGGCTCAATGACAAGCTATCTGTTTTTAGCTGGTTAAACAGCAATACCCAAATGCACACTCTGGGATCCCCAAGCTTTGGCTCTTGCCAACTTATGATAATACTCTCCATATTTAGCTAAGATGGCTGTTTTCCTCCAGCAAAAGTGTTTGGTACATTTCTAGACACAGAGAAATTTCCATGGAATGCATACGTCGAACTTTCCGTCCAATTTTGATAGTCTTACGCATGGTGATGGGTTTGCACATGTGTCAGATACCAGCAGATGAAAAAAAAGCTGTTATTATTTGTAAGATATGTCTCAATCAAACTGCAGTAATAGCAAGACACATGCTATTAACTACATTGTTTTCTCTATACCTGTGCTCTGAATTTGTGTGCTGACTTTGCGTCAGTGACAAAATAGCAAACTTGGCATTGGTCCTTGTAGAAATGCTGTTAAAGCCAAGGTGTCTTTTCAAACATACAAATAGCTTTGTGGTAAACACTTACTGCAGACTTAGAACATCACCCGGGCAATTATTATGGTGGAGGATCCAATTACTACAAGTATTCAAATTGCAGTATTATGAAATCTGTGATATTACACAAGAGAACTGAGGCCTGCAACATGAACACAAGTGCAAATGCCTCAATACCCATTTGCAGCCAGAATAGATTTGCCTGACTGGCAGGAAAACAACAACAATTTGCATTTATATACCACCCCTCACACAGAGTAGAGTCCCAGAGTGCTTGACAGTGGTGGAACATGACACCCTGCCAGGGGAAGGGGAGGACACCATAGGCATGGTCGAAGAGGAAGGTTTTCAGGTGCGACCTGAAGATGGAGAGGAAGGGGCAAGGCGGAGGGATAGAGGAAGAGTGTTCCAGAGTTTCGGGGCAGAGTGGCTGAAAGCTGACCACCGATTGTGTAACAAAGGGCACGAGGGACAAGCAGGACGCCAGAGCCAGTCGAGCAGAGGCAGCAAGTTGTGGGTTGGGGAGTAAGAAGGTCGGAGAGGTAGGGAAGTGCCAGGGCATGAACGGAAATAGGACCAAGTGTCCTTGGACAGGGAGAATTCAGGACAAGAAAGACACAGCATAAGCAGTATAAATTTCTTAGGTGTGGTCAAAGCACCACTGCACTAAAATATGGAACCTCAACCGATTACACATGATTTGTACTAAATAATCACACCATATTTGGTGGGGCTCCTCTATCATTTCAGCTGTTCTTTCCATGGCTGTAAAGGACAATTCTAAATGTCTTTGCCACATGTCTTTTTCTGCCACTGGTGGTTCTGATCTTGCATTCATGTCAGATTAGGGACCACTTCATGGAACAGGACTTAGCTGAATTTGATATCCATTAACCGTATGCTATGTTTGCTTCATAGAATCTCACTCAGTGAAATATCATCTCTAATGCTATCTATGTATATCTCCTAATGCTGCATCACGTAACAATAATAATCCTTGCATTTGATATAGGGCATTATCATGTTGGTGATACGTCTCAAAGCGCTTCACAGAATATATTGTAAATTGGCGTGACCGTGTATTGAACAGCTCCGGGATGCTACCCTGTGTGAAGGGCGCTATATAAATGCAAGTTGTTGTACTTTGTGGGCGAAATGTGGCAGCCAATTGCACACAACAGTGTCCCATAAACAATCATTGATTGAGTGACCACATTTTTTTTGTTGAGGGAAATATTACCTCCAGAAAGCAATCTGGCAACTGACAAACAACTGGGTTCCTACTTATTGGTAGGTAAACCGAGTCATGGGGATTAAGGGAATTTTGCCTTAGGCTTCACCTCACCTGGAAGTCAAACCCTGGTCCCCTTGATTGTGAGGCAAGCGTGCTAACCACTCTCCAATGGGATCCCACATAACAAAACTGATCAATCCCTTATCAGTTTTAACAATGATTTGGTATAACAACCACTTGCATTTATATAGCACCCTTCATGCGGGCTAGAGTCTCAGAGCTCCAGTACCATTTGTAGCTGTAATTAATTTGTCTGAGGAGGAGATTTCCTCCTTTCCCTCTTTTCACTCCTTCCTCTCCCGCCACTCCCATCACAAACCCCTCTAATCGGATTTCCGTGCCGCCCACAGCAGAGAAACAGTTTTGGACATTTTGTCCATCTGCGACCAGGGCTCCCTCTGCCTCCTCGTCCTCCTTGAACTCTCTGCTGCCTTCAATACTGTTGCCCACTCTATCCTCCTCCACATCTCTTCTCACCTCAACTTTCATGGTTCAGTCCTTGAATGGTTCAGATCCTAGTCTCACACTGCCTCCAATTCATCTCCACAAACAGTTTCTCCTCTAGCCCCCACACTGTCTCATGTGGTGTTCCTCAGGGCTCTGTCCTTGGTCTTCTCCTCTTCAACATCTATATCCTCTGTCTTGGTGACATCATCCGCAAACATGGGGTCAACTTCCACATGTATGCAGATCACATGTATCTCGTTGCCTCCACCCTCGACTCCAGGATCACTGCTGTCCTGACATAACGTTTGTCAGACATCAAGTTCTGGATCAGAGCTAATCTTCTACAGTTGAACATCAACAAGACCGAGGCCCTCCTGATTGGCTCCCGTCAGTGCCTCTACACCTCAGGCGCTGACAGCATCACCATCCATGGATGCACACTCCACCCTACTAAGCCAGTCCCCAGGAATGGGGATAAGTTGGGGAGATAGGATTGAAGTAATATCCTTGCTCTGTGATCCAATGCAGGTTTGCCAAATGCCTCCTTCTGCACTGTAGATTTCCATGTTTCCATGGAACTACTCACTATCTTCCTTCCCTACCTCCAATTCTCAACAAGTATTTTGGCATCACACCTATTTTAATTTAGCTTGTCATTCTTCCCAACTCCTTACAACATTGGATTTGGCTAAGTTTCCAATGGAACAAAAAATGGTTAAGTTCACTCTGTGGAAAACATCCTTAATTGCAATGAAATAAGCACTAAATATTTGACTGTTAGTAAATGTCACATGTACCTGCACCATGTCCCTGGTCCAACCCGACCCACCATCGGCGGTTGGGTCTTCAGCCTCTCTGCCCCCATTCTTTGGAACTGCATCCCGCAGTTCCTTCGCCTTGCTCCTTTACTTGCCTCTTCCAAAACACGTCTCGAGATCCTCCTCTTTGATCGTGTCTTTGGTCAGCCTCCTACCCCTACCCTCCCCACCCTCCACCCCTGCTAATCCCAACTCACTGCTCGGGTCCAAATCCCTGACTGTCCAGTGCCTTGGGACGTCCTCCTGATGTGAAAGGGGCTATACAAATGTAATTTGTTGTTGTATCATACTACTCTTTGGAACTCGCTCTCTAAATCCTTTCACCTGATCTCATCTCTGTCTGTCTTCAATAGCCTCTTAAAAACCTAGCCCTTCAACCACGATTTGAAAGGAATTAAATATCAAATATAAGGAAAAAAATGGAAAATGTCTACAGTCACTTGCCTCTTTCACCAACCTCCCCGCTCTGTACCATCTCTGTAAAGCAAGATGTTACCCCACATAACAGGTACTATATGAATGCAAGTTTATTGTTTTTGCTGGTGTTCTAACTCAATGAGAATTTAATCAGTATTTCATGAGAATTGGAAAACAATTTGTGAAAATGGTGCAGATGTGAATCACCACTTTTCCGTGATTATTATTGCTGCTAATAATGATCATATCACATTGCACATTTCACCAATTTCTCTTGCAGAAACAACAACAAGATTCCATTTATTGAGCGCCTTTCACGTCGGGAGGACGTCCCAAGGCTCTGTACAGTTGGGTCAGGACCCGAGCAGGGGGGAAATGGTCAGGGGGAGGGAAGGGAGGGAGCGAGGAGAGGGTAGAGAGTCGAGAGGGGAGCTGAAGGCACGGTCAAAGAGAAAGGTCTTGAGACCGGCCTTGAAGGAGGAAAGGGAGGAAGCAAGGCGAAGGCTCTGGGAGATAGAGTTCCAGAGCCTAGGGGCTGAGAGGCTGAAGGCCCGGACACCGATGGTAGGGCGGTTGGGGCGGGGGATGTGGAGCAGACCGGAGCCAGAGGAACGGAGGGTACGGGCAGGTAGGTAGGGGGATAGTAGGTCGGAGAGGTAGGAGGGAGCAAGGCCGTGAATGGCCTTGTAGGTGAGGGTGAGGATCTTGAATTCGATCCTCTGGGGGATGGGGATGGGGAGCCAGTTTTCAACGCTGCCATGATATTGCTTTCCGCATATGTCACTGTGAGTCTATCGTTGCCAATTTCTGTATTATTTAGCTCCTGATAAGTTGAGTCATGACTCATGAGCAATCATAATATTGCGCATGAGTACAATATCTCAAAGCCTGAGCCCTGGAGAGTGACCAACACATCTTTTTATCGAGTTCTAGAGTTCTAAAATGGCTAACACATTTACCAGAGAAGAACAGGCCATTGATAAACTAGGCACACTTGCCATTGTCTACAGCTACCTTTTCCATTGAATAACTAATAGTTGTTTTATTTTCTGTTTCAAACCACAAAATAATACAAGCAGTAGTGCGTATAATGAGATATGTTGGTTTCACACAGAGCATGACACGATTTATTCTTAACAAAAGGAAGCAATACTATGACAGTGACATGTATTTCTATTGATTTGCAAACCAGTTTTCCAACCAAAGTCCCTTTAATGTCTATGAAAAATAAATATTGTACCAGACATGTTAAATGACTGAGGTAGGTGCTATATTATAATCAAATAGCTGATTTATGTGTACAGTAAAGACCGTTTATCTCAGCACTTCCAGTCAAGTCATCATCAGAGATGAAAATATATTAAATTCTCCCTTCCTCCCGAACAAAACTTTTTTTTGAATGCTCATTGTATTTTGTCCTAATTGAGACAATCATATAAAATGTCAAAACACACATCAACAAAAAATTGCATTTATATAGTGCTATTCATGATGGAAGGACATCCCAAGATGCTGGACAGTTTGGGGCTTGCACCTGAACTGAACTGGGGGTTGGATTCGGGGATGAGGAGCCAAGGAGGAGTTGGGGGTGGTGGTGTGAAGATGACTGAGACGCGGGCTTTACTGTTTTGAGACAGATCTTGAAGGAGGTGAGGGAAGCAGTGAGGTGAAGGGACTCTAGGATGGAGTTCCTGAGGGTGGGGCAGAGAGGCTGAAGGCCCCCATCTTTGATGGTGTGGCAGGCAGGAAGGGGACATTAAGCAAGCCAATGCTTGCCAAACGAAGGGAGCAGGTGGGTTGGTAGAGTGAAGCCAGGCAAGGATGGGGGTGAAAGGCTTGCAGAGCCTAGTGTGGGAAACATTTTATAAATGAGAAACAAATTCTATAAACGTAATTTCTCTCTTCCGTGTACAAAAGGTTAGATTGCAGAACGACACACAAATGCAATCTTCACACATCATAGTAAATAAGGCTGATTATTCAAACAAATGGTTAAATATCAATCACTACCTGCAGCTCTTGGCATGATGAGTTCTGTCTGTGTCTCTTGTAGCTGAACAGTGTCCAGAAAGTGCACCAAAGGTAGGTTAAAAGGCAAAGGATGTTATCTATCCAGACTGATTTTGCTTTACGAAAAAACTCCATTTCTGGTCATGTGCATGTTATGCATACGTATACTGTAAAATTCTTATTTTTGCCCAATTCAGAAAGAATCATGTAGCTTTAATGAAGCACGATTGTACAAGTCCTTCTGAAAAGTCACAAGGCTTCACGCTGTCAGACTTTGCCAGGAACCAGACCTAAAAGGAGAAAATACACATTGGCTCCTGTGACAAGTCTGAAACAGGTGCTGAGAAATACGCTGCGTATAGCAATTGTAGAGATATCGCTTTGACATGTTAGCACCAAGCACGCGGATGTACTCTAACACCATGCGACAAGTAACAAAACCTATGCTATGCAGAGACTGTTCCAAGGAAAGACCAAAGGGGAAGGGGTGATCTTCTTTTCCAATTTTCTCTCTTCCTCAACATGCTTACTCTTTTTTTCCTTTAATTTGGGGGGCCCTGCAGATGAACCTCCAATACATCACCTTCATAATCACTTTTGATGAGGGAGAGGTTGGAAGGAATTTCTTAGCTCAGTGGATTGTTCAATACTTCGAATGTCTACCAGGACTGGATGACATCAGCATCATTTATTCCACCTACAATTTTCCAGGATGTGTATAGCCCAGTTCTGCATCATGCATGCCTTTACTCACCAGGTCATCAGAGGAGCTGCAGCAAGTCGTGGAGGATTCCTTATTCCTAATAGGGGCTGAGTTGCCATTCACAGGAGCCAACATGTATTTTTTCCTTTTAAGTTCACCTCTTGGGAAAGTTTGACCGCAGCAAGTCTTTTGAGTTATCTGAGGGGTTTGTACATATGTGCTTCAGTCCACCCCAATCCTCATCAGGCTCGACTTCACACAACTAATACTGACCTGCTGTGCAGTCAATGATCCCTCTGCGCCACCATTGGTGTCCAAGTCTTCAGCCTCCACACCCTAACTTCTGGAACTCTCTACCTCAATCCATTTGCCTTGGCCCTCTTTACCTACCTTTAAATCCTACCTGAAAATCTATGGCTTCAACGGTACCAATGGTCACCTCCCCAATCCTCTTCTTCCTTGCTTTACATCCTACCCTACCACCGTACAATACTCCAACGTTATCCTACGTGACGGGCATTATATAAATGCAAGATGTTATTATATAGTTGGTATATATGTTGTTATCTATGTCAGTCTGGCTCAGTGGTAGCACTCTCGCCACTGAGTTAGAAGGTTGTGGGTTCAAACGCTGCATTGGGATTTGGAATCACATAGTCTAAGCTGGCACTCCAATGCAGTTCTGGGGTGTGCCGCATTGTCAGAAATACCGTCCTTTGGACGTTAAGCCTGCCTGTTCAGGTGGATTAAAGATCCCATGACACTATTCAGAAAGGAAAAGGAGTTTCTCCCAGTGTCCAGGCCAACAATACTCCAAATAAAATTGGTCGCTCGCTCCATTGCTCTTTGTGGGACATTGTTCTGTGCAAACTGGATGCCTCATTCACCCACAAAACACTCAGGCAATTCACTTTATAGTATATCCTGTAATGTGCTTTGAGATATCTCAACGACGTGATAAGGAGCTATATCAAAGCCAAGGATTATTATTATTATTTACTGTGCACTCTTCATTATGATGACAAGGGGTTACTTAGGTGAAGTTATGTGAACAAATGTGGTAAGTAATATAAAGAGATGTGATAGAAAAAGTGTTAACAAAAGTGGGATAGAACCCGGAAAACTGTTTTAGGAGATGCAGTAGGTATAATTGATCACTAAATTACAGCTTTGAAAATCTCAAACAGGTATTTTGTTAGTATTCCCAAGATGATGCTGTTGATGCAAACATACTTGTCGAGGATCAGGATATGTATGCCACCTACACATTGAAATGTCCCTGTGTCTGGAATGGAGTGCATACTCTCTCCAAGAAGGACACACTCTCCCCCTGACATGAAAGGCACTATACAAATGTAATTTGTTGATGTGATATATTATATACCGATGTGATTCGATACAGTCGACCATGCTATCCTCCTCCACCGCTTGTCCTCCCACCTCAACCTTCAACGCCCTGTCCTTGAGTGGTTTAGGTCGAACCTCTCCCACCGACTTCACTTTGTTTCCACGAATGGCTTTTCCTCCGGCCCCCGCACTGTGTTGTGCGGTGCCCCTCAGGACTCTGTCCTCGGTCCCCTCCTCTTCACCCTCTATATGTTCCCCCTTCGTGACATCATCCGCAGACATGGGGTTAACTTCCACATGTATGCGGATGACACCCAACTCTACCTTTCCTCCTCTACCCTCAACTCCACGACCACCGATGTCCTGACAGCCTGCCTGTCCGACATCGAGTCCTGGATGAGAGATAACTTTCTTCAGCTCAACGTGCGTAAAACTGAGGCCCTCCTGATTGGCTCACGTCAGCGCCTCCGCACCTCAGGCGCTGACAGCATCAGCATCCAAGGCTGCACTCTCCACCTCTCAAAGCCAGTCAGGAACCTCGGGGTTCTGTTCGACCCTGAGCTGTAATTTCTCCCTCATATCCGCGCCACAACTGGCACCACCTTCCATCACCTCCGGAATATCGCCAGACTACGGCACTACCTCGCCCCTCACGCTGCTGAAACTCTGGTCCACGCCTTTATCACCTCAAGGCTGGACTATGGGAACTCTCTCCTCACCGGCCTTCCCGGCACCTCCCTCCACAAGCTGCAGGTCATTCAGAACTCTGCAGCTCGTGTACTGTCCCGCACCAGTGCTTCGCGACCACATCACTCCCACCCTCACTCGCCTCCACTGGCTCCCCATCCCCCAGAGGATTGAATTCAAGATCCTCATCCTCACCTACAAGGCCATTCACGGCCTTGCTCCCTCCTACCTCTCTGACCTACTATCCCCCTACTACCTGCCCGTATCCTCCGTTCCTCTGGCTCCGGTCTGCTCCACATCCTCTGCCCCAATCGCCCTACCATCAGTGGCCGGGCCTTCAGCCTCTCAGCCCCTAGGCTCTGGAACTCTATCCCCCAGTGCCTTCGCCGCCTCCTCCCTTTCCTCCTTCAAGGCCGGTCTCAAGACCTTTCTCTTTGACTGTGCCTTCAGCTCCCCTCTCGACTCTCTACCCCCTCCTCGCTCCCTCCCTTCCCTCCCCTCACACTGACCATTTCCCCCCTGTTCGGGTCCTGACTCAACTGTACAGCGCCTTGGGACGTCCTCCCGACGTGAAAGGCTCTCCATAAATGGAATCTTGTTGTTGTTATTGTTATTGATGTGAGCTACAACAGTGAAGGCCATGATTCGTGTCAGCTAGCGTACACCGTTTCTCACCGTGTAACTCTGTTATACTCTTCAGCAGACACACACCCTGGTGATAGCCCAAATGTGCACAACAGCCACGTGTGTGTGAGGTACAGCAGGAGATAGTAGTGCCCTAGCACGTGTTATAATAATAATCCTTGTACTTGGTATAGTGCTTTTCATGCCTTTGCAATGTCTCAAAGCGCTTCACAGAATATACTGTGAAGTGAATTGACTGTATATTTGTGGGCGAAATGTGGTAGCCAATCGCACACTGCAGTGTCCAACAAACAGTCGTGGATTGAGTGACCAAATTAATATTGTTTTTTTTTCTTGAGGGATTATTATCAGGCGTGTGGAGTAAGGAAACTTGCCCAAGGTTTCGCCCTGCCGGGAAGGGAACCGTCTCTCACTTGCGAGGCGAGCGCGCTAACCACTGAGCTACTGGACTGCATGAGTGTTCAGGAGAGAAAGGGACAAACTGTCAAACTACTGTCTTAACTGTGAGTCACTAGTACTGTCCATATCAAAATGTTACCATTATTTCCTTCACATCTCAAAGCAGATTCTCATGTGGGCTCTTAACAATACCAACTCCTGGAAAGCTTTCCCACAGTAACAGCATCTTTCAGAATGTTTGTGAATTTTCTTCCACTGGGACTGAGCAAAACTATACCAATATTTGGCACATATACAGTCTATCTGGTGTGTGACTGCTGTTATCTCTGATCAGCTCTGGTCAGCCGGATGTCTGACACATGCAGAAACCAATCAACATGCTTAAGAGTTTCCAAACTCTGAGATGCATCCCACTTCCACATGGAAATCCCGGAGATAGACTGTTGCAATGTAAAGGTCACTTTCTCCCTTAAGGGACTCATCCTGCATCGCTGGTGTACCTTGAACTCACCTGACGTTGTAAAACTCTTTCAACATTAGCACATTTATAGACTCTCTCCTGTGTATGATCGCTGGGGTACATCGAGCTCCCCTGATGTTGTGTAACTCTTTCCTCATTCAACACATTTATACGTCTCTTTCCTGTGTGTGATCTGCGGTGTCTCTGGGGGCCCACTGAACAAGTGAAACTCTTTCCACATTCAACACATTTGTACGTTCTTTCCTGTGTGTGATTGCTGGGTGAAGCCCGTAAATAACTTCATGATCTTATAATGAATAAAATATTGAGAGCTGTATAAGCCATCAAGCTAACTAACCAAAAACCTTGAAATGATCCATATTCAGAGGAATTAATATGTGCCCAGATTTGCCAATAGGTTCTCATTCACACACTGGGGCTCAGTCAGAATGTACAACAGTGACCAAAAAAGAAAATTTAGTAAAGAAAAATAATCTGATAGGATTTGCATTTAAGATCTTGAGTAGCAATTAGCACAATCGCATCCAAACATTGGTATGACTGAATAAATTGCTTAGCAAATAAATAGTCACAACATTTCTTAAGGGACACAAACAATGGCTCGAACATATTAACATGGAAAAGGTCAGCCTAAAGTGCAATGTCACTGAAGAACTTGACTGGCACTGAGGACATGAGATAAGTTTCATTCGTGAGACTGTGTGTTCAAAAACTAAATGAAAATTTGGAGCTAAACTCAGTTTTCCCATCCCATTGAGAACTGGATGAGAATATAATATTTTTGTAATTTAACTTTGTCTTTTATTTGCATTGATTTCATGGAAGGTCATTTGTCACAGAAATTACAGCACAAAAAGAGGCCATTTGGATCATTGAATCTATGCTAGTACCATTTTAGTCACTGGAGCAAACCACACTGAGGCCAATTCCCTGTTCTTCCCACTAAATAAATAAATAAATCATAGCTTAATCGACCTTTTTATGATCTGCAAAACTTGGAAGAAGTAATGGCTTCAGCTGAGAACAATGTTTTTTTCTTTTCTGCTACCTGCCATAATACTCCCTTGTGCAAAGTGATTCTTCGGCTATTGCTTAATTTGATCCATCTTGCCACAAGCCATCATATAGACAGAGTACTCTAGATTGGTTTATTTGTTCTTAAAATTTCAATTTCCCCATGTTATCTCCTATTGCTATTCCCCAGGAGTTCTGAACCTCTCCTGAGACCTCAGTTTCTCCCTTTCATCTCTTTCCTGCATAAAATGTTATATCCTGTAAAGGTAAATAGGAACTGGACAATTCCCCTAAAAGCATGGCAATGCAATCTTATCAACTATTCAGGGATTTGTTTTTTTCCCCCCACACCCCCAATGGTGTCACTTGGCTCAGTTTGTAGCACTCTTATTTCTGAGTCAGAAGATTGTGGTATTAACCCCATGTTGGATCTTTGAGCTCATAGTCTATGCTAACACTCCAATACAGTGCTGGGGATGTGCTACATTGTTAGAAGTGCCGTCCTTTGGATAAAATGTTAAACCCAGGTCGCATCTGCTTGTTCAAGTGGTTTTTAAAGATCCCATGGCGTGGTTCAAAAGAGAAGATGGATTTTTCCCACTGTCCTGATCAACTCAGATAAAATCTGTTCAATGGTTCATATGAAAAAGCAACAGGAGATAACACGGGGGGAAATGGAAATTTTTACCAGTAAATGATTCTAGAGTGCTCAAGCCTTATTTTTAAATGTTTTATCATTGAAATAGTTTTGTAAGTATATGTCAGTTCATAAAAACATAGAAACAGGAGTAGGCCATTCAGCCCCTCAAGCCCGTTCCGCCATTCTATAAGATCATGGCTGATCTGTATCTCAAGCCCCATACCCCTTGATACCCTGACCTAACAAAAATCTATCCACCTCAGTTTGAAAATGTGAATGGATTCAGCATCCACAGACTTTTGGGGGAGAGAATTTCTGAATTCCACTACCTTTACGGTGAAAAACTGCATCTTGGTCTCACTCCTAAATGGCCTAGCTCTAACTTTAAGATTATGCCCCCTTGCTCTGTATTCCCCTACCAGAGGAAATAGTTTCTCTATAACTACCCTATTGAATCCCTTTACTATTTTAAAAACCTCACTCAGATCACCCTTCAACCTTCTAAACTTAGGGGAATAGAGATCAAGTTATGCAACCTGGCCTCATAATTTTACCCCTTAAGCCCTGGTATTGTTCTGATGAATCTGCACTGCACTCCCTCCAGAGCCAATATATAATAATAATAATCCTTGCATTTGATATAGCGCTTTTCACGTCGGGAGGACGTCCCAAAGCGCTTCACAGAACACACTGTAAAGTGAATTGACTGTATATTTGTGGGCGAACGCGGCAGCCAATTGCGCACAGCAATGTCCCACAAACAGTCGTAGATTGAAAATGACCAATTTATTATTGTTTTGTTTTGGAGGGATTATTATTAGGTGTGTGGAGTAAGGATTGCCCAAGGTTTCGCCCTGCCTGGAATTGAACTTAGATCTCTCGCTCGCAAAGCGAGTGCTCTAACCACTGAGCTACAGGACTCCACATATCCTTCCTGAGGTGCCCAAAACTGAACACAGTACTCCAGATGGAGTTTGACTAAGTTGAAGCATCATTCCCTCGCCTTTATATTCCAGCCCCCTTGAGATAAAGGCCAACATCCCATTAGCCTTTTTGATAACTTTCTGTACCTGTGAGATTGGTTTTAGTAATCTGTGTAATCTGGATACCTAAATCCCTTTGATCCTTCGCAGTTCTTAGTTTCTCATAATATATAAAATATTCTGTTTTGCTATTTTTGGATCCATAGTGGATGACTTCACGTCCCCTCTTTGAATTCCATCTGCCAGAGTTTTACCCACTCACTTAATCTGTCTAAATACCTTTGTAACTTCCTGCTCCCATCTACACAATTTACCATGCTTCCTAACTTTGGGCCATCTGCAAATTTTTATATAAAACATCCAAGTCATTTATATATATGGTGAAAAGCTGAGGCCTCAGTAAAGACCCCTGGAGAACACCACTTGTCACGTCTTGCCAATCATAGAAAGTTCCTTTTATCCCCACTCTCTGTTTCTTGCCTCCCAACCAATTTCCAAACTACATCACAAGGTTACCTCCAATTCCATGCAAATTCATTTTTCCTAATAATCTCTTGTGCGGAACCTTAACAAACGCCTTCTATAAATCCATGTAGACAACATCCATAGCCACTATCTTATCCACCATGTTAGTGACCTCAAAACATTCAATTAGATTCATCAGACATGACCTGCACTTCACAAATCCATGCTGACTGTCTTTGATTAGCTCATACTTGTCCAAGTGCTCAGTCACTTAAAGTAAAATGTTGTCTCAAATTACCTGCTGCATTTACCTACAAATACACAGTCAGTACATATTACAGAAAACTTTGTGAAATGTTTCAACGTGATCACATGCTATGTCAAATGCAAGGATTATTATTATTTATTAATAGTGAGCCTGCTATATTATCGTGCTTTACATCCTGTTCAGTATCAGATCTCTGGCGCAATTTTCAAACATTGTCACATGTGCCTCCTCCATTACCTTGCCATTAGTAGTGATTATTCACTCTGGGTGGTTAAACGTAATACTCCTCTGAAGAAGATTGAGGAGATACATGATCCAGTTGCTGCAATTGATGATGCGGATGTATTGAACTTTAATTATGAGCACAAAACTAGAAAGTGTAGGTTTAGATTAAAAGTTGAAATTGGCCTAGAGATCAAAAGATTTGTACCCCACATAGCAATGCATATGTGGAATAGACTCACATCAAAAGTTGCTGATGTTACATTGCTTATCTTCTTTAAAATGTAATTGCATGAGCATTTGCTTGGAACAGTATTGTAGGACAGATGCTGAATGAGGTGAGCAATATATTGTGATCAAAATGATCTCTGGGCTGCTGAATCTGGTTGGGGAGTGCAGGCTGTCTGGGGAGGTAGGTAGCCAGGAATCAAAAGCAGAGATGTTGGTAAGGATAAATATTTTGAAAATTTTGCTTAATTTAGAGGATTACGATGTCTTTATGCAGAACAGCTTAACCTCTTCTTAACAATGGTACAATGGAATGGTGTGAAGTCCATAATAGGATAGGCTTTCAGTGACTGTAGGTCAGTAAATGGGCCAATATCATTTTCTCAATCCGTGCTTTATTAAATTATGTTTCCTCAGTACAAATCTCAATGTTAAAATAAAATAATCAAGTTCAAAGGGGAACCTGTTTTTCCTCAGTCTCTCACATAAGCAGTTACAGGTTTACCAACAGAGCTCATCAAATACTAGGTTACAATTTGATAGCTTTTGAGCACAACTCAGAAGAAGTTGTCCTAACCATTGCTATAGCCACATCCGTAACATTTGTGTCCAAGTTTGGGTAGTTAATCTTCAAATGCACATTTATATGTTGGCGAGGGTTCAGAGAAGGCCAGCAGGATTGATTCCAGGACTTTGATTTATAAGGCGAGTTGTTCAGAGCTAAACTTGTTTTCATTGGAGAAAAGAAGATTGAAAGGGAATGATTCAGGTCTTTAAAATGCCAAAAGACATAGATGACATAGGTGAAGGAAGGATAACTGTTTGGCTTAAATCAGAGTGCAGAAACAAAGGGCGTAGATTTTAAATGAGCAATTCTCAAGTGAGAATGGAGAGTGGATGATTAATTTTGCTCACAGGTTAGTGGATATGGGAAGCAGACTCTCAGCAAAATCAGTTGATGCAGTATTGAATAACTCTTTTAAAAAATAAATGTTTAAATCATAGTTTAGAACAGAATTGAGAGTCTTAGGGATTGGCATGGACTGAAGTGAATAAACTTCTATGGTACATAATAGTTTCTATGTGGGAACCACAAAGGTGGGTGGGGGGAATTGATCTTGAAATCTTTGGGAATTGGGGAGTATCCACGCAAAGGTGTTTCCCAGGAGATTGATGAGTTAGAGGTGAGGAAGCATGAAAGGGACTTGGATTAATGCACTTATTTAAACTTATCTCGCTCCATCAAAGTGTTCTGATTAAGAGTCAAGTGGCTACTGGACTCATGAAAGTGCACAGATATCATTCTTCCCAATTGCTTTGAACAATTTAGTGGTCAAACAATGCAGAGCTGTGCATCCAGACTTGCATATAAATTTAGCTTTGTGTCTGTCCAAAACCCAACAGAAGATAGGAACAAATGGTACTTGATGTTGAACCTGACAGTGATAGAATTGCTATTTAAATGCTTTGAATTCTTCCTGAAGTACAGGTGCCAAATAAATGCAAATGATATTGTAAAATGTGTTGGATTTTAATAAAATTGTATTTTCTAACATTGCTAGATATCTGCCCACAGATTTCTGGGATTGATTTAAGGATTAAATGTGAATGTTGTCATGTGAGGTAAGTAGTTGAATTTGACATGAGATAAAGGAGATTGAAGTTGTAGTATTTTTCAATGGGACTCCTTCAAATGGAATTCTGTTCAACCCACAGGAATTCTACTCCAGAAATAGATTGAGTTGCTGCAGGTTGGTGTGATGCTGAAAGGAGCCCCATTTGCAAGATTCTTATTTCTTATTATTGGAATCCTGTCTAGAAATACTAAAAAATGGACTCTGTTCAGTATTTATTTAGCGCAAGTTTATTTTGAGTCAAGGACACCCATCAAATTGTGACAAGTCATGCTGAAATCATATAAACTGTGGAGTCAATGGGTGCATCTTTCTGGCTTGTTTCCATGGATCAGGGTGAGAATCACAATTCTCTCTGTTCCTGGATGTGGATACATTGCACCAAATACAAATTTACATTTTTGTAGGACCTTTCAAGTTGGGAGGACATCTCAAGTCCCTCGACAGCCCTGGTTTGGCAGCTGAGCTGAGAATGGGATACAAAATATAAGGCATAAATATAATGTAAGATTTGTACCACCTGGGACTTTGCTTTAGAGGATTTGCATTCCTGGCACTAGAATTATTTTGCACAGAAATACAGGTCAGTGTAAGACAATACTCTGTAAGTGGAAGAAAGTCTAGATTACTCCCTAGAAAATACTCTCGAAATTGTTTAAAAAAATACTCTCTCCCTGAGGAGGAAATCTTCAACATTGAGTGTTGGAAAAGGTTATGTGCTGGTGACCAGCAGTGTCAAATTTCCTGTGTGTATCCCACAGCCTGTCTTCCCTGTGGCTGCTATTAATCTACTCTCACCAGCTGCAGACAGATCTGTCACATACATCACATGGGCAGTTTGGAAGTAGTAGCATGGCAAGTCTCTAGGAGGGTACACTTACACTATACAAATAGACAAAAGTTAGTCTCAGAGAAGAGAGAGGGAATTCTTCATGATTTTGTTTGCTGTATTTATGCTGGAAATCCTTTGGAGTCAATGTGAAAAAGGGAGAATAATGACAATAAAATAATCTTTGCATTTGATATAGCACCTCATCACATTGCCAAACATCTCAAAGCACTTCTTGGTACTTTATGATATTTAGTGCAATGATTGTGTATTTGAGGATAAAACTTGTAGGAAATTTGAACACAGCAATGTCCCACAAGCGTGCATAAAGTGAATTGCCAATTTTACATGGTGTACTTTTGGCCAGGATTTTGTAAGAAACTGCTTTTTTTNAACACCAGGAACAAAACTAAAAATCTGCCCCGAACATCCAATGAAAATTATTTGACCACCAGGATTTTGACATAAGTGAGACTGAAGTTCTAGATAGATTCAAAGGGCTGAAAAATCACAAATCCCCCCAAATAGATGAGCAGGTTCTTAGTGAGACAAGGTAGGAGATTTGTGAAGGATAAACATCATAATGGAGTCAATCACCAAAAAGGAGATTCCAATGGGCTAGAAGGAAATGTACTCACTTTCCAAAAAGGTGACAGAACCATACCTGGCAATTATAGACTGACTCAATAATTGGAAAAATAATTGAGTCAAATATTACAGAGAAAATGGAAGATTATTTGTATAAAATTATTCTCATAAATGAAAGCCAACACATGTTCAGAAGGGGTAGATATTGTTTGACGAACCTCATAGACTTCTTTGAGGGGGTGACATTCCAAATTATTTGTGAAAAGCCATACAGCATAGCATATGTAGACTGCCAAAGGGCACTTGACAAAGTACCAAATAAAAGTTCCTTCCACAACTGAAAAACTGGTTATTAGGGCAAGACGTGGATTCAATTGGCTTAAGGATCTAAGTTGAAATAGGGATAACAAGGATGGTCCCAGTATGAGAAGAATGAGCTATCAGCAACAATTAGACAAGCTAGAGCTTGGAAAGGGATGTTTCTGAAGGGACCTTATAGAGGTCTATTGGATTCTAAATATGATTGAGAAAGTAAATAATACTTATAGGTATTCCAAGGCAACAGAACAAGAGGGTTCAAAGTTGCAAAGGGTAATGTCAGGAAAGACATCAGGAATTATTTATTTACCTAGAAGATAATTAACGATTGGATCAGATGACCAGAGAAGGGTGGTTTAGACCAGTACTGTAATGCTGTAATGGGAGATGGGCATTCTGGAAGGATGAGATCAACAGGACTAAATTACCTTTTTCAACTGAACTCCTTTGATCTTATGACCATTCATTACAGCGATATTTCTTCATCTGTCCCTACTAAAAAGGGTCTACCCTTTCATGAAGGGGGTTGCGCTAGAGTCTGATTTTCTGGATGATAGTAGTTCATGGGTACCTGACAGTGGACATTTTTAAGCCTAGACTGCAAATGTTGGCAGGCTATTCTACTTTTACTACTGCTGTTTTTAGACCCTGCTGCGCAGATTCATGAAATTCTGGCTTGAATGTTGAGATATGCAGGTGTTCCATGTAACTACCCTAAACGAAAGCAAAGACTCAGGCAGATGTGGTCCATAAAAGTGACTGCACAAACCACAAACATGGCAGCTTCCACAGACTCTAAATATTTTGTAGGCCAGTTCTTGGAGTACTTTTAGCAGTTCTAAGTTGAAGTTTTGGATCCTATATCATAGCCTTAATTTACAGGAGAGTGACTCAATTTAAAACAGCTTCTGAAAGTCTCAATCCAGGGTCCAAAACAACAGTGCCACTAGACAGGAAACGAAGATGGAAGCTCGCAACATTTTCAGTCAGCTTTGAGTACAACTAGTGTTCAAAATTCAAGAGACATTTCAAAACACATTTTAACACCACTCCTTAATTAAGCAATGGAGGAATACTGCAATTGTGACCCCTATGTTAGCTCCCTTTGGAAGATATTTCATGGAATCATAGAATCTTGTAGCACAGAAGGCCATTCAACCCATCGGGCCTGTATCAGCTCTTTGAAAGAGCTACCAATTAGTCCCACTCTCCCGCTCTTACCCCATAGCCCTGCACATTTTTCCTTTTCAAGTACCTGTCCAATTTCCTTTTGACAGTTAACTACAACAACAAAATTACATTTGTAAACCGTCTTTCATGTCAGGAGGACGTTTAACTATTGTAAATTTCTATTCATGTCTTTGCAAAATGCACAACACAGACACACCAGCAGTGCCAAAGTGAATATCTGTACATAAAATTATTGGAGTAACAAAGGATACACAGTGCTTTCAGCTATTTTCTATTCTCAAGCTAAAAAGAAAAAGCTTTACTGAATGCTCTTTTATTAAGTCTTTGTCATTCAATAAATTTACCTTCCAACTCTCCCTAGAACTCCCCAAAGCAAATCATTACAAGGCCCATTTCTGATATTTATTGCAAAATCTGTCACCAGCAGCAAGTGGTTTAACCTAAAGCTCATTTACTCTTTCCATATTTCATTTTTAATGCATTGTATGAACAGAAAACATTATGAAGACCTGTGGGATACAATTCGTAACCTGCTTGACTTAAAGGAATACCATCTCCTTGAACCTTGACACTGGTGAGTTATGACAAGTTATGGCTAGCTCACTCTCCAGCTCATGTTTTGTCGTAAGTACTGTAGTTCCTCATGTGAATTAATTCATAGCTTTTAGAAGTACATTGTGGCACAATTCAAACATGAACACAATGGATACTTGCCAGACACTGAAGTACATCACAGGAGTCTTAGGTCATATTTAATTTAATAAAATCATAAAGACTGCATCTAGACTGCTTTAATTAAGTGTGTTTGATCTGGGACTTTATCTGCCAACGTCAGGTGACAGACTGAGTTTATATTCAGCAATAACGGTTACCTCATCGTCTTCAGTGCTACCATCTGGCTCCCTGGTTTTCTCTTCCCAGAAACTTCTCATAGTTTCCACTCTTTCCAAGTAATGAGAGAAAGCCATTTTCCCCAGACTTTCACTGATGGACTCCTTCACTCTGGTCACGTTTGATGATTTACTGGGTTCCATCACTTTCATATCCTCATACCTGGCTCTTCATGTCTGCCTTTCATATTGTTCCCGTAAATTCTCACTTAGCTGGTTCACAGACGTTTCTAGTTTCCCTCTGCAATGGAGAAAGAAAGCATCTACTTTTCCCATTCTTTATGGACAAATATATTTTCATGCATATTAAAGGCTAAAAGGGTCTTTTTGCTGCACTCAAAGCAAATGTGAAATCAAGAACTACACAGAACTATGTTGAATTTTGAAGTAAAGCTTATAAAAAGGGCAAGATGGCAACATTTCAAACCAGATTTGAAACATCAAAATTTTCACCTCAT
This sequence comes from Callorhinchus milii, assembly GCF_018977255.1. NCBI lineage: Eukaryota > Metazoa > Chordata > Chondrichthyes > Chimaeriformes > Callorhinchidae > Callorhinchus > Callorhinchus milii. The sequence goes on from NW_024704743.1 coordinate 29,744,937, forward strand.
ATATTCATAAGGTAATATTTGGGAAAGTTAGTAATCTTAATTCCAACCTGGACAACATGGCCCAGTCAATAAAATCATTTGCAGTGGTACCTACACAACTCAATCTATGTTCAATACTGTAATAATGTAAAAATAGTGTTGCCTTGACTATTGATGAGGAAGGATTTCATCGGACTTTAACCATAGAGATATGTGAATCTGTATATGTGACTTTAGTCAACGAGATTTAATGTGCAGTAATTTGCCTTCAGAGTGATCGTAAAAAGAACCAGCAACTCCTGATGATAATTGGAATGTGTTATTTTGCTCCATGAACCTGGACATAGTTTGCTGATTTCTCACCTGGATAGCACCAGGATAAGGGATACATTTAGGAACACAGCTTGAAAACAGTAATGGGAAGACAGTAAGATTGGTATCCTGAAAGGATGAGATCAAGTGGGCCAAAGGGTATTTACATCCAAATGTGTCTGTTGATCTTGAAATCATTTGATACATGTCCTCATTATTTATATCAGCCTGTTTTTTCGATATCAGAATGGGACACATTGGCTGAATGCTCTGAACCCCTTAATTCCCCTTCTGGTGGTAGTCCCAATGATTGGAGAAAATCATATGCTAAGCCTGCCTCGAAAAGCTCCTTGGAGAGATGACTCATATATCAGACATAGCCACAGAGAGGAGCTTGCAACATTGCCCTAGTTTTTGATCGAGAAGTCACAGAATATTTAATTCTTCCAACTATATTGGTTCATGGACCTGGGCATAGCTAATCAGAGGCTACAAATTCTGAAGGCCTTAGCCATATGACATTGTTTTTCCCACAGTTTTCAAATAGCACTATAACTTCCAAAGTAAGGCTAAGACTGGAAGGTTGTAGCGCTCCTTTGAAGCTGTGGTGACTGATTTCTTTCCTCACCTGCTTCTTCACAGGGACTTCAGCCTTGCCAATTCTCCACACTAACAGATGTGGCTCCAATTTGCCTTTGAGGTCTGGCGGTACAACATTTCTTGTGTTAAGTAAGTGTTTATGTGGTAGTGGAATATTGGAGTATGTCACGGCAAAGACAAAAGCACTTCTTAGAGTCGGGTCAATGATTTGTGGTTCACTGCAATGTATTCTGGATGGTCTGCAGTATCTGTGGACATAAGAACAGTGAACAAGGACAAATAATAGTTATAATAATATCCTTACATTTGATATAACACCTTATCATATTTTTAAGATGTCTCAAAGCGCTTCACAAATATACTATAAAGTGAACTGACTGTATATTTTGTGAACAAAACTCAGCAGCCAATTGCGCCCAGCAGTGCCCCACAACAGTCGTGGATTCAAGTGACCAACTTATTGTTAATTTTTTAAAGAATTATTACCCCCGGAAAAGCGAACCGCCAATCGACTAACAACCTGTTCTGACTTACTGCTAGGTAAACAGAGGTGCGTAGAGTAAGGAAACTTGCCCAACATTTCATCCTGCTGGAAATCGAAGTCAGGTCTCTCACTTTGCGAGGCAAATGCTTTAACCACTGAGCTATGGGACTCCACATATTGGTAGAATTGAGAAACAGCGCAGATCCTAATAAAAACAGGCTAAGATTCACAAACACTGTGACTCTAATCAAGGCCGCTAAGACAAAGACAGAATAAGATTCACAAATATCATCATCCTTATTATTTTGTCATCAAGGTTGCTACAACCAAGTGCCCTTATTATGTAACCTGCGAGGTGTCTGCCCTATCCCAGGAAGCTGTTAGAATCAGGGCTGCACCTTGTATTGGCAAGAACAGACCTGTAAAGAAAGAAAACTGCTAAGAAAACTACTAAGAAAACTCTGAAGAATACTCTTGCAACAGAGTATTCTGTTCTCCGGTTCAGTATTTATATAGTTCTGTATCATGCATAGTGCTACAGAAGGCTGTAAGGTTCACTTTCACCTGTTTCTGTGAGCATGATTGTTTTGGGATCCTGAAGCACACAAAGACTCACAAATTTCTGAGTCCACAATTTTTTTTAATTTACTGCAAATAAATACAATTAAAATATACTGACAATTTAAGACAACAGCTGTGAAGACTGATGAATCATTTGGCCAAACCCATGTACCTTGTGGTTTCCTGCAACTCTTTCTTTAAGTCTTTATTGTTTCAAATTGATATAAACCTGTTGCTATGGCAGTCCCACCAGAAAGTTAACAACAACAAGAAGCATTTGTATAGCACCTTCACACAGTGTAATGACTCGGAGTGATGAAACATTAGGCGAACCAAAAATTGATTTTAAAATACCATCCGGACTTCAGATTGACAAACACAAAATCACAAAAATAGAAATATCATATTTTATTAACCTAAGTAGAAGGAGTAATTAATCAAGGAGTATCAATAATTACAATTTAATGTCTAGTATCTTTGACTCACCTGATGTGTCCATTTATTAATATGACTATTAATGGTGTGCTTATTATTTTGTCATCAAAAATATCTATAACAACACAAAAATCACATGAAATATGGTAACAACAAGGTTACATTTGTATAGTGCCTTTCACGTTGGGAGGACGTCCCAAGGCGCTGAAACATTTTGGTATAGAATCATTCTCATATTTCACAGAGACTATACACAAAGCAACAATTCCTTTATAGCCCGTCGGTTGTGTGAAGCCAGGTGGAATAATAATAATAATCCTTGCATTTGGTATACCACTTTTCACGTCTTCAAAATGTCTTGAAGCGCTTCATGGAATATACTGTAAAGTCAATTAACTTTGAATTGATTTGTGGATGAAATGCAGCAGCCAATTGTGCACAGCAGTCATGGATTGAGTGACCAGATTATTGTTTTTTTCTTGAGGGTTTATTATCAGGTGTGTGGAGTAAGGAAACTTGCCCAAGGGAAGCGAACCCAGGTCTCTCACTTGTGAGGCGAGTGCTCTAACCACTGAGCTACAGGATAGTAAGATTGCATATCTTATTAATGCCAGTGGAATGCCTACCAAAGTCTTGCGATCCTTATGAAAGTTAGTTGTCTCAGAGAAAGATCTTCCAGGATCAGAGTTTTGTGGCGGTGGGTGGAGGGGAGAGAGACAATCAAAATAGTTGAAATATTTATCATTGATGGAACTTCAGCTGGGATCTTTTCCGAGTAGCTTCCAGATTTACGCCTTCAGCAGCTGAAGTCTTGTGAAAGCCTGCTCTAAACAGCCTTCGCAGAACGACATCTGGGTGCCACAGGGAACTGAATCACTCATCACTTATTTTGTTCTGAAGTTGTAGTACAGTGGAGACTGCTCATGATTGTCAACAAAGTGAAACAATCGTGCACTGTATTGTGACAGAAAAACCATATCGTACATTGATGCGGAGTTTAAACAACAACAAACAATTTCCATTTCCATAGCGTCTTTTACGTCAGGAGGACATCTCAAATCATTTTGCACACTGGCTGGGAGCCTAAACTAGGATGAGTGGGGAGGGGGCAAGCGGAGCTTATGGGGAGGCAAAAAGCTGGCCAAAAGTACAGTCAAAGAGATACGTTTTAAGCAGATTTTGAAAGTGGAGAAAAACGAAACCTTAGGCAAGTTTCCTTATTCCACACTCCTCTGTTTACCCAGCAGAAAGTAGGAACCCGGTTGTTAGATGATTGGTAGATCGCTTTCCAGGGATAATAATCCCTCAAAAAAAAGTGGTCACTTAATCCATGAATGTATGTGGGACACTGCTGTGAGCAACTGGCTGTCACATTTCCATAAGACCATAAGACATAGGAGCAGGACTAGGTCATTCGGGCCTTCGAGACTGCCCAGCCGTTTAATAAGATCATGGCTGATCTTCTAACCTAATTCCATTTACCCGCCTTATCCCCATATTCCTTAATCACTCTATCCTTTAGAAATTTATCAATTTCAGTCTTGAATATGTTCAAGGACTGAGCATCCACAACCTTCTAGGGTAGGAAATTCCACAAATTCACTAACTTCTGAGTGAAGAAATGTTTCAACTCAGTTCGAAAAGGCTGACCCTTAATCTTTTAGATTCTCCAACCAGGGGAAATAGTCTCACGGCATCTACCCTGTCAAGAACCTTAAGAATCTTATAGGTTTCTATAAGATCACCCCTAATTCTTCTAAATGCTTGAGAATATAGGCCTAGTTTATCAACCTATCCTCATAGGTCAAGCCCCTCATCCCAGGAACCAACTTAATGAATCTACGTTGCACCCCCGCTAAGGCTAGTATGTTCTTTCTTGACCACAGTACAGAGACTGCGCAGTTATATCCTCTCTATCTATGACCAGGGCTCCCTCGGCCTCTGTGTCCTTTCCGCCGTGTTTGACACAGTCGATCACACCATCCTCCTGTACCGCCTTTCCTCCGTCATCCACCTCAGTGGGGCCTCACTCGCCTGGTTCAAGACTTACCTCACAAACCGCCAGCAGTACATCTGCACAAACAACTTCTACTCCCGCTCTCACCTGGTTACCTGTGGGGTACCCCAAGGATCCATCCTTGGCCCCCTCCTCTTTCTGATCTACATGCTCCCTCTTGGGGATGTCATCCACAGACATGGGGTACATTTCCACATGTATGCAGATGATACCCAACTCTATTTTTCCACCTCTCCTTGCGACCCCCAGTCCCCTGATGTTCTGTCAGCCTGCCTGTCAGATCTCAGGCGCTGGATGAGCGCAAATTTCCTTCAGCTGAACGTTGACAAGACGGAAGCCATACTCTTTGGCTCTCGTCAATGTCTAAAATCGCATGGTTCTCACCTCCTCCACCTACCCAACCTCCCCATAAAACTCTTTGAACCCATACGCAACCTAGGCGTCAGGTTCGACCCCCAATTATCCTTCCTCCCCCACATCCGGTCCCTCAACAGCTCCGCTTTCTTCCACCTCCGACGGATCGCCCATCTCCGCCAATACCTCTCTCCGAAAGCTGCTGAAACCCTAGTCCATGCCTTTGTCATCTCTCGGCTGGACTATTCTAATGCCCTCCTCACCGGTCTCCCATCCACTACCATCCATAAAATCCAGATTATTCAAAACTCTGCCGCCCGGATTTTCACCTGCACCAAACTCCGTTCCCTAATTACCCCAGTCTTTGCCAGACTGCACTGGCTGCCTGTCCCAGAGAGGATCGACTTCAAGATCCTCACCCTTATATTCAAATCCCTCCACTCCTCTGCACCACCCTATCTCTCTGATCTCCTCTCTCCTCAAAACAGTGCCCGTTGCCTTCGTTCCTCAGGGTCTGGCCTCCTCCTTGTATCCCAAGTCCTCCGCTCCACTCTCAGTGGCCGTGCCTTCAGCCACTATGCCCTGAAGCTCTGGAACTCCCTTCCTCACTCCCTTCGCCATGTCCCCTCTCTTCCTATTTTCAAGTCTCTGCTGAAGACCTTTCTTTTTGACTGCACCTTTGGTCACCTTCCTCCCCCTCCTCCTGGCTCGTCCCCGGGATCCGTTACTGTGAAGCACTCTGAGATGCAGTCCTGCGTGAAGGGCGCTATATAAATCCAAGTTGTTGTTGTTGTTATTGTTCTTAAATAAGGAGACCAAAACTGCACACAATATTCTAGGTGTGGTCTCACCAAGGCCTTATACAACTGCAGCAAGACTTCCCTACTCTTGTACTCTAACCCTTTTGCAACAAATGCCAACATAGCATTAGCTTTCCTAGTTGCTTGCTGTACCTGCATACTAACTTTTTGTGACTGGTGTACAAGAACACCCAAATCCCTCTGAACACTAACCCCATCTAGTCTCTCTCCCCTCTAAAAAATAATCCACTTTTCTATTTTTACTACCGAGGTGAATAACTTCACACTACCCCACATTATACTCCATCTGCCACCTTCTTGCCCACTCACCTAGCCTGTCTATTTCTCTTTGCATTCTTCATGTGTCATCCTCACAGCTTACATTCCCACCTATCTTCGTATCATCCGCAACTTTAGATATGTTAAGTGGGATTTCGCACACAAAACACACGTTCAATTCACTTTCCAATATATACTATGAAGTGCTTTGAGATGGTTGGACAACATATAAGATGCTAAATTAAATGCAATCATTATTATTATTATTATATTATTATTATGAGCTCAAAGACCCATTTGTGGGGCCTGAACCCATAACCTCTGATTCAGAGGTGATGATGCTACCAACTGAGTCAGTTAGACTATCTCTGCACTCATACTGTACTAGAACCGGATTTCATAATGGCACTGTGTTGAATCACATTAACAAACCTGAAATTTAACTTAAATAATGTTTTAAGGAGTATCCCACCTACAAAATTTAAACATTTTACCCAAATGTCTCATGCTAAGGTGTGATTGGATGTGAGCCCCACCCAGATTTGCAATTCACCCATTCACTAAATTCCTGAAACTACTTACAGAGGAGACACCAAGGAGGGGATATTTATCAGAAGGATGTAAAAAGTCACAGGGCAATTCATTCTAGATGTGCCCATGCATAAATCTTGTGGTTGTCTTAAGATCAACACACCTTAAACAGCTTCAGCAAACTGTATTCACAAGGAGGAATCCACAAGGAAAAAAGAAAAAGCAACAAAAAGGAGAGAAAAAAACATTCACTCTATTGCTTATCTAATGTGCTTTTATAACATGTATTTCTCTTCCTTGGTCCTCTCCTAAAGGCACTGGTCATCCATTCTCTGATACTTTGCTCAAGTGGCTATTCTTTATCACAACATTGGTTTGGATGAAGAAGGCACATTTGATCGAATTCTTCCAGAACCCCATCCTATGATGCTTGATCACAGCATCAAACGTTTTTTTTAAACGAGTACAATGTCCTGGCCTCAACCACCCTTCCTGACAACCTGTTCCAGTTGTTCATTACCCACTGGGTAATTCTGGGTAAAGAAAAACTTCCTGGTGTCTGTCCTGAAATTACCCTTTGCAACTTTAAATCTGTGTTCTCTTTCCCTGCATCATAGCATCGTATATATTGTTCTGCGTTTAGTTTCTCAATCACATTTAAAATCTTGTATACCTCTTTAAGGACCACTTTGCAGTGTCTTCTTTCAAGATAGAAAGCCCAAGCTTATCTAATCATTGCTCATCATAGCTCATACCTCCGACACTCAAGATCATCCTCATTGCTCTCCTCTACAGCCCTCTTATGTGACAGCAGCCAGACTATATTCAGTACTCTAGGTGTGATCTCACCAGATCACTGGACAGCTTCAGTATGACATCTTGGGATCTGAACTTAATTGATTTGATGATATAGACTAGCATCCTGTTTGCATTATTTATTGCTGCCTCATTACTTTGACATGGTGAGTAATCACAATCAGTCAGTTAAATGATTCTTGTGATTAGTGTGTGTGGTGGATGGATGGATTTTGTGTGTGTGTCAGGGCTTTCAATGATGGGGGAAATTTAAGGATGGAAGAATCTAAATCAAGGAGGAGACGAGTCAATCAAAACTGATTCATACAAGTTTACAATTCCTTACTTTTCACAGCACAGTCCTCGACCATTTTCACCACCTGCTATGTGGCTGATGTCTCTGTCCTGCAGCATGTGTGAAAAAAGCCTGAGAGCACATTCTTGAAAGGGAAAGAACACCTTCCAGCCCACATTTGAATTTAGATGACATTCTTTGAGTAATCTTGAATATTTTTAATATTTTTCACCGTGGTGCAGGAATTCCACTGCAGATGTAAAGAGTTCTATTTAGCATTTGTCACCCTTAACCAATTGGGAGTGACATTCATCAGCCCGAGGTGACGTTTTCAAATTGTTGTGGGATGTGTGAAACTGGCACACTCAACAAGAAGCAGGTGTAGCACATTCATGACATTCGTAACATGAACCTTTCCTGCTCCCAGCAGCCAGTCAATCAGATAATGATGCAGCAACGAGCTATCAAATTAGCACAGGAAAGAGGTGGATCATTAACTGATTGTTTTATGTTGTTTTTAATTAAGTACAGACACTGCTGACAGTCAGTCTGAGTTTTCAAAACACATAATTCATTTCTTTCACTATCATCATTGTACGCATTGAGATACCCAACTTATGCAGAAGGTGCTATTAAATTAAAATTGTATTGTATCCCAACAAAGAGGTTAGGGTTAATTTTGAATAGCATGAAGTGCAAAACTACACAATTTAGAGTGTCATTTAATCTTTATCTTTGGAATGAGTCTTGCAGCATAGTGCTTAGCGCACTCTCCTCACAAGCAAGAGGACTTGGGTTCGATTTCTGGGCAGGGTAAAAGCTTAGGCAAGTTTCCTACCTCCACATGCCTCTGCTTACCTAGCAGTAAGTCGGAACCTGGTTGTTAGTCGATTGGTGGATCACTTTCTGGGGGTAATAATCCCTCCCCCCCAAAAATTTGATTACTCAATCCACGATCGTTTGTGGGACACTGCAGAGCATAATTGGCTGCCGAGTTTTGCCCACAAAATACTTTACTATATGTTCTGCGAACTGCTTTGAGACATCTCAAAGACATGGTAAAGTGTTATATCAAATGCAGGATTATTATAAATTGTTACAATTTAATTTGTGCTGAGGAGTGCTACTGGAGTCCTCAATGGATAACAAGGAATCAGCACATGCTTACTTACACATACTTTTGAAAAAATGTTTTACTTATTGTAATTTCCAGAGAGAAGATATTAAGTAACAAACAAAGGAAAACTAAATTCAGAAATTTACAGCTGCATAGCAAGCAGTAACATAGGAGGAGGCCACGCATCAGTCAAGCCTGTTCCACCATTTTATTAGGCAGATTGTTTAATTTCCCTTATTGCCATATCCCTTAATACCCTAAAGCAAGTATCTTTCCATCTCGCTTTTAAATATTCCAATTGATTCTGCCTCCACAGCTCTTCTGGGGCAGTGGATTCCACATTCTCACAATTCACTGTGTGACGAAATGCTTTCTGATCTCGCTTCTAACTATTCAGGTTTAATTTTAAGATTACGTCTCCTTGTTTCAGAATCCTCTATTAGAGAGCAGAATCATCTCGTTCATTTTTCTAGTCCCTTCCATGAAATGTCTCAGGAAGGTCAAGAGGCCACCAAAATGATGACTGTGGAATGCAACTGGTGAGGTTTTAATATTATACAAATTTAGTATTATAGAAGGAGGCCATTCGACCTATTGAGTCCGCATCGGCTAACAGAACAAAGAGATTAATGCCACTGCCCCATCTTATCCTCATATCCATTAAAGTCCCTCTGTTTCATATACCTGTCTACCTTCTTCTTGAGAACCACAATGGACTCTGCCTCCACCACCCTACTTGGCAGGACATTACACACCCCAACTACTCTGGGTGAAAAAAATCCTCCTAAATTCTCCTTTCGCTCTCTTATGGCTATCTTAAAGCTATGTCTCCTAATCACTGACTCCCCTACAAATGTAAATAAGTTCTCCTTATTTACCCTATTAGAACCCCTCATACTTTTGAACATCTCCCTCAGGACCCCCTCAACCTTCTCTGCTCCAATGATAACAGGTCCAGCTTCTCCAATCTTTCCTCATAACTGTAGCCTTTCATCCCCGGAATCATTCTCACAAACCTCCTCTGTTTCTCCTCTAAGGCCTTAACATCTTTCCTGAAGTGAGGTGCCCAAAACTGAACACAGTAATCCAGTTGCAGCCTAACAAATGATTTATACAAACACATTGTTATTGCTTTGCTTTGGGACTCTATGCCCCTGGGTATAAAATCAAGCATTTTATGAGCTTTCTTTACAGCCTTTGTCATTTGTGATTCCACTTTCAATGACACATGTACATGCCTTCCCAAATCCTTTTGTTTCTCAGCTCTTCTCAATCTTTCTTCCAAAATGAATCACCTCACAATTCGATTAATTAAACGTAATTTGCCACTGATCACCCATTGTGTCAATGAAATTAATTAAATTGTGTTTAAATCCTCTTACAGTCTCTTGGCAACCTCATCGCTATACACTATACTTCCTAGCTTGGTATCAACTGCAGGCTTTGATACTGTTACCCTCTATATCCCAGTGAGGTCTTTTGATATATGTGGAACAAAGCAGCAGCCCCAATACAGAGTAGTGTAGCATTCCACAAACAACCTTTCTCTAACCAGATTTTTTTTACTCTAATCTTTGCTTTCTATCCTTCAACCAAATTTATATCCAATCCACTATGTTTCCTCCTATTCCATGTGTCCTGTAGCTCCTTTATCCTTGGTGTCCTTCTTGAACAGAGCCACATCTGCTACCCTCCAAACCCCTGGCACTCCAATAGCCTCTAAATATGCTTGGAAAATTATCGATAGAGCCTCAACTATCTCCTCTCTGGTTTCCCTCAACATTCTGGGATGCAAACCATCAGAAGCCCGTGATTTCTTGATTTTCAGTTCTCCTAACTTTTAATAGTTTTCTTTTTGATCTTTCTCTCAAATTGCTGTTGTATTCAGCATTCCTCATTCCCCTTTTAAGCTTTATTGTGGGATTATCTATCTCCTCAGTGAAAACTGAGGCAAAATACTTATTAAATAACTCTGGCCTGCCCTCCTTTTCTACCACCAATTTACCACTTTTATCCACAACCCCCTTTCTGAGCTATCCTTTTACTTCTAATATGTTTATAAAAACCTTTACAGTTTCCTTTAGATCTTTATGGAAGGTTTGCCTCTCTCAGGAGATGAAATAAAATGCAAATGGTGTTTGGAAGGAATAGGTTTCCTAGGCGAATTGGCTTCTCTCATTTCATATTTCTTTTTGTTGTTTTAGCTCTAATTTTTTAAACACCTCTTTGCAGGTGTAAATGAATGAGTGCCATATGTACTGTATTTGCTTCAGGCTGTTAAAAAAAGAGTGAAATTAGGTGAAATAAATTTTTGGGCACTCTCTCTGTCGTCTTCTATAAGGTGAAAAAGCAGGACTAAGGTTTATGACCCATATTCTCCGCTGCCAGCACTCAAATTCAAAGTACAAAGAATTCTGACTTCATTGCAGCGAATGAATATTAAATTACATCCAAAAAGGTTTTCTTCCCTCTAACGATCATGCTGTCTGATCGTTAACAAATCGCCAAAAGCAGGCATGCTGTTTCCAAATGTTCAATATGTTTCTTGGCCAACAGTCTGGAATGTCAATTTGAAAATATGTGGAAAAAATATGAAAAAAAATTATAGATTAAGGAAATGGATAATTCATACTCCCCACACTGTGCAGATGCAACAGACCTTGAATACTTTGAGAAAACGCTTAGCAACCCAGAGTGAAGCAGTTTCCTGGCTTATAAATAACTAACAGACCATTTAATGTAGTTTAGGTAGTACATTTTAAAACCTCTATAATATTGAAAATAATTATAACCTTGCATTTGATATAGTGACTTGTCATGTCTTTTGAGCCATCTCAAAGCACTTCACAGAATATACTGTAAATTGAATTGACTATATTTTTGTGGGTGAAATGTAGCAGCCGGTTGCACACAGCAGTATCCCACAAACAGTCGTGAATTGAGTGACGATTGTTTTTATTTCTCTTTATTTTTTTAAAAGGGGTTATTACACCTGGAAATGTGATCCCCCAATCGACTGTCAAACGGGTTCCTACTTACAATGAGGCGATTGCTCTAACCAATACACTACACTACAGCATTCCACATGGATCATGAAGAGACAATAATTGGAATTATTTGAATTACATAGCATTAGAACTGTTCCAAAACTTGGGTGTAGAATGAATCCATTCCATATAAAAAAACTTGTCAATGAAAGACAAGGTTCAGATAAGGACCTGGATGCGAATACAGCACATGAATGAATAACCTTCATTCATTCATTACCTTTTACAAAAAAGGATTACAAAATAAGAACGAAAGAAAGTATGAAATGAGAGTTCAGCTTATGTCACCGTATGGGATTTGTTAAGTCTGAGAAAAAAGTTAGAAAGCTAAACCAGCCTTCAGGATCACAATTTTTTCCCCTGATTTTTTCAAATTTGCTGAAGAAGAATCACAAGATCACAAAATTGGTTTGGATGAAGAAAGTCTTTCAGACCATCTGAAGTCTGTTACGTGCTCCAAGATGCTACCAGCATGAAGGGCACATGATAAATTAAACATGTTGTTACTGTTGTTGTTGATCTCATCTTTCCAGAATACTCACTACTATTGCCCCATCACAGCATTAAGCTGTTTTTTAAATAAGTCCTGGTTCTGGCCTTAACTGCCCTTCCTAGCAACCTGTTCCAGTTGTTAATTACCCCTTGGAGTAATAAAACTTTCCTGGCATCTGTCCTAAAATTGCCCTTTACAACTATAAACCTATGTCCTCTTATTCTACTATCTTTATTCATCCTAAACCACTGTTCTGGGTTTACTTTTTTAATCCTATTTAAATACATGTGCACTTCCCGCAAAGGTGAGTTCCGATTTTCAAATGCCACATTTTAATCCCCATCGAAAAAAATAACAAATATTTGGTAATGAATTGAATAACAACAACAATAACTTTCATTTATATAGCACTTTTCATGTCAGTAGGATGCCCTAAGGCACTGGACAATCGAGGCTCTGCACCAGAGCTTGGGATGGGGGGAGGAGTTCAGGAAGGGTAGGGGGGTGGAAGATAACCAAAAGCATGATCAGAGAGAAAAGTCTTGAGAAGGAGCTTGAAGGAGCCGAGAGAAGTGTTGAGTTTCAGTTTCAGAGTTTCATTTACATACAAAATTCCTTGTTCACTTCAACAACAACAACAAAGTTACATTTGCATAGCACCTTTCAGGTTGGAAGGATGACCCAAGATACTGGACAGTCAGTGTTTCGGCCCCGAGCTGTGGGTTGGGATTGGAGAAGGTGGAGGGGGAGATGGGTCTTGAAGGAGGCAAGGGAGGGGGCAAGGTGGAGGGACTGCTGGATGGTGTTCCAGAGGGTGGGGGGCAGAGTGGCAAAAGGCCCGCCCGCCAATGGTCGAGTTTCAGTTTCAGAGTTCCGTTTACATACAGAATTCCTTGTTCACTTCAACGACAACAATAAAATTACATTTGGAGGATGTTCCAAGGTGCTGGACAGTCAGTGTTTCAGCCCTGAGCTGGGGGCCTGCTTTACAGGGGACATGAAGCAGGCTGGAGGCCGCAGAGCAGAGGGAGTGGGCAGAGTGGTAGGGGGTTTGAAGGTCATAGAGATAGGGGGGAGTAAAGCCAGGGAGGGCTTTGAAGGTGAGGACCAGGAACTTGAACTGTATCCTGTGTGATGGAAAGCTAGTGGAGTCATGCGAGAATGAGGGTGATAGGGTCACGGAGCCTGGTGCGGGAGAGAACACTAGCTGCAGAGTTATGGATGATCTGCAGCCTTTGGAGGGAGGAGTTGGGGAGGCCGACAAACAAGGAGTTTGCATAGTCAAGACTCGATGTTATGAATGCGTGTATGAGGGTTTCTCATCCAGGGCTTGATGTCTGACACTCATTCTGTCAGGACAGCAGTGGTCCTGGAGTCAAGGGTGGAGGCAGAGATATACATTTGGGTGTCATCCGCATACATGTGGAAGTTGACCCCATGTCTGCAGATGATGTTACCAAGAAGCAGCATATAGATATTGAAGAGGAGCAAACCAAGGACAGAGCCCTGAGGAACACCGCACGAGATGGTGCGGGGGCTAGAGGAGGTGACTATTACCCTATATCAGATGTATAATTAGTATTCCCATATTAAAATGTTACATGAAACACAACAAATAAGCATGGACATGATTCTATGCAAAATATGATTGAATTTTACATTTAAAATTTCATGCTATTCACAATTGAAAATTGTATTAGGTTTATTTCTAAGAGCATAGGGATGAACTACTAAAGCTTACCAAGCAGAGCAGAACAGTGCTCAGCCCAAGTTACAACTTCAGAATGTTTAGCATAACTTTACTTAGAACAACATTTACATAGAGCCCTGCGTGCAGGATACAAACCCCCTCTCTCCATCATCACCAGGATACTGAATACCAGGTAGAAATTTTAGGGATATGTTAGGAAAATGTTCCACATAGGATCAGGAAGTGGCACATGTGCTAAATACGTTTTTCACATCAGTCTTCACAAACCAAGATTGTGGTCAAATTCCAACTGCAGAGTTTTTGGATCAGGAGTCTTTAACACAATTAGACACCAGTAAAGCATATGTTCTGAAGAAATTCATAAAGTAAAATGTCTATTGCGGCACCTGGGTCAAATGGAGTACATCGTAGAATTCTTAAGGAAATGAGGCAGGAAATGGTTCGTGAAATATTTGTTGATTTAGAAATATTCAAGCTGTATCTGAGAACAGGAAGATGGAGAATTTTATCCCAATATTCAAAAAAGGAATGGGACATTAACCTGCATCGAAACTATACCAGTTAGTCTGATATTTGTAATGGGGAAAGTAAAATAACAATCTGCTATTTAATGTAATGTTTTGTCACATCAAAATGTCTTAAATAAAGCATTTTACACCACAAGTTAATTTGAAGTGTATTGAATGTTGTTATGTAACTAATATAGTTGCTAATCTATGTTGACAATGTCCGACATGCAGCGGATGAGACAGATGATCAATTAATCTATTCTTTTTTTAGTCCATTTGTATGCAGAAGGAATTTGTGGGACATTGCTGTGGGCAAACGGATTGCTGTGTGCACATAGAAAATATGATCATTACATTTTACAGGACATTCTGTGAAGCATTTTGAGAGACCCCCCACATGAATGGCGCTATATCAAATGCAAGAATTAATATTGATATTGCCCATGACATTCGATATGTTTTCTGCACTTTTTCTAAATAGTGGCGTAGGTTTTTAATATCTCTTCAGGTAGAAACGCCTTGAATTAAATATCTCATTCAAAAGATACTGCACTTTATCTAAGTATTCCACTGGAATGTCATCTTAAACTCTGAGCTCAAATTCTAATGTGGTGCTTTAAAGTAATATTTGGGATACTGTTTGCTGCTTAAGGACATTATATCAGATATTATCAAAGCTCATCTTAAAAGTATTTCAAGAGCAGAGAGGCAGTTAACATGGAATTAAGAAAGCTACTGGGGTTTCCAAATGATTTTAAAAGAGTCATTTTAAACAATACGGAGGTTCTAACAAAATAGAAAAAAAAAGGGCTGTATTAAAAAAGTGCGACAGTGATAGCACTCCGGGTCCTCAATTTCAAAGCCCTCCATGGACTTGCTCCACCCTACCTCTCCGACCTCCTAAGCCCCTACCAAACTGCCCGCTCTCTCCGCTCAGGAGCTCCGGCCTGCTTCACGTCCCCCACCTCACCCGCCCCACCATTGTCAGGAGGGCCTTTAGCTGCTCTGCCCCACCCTCTGAAGCTCCATCCCGCACTCCCTCCACCTCGCCCACTCCCTTGCCTCCTTCAAGACCCGTCTCAAGACCCTCCTCTTCGACTGTGCCATCGGTCACCCTCCCTGCCATCCACCATCCCCGATCCTGACCCCCAGCTCAGGTCCGAAACTCTTACTCCAGCCCATTGGGACATCCTCCCGACGTGACAAAAAGTCTCAGGGAGAAATTTTTGGCATGTTGGCTTCTCCAGTAAAATTTATGTTTGAACATGCACCAATTTTCTGCAAGTGATTCAGTTGACAGAGACCAGGAACTTCAATATTAATTGAAATATAACATGACACGTGTATTTTAGGTTCAATGGATATGCCTAATTTTCAAAAGGAACATATTTGGAGATTGCTAATTCCAACCGCAGTTCAATCCTGACAAACACATTTGTTTGCCAAGAAATGTTATGCTTGGGTCAGGATAACTGGCGAGTAATATTTGTACCTCAGCCCATTTACCCACTCAAACTGTAACTGAATATGAATTGAAAGACTTTGGCCCAGATACTTCTCTAAGCGCAAAGCCATAAACGTGGCTTACATTAGTCCAAACAGTGCATGCATTCAGGACAAGCACAAAGTTAGTTGTACACTGGTACAGGAAGTGGAACAAGGAACTATCAAGGTTTCAAAAAGAAACTAGACACACTCCTGGAAATTAAAAGGATTCAGAGTTATGAATGACAAGACATATGTGCCCAAGAAATCTTTTGGGGAGTTAAATGGGTAACTCCTGACTGAAACTCTCACTGCTAATACAGTGTTACTCCTATGTTTAAATTTGTCCCATAGACTCATCAATCATTTGCAAGATGTGCTGATTGGGATAATAATAATCCTTACATTTGGTTTAGTGCCTTATCAAGTCGTTGACACGTCTCAAAGCGCTTCACAGAATACACTGTAAAGTGTAGTAACTGTATTTTGTGGGCGAAACGCCGCAGCCGATTGCGCATAGCAGTGTCCCACAAACAGTCATGGATTGAGTGACCACATTATTTTTGTTTTTTTGGAGCCATTATTACCCCCGGAAAAGCGATTCGCCAATCAACTAACAACTGGGTTCCTACTTACTGCTAGGTAAACAGAGGCGTGTTTGTGTGGAGTAAGGAAACTTGCCTAAGGTTTTGCCCTGCCCGGGAATCGAACCCGGGTCTTCTCACTCACAAGGCAAGCGGTCTAACCACTGAGCTACAGGACCCCTCCGTGAAAGGAGGCAAAGGGTGTGGGAAAACATAATAACAGAGACCCCAGTTTACATTAACACTGACAGCCTCGTACTTTTAAATAAAATATACATTATTCCAAATTTGTACCCAAAAGGAATGTCCTGACATAAGAGAGAGATCTAAGTAGTAGACCTACTTTATCTAAGTAGTTCAACACATTTAGCATACACTGTATGTTTTCTTTGTAAAAAGATAGATATGGAAGACATGAAAATTACTATTAACTCTCTTTATACTAGCAGATATTTTCCATATGAAAAGATTCCTGTCCCAGGGCACCAAACTCACGTTTTCCTCACAGTTGACACTGTTAATGTTCCTTCACCATAACTGACAATTATAGGCTGTAGTATTCAATTATAAATCACTGTGGCATCAGTGCTCTGAGAAAACACTCTATGTTTTTGTGCATTAAATGATAACATTGAAAGAAAGAACAGACACAAGGAGTGAGACCTGTTGGCTCTGGTAGTTTGTTATTGGTGGTGATGAACACTGAAAGTGGCAGTATAATATGTTATAGTGAATGTTGCACTGCTGAACACAAACAGACCTACAAAGATTGATGGTATTGGTTAGAAACGTATTAATACACTTCTTGCTATAATTAGTGCAAGGAAAGTTTTAAGGATATCCTGAAAATTTTCTCCGCTGCTCCTCTCAGCTTCCAACTTTGTTTGCCTACAAATATACAGTCACTACACTTCACAGTAAATTTGGTGAAGTGCTTTGAGACGTCTCGATCATGCGTTAAGGCACTGTATCAAATACAAGGATTATCATGTTATTATCCCTCACACCTAGCTTCTACCAGCCACCTGGCTGCTGGTGGCCAGGAATGTGGAAAAGCCCCCAAGTTAAAACAACAACTAATATGGATTAACAACCTCATTCTCTGCCTACATGAGGAAACTAACTGCAAAAAATCAGCTTCCTGTTTTTTACTGGCAAGCATAACGCTGAATGGAATTCTTACTCATATGAATTTTTTTTGCTAAACTAAATTTGAGAAACAACTTCAATTATTTTTGATTCAGTTATCCGGTCTACACGTGATCAAACTGCCAAGGCAGCAATCTAGGGCGACCTCCACTGTACAATCTTTGATTCTAGGTAGTCGACGGAAAAACTGAATGTTTGAGTAGAGAATTCAAGCGAGTTAAACTTGTTTTTAAGGATTTATCTTAGATTTGTCCATCAGAGAAAAGAAAAAGAAACAAACTGTGTGCTGCAAAACCATAATCTTTTTCATGTGAGTTGTCAGCATGTAAACGATAATTGGTGTGCTGGAGTGACAATATTCAATATACTGAGCAATGAAAACATGAATAATTGGGCAGCATTTTATGTTTGGAGCAGCATAATATCTTTAACAGCTATGACCATACCACCATTTCTCTATAATGGGAGTGAATGGGAAGTGATTTGATGGACTGGAATTCCACGCTTGGATTAAATATGCGTTCATGTGGAGTCAAGTGCAATAATTTTATTTTAATAATAAAGCAAAGTTGTCATTAAAGCTAATTGTTAGTTTCTGCAGGGGGACTTTGAACATTTACAAATGACAGATTGTTCCGCTGTAGAAAAAACACCACCCAATGAGGTATTAATCATCATTTTATGTGCAGAAGTTAACTGCTTACAATATGTAAAACCTTGGAATCCTAAGGAAAGGCTTAACCTTTTTACAAGTAAACAAAGGTTTGGACAAAATCTTCTTTCTCTTTTTCAAAAGAAATAGATGTGTGTTCAAATGATTACAGGAAATTGGGCCTATTTAATAACCCCCATCTGGCCATCCATCCAGTCATCTGACTCTATCCTCCTGAGATGGGATGTAAGTGGGATCTCCTTGGAGTTGAGCTCGCTTTAGGTGATGTGTTTGCCAACGGAATATCGGAAATGAGTCAATCCTCTGTTGCAATCTTGGTAGTCTGGTTCCTGAGGCAGACAATTCCACAGTATTCAAGAGCACTGCTGATGGCAGACCAGTCAGCCTGGTAGGACTTAGAATGATAGACCATTCACAGGGAGGCAGAGGCCCAGATTCTTCTCACTCAACTCCTTTTAACCCTGTAAACCAAAGTCCTAACGGATAGGTGGATTTAGCTAAACAATGCAGTGGTAAGCGCCAGACAGTGCGAAAAATCTGACTTAAAACAGTTGCTCAAAATAGTAATAACATAACAATCTTTGCATTTGATATACCATCTTATTACATCACCAAAACAACAACTTGTCTTTATATAGAGCTTTTCATACCGGGTAGTGTCTCAGAGGGCTGCACCGTGGTGGGATTGGACACCAGCAAGGCACAAGGAGGAGGAGGGGGGGGAGGAGGTCACTCTTAGCACAGTCGAAGAGATAAGTCTTAAGGTAGAATTTAAAAATAAAGATGGGGTGAGGTGAAGGGAATGAGACAGGGAGTTAAAGAGGTTAGGGACAAAGTGGCTGAAGACATAGCCACCGATGAAGGGGCAGGTATGTGTTAATTGAGCGAAAGGGATGGGCAGAGGAGTAGGTTACAAGCAGGTCAAAGAGGTAGGGGGAGTTGGGGAATTAAGTGATTTTTATGTGTGGATGAGGATCTTGACATTGATCCTTTCAGACAACAGAGGAATATTGAGCAGTCTGGGAAAACTCCTTGTTCTTCTGTGAAATAGTGCCATGGAGTTCTTTAATGCCCACCTGATGCACGAGTAAAGACAGGTGAGAACTCAGTTTAAAATTAATGTAGTTGTTTAATTCAAAATGCTGTTCAACAATTAATTGAGCTGCAAGAAGAAACCTGCATATACTAAATATTGTTATGTGGTGTATAAAATGAAGTTATAAAACCTAACATAATGAATGTCACACAGAAGTTATACTGCATTATATGAGCTCTCCAACTTTTAAATTTACATAAATAAAGATATTATTTGGTGTCAGTAAATGTATTGAGATGTGATATATAAATGCCAAACTTTACTCACTAACGGGGAAATATTCCATCTGGGTCTAGATGTACTCTATGTACTATCCAGAATTATGTTCTTGTAAGAACAATAGAAAATTGACTTCAAAGTTAAGGCTGAATTCAACAATTTGCCTAATTCGGGATGCTCCCGATAATGAGAGTAAATGTAGATCGAAGTGGAATTTCTTCTCATTAGTTCATGAAAAAGACTAGAAAGAGTGGTCAGGAGCATATTGCTAAGTATTATGTACAGCCATGAAGTGAATGTTCAATTTTATCCAGGGGTTTATTCACTAGGTTGTTGAAAGAATCTTGGTATTGTATTATAAAAAATATATTTTTAAAAGATTTGACATCTTTCCCTTAAATAAATGAACAGATTCAAGGGAAGCAGTTTGTTACTGTTCCACTAGATGTCCCCATTCATTGACAATGACTCTTTATTTACCTCATAGCCCTACAAATGAACAGGGCTAAATTGTATTTTGTTGTGGTGCCACTCACAGGACACATTTGGGGTATTCTGTACTCAGGTTGGTACCCATTTTGCATTGATCAACAATGAGATTTAAATAATGTGGAGATGGCATGGGCTAAAAGCAGTTCAGAGTCAAATTAGCCACAGGTTGGCCACATATTGATTTACCAAAAAGAAGGCACAATTTTGAACACTGTATAGCAGTTGCTAATGATATAGGAAGGAGTCAAAATCATATCGATGATCAGATCTTGGATTGTATTGAAATGATAATGTAGTTATTTAAAACACACAATGAGAGATTATCTGTGTGGCGGAAACTGCCTGTACACAAGAAGTCATTTGAGAGGTTATTACTAGAGGTTATTATTATTATGCAAAAACTAGCTATTTTAGGAAGCTCAAATATATGAAGAAAAGTAACATCTATTCATATGTAAAGTGCCAGTGTTACTGGTCTGCTGATGGCCAAGCTGTATTGCGGACAACAAAATAAGTTTTCTTGATTGAATATTTCTTGATTTATGCCACAAACACACTACAGATCGAACACGGATTTACCTAGACTTGTGTGAATGTTCAGGATGGGGGCTGCTTCTTGACAGCCCCGGGAGCCACTTCCAGCCTGTGGGCCACAGAATTGGCCACCACTGCTCTAAAGTGTCAGTCTGGCTCAGTCGGTAGCACTTTTCCTCTTGCCAGAAGGATGTGAGTTTATGCCCCATGTTGGGACTCAATCTCAACAAATTTGCTGACAGTTACTCTTGATTTATCTCACATTCCCACAAAAGTATGGGCTAAATTGTAATTATCTCACCCTACTGATGAGCGACACTGGCTGGGCTATCATCAGCAGTGCCTTGGAGTCTTGCTAAAAGACTTACATAATCTAGGCTGACACTCCAATGCAATGTTGGGGATATGATGCATTGTCAGAAGTGCTGTCCTTCGATTGAGACGATAGACTGAGCTGCTGTCTGCATGTTCAGGTGAACCTTAAAGATCCCATGGCACGACTTGAAAAGAGAAAGGAATTTCTCCTGGTATCCGGGTCAAAAATCTCCCAAATAATATTGGTTATTCATTTCATGGCTGTTGGTGGCACATTATTGTGCACGTGATCACGTTGAAGCATCTCAAAGTGTCTCAGAAGCAGTTACTGTGTATTGCAGCAATTGATTTAATAGGCAAACACAGCACTTATCACACGGGGTGTGCTTTCAGACCCAGATATTCCCAAAGAGGCTTCATAAGGCAAAGGAGTGAAAGAACGCCAAAAACACAGATTGATAAATAGTCACCATAAAACCTTAGAGTTATAGCCACTGGTGCCTGTAACTTGGAAATGGCAACAATTGTGAAATGTTAGCATGCTGGAGCAAAAATCCTAATCAAATTTTGACTGTAGTTGAAAATGTTCTTACTAAACTATTCCACAGGAAATTCTTACATATTTTTGGAACAAATATCGGTTGAATGATTTATTATTCATGCACAGGTTTATTTGTATGTATATAGTCTGACTCACCACTAGAACTATTTGAAACAGTCCCACATCTGTAATAAATTCATGCTACCTTCTATGCATGTCTCGCTGGTACTTATAATAAAATAATATCGTACATTAAAAATTGTAATCAGTGATTTGAAACTGTAGCCAACAAAAAAATTGGATCTGTATAGAATGCCAAAATGGTCCAATATCTCGTCTCCTGGGCAGCCTTTGCATTGATGTGCCCAGAATTTTAAGAGTATCTAACTCTGATTTTCTACTGATTGTGAGTTCTTTAAATATTATTAATAATAATAATAATCCTTGCATCTGATATAGTGCCTTTCAAGTTAGGAGGTCATCTCAAAGTGCTTTGAAGCATTTACTGTAAAGTGTAGTGACTGTGTATTTTGCAGGTGAATGTGCAGCCAATATGACACTGCAATGTCCTTCAAACAGCCATGAAGCGAATGACCAATTTTATCCTGGGGTTTATTCACTATATCATTGGAAGAAACTCTCATCTCTTTTTGAAAAGTGCCATGGGATCATTACCATCCACCTGAACAGGCAGATGGGACCTGGATTTAACATCTCATTCAAAGGACAAATTTACTCTACAAGTTTAATGTAAAACGTGAAGAAAATGTTGTCTTTTACTGTGAAGTCAAAAATACGTAACTGAATAGAGTGAAATGTGTGTTCAGACTAAATCTAAAAACTTAAAAACCACAAAAGCAATAAAAAGAGCAAGATCATCTTTAAAAAATGTTTATTTCCTTGTCAACTACACCACAAATCTAACAATGAAAACTGAGAAATGGTTTCTTTATCATGATCTGTAATATTCAACAAGCAGTAAACTTTTTAAATGTTTTAAATTATAAAATGCGAAAATTATGCGTTTTAAAATATATACTAATAGCTCAAATGCTTGTGATTGTAAACAGATACTATTCTCGTATATATCATATCAGTTTTTCAATGTTTGTGGAATCACTCAGATCTGATAATCCTTTGTGAATTTACACTTTTCTAAAATGAATTTTCTGTACAAATTTGAATTGTACTACGATCCATCTTAGTGTAGAGAAGATCCCAAATTTTTCATTATTCAATTTTCTGTGGTATTAATTCTAGTGTATTGACATTGAGGCACATTTGCAAAGAAGTTCCACTTGAGTCTAGATTCACTCCATTTTTGTTGCATTTTAGAGCATCCAGAATTTGACAAATTCTTAAATACTGTACAGCCTTAATTTTGAAGCCAGTTTTCTGAATATTGTTTTACAAACAACACAATACTGATCTCAAAATTAAGACAATTCAACAATTTAACAAACTCTGAATGCTCTAAAATGGATAAGTAGAGTAAATGTAGAACCAGGTGGAATTTCTTCCATAAACATTATTAACCTACCCTTGTTCTATAAGTTCAGCTATATAGAGTAGGCAAGCTGGAGGTGTTAGGATGTTGCTATACTGAAGATAATTTTTTTTGTTTACTCCAATAATAAAACAAATCCTCTAATCCAATGCCCAAAGACATCAACAGTGCAGGTACCAGCCTCAAAATTAGAACTTAAAATATAAAAGAAAATGAGAAACAATATTTTGTTATTTATATCCAATTAATACAGGCACTTAATCAATTAATAAAGTCTTTAACTTAAAGCTTTGTTTACAAATATTTACCTACCCGAGCACTTGTTCACGCCTTTTTAACAGTATTAGTTATTGTCCCATCTTTAAGAAAATATGATTAACATAAAATCTTGAGTGAGTTGCATGTAACATTCATCTAGATGCTTTTTTTGGCTATATCAAAAAGTGAATCCACTTGATTAATCAAAGCCTTAAATAGACTGAATGGCTGAAATAGTGACAGTTAGCAACTCTCTCCTTTCCTCCCAGAAAACGACACAACTACGCACGGAAAAACTCTTACCAAAGGGATTTAACATTAAAAAGAGAGAAAACCACAAGCACACAATGTGGAAACGTTTTTGATGTCAGGCGCTTCTGGACAAAATCAAGTAGAATTTTGAAGTATATACTGCTTCGTGAAGAGTAATAGAAGTATATTTGTCCAATGCACTGTGTGTGACTGGCATGTGAATATATTTGTTCTCATCTGTGAGAATTGAGTGAAAAAGAATTTTGTGCATTTTTGCTCCAGATATGCTGGAAGGTAACTGTTTCAAAAGTTTCAGTGCAATGTCAAAGATGTACTTTTCTGTTGTGTATTGATTTAGTTACATTTATTATTTCAACATGTGCAGACTGAAGAAATGTTTGAATGAGCTCCAGGCCACCTGGAAACTGACCTTGTTCCCAGCAAGTGTTGGGTACAGGAATATACACACTATTGCCAAGATTGGACCATTGGAAACTGAACAGTGCTATTGATTGCAAAGGTTTACAAATAGAAATGAAGTGGTATTTTTTTTTAAAAAAAACAGTAAGACTTACAGAAAGAGGTTAGATTTTTCCATAAGAAATTTCAAACCAGCCACAGGAAATAACTGATGCCTTATTTATAGTCCGGATCTGGCTACCAACACAAGCACTGAACTCAGCAGTAATTGGTGCCATAAACCTCGTGGATCAGTGTGTTTCTGGTGCTGTGAGTACCAGCTGAGGTGGTTTTTATCCATCCCTCTGAAGTTAGTGTCATGCGTTACTCAAAACTAAATTGAGGGTGCTGAAGGTTGCCAGTTACTAATGGAAGGCAAATGTGTTACCACAGAAAACAGGGTATAATTCATATTGCCTGAGACAAACAGAGCATGTTGCCACAACTGGCCTAATGCTGACTGAAGTTGGGTGAGTACAACTACATAATTTGCATTTCCAAATAACACTCTTAAGACATTACTTTTTTAAACAAATATTAATAAAATACTAGCTCACCTACCAATACACAATCACAACACTTTAAGGAAACTTTGCGAAGCAATTTGAGATATTTTTGATGTTACAGTACATGTTTTGTATAAAATGTAAGGATTTTTTAAAATAAAAAGCTATTCAGCTCCTTGGTAAGGAATACAATCCATTCTATTTCATTTTAGATCAGAAAAAAGATGAATTACTACTTTTTACTACACCAATTCGATTTCTTCCAGGCACATTTAATGTTTTCTTTATCACATCACAAGAGGAAACACCAAACAATTTTAATGGATTTGAAACATGTGCCAATATTTCTCATTGTTGAATCATCCCTTTTGTGCTTCGAAAATTACAAAGCACATCATGGTACTGTATTTATACATTTCACAGATTTCCTCTACACTCCTTTACTCCCGCTTTATTCCCTCTCCAACAAAACACTCACCATCCAAGACCTCATCATCGATGAAAACATCAACATTCTCGCCCTCACTGAAACCTGGATCACTCCAGGCGACACCTTCACCCTGATAGAGGCCACACCACCCGGCTACACCTTCCATCATACCCCACCTAACCGCCGTGGTGCCGGTGAGGCTCTCATCTCCCAGTCCCCGCTCGGCCTATCCCCTTACTCCTCTGGAACTTTCCCCTCCTTTGAGCACCTTACCCTTTATCAACCCTCCAACCTTTCCCTCAAAATTTTCCGTATCTAACGACCACCTCCAAGCCCTCCCCCACGTTCATTCCCGACATCACCACCCTCCTATTTACCCTCTCCCTCCGCTCCAAACGCCTCCTCATCCCCTCCTGCTGTACCTCTACTAACTTTTCCTCCCTTATCTCCTCCCTCAATCTCTCCCTCCACATCCACTCTGCTACCCAAGTTCGCAGTCACCTCCTTGACCTGGTGATCACTAGGAGCCTCACCGTCTCGGACCTCACCTCATCTCACCAAAGGAAGGGAAAAGTGATCTCGGACCATCACTTAATCTCCCTTAACTCCTCAATCCCTCTCCCCACCACCACCCAACCCACCTCCATCTCCTACTGCTCTTGGAAAAAAATCTACCCCCCCCCGCCCATCTGTCTCAGCTGCCTCGGAGTCAGCTGAACTCCTTCCCCTCTGGGCGTCCTCCCGCAATGACCTATCCTCCTCGATCACTTTTCTCCACAGCTCCCTCTCCCTCACTCTCGATTCCCTCACTCCCTCTCTTCTCGAACCAACCTCCACTCCCTTAAAGCACTGGCGCTTTCCGCTGAGCGCACTTGGCTTATAATCTTGTTCTTGTTGTGAAATCAAACCTAACTGTCTATCAGCAGATCTGGCTGGACAATATCAAATCCTACTGCTCAGCCCTCGCCTCCGCTAAATCGTCGTCCTACTCCAAGACAATCTTGGAGGCTGAGAACAACTCAAGGCTCCTCTTCTCCATCACGAATCGGCTCCTCCGCCTACCCTATCATGTCTCGCCCATCCTCACCTCAAATGCGAGGCGATGCTGGACTTCCTTGAATCCAAAGTCGAGGGAATCCATTCAGCTGCTTCTGCCACTGCATCTCCTACTCCCTCCCCATCTCCTCCTCCCACCCTACCACCCCTCCCTCCACACCTTTAAACCTGTCTCCCTCTCCTCTCTCATCACCACCATAACCCGTATGAAACTGATCACCTGCTCCCTCAACCCCATCCCTATCCCTCTCCTTACCTCCCAGCTCCACCTCCTTGACCCTCTACTCACTGACATCATAAATCTCTCCCTGTCCACTGGTACTGTTCCCACCCCATTAAAAACCACTGTCATTACTCCTATCCTGAAAAAACCCTCCATGGACCCTTCTCTACTCCCTAACTACTGCCCCATCTCCAACCTCCCTTTCCTCTCCAAGGTCCTGAAATGAGTTGTTGCTTCTCAGCTTCGCTCCTTCCTCTCCCGCCACTCCCTTCACAAACCCCTCCAATCGTGTTTCCATGCCACCCACAGCACAGAAACAGCCCTGGTCAAAGTGACAAAGGACACTCTGTCTAAATGCATTTTGTGTTGTTGTTGTTTGGTCTCCCTCCCACCTCTCTGCCTTCCCTCACCCCTACACCACCCCTCCCCCATGCTTGGGCTCCGACACCTGACTGTTCAGCGCTTTGGGACATCCTCCCGACGTGAAAGGCGCTCTTTAAATGTATTTTTGTTGTTGTTGTTAAAAATCCCGTGGCTCAATTGAAAAGAGAATGGAGTTTCTCTCCCAGTGTTCTGGCCAAGAATCCCCAGGTAAAATCGATAATTCACTGCAATTGGCTGTATCATTTCGCCCACAAAATATTGTCAATTCACTTTACAGTATATTCTGTGAAGTGCTTTGAGACGTCTCGAAGACGGGATAAGGCACTATATCAAATGCAAGGATTATTATTATTAGTCATAGCTGTTTTGTGGGCCATTGCTGCGTAAATCGGATGTTCTTGCTTGCCCTCAAATTACACCGTCGCTACACTTTATAGTAAATCATGTGCAGTGCTTCAAGCCGTTTCAACGATGTGCAGTATCATATGCAAATATTATGATTCTAATTTCTAATTTTAGGACGTCTGAAAGCGCTTGAGAGAAATTACTGTGAAATAGAGCGACAGTGTATTTGTAGGCAAACCCGGCAGCATACAACAACAACAACAAGATTCCGTTTATAGAGCGCCTTTCACGTCGGGAGGACGTCCCAAGGCCGGGGCAAGGGGGAAATAGTCAGGGTGAGGGGAGGGAAGGGAGGGAGCGAGGAGGGGGTAGAGAGTCGAGAGGGGAGCTGAAGGCACAGTCAAAGAGAAAGGTCTTGAGACCGGCCTTGAAGGAGGAAAGGGAGGAAGCGGCGAAGGCACTGGGATGGAGTTCCAGAGCCTCGGGGCTGAGAGGCTGAAGGCCCGGCCACCGATGGTAGGGCGGTTGGGGCGGGGGACGTGGAGTAGACCGGAGCCGGAGGAACGGAGGGTACGGGCAGGTAAGCATAATTGCACCCAGCAATTCCCGCCAACAACCCTGAAACTCACGACCAATTTTTATTTGGGGGTAATCGGTGGCCAGAGCACCGGAAGAGGGTAACTCCCTCCTCTTTTCGTCCACCTGAACAGGCGGCCGGGACCTCGGTTTACCCAGCAGTAAGCAGGGACCCGGTTGCATTGTCGATGGGCGGATCACTCTTCCGGGGGCTAAAAGTTCCTTTTTTTTAAAAAAAATAATAATAATAAATCGGGTCACTCGCTGCACCGCTGTTTGTGGGACATTTGGCCCACGTTCACTTTCACGGTACATATGGTCTGTGCAGCTCTTTGCGACGTGTATTATCGGAGGCAATGATAAGGCGCTATATCAGGTGCAAGGATTATTATTATCAATATTATTATTATTATTATGATACCTAAAGGACGGCACCTCCGACAATCCCCCCCACCCCACCCCACCGCACCGCAGCCCACCCCCCGGCACTGCAGCGGAGCCGTCGTTCTTGGGAGACGCCGCGAGTTCAAGTCGCAACTTGGGGGCTTGAACCCACAAACACCTCCAACTCACTCGGGGGGTGAAAGTGCAATGACTGGGGGTCAGACTGAGGCACAGGGGGAGGAAGAGGAAGTGAGGGGGAGAGAGGAGGGAGGGAGGAGGAGGGAGTGTGAGGGAGGGAGGGAGGGAGGAGGAGGGAGTGTGAGGGAGAGAGGGAGGAGGGGGAGAGAGAGGGAGGGAGGGAGTGTGAGGGAGGGAGGAGGGGGAGAGAGAGGGAGGGAGGGAGTGTGAGGAGGGAGGGAGGGAGTGTGAGAGAGGGAGGGAGGGAGTGTGAGGGAGGGAGGGAGGGAGGGAGGGAGTGTGAGGGAGGGATGGAGGGAGAGAGGGAGTGTGAGGGAGGGAGGGAGGGAGGGAGGGAGTGTGAGGGAGAGAGGGAGGAGGAGAGAGAGAGGGAGGGAGGGAGTGTGAGGGAGGGAGGAGGGGGAGAGAGAGGGAGGGAGGGAGTGTGAGGGAGGGAGGGAGGGAGTGTGAGAGAGGGAGGGAGGGAGTGTGAGGGAGGGAGGGAGGAGGGGAGAGAGAGGGAGGTGGGAGTGTGAGGGAGGGAGGAGGGGAGAGAGAGGGGAGGGAGGAGGGAGTGTGAGGGAGGGAGGAGGGGAAGAGAGAGGGAGGGAGGGAGGGAGTGTGAGGGAGGAGGGGGAGAGAGAGGGAGGGAGTGTGAGGGAGGGAGAGAGAGAGGGAGGGAGTGTGAGGGAGGGAGGAGGGGGAGAGAGAGGGAGGGAGTGTGAGGGAGGGAGGAGGGGGAGAGAGAGGGAGGGAGTGTGAGGGAGGGAGGGGGGAGAGAGAGGGAGGGAGTGTGAGGGAGGAGGGAGTGTGAGGGAGAGAGGGAGGAGGGGGAGAGATGGCGGCGGGGGGGCAGGAGGTGCTGGTGCAGTGCCCTGTGTGTCAGAGGGGAATGCAGAGCCTGAGGATCAATGCTCACCTCGACCACTGCCTGGGGCGGCCCGAGCCCGAGCCCGGGGCCGGGGCCTACAGCAGCAGCAGCAGCAGTAGCGAGGAGACGCCCAGCAAGAGACGGCGCCTGTCCCCGGGGCCGGCAGCGGGGGAGCCGGGCTGCAGCCACCCGACCCCGGGGACCCCCGGCCCGGCCCCGGGGACCCCCGGCCCGGCCCCGGGGACCCCCGGCCCGGCCCCGGGGACCCCCGGCCCGGCCCCGGGGACCCCCAGCGCCGCCGCGTCCCTCTTTGCTATTTTCCAGAAAGCCCCGAAGGCGCCTCTGGGACTCGCGGCTTCTCGCCGACCCCCCGCCCACACTCGGGGCTGCAACACACCCGAGGCTTCCCCCGCGGCTCCTCCTGCCATCCCGAGACAGGGACAGGGAGAGGGACAGGGAGAGGGAGAGGGAGAGGGACTGGGACAGGGACAGAGCCTGAGACAGGGAGAGGGAGAGGGAGAGGGACAGAGCCTGAGACAGGGACAGAGCCTGAGACAGGGACAGAGCCTGAGACAGGGACAGAGCCTGAGACAGGGACAGAGCCTGAGACAGGGACAGGGACAGAGAGAGGGAGAGGGACAGAGAGAGGGAGAGGGACAGAGAGAGGGAGAGGGACAGAGAGAGGGAGAGGGACAGAGAGAGGGACAGAGACAGAGAGAGGGAGAGGGACAGAGAGAGGGACAGAGACAGACTGTGGGTCAGAGCCTGAGCCAAACACAGATCCCAAACCAAACACAGATCCCAAGCAGAGCCCCAAACCAGACGCAGACCCCGACCCAACGTCTCTTGTCTCTGGGAGATCTTGAGACCAAGCCTCTGGCGGAGCTCATGAGACCCAGTGTCTTAGAAGCGTTGGTCGGTCAACATAAAGCCTTGGGAGAGAACACTCTCTTGAGGACTCTGCTAGAATCGCATGAGATCCCATCTTTAATTTTGTGGGGTCCACCGGGATGTGGTAAGGTGAGTACAGTAACTACACAAGTGCGTGGCCGTGAAGGGTGCAAGGCCTCGACTGTGAACAACGACAATTTTCACTTATATAGAGCCCTCCACCCAGGCTAGCGTCTCGGAGCGCTACTCGAGAGCTTCCTTTTCAACCTGGGAGCGCTCTTGCCTCGGAGACGCAAAGTTGCGCTCCGCATTGGGACTTTGAACTCCCTATGGTGTAGGCTGAACGCTCCCCAATGCACTGTCGAGGGGTGCTGACCTGAGGTTGAGGCGTTACATTGAGTTTCCGTCCTACTGACCAGGTGGATGTCAAAGATCCCGTAACACTATTCCAAGAGAAGGGAGTTTCTGCGTTCACCACAAAAGACACAATCCCTGTACTTTGCGGTAAAGCCTTTGAAGCAATTTGAGTCGTCCTGATGTGAAAGGCCCAGTATACAATTTAATGATTATTATTACTATTAAGTCCTCCAATTCCTTTACGATAATTGGCACTGTTGTGGACTGACTGACCACAGTAAGGCCACCACACATCCCATCAGGTATTTCCATCAGGATTGTCCAGTGACATTGTGTGACCCCATTTCCAACCCCCAATAAAGCAGATTCCAAGCAGAGAAGTTTGGCAAAATCACAGCAAAATATACTAGGAATGGCTCCGGGGCTCAGGATAAGTCATAATAGCCACTGGGACAGGGTGACAAAATTGCCTAGAATTGCCTTTGAATGAAACGTTAAAGTGAAGTCCCATCTGCCTATTCAGGTGGACATGGCACTATGCGAAAAGAGAAGGGACTTTCTCCTGGTGTCTTGACCAACAATGCCACAAATAAAATTGGTCATTCATTTTATGGCTGTTTGTGGGACATTGCTGTGAGTCTACAATTATGCTGACCCGTTCTTCTACATATACAACAACTTGCATTTATATAGCGCCCTTCATGCCAAGTAGTGCCCCGGAGCGCTTAAATACATAGTCCATTTTACAGTAAATCTTGGGAAGCATTTTGATATATTTGTCTGACGTGATAAAATACTATACCAAATACAAGGATTGTTATTATTATTACAAAATACACAGTCACTACATTTTGCAGTAGAAGCATTTTGAGATATCCTCCCAATGTGAAAGGCACTATTCCAAATGCAAGGATTGTTATCCCAATTCATCTGGTACAATAAACAGATAAGACCAACACATTCTATTTAATTTGGAATTAGTGTCCTACATCTATTCAGTTTTAATAATCCAGGAAGTCGAACCAATTGATGGGCATGAGTCAGGAGTGTAGTGTCACCATTAGATCAAAGATTGCAAGATTAGTTTGGTTGAAGAAGGGCTTTTAGACCAGCTGATCTCATTCTTCCGAAATACTCAGCCTACAACAACAACAACAAAATTACATTTATAGAGCGCCTTCCACGTCGGGAGGACGTCCCAAGGCGCTGGATAGTTAGGGGTCAGGACCCGAGCAGGGGGGAGGGGTGGGGTAGGAGTGAGGGAAGGTAGGGAGGTGGGAGGACGACTGAAGGCACGATCAAAGAGGAGGGTCTTGAGATCAGCCTTGAAGGAGGCAAGGGAGGAAGTGAGGCAAAGGGACTGGGGGATGGAGTTCCAGAGTGTGGGGGCAGAGAGGCTGAAAGCTCGGCCACCGATGGTAGGGTGGGTCGGGCGGGAGACATGGAGCAGGCCGGAGCCCGATGAACGGAGGGAGCGGGCAGGTTGGTAGGGAGTCAGCAGGTCAGAGAGTTAGGAGGGAGCAAGGCCATGAATGGCCTTGAAAGTGAGGACGAGGATCTTGAATTCGATCCTTTGAGGAATGGGGAGCCAGTGGAGTCGGGCGAGGGTGGGAGTGATGAGGCCACGGAGCCTGGTGGACGAGAGTACATGAGCTGCACAATTTTGGATGATCTGCAGCTTGTGAAGGGAAGAGTTAGGAAAGCCAATGAGGAAGGAATTTCCATAATCGAGCTTTGATGTGATGAATGCGTGGGTGAGGGTTTCGGCAGCCTGAGGGGTGAGGCAGTGGTGGAGTCTGGCAATGTTGCGGAGGTGGTGGTAGCAGTGCCAGTCATGGCGTGGATGTGGGGGAGAAAGGACAGTTCAGGGTCAAACGAGACACCCAGATTCCTGACTGGCTTAGTGAGGTTTGAGTGTTCAGCCGTGGATGCTGATGCTGCCAGCGCCCTCGATGGTTTGCTCTTTTTTCTACATAAAAGATTTATTTTAAAAGAAAAGGTATTTCCAAGTAAGCAGTATTAACACTAAATATCATGTCCAAATATCTTTTAAAATCCAAAGTTTATAATCACAAAGCTTTCCATTGAGAAATACAATTCATCCACTTAGTTATCCTACACAGTTTTTGCCTATTCAATGTTTTATCCACATTGAACCAATGCAAGCTACAAGCATAACTAGCATTTCAGCAGTTCCAATTTTCTTTTTTTTTAAAAAGCGCCATCCACTTTCAAAATAGATGAGTAAAAGTTCCCATAAGTATAATCCGTATGTCCTGAAGTTTGGGGAATTATGTTTGCTAGCCTCTGCTAAGAGCCTGCTCCTCACTATTCTGCTTACTGGAATTGGAACGTGTGTGGTCACGGGCTGTACCACATAGGTTTCTGGTTACTACGATACAGACCTGATGATTACAGACTGAATGCATATACTGCAAAATACTATGAAATTAAGGATAATAGCTGATGTCATTGGCAGAATACTGCATATTAACAGTGTGAGAGTTCTTAGTGATTATTTTATCCATTTAAACAGCTTTTTGTATCCAAGTCAAAAATGCCTAAATTCCACGACAGTCAATCAGCATCTGAAAGGAAAACATAGGTTTCGCTTTAGGACGATGACACGATATAGAATCCTGTATATTTCCGATTCTTTTTGACCTGCTGTGGATTTCCAGGCTTTCAGTTTCAGATTTCCAGCTTCCGCAGTTTTATTTCAACAATTTTGACCTTTTGAGATCAAAAAATACTTTCCAAACAAGCTGTGAATGCTTCCAAAAAAGCTGTACCCTTTTCTCCCTCCTCAATTTTCACTTTGTGTGATGTTTCCATCTTTGAAACTTGTGTCACATAGGTTTAAATGCAGTGTGGTTAGAGGCTCTCCTTTGACCGATGAGCAAACAGAATGTGCTCTAATTAATACTTCATAACGTAGTTGAGATGCAGCACATATAAGGTCTCATTTGGTTTCCAAATTCTCCCAGACCTGATCACCACCACCTCCCCCCCACTTTTACACACATGCGCCTACTACAATACACAGACGTGACAGCTTTTCGTTTCCAAAATATTTCATGGTCTCATTTGGTTTTTAATGAAATTTCTAAACACTGTGTGCTTTGGTGCAGACACTTCTACAGGAACTGCTAAACAACTGTGTCGATTCGTAAATCAATTACGTAAATTGAAAGTTTTGCACAAGTGCACGTGAACGGCCTTCATAATATTTAATAATAATCTTTCCATTTGGTATAGAATCTCTCATTTTGGGAGCGAAGCTCTTCACAGGATTTGCTGTAAAGTGTAGTGACTGTGTATTTTGTAGGTGAACGCCAACGTGCTCACATCCCACTCTTCTATCTGCCACCTTCGCTTAGCGGATACAGGTCTGCTGCACGACCCTCTTCCCTTCCGCTCCACAATTAACAGCCGTGCTTTCAGCCACTAAGGATCCAAATCTCTGGAGCTCCTTGTCTTAATCCCTCAGTCTGGTTCCTTTGCTCGTCTTCAAATCGCACCTGAAAACATTCCTCTTTGACAGTGCTTTTCGTTACCTCCCTGCCCCCTTCCGGCTCGACATCAAGCCAGGACACTGTTAAGAGCTCTGTGACGTTGCCCCATGAAGTTTGCTGTATAAATGTAAGGTGGTGTTCCCTGCTCGTGTCTGGCCCCGTTAGTACTAGGTGAATAGGTGAACTAGGTCTATATGAATCCAAGTTAATATTGATCTTGATCTGGGTCAGTAAAAGTTGTCCGATTGGAGATTGTTTACTATATGTCCTGAATCTGTAAGCTACTTTTGCCAGCCAGCCGCCCTCCCCGGCTCGGCATCAAAGTCTGCTATTGTTGAGCACTCCCAAGATGTTACCCCTTGTAAAATGCGCTGTATAAATGTAAATTGTTGTTGTTAATTGTGTATCAGCGAAGCCAGGTGGGCTGGTAGTCACTGACCAAATTGTTAGCACAAAAACGGAACTATGTCAATAAAGCTTCCTTGTAAATTCACAGCACTTATTTAAAAAATTCTAGAGTGGTTATGATGTGGCAAGTTACTTGTATGGTTTCCATGGTGGATGTAAATGACTTTTGTACATGCAACTTTTACTAGTAATTTCGCCAGTTATCTATTATTGCTGATTTAATGTAAAGAGAGTTTGTATCTGCTAAACAACTGAGAGATTTAAAAATCTTTAAACGTTATTTATAGTTTTGTTTTAAATTTAATTTTGGCCGGGTACAGGTCTGATTTTGCAGGGTCAGTGTTGACTGAAATATTATAGTCATTATATTATACTTAAAACATGACAGCCTGGCTTTGCAGTAGTATTATGTTTCACAAGCTTTATATATATAGTTTTATTGAGTTGCTCACTGATATATTTCATATGCTTAATCCATTTTCAAGTAGTTAAAGGGATCAGCAGAGCGGCAGAATTTCTTCACTTGTTTTGCTAACATTTTAAAATTGCCAATAAGAAAATGATATGTATAGCACATTTGTTTTTTTAAAAGTGCATGCAAGCCAGAGAAAGGCTTGTAAGTCGAATGATGAGTGGCAGCTGCAGTAGAAAAATGACAGTGGTACGCC
Source organism: Callorhinchus milii (assembly GCF_018977255.1). Lineage (NCBI taxonomy): Eukaryota > Metazoa > Chordata > Chondrichthyes > Chimaeriformes > Callorhinchidae > Callorhinchus > Callorhinchus milii. The sequence continues at coordinate 29,779,611 of NW_024704743.1, forward strand.
TTATTCATGTGGGAAATGGGCTGATATACTTGCCTTTTAAATGAAATTTATTGCAAGAATTATTATATTGGCTATTGTGCCTGGAAGTGCTAGAAATAAACTCCCAAAGCAGTGATCGTAAAGCTGTGCTGAGATTCATGTTATGTGTAAAATTGTCTATGTCCTTAACTTTGCTTCCTTGCTCTGCATTGCTGAAATGATTTATTCTTAATTGCTTCTCTTCCAATTTATATTGTGGTATTTTTAGAGATGCTAAGGTCTTACGCTAGATGCATTCCATAAATAATTTGATATTAGGAGATCAAGGGCAATATTTAGCTTGTTATTGGGGGGGAAAAAACTTCTTAGAATGTTGTAGTGTAGAGTTTTCTGGTTTGGGAAGATCAGAAATAGTGATGGTATTAAAAACAACAATAATTTACATTAATCTTTGTCATGTTGGGAGGCCCTCTCAGCCTCACAACATGACAGCTCAGCATGACAAGTGTGACAGCTCAGTTAGTAGCATTCTCACCTCTGAGTCAGATGTAGAGAGTTCAAGTCCCACGTCAGGACTTGGACCACATGTGGTCTCGTTGACACTCCAATGTAGTCCTGTATTATTGGGGATGTCATCCTTTGGATAAGACTTTAAAACTGAGGTCACGTCAGGTGGACGTTAAAGATCCAATGGTACTATTCAAAAATAGAAGGGAGGTTCTCCTGGTGTCCTGGCCAACAATCGCCGAGATAAAATTGTTTCTTCACTTATGGCTATTTGTGGAACATTGCTGCATGCCCTTTGGATGCCCCGTTTGCCTATACCATATGCAGTGATAAGTCCCCCTTGATGTGAAATATCACATGTAAGGATTATTATTATTTATTATAATAATTAAGCACTTCATAGAACTGAGTAGGTATCAGCCTGGACATCTCACCATTGGTCATGGTGTCTATCTGTTTGCAGCCTAGTTTCATCTGCAACAAAATTACCTTTGGAAAGAGGCCGTGAATTTTACGAAGTATATTCAATGACTCTGTAGAGTAGCATTCAACGAATGCTTGAAATTCTGATTAGACGTAGTGGTAAGGCATCTGAGCTGCCCAAATTTGCTGGCCTGTTAGTTCAATTAAAAATTGGTGCAGCGGAGTGCCAGAGTGATGGAGTTCAAACTTTAAATCGTCACACCACTAAATTCCCAACCGTAGTCACGTTACCACCAGGAAGAAAAATCTAAGGAAGAGTAATTAATGTGTTGCTTGCACCCCTCACGGGGAAGATTCCGAAGCCTTGGATCCACTCCTGCCTTAACTGTTATTTGGCCCAAAAGGACCAAAGGGGGTGGGGTGAGGGATGCACAGTGGAGACACCTATATAAAGAGTGATTTGTGCTTTTAAAATAAAAGTTGCCTTAAAATTTCTACACGAAAATACGAAGCGTCTTCAGATATATATTATAATCCCTGAAATTTCCAGTTAAATTGGAAAACCAGGAAACTTTCAGTAAAATTGGGAAATCATGAAATTACTGAAATTAGGAGTCAGGGGTTTTGTGAAAAAGCAATAATTTTATCATATTGATAACCTTGCCTTGACATGTTAGCATTATCAACAAATACATAACAACGTAAAGCTTTATCCACTGCAAACAGACTGTGCAATGACAGCTTCACAGATTGACACTAGTCTCCACGTCCTCGACAATAGAGATGTCCAGTGATCCTCCTGTACAAACTCCTGTTTCACAGGCCCTGGAAGATCGCATGATCCAGATCAGAAAGCAAAGAGCTGCTGCACAATTGGCAAAAGTATCTCAGGCAGAGAGGATGGTAAGGTTGAGTTGGCTGATCTCCAAGCTGCTACATCTGAAAACAATGTGGCTATCCCCATCCTAGTATTGGGCAGGGGTAGAGGGAATCCCAGGAATGTTATCATTAATAGAGATTCAGACACTGACCAGTACAAGATAGCAGCGAAGCCCAGCATCCTGGTCTGTCACTATTCCAGGGACCAATTTGAGTTATGCTCACAAAGATTGTTAACAGAGTCCTATGTCAACCAGGACAAGTCAGGGTCGCTCCGTGAAGCTGTCATTGCACAGTCTGTGGTGGACAAGTCTTTACGAGGAGTAACTGTAGTCGGAAGACATTTCAGACCAATCATTGTAAATGCTTCAAAGCAAAGGTAAAATGTAACTCCTGGTGTCATTGAAGCCTCACTTGTGTTAACAAATGAACATTTGACTCATCAGTGAATTAAATGTCACATGAAGTTTATGATGAATAAATTATAAATGTTCATAATGTGTTATTTATTTATTTCGACCGTGCTTTTGACTACCCCGCTTTGCCCCCGCCCATCCTCCCGACGTGAAAGGCACTATACAAATGTAATTTTATTGTTGTTGATGATGCTAACAAGTGTTAAGTTAAATGATCACTTTTTCACAAAATTCCTGACTCTTAATTTCAGTGATTTCATGATTTCACAATTTTACTAAAAAGGTTTCACAACTGTACTGCAACATATATACATGTATATTGTTTTACAGAGATAGAAAGGATGAACAGGGAGGAAATTGAGTTATTTATGTAAAAGTTATGATATTAAAAGAGGTAGATGATTTGGATTGGGTGCAGAAAATGTGGAAACGTAGTTGTCGCTGAGCAATGATGTATTAAGGGGAGAAACCAGCTGTTGGGTGTGGAATAGGCTACCTGGTCCAGTGAAAACATACATTAGACCCTAATGCATTATTTTCGGATAAGGGAAGCATATGACAGAAGAAGCACAATGTATGAGTGACTTCAATTTACCAAAAGTTTGAGAATTATAATGGGAGTAAAAGTAGTGAAAATATGTTTTTGGGTGGGCATATAGCAGCACAATTCGAAAATATTTGAAAAGGGAAGCGAGTATCTTCCAGTGTCCTGGCCAACAATCCCCCAAATAAAATTAGTCACTCACTCCACAGCTGTATATGGGAAATTGCTGAGCGCAAACTGACTGCCACGTTCGTCCACGATATACACAGTCAATCCATTTTGCAGTGTGTCTATCCTGTGAAGCGCTTTGAGACATCTCACCAACGTGATAAGGCACCATTCTAAAATGCAAGGATTACTATAAATGGTCAAGTAACCTGCAAAAGGAGAAGTTAATATTTGACCTTGTATGTAACAACCAGGGGATGGTAGAAATTGTCACAATTGTCCAAACCTGTTCTGTTTCGTATGGACAGTTTCTAGCGGGGTTCTCCTCATAGAGATCAGGAAAAGGATCCCTGGTTGATTTTCCTCCCTCTAGCCCAAGGGCACTGAGGTGAATTGCAGCACCCACTTACTGTCTGAACCAAGATTGGCTCGTTCAGCACAGCCTAGGATTTAACCTGTGACATTCATACCCCAGAGTCTAGACTATTAGGGGAGCTAGCTCTGTGAGGTGTTTTTATTCAAATATAACCACTTCAGGGAGAAATCCACAATGCAAGATCAAATGGAGGTTAATTTTAATTATCCTAAATGCTTTAAAGATACATGTACAGTGCACCTTACAAACATTCACCGATTGTTCTTTCTTTGGATTTTTTTCAGACTTCACTTGCCCATATTCTTGCCCAAAACAGCAAAAAGCACAACAGCACACGATTTGTCAGTCTTTCAGCGATTAATGCAAACACTAACAACATTCGAGAGATGATAAAGCAAGCTCAAAATGAGCGCCGGCATTTCAAGAGGAAAACCATTGTGTTTTTTGACGAGATTCACCGCTTTAATAAGTTACAACAGGTAAAGGTAAAGCTTGTTTCTTCTGCAAAACAGTGCCTGCAACTCTTCACTGCAGACACTAGTTTACAAGAATTGATTTTTCTCAGGACCAGACTTAGATGTTCAGGATCTCAACAGTTTTCAGTATTGCAACCTTGGGAATCGAAATATTTCAGCTGAAAACTTACTGCATCATGATTTAAATGTTTCAAGTTTCACTTTAATCTTGCAGAATTCATTGAATAAAGTTTAAGAAAGCTTAAGATGACAGAGCTGTATATAATACTGCCCAAATACTATGTTCAGAAGCTAGTGTCAGAAGCTGACTTCTCCAAATATGTCTTTCACTTAAGAGCTTTACTAAATGCTCACGAGAGAAGGACATATTGGAGTTCAGAGATCCTTTAAACTGTCGACGTGTTGTGATACATTTTGAAAAGCAAAACTTACGTTTGCTGCCTCTTGATATCTTGTCCTTTTGCAGAGTGACCACTTTCGTCCTCTCTAACTCCCACCGCTTTTCTGCAGGACACTTTTCTGCCTCACGTCGAGTGCGGCACACTCACACTGATTGGTGCCACCACAGAGAACCCTTCCTTTCAGATCAATGCGGCACTGTTGAGTCGTTGCCGTGTCATCGTTCTTGAGAAGCTGTCAGTGGAAGCAATGGAAAGTATTCTGCTTCGTGCTGCAAGCTCCCTTGGGATCAGTGTTTTAGCCCAGGATAAAGAAGCTGGCTCAGTGGGGGGCAGCAAAGAGTCTGAGTAAGTCCCTGCAGAATGTAGCTTGTAAAAACAGAATGCCTGGAATCTGGTGGTGGGATGCCAGGACGCGATAATAATAGTAATAATAATAGTAATATGCTGCAAGCCTGACATTTCTAAAGAAATAAAGTGCACTGTTCTAATGAGACTAATGATGAGCACTTGGAACTCTTACAGACTGAAAGTATCTGAGCCGAATGAGAACAGCTTTTTATGTGTAATACTGCCAACAATAACAAATTGCATTTATATAGCGCCCTTCATGCAGGATAATGTCTTGGAGCTCTTAACAATGTCCGAGCTTGACCCCAAGCTAGGGAGAGGTGGGAGGTGACGATAGGCACAGTTCAAGAAGAAGGACTTCAGGTGGGAAAGGTGAAGTGATTCTATTGCTTTGGGACTTAGTGGCTGAAAGAGTGGCTGCCAATGGTGGAGCAGAGGGGACAAGGGACCTGCAGGATGCTGGAACCAGCTGAGCGCAGGCAGCGGGTAGTGGCATGGGGTATAAGCAAGTCCGAGAAGTAGGGAGGCGCCAGGGCGTGAAATACACAAGTGTGAGGAATTTAAAGTTATCTGTTTTTCAAGAGAACCAGTGGAGCCTGACAAGGACTGGGGGTATGGCATTTGGATATGGGTGGCAGAGTTTTGAATGAATGGATTTTATGGATGGTTGACCTGCTGTGTCTGGTGAGGAGGGCATTGGAATAATCAAAGCAGAAGGTGGCGAAAGCATTGGTAAGGTCTTCGGCTGTGTTGGGTGTGAGGTACAGTCGGAGTCGAGCAATGTGACAGAGGTGGAGCAAAGTGGTCCTGGTCAGGGATTGGATGTGAGGTAGGAATGGCAGCTGGGATCGAACCTGACTCCTGGGGTCCATACAGGTTCAGTATGTCTGAGGGATAGGCCGGGAAGATTAAGGAGTTTGAAACCGCAGATGAGAAGACATTGATGGGAGCTGAGGAATTTAACATCCATCTGAACAGGCAGGTGGGGCCTTGGTTTAATGTGTAATTTGAAGGACAGCACCTCCAAAAATGCAGAACATCCCAACTCTGGATGGAGTGTCATCTTAAGACTTAAGAGAGGCTGGATTCGGAATCTTTTGAGTCCGAGACAAGAGTGAACCAGGCTGAGACACAGGCACAAGTTGGAAAGAGCCAAGACCTGGGGTCCCTAGGGCTTGGTTGGGGTACTGCTGGAGTTTAACCAGCTAAAGCCATGTTAAAATCTCTTGTATGCAAATCATTGTTAAACCAGAAAGTGTGAGCCATAAACAGGTTAGCCAACCCCAAAGTGAGATTATACCCTAATCGACTGCACCATAAAAACAATGTACAATATTTCACCAACAGAAAAAAGACACTGAAGCAGTTTGTTCCCGTTTTAGAAGCTAATGTCCAAGTGTTTTAATCTGGGGATTTTTCATAATAATCAGGAGGCATTTACAGCTGCCAAAAAATGTTCAAATTTGAGGGGACAAATTAAATTTCGCTAAACATTTAGCATTATTGTTTTTATTAAAGAAAAGCTGGTCAGGTTTTCTACAGTAATAAAGGTCTCACACGAAAGGATGCCTATTATTGTAATATTAACCCTAATGAACTAGAATAAATACAAAGAAATATGATTTGGATTATTTATCCTGTGCTTGTCCCGTCGGCCCCTTTTTTCCTTCTCTTTTCTCAATCTTTCTATTTTTTAAACTTTTTTACCCATTCATTTGTTTTTTTAATCTGTTTCTTCACCTTTCAGCTCCTACTGTCCGTTTTCAAAAGTAGGAAGCAATGTGTCTTTTTCTAAAAATTGGTTGTAAACTACTTTAACAATCTGATTTTGGAGTCAACTAAAAGCTCCAACAAAGGATAGGTAGTGCCAAGACATAGATGTGAACAAGTCATTCTTTGAGCCGACTATTGTATGATAATATTAATAAATAATCCTTACATTTGGTATAGCACCTTTCACAGCAGGAAGATGTCCCAAAGCACTTCACAGGGTATATTATAAAGTGGAGGGATAGTCTTTTGTGGATGAACATATAGAAGAGGAGCTCTAAGAGTTAATAAACGACAGCTGGCAACAAAGGCTGGTGGTTCTACTGTATCATTGTGTTTGCAAACTGAGTAGCTGCTTCAGAGGAATGCTTGTGGGTTTAAAAGCTTATGAACTTGCATTGTCATGGAAATTCAAATATATTGGGAATTGGAAAACAGAGTTGGACATCCCCTCCCCCTGTGTAAGTTCAGTACTCCTCTGATAAAGCTTTCCTCTTATTGCAAGACAGCAAGGAGCCCTATTAAAATGGTCTGTCTTAGTTCCCCTCCAACATTCTCTTTCCCTTTGCCCGACTGAAGTTGAAAGTTCCCACGAGTGCAGATTTCAGGGTACAGACTGTATGGTGAAGGCACATAGCGAGGAAAAACTCATTGAATGTAGCACATGCACTGTACTGTACCTACCCACATTAGGGTTAAGGATTTCTTTGAGGGAAAAAATCCTGCTGGCTGCAGTTTTTTTTTGTAAGTAGATTTGAACTAGACCAATCCTGCAGAGCATTATGAGACCCCTCCCCAACTCCCCACTAGCAAGAGTGAATATGTCTTTGTGGTGATTAATTTAACTGCTTTGTCTAACCAAAAGCAATTGTGACAATGCGTTGCTCTTTATTATTGCTTGTCTTTCAGTCCGTGCATTTGTATTGAACCTGAAGCTATTCGTACCATTGCGTACCTGTGCGATGGAGACGCGAGGACTGCATTAAATGGACTGCATCTTGCGATTCAAGGAAAACTCGCAGTTGCAAAAAAGCCACAGTGTGACAAACAGCAAAATACCTTATCAAAAAGGATAGTGATTCAGGAAGTGGACATAAAGGAAGGACTGCAGCGGTCACATATATTATATGATCGAGCAGGTAAGGCACTAAAGGTGCCACTTTCTTTGGAGCAAACTGAAATTGTTGTGGAACCCAGTATAAAAGTTATTAGGAGCCCAGTTAGTGTCGATTAGCAGATCGTTTTTCCGTGGGTACTCATCCCTAGCCAATTTTGGCAATATAGTTTAAACACTTGCAGGCAGTTTGAATTTTCCTTAGGCTATTTGGAGGATTGTGACAGATCAGTTGGTGTATCTGGTATTTGTTCTGAATAAAGTGGTTTTCAGTGTTTCACATCACGTTTTTTTTGCATATTGTTGGATAGGTCACCAAGGATCCTGAGAGATTAATTTTTTTTAAAAAATGTATCCATAGAAATAAATAACCTTAAATTATACAGAGAGGGGAAAGTTTTGCATTCCTTCACCTCACCTGTGTTGTGTGACTTAACCACTGTTCTGTCTGGAAAGAGTCACAACCAGCAGTGTTAGAGTCACCGTAATTTCCCTCTTCTGCAAACTTCAGCAATCAAAGCCTTTTATTTAATTATTAATTGCCCATATCCGCCACTGCCTCTCACCGCGAGCCGCCAAGACCCTGATCCATGCTTTCATTACGTTCCAGCTTGACTAAGCCAACTGCCTGCTCACTGGACTTCCCAACTCTTCCCTCCACAAACTGCATATTATTCAGAACTCCGGAGCTTGTGTCCTTTCCCACACCAGGCTCAACAACAACAAGACAACAAGATTCCATTTATAAAGCGCCTTTCACGTCAGGAGGACGTCCCAAGGCGCTGCACAGTTGGGTCATGACCCGAGCAGGGGGGAAATGGTCAGGGTGAGGGGAGGGAAGGGAGGGAGCGAGGAGGGGGAAGAGAGTCGAGAGGGGAGCTGAAGGCACGGTCAAAGAGAAGACCTATAGGTCAGGGAACCTATCACCCCCATTCTTGCCTGACTTCACTGGTTGCCCATTCCTAAAAGAATCGAGTACAAAACCCTTGTTCTTATCTTCAAGGCCCTCCACGGTATTGCTCCCCCTACCTCTCATAACCCCATATCAGCCTATCCGCTCCCTCCACTCGGGGGACACCAGCCTGATTCAGGCCCCCGCACTTCGCGCCCCACCATTAGCGGTCAGGCATTCAGCATCTCTGCCCCTACACTCTGGAACTCTATTCCGCAATCAGCTCCTCTCTTGCCTCCTTCAAGTCCCATCTGAAGACCTTCTTCTTCAGTCGTGCCTTCGGGCACCGTCCCACCCCCTCACCCCTGCCTTACTCCCCTTCTGACCCCAACTCCCAGCTCAGGTCCAAAACCCCTGATTGTCCAGCGCCCTGGGATGTCTTTCCGACGTGAAGGGCGTTATACAAGTCTAATTTGTTGTTAATGATTTTGTCACAAATAAACATTTCTGCCGATCAGACATCATGTCCTGTGTGTTTGATTCTAAGGTGAAGAACACTATAATTGTATCTCGGCCCTTCACAAGACCATGCGAGCCTCAGACGAGTCGACTGCCCTTTATTGGTTAGCGAGAATGTTAGAAGGTGGTGAGGACCCGCTCTATGTGGCACGGAGACTGGTGAGGTTTGCCAGTGAAGATGTAGGTGAGGCATTCTAAAATTGTTAAACGAAATGTTAAGACAAAGTATAATTTCAAGCCTTCAGTTCTAACTTCTTGTGTAAAAGTATCTCTCCCAAATGCTCTCTTCACAGAGGAGAAAATGTGTTTAATTATTTTGTTAGTCAGGTAAATGGGGTCCCCCTATCCTCCTGGGTGGGGTGGGGTGGAGTGGGGGAATGGATGGCTGAACTGGCTCCAAGATGATGTGTCTGGCAATGGGATGTCAGAATCGAGCCAGCCCTCTGTGGCAGTCTCGGTAGTCCAGTTCCTAAGCCAGGCGTGTCCGCAGTATTTCAGGGCATTGCTGATGACAGCACAGCCAACCTGGCTCATCGGCAGGACGTGAAAAAACAAAACAGTCACTGAGGGCAGTCACTGAGTCAACCCACTTAGCTCCTGTTAACCCTGCAAACCAAACCCTTACTGGGTAGGGAAATCCTAGCTGGACAAGCAGCGGGAGAGCAGCAATATCAATGACAAGCTATGCGGTTTTAGCTGGTTAGCCTCCAGCAGTGCCCAAACGGACCCTCTGGAGTCCCCAAGCCTTGGCTCTTGCCAACCTGCGTCAAATATTTTCCAGAATTAGGTAAGCAGGATGCTTCCCTCCAAGGAGGGATTGTGCATTCCAGTCCAACAGTCTTTCTCTGGGATTTCCATGTGTAGGTGGGATTCATTGAATTCTCAGCTTGGTTTGGATATGCTTAAGCATGGTGATAGGTTTCCACATGTGTCAGACACTCGACTGACCAAAAAAAAACTTGTGTTTTTTATGAATTAAGCTATAGTGGTTATTCGTTGAATTTCAGATGAATGACAAACTATTGCTTTGCATTGAATCCCTGTAGGACTGGCAGACCCTTTGGCCTTGACTCAGGCGGTTTCTGCTTTCCAAGGCTGCCATTTAATTGGGATGCCTGAATGCGAGGTACTGTGATCTTTAAATCCTGTTTGCATTGTCATACCTGTCTCACAATCATTATTCTTTTTTGAAATGATCCCATTTTTAAAGAAAAAAAATTAAGCCTTGAGCTAGGTTTTCCTCTCACTCTGCACAGGGTTGTTTACAGCAATGCATTACTTTCAGCCACAGCTTGAAGCATCATAAGCGTGGTGGAGCTTGACCCGTAGACACAGACGAAGAGGAAGGTCTTCAGGCGTGATCTAAAGATAGTTGAGGGGGGAAAGAAAAGTGATTGAGGTATAGTTCTAAAGTTTCTGGGCATAGTGTTTGAAAGCACGGCTGCCAATTGTGGAATGGAGGGAACAAGGGACATGCCAGTTGAGTGAAGGCAAGGGGATAGTGGAGTGCGGAGCAAGCAGGTGTGAGAGGTAGGGAGGTGCCAGGACGTAAAGTGATTTGTACACGAGTGAGAAGATCTTGAAATCAATCCGTTCTGTGATAAAGAGTCAGTGGAGCCCAGCAAGGACTGAGTTGATGGGGTACGGAGTTTTGTGCAGGTGAGGATATAGACAGTGGAATTTAAAATTAATTGGACATTGTAACTGTGGAGCTGGGGAGACCGGCAAGGAAGTCATTGGAAAAATACAGTTCTTACAGTCAACATTCCTGCAATCGTCTATCTTGGGAGTTGAAAACACAGCAAGGAAACAAACGTATTTGCAACGTATTGCAAACAAAAGCAAAATGGTTAATTCAGCTATCATTGAGTTGGACTATTATCTGTCTTTAAAGAACAGAAAATGAACATCCAGGACACAATAAAAGAAATTCACATTCATTTAGCGCCTTCACTTAAAGGTACAGTCTGGGCATCAGAGCCTGGGGTGTGAATCAAGGGGGTGGGAGAGAAAAGATTACTGGAAGCACAGAGTTTAAATGAGATGAAGGAGGGAGCGAGTTGGAGGGAATCTGAGATGGAGTTACAAGGAGTAGGGGCAGATAGCCTGAAAGACAGCTTGCTGATGAGAATACCTGCGGGATAAAAAGGAAGGTTACAAGTCTCTGAAGTGACCAAGCACTCTGTCTATTTTACTAATGGTATGTGAAGTACCTCTTGCTTAAAAGTAACTGACTCCTTTCTATTCCCACAGGTTATTTTAGCACAGTGTGTAATGTACCTCGCCAGAGCTCCGAAGTCTGTGGAGGTATGCGTGGCTTATGGAGCTGTTAAAGACTCGGTGAGGAATCACAAGGGTCCACTGCCTTGTGTCCCCCTGCACCTAAGAAATGCTCCGACCAAACTTATGAAGGATCTTGGCTATGGGAAAGGTTATATACATCCTGGTTTCAGTAAACAAGAGGAGGAACATGGTTAAACTAAACAATAGGCTGTATGTATCATGCAGTCCAATTCAAGCAATACTTCTCCCAATTCTTAATTCTGTCAAAAATAAAACAAGATTCAGAAGTGGGGGGACAAAGATGGAACCGCTGATGATTCCCCACCTGATATTCATATCTTAATTTAATTCTCAGTATTTTCTGGCAGTACCATCTGTACCAACTTGAGCAGGTTGGTGAAAGAAGATAAACACAGAATGTGATTAATAAGAGTGAGTGAAAGTGTGTAAACTAAAATATTTGACTGGATTTATGTTGGTAACTGAGTGATTCTAGTGGATTGTATTAAATCTCCAGCATTTAAACACCATCATGTTTTTTGGACCACTCACAAACCACTCAAAAGAGATTAATAGTCTTCTCGAAATTAGACCAATCATCATACACCACAGCCGGATTGGTGCTGTTTAATGCAGTTGATAACCTCTCAGTCTCTTCAATAGACCTTTCCAGGTTCAAGTCCCACCTCAGATGGCAGCTTGTGGTCCAGACCAATGTGCAGTGTAGTGCTGGGGGAGCATTACATTGTCACAGCTGCCACCTTTCAAATGAGACAATAAACCAAGGTTGTGTCTGCCTGTCAAAGTGAATGTTGAAGATCCCAATTGCACTATTTGGAAAATGGTGTCCTGGCCAACAATCCTCCAGATAAATTGGTCATTCACCTCTTGGCTGTTTGTAGGACCTTGTTGTGCATAAATTGCTGCTGCATTTACAAAATAATAGTCACTATACTTCACAGTAATTTCTTATAAAGGGCTTTGAGGCTTTTAGACTTGAGTTGCTATAATGCAGTATTATTTATAGGTATCTGTATTAAGTCTCAGGTTTACTTCTGAGTTCAGTTTGATGTACTGTGGGACAAATTTTCAGCCTAACAGGATAGATGCGAATGAAGACAGATAAGGAGACTTGAGAGGAAAAAACAAAGACTATGTGGTTCAGTGACTGATTTAAAATTATAACTCATTAGTCAGTAAGTTCACACCCAGGTTAAATTTCTGTTTTGATGTGGTTAGGACATGCTGTCCTTTCATCGCTTGAGTCTTTGGTTTGAATCCATCTCAGACTGACTGGATGAATTTATATTGCAATTTCAAATCTGTATCACGTAACTAAGTAAATAATAGCATGAAATTGCTGCTTGGATATAATAATGTTAATACTCTGTGTCCATACTGCATCTGGGAATTGTATGCTGATATTTCCCAAAGTGGGGGAAAAATTCCTTTCAATAAAATTAATGCCTTTCACCTTGATAGATGCAGAAATCCATCCCCCACTCACCACTCATAAGCTCCAGTTTGTTTAGGTCCTGTTACCTTTTGGCCATTCACTCTTCAACTATTTGAAAGACAATGTCAGGAGTCCTGTAGCTCAGTGGTTAGAGCACTCGCTTTGCAAGTGAGAGACCTGAGTTCAATTCCAGGCAGGGCGAAACCTTGGGCAAGTTTCCTTACTCCACACGCCTAATAATTATCCCTCCAAAACAAAACAATAATAAATTGGTCATTTTCAATCCATGACTGTTTGTGGGACATTGCTGTGCGCAATTGGCTGCCGCGTTCGCCCACAAATATACAGTCAATTCACTTTACAGTATATACTGTGAAGCGCTTTGGGACGTCTAGAAGATATGAAAAGCGCTATATCAAATGCAAGGATTATTATTATAATGTTGTGCGCAAATTGGCTGCCATGTTGGACCTTCAGATGTAGTCAATACACATTGATAAATTCTTGTGAAGCGCCTTGAAACATTTTGACGATATGAATAAGGCATTATATCAAGTAAATTGTTATTCTTACCATGAGTATTACCTCATTCGGTTAGTTGGAGATTCATGGAGAGGAATAAAACAATTCAAAGTTCAGTTTTGTGATCATAATCCAAAGACACAGTTGAGTGTTTCTCTTCATTTATCAGTACTTAATCGTAATAATAATACTTATAGATTAATACAAAGGGTTTAACCTCCATTGCCAACGATTTTTCCATGTGTTTTGAATTTGAATGTTTGCAAGTTTACAAATGCCATTTATGTTGAATGGTTTTCTGGACACTCGATTATTGGAGTTGAAATGTTTATTATACTTTTTTATAAAACAAATAAAGCATTGTTGTACCGGACTTTAATTTTGACTGCTAGTGAGTAAACTACCAAAACACATCATAAAATAGTTACAAAGAAGGCCACGTAATGTCTTCATCATGAATCTCCTGTTCACTAAGAGGAAAGAATTCACAGGATCATAAGATCGGTCTGACTGGAGAAGGCCATCTGATCTCATCCCTCCAAAACATCCACCCTATCATCCCTCATCACCCCGTCAAATTGATTTTTAAATGAGTCCAGTGGCCTGACCTCAACCACCTTTCCTGTCAATCTGTTCCAGTCAACTAACCTTTGCATAAAGAAAACATCCTGGTTTCTGCACTGAAATTGTCTTGACAATCTAAACCTAGGTTCTTTCGTTTACATACATGCTGTACCCTAAAGTATTGATCTGGGTTTTTTCAATCTCATTTAAAATTTTATACACCTCTATGAGGTCCCCTCTGAGTCATCTTCTTGGACTGAAGGTTAATTTGACTTATTTATTGCTGCCTTACACTAGTTGGACCTTGTCAACTTGTCGATGAGTCAACTAACATTGCCTAAAACACCCTGTTTCTCTGCCCTTCCATTCCATTAGATTCCCTTCTATACAAAATATATTTCTAGGGCTTCTTATAACCTGCAGTTTTGAAACACGACATAGATACAAAAAATGCCATGAACACATAATGGGTAGCTTCTTTATAATGTAATGTGACAACTTCACATTCTAACCTGCTTTAATTTAGGAAACAAATCCCGAAGAGTCAATCTGAGGAACTGCAAAAATTGGCCGATTTGGTTTTGAATGTATTGTATGGACTGAATGTATTGCTCTTCCATTGAACTTCCACAGCTCTTCCATAAAACCAGCACAGATAGAGCCAAATAGGCATCTTCTGTTCTGTAATTTTTTGGGTTCTACGTTCTTGCTCCCCCCTACCTCTCCGACCTCCTAACCCCATATTAACTTGTCCACTCCCTCCTGCTTCAGGTCCCCCGCACCTCCCGCCCCACCATTGGCAGTTGGGCATTCAGCAGCTCTGCCCCCACACTCTGGAACTCTACCCCACAATCCCTCTGCCTTACCCCCTCTCTTGCCTCCTTCAAGACCCATCTAAAGACCTATCTCTTCGACGATGCCTTCAGCCATTCTCCCACCCCCACCCCTCTCGCCCTCCACCCCTCCTGACCCCAACTCCCAGCTCGGGTCCAAAAAAACCCTGACTGTCCAGCGACCTGGGACATCTTTCCGATGTGAAGGACACTACACAAGTGTAATTTGTTTATTGTTGTTGTATAAGGCTGTGGGCAGCCTAGGCACCAGCTTATCTGCACCTGTGACAATCATTTTCTGTTATAGCCGCTTGAATTGCAAGTTGGATAGGAGCCATTGGAGCTGCTTGCCAAGAGCGACTATCAGATATCACAAGGAAAGCTAAGCTGAAGAAGTTGCCCAATGTATAGATTGAGACTCCAGATTTACTGTGCTACAACTTGGAAAAGCTAATGTGGTGCACAATTTCATTTAAAATATAGAATCACAGAATTATATAGCACAGAAGGAGACCATTTGGCCCATTGTGTCTATGCCGGCTCTTTTAAAAGAGCTATCCAAATCAATCCCATTCCCCCTCTCCCCAAAGCCCTGCAAATTTGTCCTCCCCAAATAATTATCTACTCTCTTAAAAGTTGTTATCGAATTGGCTTCCACCACCCTTTCATGCAATGCATTCCAGATCCGAACAACTCGCTGTGTGAAAAAAATTCTCCTTACCTCCCCTCTGTTTCTTTTAACAACGATTTTAAATCTGTGTCCTCGGGTTACCAACTCATCCGCCAGTGGAAATAGCTTCTCCGATTGAATCCCCTCATCATTTTGGAAACTTCTATCAAGTCTTCTCTTAACCTTTTCTGTTCCAAGGAGAAAACATTACTGATTTAAATCATTTTTGCTTGTCTTTGGTTGTTTGCATTAGCACTTTTACTTGAATAATACGATAATAGACACTTGCTCTTGTAAGGATGTAAGCCACAAAAATAAATGTTAACACAGTTTATCAACGGCGACTGTTCTGTTCAGTAGAGAGAGTGACGTATCTTCCCACTTCACATTTTGCCCCAATATGTGTGTTTTTTTAAAAAAAAACAAATAAAAGATAAAGTACAAAAAAGCTTCAGTCTGTCAGCCTGTCACTCGAACACAAGTACAAATAATACAGTTTACATTTATATAGCGCCTTTCATGTTGGGAGATAGTCTCAAAGCACTTACTATTTTACTATTTTAAGATGGAGAAATGGAAAATTGTACAGTATAAAAGATAAATCGATGCCCAATTTAGCAACAAAGATGTCGGCTGTTAATGGCTTCAGCCAGTTTTGCTCAACCACCAGTATTAACTCAAACTGTATGCTATTCATTATCATGTTGAAACTATTATAAAGTACGGCATTTTTCACCCCACGAGGTGTCAGAAAATATCATAATTCTGACTACCTTGCTGTTTAAAGCACTGATCCATACAATTGAAAATATTGCTAAATAGTATAACCACTGGCCATATGATACATTATAGATACTGTATCTATGTTCAAAGGCAATGGGATCTTATTTGTATATCCAGTAATCTTTACATCTGATATAGTACATTTCACATCAGGAGTATGTTTCAAAGGATATTCTGTAAAGTGGAACAACTATTTTGTAAACAAATGCAGAAGCCAATTTGCACACAGCAATGTCTCACAGACAGCCATGAAGCAAATAACCAATTTCATTTTAGGGTTTGTGTTAGCATGGCTCAGTTTCACATCTGAGTCAGCAGGTTATGGTTCAAGCGTCACGTTGGGACTTGGAACCCACATATCTATGCTGACACTCCAGGGCAGCGCTGTGGGGGACTGCTTCGGAGGTGGTGTTCTTCAGATTAGGCATTAAACCAAGGTCCTGTGTGCCTGTTCAGATAGCCGTTAAACATCCCATGGCACTAAAGAGAAGGGATTTTCTCCTGGTATAGTGACCAACGATCCCTCTAAATAAAAAAAGTCACTTACTCTATGTCTGCTTGTGGAACATTGCTGAGTGGAAATTGGCTGCTGCATTTACTGACAAAAATACGCAGTCATTTTATAGTATATCCTATGAAGTGCTTTGAGACATCTTGGCAACATGCAAGGATTAATTTAAAACAGATTGCTGGGCAGATTCTCAACAGGAGAATCTCCCTTCTCTTTTTGAATAGTGCAATGGGATGTTTAATATCCACCTGACCAGGAAAACAGTACCTTTGTTCATAGGAACACAGAAACAAGAGTAGGCTGTTCAGTCCCTCAAGCCCGTTCCGCCATTTTATAAGATCATGGCTGATCTGTACCTCAAGTCCAGTTACCGCCCCCTTGCCCCATATCCCTTAATACCCTAATCTAACAAATATCTATAGGAACATAGGATTAGAATTAGGTTTTTACCCCCTCAAGACTGTTCCACCATTTTATTAGATCATGACTGATCTCCATTTACCACCTTTTCTCCATATCCCTTGATACCCTTACTTAACAAATATCTATCAATGTCAGACTTGGATATTCCAATTGACCCAGTATCCAATTGACACAGCCTTTTGGGGGAAAGAATTTCAGATTTTCACAACCATTTGTGTGAAAAAAATTGTTCAATGTCTCATCCAACAATGTAGAATAGCACCAACTCAGCACTGGAATATGAGCCTAGACTATATGAGCTGATTATGGGACTTGAACTTACATCCTTCTAACTCAGAAAGCGACCAAGGCTGACACTCATTTACAAAATCTCCACTCAAGTGACGTAAAGTTGAGATACTTTGCCATTCAGGTTACAAAGTATACAAACTACACTTAGATTCTGGGCAAAGGCTGAAGTTTTAACGATATTATTTTTGTCCTTATACATCTAAAAGGGTATAGTCTCCAAGATTTTCATAGGCTTGGAAAAGTGCTCACTTGGAAAACCACAGGGTATATGGCATCTCAACTGGAAAAAGAGCAGCGGTACGTGAAGTGCATTTCCTGCAGCAAACCTTTGTAAATTAGGCCAACTCACGAAAACTCATCTCTTTCCTGAGACTACTCGGAGCCAATTTCTAAGTTTGCCATGACGTACATGGGGTACTCTGCAGGAGACATACTCTATGCTTTTACAGGTGGGAGATTCTGTTTATGCTGCTGTTTTTCCATTAAGTGTTTATTTAACCCTTATATCAGCAGAGATGAGCAATGTTATTATTGGCAGTATAATAACATTTTCACATAACCAACCACTCTCACCCTAGAAAAAGACAGATTTGATTCTTGATCGGTGGTGAATTAGCTGATCCCAGCTATGGTGGCTGTTATCATTGGCTCCAAAAAACGTGAGTTACAGTTTAAGCTGGGTACCTGAAAACAATCTAAAGTCATAATACAGTACTTGGCTTATTGATTGATTTACTTTACGGAGTGTGACGTTTTGCTGTGTTACATATGTAAAGATTAAAAAAGGGGACTTAAGAGTCAATTCCACTTTCCACAAAATTTGATAAATAAATAACCACATGTTCATTTGAGATGAAGTGTACACGGTGTAACACAATACTAAGGAAGACTACAAGCTCAGCCAGTTTTATACAGATGCCCCACAATTAAAACTAAAAGTAAATACTGTCTGCAGTAATGGAAAGTAATGCACCACTATGTCCTTTCAGTAAGTCGCTGCAAAACAGTAAGAAGAACTGGGAACAGTGGAAATGTTCCCTTTACTTTGTGTTGCAATTAATGTAATATTATATAATCTGAATCACTTAACAAACCGTTTAAAAGCTTTTGCAACTAGCTATTTTTCAAAACTTTGAAGGCAGCTGTTCAGCTGTTCAGGTGGAGTCCTGTAGCTCAGTGGTTAGAGCACTCGCTTTGCAAGTGAGAGACCTGAGTTCAATTCCAGGCAGTGGGCGAAACCTTGGGCAAGTTTCCTTACTCCACACAGAGCCAAATAATAATCCCTCCAAAACAAAACAATAATAAATTGGTCATTTTCAATCTACGACTGTTTGTGGGACATTGCTGTGCGCAATTGGCTGCCGCGTTCGCCCACAAATATACAGTCAATTCACTTTACAGTATATTCTGTGAAGCGCTTTGGGACGTCCTCCCGACGTGAAAAGCGCTATATCAAATGCAAGGATTATTATTATTATAGAACTTCATCCAACTTTCTGTAAAATAAATGAAATTTCTTGTAAATTACTTGTAATAGCAGGATTACTGCTATTACACGTGGAGTCCTGTAGCAGGCAAAAGACCTATGTTTGATTCCCAGCAGGGCGAAATGTTGGGCAAGTTTTCTTACTCCGCATGCCTCTGTTTACCCAGCAGTAAGTAGGAACCCGGTTGTTAGTTGATTGGCAGATCGCTTTTCCGGGGGTAATAATTCCTTCAAAAAAAAATAATAAATTGGTCACTTCAATGCACGATTGTTTGTGGGACACTGCTGTGTGCAATTGGCTACCACATTTCACCCACAAAATATACAGTCAATTCACTTTACAGTACATTCTGTGAAGCGCTTTGAAACATCTCGAAGACATGATAAAGAGCTATATCAAATGCAAGGATTATTATTATTATTGCAACAACATATTATCCCATCCTAGAAACCTGGATGTTCCCTATGCTCAGCAGGGTTGCTTCATGTTTCCTTCAGCAGGTGGGTAGGTCGGCAGACATGAAGCAGCCTTCCTGTTGCCACTCTCTGGAACTCCATCCTGAAGTCCTTCCGACTCACTTTCCTTCCTCATGTCATTCAAGATCCATCTCAAGACCTATCTGTTCGACGATGGTTTCAATCATCATTCCTCTCCCCATCCCCCTCAGCTCCCACCACCAGCTTGGGTGCTCAGACTGGTCTGTTGAGAGCTTTGGGACATCCTCCCAACATAAAAGGCACTATATAAATGTAAACTTATATTGTATTGTATTGCATCCATCAATAGGTAAAAATCAGCTGTCTCACAATGCAGCTGATGATTCCTATCAATGGTTGAACAATCCAACACTTGGGAAAATTCTGCTCCACAATGAAAGAAAGAGCCAATATTGAAGGATGCTCCACATGAGGCTTCTGTCTACACTGGCCTCACCATAAGGAAGACAGAGGGTATTGTACATTTGAATGTTAACTAATAAAAGTTAACAAGCTGAAGACTAAATATCTGAACCAAGTAGAAATGAATCTGGTTAACCTGTGGTTCAATGTTGGTTCAATATTATAGAATAATGGCTGGGAATAATTAGAGAAAGAGTTCTGTGGAGGATCTTATTCCTTGAAATTATCCTCATCAAATGCTCTTTGCAGACTACAGAGTTCGTACCCAACACACCTAAGAGACCTGCTTGATACAGTCAGCATTGGGTAACAGTGATCTTAACCCAGATAATATTATTATTATCTTATGGGTTACTCTGTTTGAACAATTTTACATTACATGGGAGGGATATGTAATGGTTGAAATGCTTCTATGTAGTCCTCTCTTTTATATTTCATGCATGTAGATTGTGATATAAATCCATTTGGTTAGGAGATTAGGTTTAGCTCATTGCAGCTAACCCCTTCCCGTCTGTCCTGGGGAGATCTGACTTCTTAGTCAGAGGCTCTGATTCAGATTTAGATGATGTCAGGATTTGGCTTACCCATTTGAGCTCGCAAACAGAGATCAACATCTCTCTAATTCCTGAATGCTGATTTCAAGCAGCCAGTCATCCTCTGACCCCGTACCAGCTGATTGCAATGTAGCTTGTCTATAAAATTGACCTCACTTATGGTTGCTGACAGCACACAAGGCTTGAAGTATTTGTGCTGGGGCGCCAAAGGATATGTCTCGAGCCTAACTGTGACCTAATGGATGTTCCCACAAATCTGTTTCAACAGATGATGATTAATTCTGCATTTGGCGTCATGTAAGCAAGGGCCAGAATTCCAGGCAACTGCAAGAGGTTCTATATATGCAACTGTTAAATGGAGTCATGTGCCATACTTAAAGGTGAACAGGAAACAGCAGATATTTGTTTCCACCATGCCTTTAGGACAACTGTCATAAAATAGTCAGATACTGACAATAGTGCACAACAACAACTCTATCCTCTAAGGGAGATGGACCCAGTGGAGCTGGGCGAGAGTGGGGGTGAAAGGGTTTTGGAGCCTGGCGCGGGAGAGGACATGAGCTGGAGAGTTCTGGATGATCTGCAGCTTGTGGAGGGAGGAGTTGGGAAGGCCATCAAACAGGGAATTGGCAGAGTATGGAATAACTGCATGGATGAGGGTTTTGGTGGCCTGAGGAGAGAGGCAGTGATGTGTTCCTGGAGTTAAGGGTGGAGGCAGAGATGTAGAGCTGGGTGTCATCTGCATACATGTGGAAGTTGACCCCATATCTGCGGATGATGGCCTTCATGCCATCCTCCTCCCAAGAAGGAGCATGTAGATATTGGGAGAGGAGAGGACCAAGGACAGAGCCATGGGGTTAGCAGGTCACAGAGGTAGGGCGGGGCAAGGCTATGGAGGGCCTTGATGGTGAGGCTGAGGATTTTTAACTCTATCCTCCGGTGGATGGGGACAGGACACTAGCTGCAGAGTTCTGGATGATCTGCAGAATTCTGGATGATCTGCAGCTCATGGAGGGAAGAGTTGGGAAGACTGCCAAGCAGGGAGTTGGCGTAGTCAAGCCTAGATGTGATTAATGCATGAATGAGGGAAAGACAGCAGAGAGGTCAAGAAGAATGAGGAGACAGAGGTGATCTCTCGCACCCTGATCACAGATGGTCAAAATGGACAGGTGAAAGAGCCATTGAGTCTATCTGTGGTTTTACACATCTCCCCCAAAATCTCCCCCATCTTTCCCCTCCTTTCTTGCAGATGGCAGTTCATGTTTTATGATATGATTCCACAAGTGGCAACTTCCCTCTAGTAATGGCCAAATAATTATTCTTCATATTCGAGGCTAGATATACAATGGAGCAATTAGGAATATTTGCCAGAGGAAACATCACAGCAAAGCATGATTCCCCCCTGACCCAATGTGGACATGCACCTTCAGTGAAAGTCACTAAACATTGATCATGTCCAGGTATAATTTTCTGCTCTCTTGCCTGGGAATGCTGAGTCCATTTGCATCATGGCTATAGTGGAGATCTGCTATCTCAGTATAGTCCGAGGATTGAACCATTGAACTTTCATACTTTATGTACCATGCTTTTATACCACTTTATGTTGTGGTCTTTGAGGCTCAAATGGGGCATTAAAGTGGAGCTGCTGCAGATTTTACCTCCGCAGCTTTCCTCATTACAATTGCATTTCAGAAGGTCTCAGAAAGTGGTAAAAATACACCATCTCTCTTTGACCTCAGGTTGTAACAATGTTTTTTAACCTTGGGACTCCCTTTCTACATGATACTACACCTGCTTTGCTCAGGCAGCACTGTGGTTCATTAGAAAAGAGTGATGGTAAAAGATCTCTACTTTCTTAGTGTAATCAAAGAAACACCTGATGAATCTGTGGACTATTTGCTTCACATCAGATGTGCAGAATAGTTGACATCTGCAGAAGAGTTGACTAGACATCGGCAATGTTCTTCATACTATCTCCCCATCTCCCAGCCTCCAAATCCCTTCCCTTTTCCAACTTTGTAAGTTGCTCCAGCCTGTTTTCATCTCTGTAACTTGCTCCAACTCTATTTTTTGCCTGTCTCTACATTCTTCAGACTCTTGTCTACTGCCTGTTCCTCACGTCCATCTCAGCAGTAGTGAATCATGTCTTCAGCCATCATGTCTTCAGTCTCTGGAATTCAATCCCCAAACTGCTTCACCTCATGACTTGTCCTTTCTGCTTTTGAAATTTTTAAAAAAGAGATTTCCTTGACAATGTCTGATCAATACCTTAAGATTTCGCTCCCTAGCTCCTCGATAATCCCCAACAATGATTGTAAAGTCCTTTAAAATGTTCATCCTAGTGGAAGGCTCCATTTAAGTGGAAGTGTTCATTCACAAAACACAGTCACTTCACTCTACATTATATCTTGTGAAGAGTTTGGAGACGTCCTCCTGACGTGAAAGGCACTAGACCAAGGGTAAGTATTATTATTATTATTATAAACCTTTGTTGTTGCCAATTAGTTTCCCAATGGTTAATCTCAGAAACATATTAGCATTAGATCACAAGAGAACTTTGGATGAAGAAGGTTCTTTAACCCATTTGATTTCATTCTTCTAGAATATCCACCCTACGGTGGCGTTTCGCCCACAAAATACACAGTCAATTCACTTTACAGTATATTCTGTGAAATGCTTTGAGATGTCTGAAAGACGTCATAAGGCACTGCATCAAATGCAAGGATTATTATTATTACTGTCCTTCCATCAAACCATGAAGCTTTTTGTTTTAATGTGTCCCGTGTCCTGGCCTCAACCACCCTTTTTCAGTTATTACCAATCCTCTGGGTAAATAAATATTTCCTGGTGTCTGTCCTGAAATTGCCCTTTGCAACTTCAAACTGATAAGAACATAAGAAATGCCAGACAAAAAAAGACCAAGGTCCATCCAGTTCGCCTTCAACCTCCCTGTGGTTTCATGCACATATTGCCAAAACTACCATCAGATCATAAGAAATAAATCTTGTTCTACTGTTCATCCTAAAATACTTGTCTCGGTTTACCTTTTCAATCCCATTTGAAATCTTGTACAATCTCTATAAAGTTCCCAATGAGACCTCAGCTTTCAAGAATGAAGAGTTCCAGGTTGCTTACCCGTTGCCCAAGGAGACCTGAAGCTTGCAGTCTGTAAAATGTTAAAGGAATAGGAATAGGGTGTCATATTTCAGCATGATGCTCAGCACCAAATACTGTAGAAGTTATTATAATAACAGCAACACGATCAAATTATTATCAGATTATTATCCAAACTAGAAAATTTAAAATAAAACTTTAAACACTTCTTGTTGTTCGTTCCCTGAAACAATTATTAGAAATCTGCATTCTAACCAGTCACATCACTATGCTTAAGAGTATTCAAACCAGACTGAAATTTCCACCTCTGCGTACCTGCAAACCACGAACAGCATCGAAATTTCACTGTATCTATGAAAGATTTGATCAGGGAAAGTAAAGGCATTGTTAGTGGTGAGTGAGAAGCAGTTTCCCTCATCTGCCAAGAACTTCAAATGGCATTTTCTGACTAACCATATGTTAATTTGACACCAACAGGATGTTCCCCATCAATGTTACATTTATTTTAATTATGTAACTTTATACTGCTTGACCTTTACAAATGAGTCATCTTTCCCAATGTTGACAGGAAACACTGGAAATGACAACTGGGAGGAATTTAAGTTGCATGCCATTTTTTTGTGGAACAATTGAAAATCCTTGTTAAAACAACTCTTTTTTTTAGAAAAAAAATCCACAACTGAGAGTAATGCAAATGCCTTAATCAAGAAAAAACAGTAGGTGCAACATGTCAGTAACACACTCGATAATCCTTCATTATATTCCTGGAATCTCTCCAACATGCCAGTCCGTCCACTTGTTTTCCAGTAGGAAGATTAGAAATCTCCCAAACCCTTGTGTTCACTTTCATAGGCATTTACCTACACTTTGCAAAGTCATTACACTTCACAGAAAATCTGATGAAAAGTTTTGAGATGTCATCCCAACATGAAAACACTATATCAAATGAATATTCCATCATTATCAAATGATCAAAGGCACATTATGTTTTCTGTTTATTTGTTCGCGAAGGTAAATGGATAAAATAAATGTCTGCTTTCAGTTGGCTTGCCTCCCTCCACTGGTACTAAAAGGGTATTGCCCCACTGGGAAAGGCTACAAGTATTTTTTCTTTCACTGCACTTATTTCAAAGGCATATGGAACAGCACTGCTTATTTGGGTAAAATATAAACAAGCAGTGAGTGCGCTATACAGGTAAGTAGAAGTGGAGACCTGTAGCTCAGTGGTTAGAGCACTCGTGAAAAGCGCTATATCAAATGCAAGGGTTATTATTACTGTATATAAAAGTAGAGCCAGCACATGGAGAGAGAGAGAACATGTGTGTGGGGCAGCAGGGAGAGAGTGAATGAGATAGAAAGGGGAAGAGAGAGTAATTGACAGAGAGGGGAAGAAAGTGATTGAGATATGGAGAGAGAAAAGAGAGTTTGAGAGTGTGAGAAAGAGTGGAGGAGATTGAGAGAGAGTGATTGAGAGAGAATGTGTGGGAGACAGGGAGAGAAACAAACAGAAATGACAATGGAGAGTGAGGAAGAGAGAAAGTGATTGATAGAGAGTACGAGGGGATAGATAGAGTGTGTGGGGGAGAGAAGGAGAGTGAGAGGAGAGTATTTGAGAGAGGTAGAGAGTACGTGAGAGAGTGGGGAGAGAGTGATTGAGAGAGGAAAAAGAGAGTGTGAAAGGGAAGAGTGGTAGAGGGAAGAGAGAGTGCGAGAAGTGAGAGAGTAGTAATTCACAGAGAGAGTGTGTGTCAAGCGTGTGTGTGCGAGAGAGTGCATGAGAGAGTGGGAGGTGAGGAGAGTGATTGAGAGAGGGAACACAAGGGAGAGGGATAGAGAGAAATAAAAATAGTGTGATAGCAATGAGAGAGAGAGAGAAAAAGAGAGACAAGTGAGGGCAGCGTTTCATTTTAATTCCAATTTCTTTAGTCATCCAGTTTTGGATGGCTAGAGCTCGGATTAAAATGAAACAGAAAAGGGAGATTTATGATAAATGTCAGGCTCATAATACAGTAGAGAGTCAAACAGAATACAGAAGTGTAGAGGAGAACTGAAAAAAGAAATAAGAGACGCAAAGAGAATGTATGAGAAAAGATTGGCAAGTAACATTAAAGGGTACACTAACGTCTTCTATCAACATATCAAGAATAAAAGGATGGTCAAAGGAAAGGTGGGTCTGAGTAAAGACCAAAAAGGAAATCTTGTGGAGGCAAAGGGCATGGCTGAAGTATTGATTGAGTACTTTGCATCTGTCTTCACAATAGAAGAGGATGCTGCCAATGTCACAGTAAAGGAGGATGGGGTAGAGAAATTGGATAGGATAAAAAGAGATAGAGAGAAGGCACTTAAAGATTGGGAGCACTCAATGTAGAAAAGTCACCTGGTCCAGATGGGATGCATATTGGGTGACTGAGGGAAGCAAGAGTGGAAAGAGTAGAGAACAATCTTTCAATCCTGCTTAGATGTGGGAGGTGGTGCCAGATGTGCCAGAGGACTGGAGGTTTGCAAATGTTACACCCCTGATCAATAAAGGGGTGAGGGATAAACACAGTAACTACAGGCCAGTCAGCCAAATGTTGGTTATTGGGAAACGACTAAAATCATAGTCCGGGACAAAATTAATTTTCACTTGGAAAAACATGGGTTAATAAATGACAGCTGACACGGATTTGTTAAAGGCAAATTGTGTCTGACAAACTTGATTGTGTTCTTCGATGAAATATTGGAGAGGATTGATGAAACTATTGCCGTTGATGTAGTGTATATGGACTTTCAAAAGGCATTTGATAAAGTGCCACATAATAGACGTGTTAGCAAAAAAGAAGCCCATGGGATTAAAGGGATAGTGGCAGCATGGATATGAAATTGTTTGGGAGACAGAAAGCAGAGGGTGGTGGCATATGGTTGTTTTCAGACTGGAGGGAAATATACAGTGGTGTCCCCCAGGGGTCAGTAACAGGACCACTGCTCTTTCTGATATATACTAATGATCTGGATTTGGGTACATGGAGCACAATTTTAAAGTTTACAGATGACAAAAACTTGGAAACATAGTAAACAGTGAGGAAGGAGGATAGCAACAGAAGGACATAGACAGACTGGTGAATGGGCAGACATGTGACAGATGTAATTTAATGCAGAGAAGATTGCAGTGATGTATTTTGGGAGGAAGAAAGAGGCCAGCAATATACACTAAACAGAAGAGTTTTAAAGGAGGTTGGTAACAGAGAGACCTGGGGTTTCATATACACAGGGCTTCAAAGGTGGTATGATAAGTTAATAGAGCTGATAAAACACATATGCGATCCTTGGCTTTATAAATAGGGACATCGAGTACAAAAGCAAGGAAGTTCTGCTAAACCTTTATAAATCACTGGTTTGGCCTTAGCTCCAAGTCTGGGCACAATTGAGGAAGGATGTCAAGAACTTGGAGAGGGTGCAAAGGAGATTTACCAGAATGATACCAGAAATGAAGAACTTCAGTTATGTGGAGAAACTAGAGAAGCTGGGATTGTTTTCCTTAAAGCAGAGAAGGTTATAGGGAGATTTAATAAAGGTCTTCAAAATTATGAGGAGTTTTGACAGAGTAAATAAGGAGAAACTGTTTCCATTGGTGGGTGGGTCGGTAACCAGAGGTCACAGATGTAGGATAATTGGCAAAAGAACCAGAAGGAAGATGAGGAGAAAGAGTAGGGGAGTAGGACTAATGAAATAGCTCTTTCAAAGAGCTGGCACAGGCACGATGGGTTGAATGGCCTCCTTCTGTGTTGTAGGATCCTATGATTCTAACTCTTCTTAATCTAAGGAGGAAGGGAGAGGGGACTATGAGTTGAAAAATTGGGCCCTGCCCTGAGGCTAGAGATAGTACAAGAGACCCCACTAAGCTGAGTATACAGTCCATAAAATAATATCAAGTACTGTATTTAAGACTCAATAAGAGATCACACAGTTGAATATATTGAACTTATAGTCCCTCTAGTGGTACAGTTTGCACATCTGTTTTACCTCTCCCTGAGTAGTACTGTACCTATAGTGTGTATTACAGACTTAACTATATTATCGGCGTTCTTTTAAAACGCTTTTATTCCACAAGTGGTCCAAATATTTCCTCATCAAATAAAATGTATAAATTCTCATTTCACTTTTTTGTGTTGGTACTGGTACTGTATTCTTGTGTATTTTTGTGTGTGTACTACATATGTGTGTGAATGTGCATACCCATATGTATATATGTCTGTACACTACTTGCATAAATAGAATTACATAGTATTACACAGAACATTAGAGAACAAAAACAGGATTTTGGCCTAACTAGTCCATGTGTTTATAGTGCGCATGAGCCTCCACCCCTCCAACTCCGCTCTTCATTAAATGAAATCAAAGTACAGTAAATGCCCGGCTTACTAAACTCTGGCTATCCGGAATTTGACCCTAGCTGGACCAGGCCCAAGACTGATTTTTTTTAAATTTACACAGACGCAAGGTTTCCACCAATGCCACAAATGATTTTAAACCTGCAAGGGTGATGGGGAGGGTTCGGGTGGAAATAACAGCAATAAAGATAAGAATAAGAAGGGATGAGAACAAAGGTCATAGTACAAAAAGTGGTAAAGATAACATAAATACTCCGGGAAGAAAAAAGGTTATGGGAAGTAATCACAAAAAGTGCGATAAGTCAAAAGTGTGAGAAAAACACCATTTGGGCATATGGGCAGGGTGGGGATAGTTACCCTAGTAAGAGTTCTGTACACGAATGCATGTAGCATAAGAAATAAAACAAGTGAGCCAGAAGCACAAATTCAGCAAAAACAACAACAACAAAATTACATTTATAGAGCGCCCTAAAGTGCTGAACAGTCAAGTGTCAAGGCCCGAGCATGGGGAAGGGATGGTGTAGCAGTGAGGGAAGGCAGAGAGGTGGGAGGGCAACCCAGGGCACGATCGAAGAGAAGGGTTTTGAGACCAGCCTTGAAGGAGGCAAGGGAGGAAGCGAGGCGAAGGGACCATGGGATTGAGTTCCAGAGTGTGGGGGCAGAGAGGCTGAAAGCATTCAAAGAAGTATTTGGTACAATACAAAACCAGTACATTCTCCCAAATGCAAAAGCTCAGCTTGTGTAGTTTAGCAACTATGGTTGACAAGTGGAGTAAGAGAGAGTACTAAGAAAAAAGAAAAGACTTACACTAAGGAAAAGTGGAAATCCAGTGGATTAAGAGAGCTATAAAAAGCAACAAAGAGATACAAAATAATAAGAGGTGCAAAAGGGCAACATGAGAAAAAATTGCAAAAGGCAACAGTAAAAGCTATTATAAATGTATTAAGAGAAAGAGAGTGGTAAAGGGGACTGTGAGCCTATTAACGACATATGTAGGTAAGATTATAATAATAATCCTTGCATTTGAGCAATAGATAATGGACTATAAGGAAATGGTAGACTTGTTAATTGAATACTTTGCATCTGTTTTTACAGAGAAGAAGAGAACAAAACACCAGAGGTACAAGGGAACCAAAGTGAAGTGCTTAATGAATTTAATATAAATTTAAAAAATGATATTGTAAAAAATAATTGGAATAATGGTAGACAAATCTCCAGGATCTGATGGATTCCACCGCAGGTTATTAAAATAAATAGGGGAGGAAATCGCAGATGTGATTGTCTTAATTTTCCAAAGCTCTCTATATTAGTGTTCTTTGATTGGAAAATCACAAATATCACTCCATTATTTAAGAGACGAGGGAGGGAGAAACCAGGTAACTACTGCCAGTTTAACTTCAGTTGTCAGGGACATCAGGGACAGAATAACTGGACACGAGGACAAGTGTGAGATAATCAAAAGGTTCCACACAAGAGGTTATTAGCAAAAATGAAAGCGTACAAAATTGGAGGTAACTGGCTTGGTAATTGGTTGGGGGCGGGAAACAGAGTAGGGATAAAGAGAATGTTCTTTGATTGGTGAGATGTGACAAGTGGTGTTCCCAAGGGTCTGTACTGGGGCCTCAGCTTTTCACCATATATATATAAATGACTTGGATGAAGGAATAGAGAGTTTTATTTCCAAATTTGCAGACGATACAAAGTTACGAGACACAGTAATTTGTGTAGGTGGGAGCAGAAAGTTACTAAAGGATTTATGAACGGATTTAAACAGATTAAGTGACTGAGCAAAACTGTAGCACATGGAGTTCAATGTGGGACAGTGTGAGGTTATCCACTATGGATCCAAAAAAGACAAAGCAGAATATTTTCTTAATGGTGAGAAACTAAAGACAGTGGAGGAGCAAAGAGATTACGAAGGAATTGTAATTGTTTGAATCCCGTACAGATAGCAAATAAGCTAACTTCTGCTTGTGGGACTAACTGAGTCAAAGTCGATATCACTGCCTGCTTGGCCACTGAAGGCAAGCAAGCATGCTGAGCGCTCTGGGAGGTCCTCCCGACGTTAAAGGCGCGCTTTTAATGTAATTTTGTTGTAGTTGTTGTGAGGTTGGGCCGTGCGCTGGGGGAATTGGGCTGGTGGGAATTCACACTGGTGCAGTTTTCCCATTTTGATACCCGGAGTTGGATAACTTTCTTTTACCCTTTTAACCTTTTCTTTAAAAAAAACTTTTTTAAAAAAAACACTTTCCAGACTCCAGGTATCCAAATTTCGTAATTAGCCATATCAGACCCAAAACAGAAACAAAAATTGTAATCTCCGTCTGGATAGGTAGGAATAAATTGGAGTTTACTGTATACAAAAAGAGAATTACCCCAGTATTTTGGCCAACAATATTCCAAATAAAATTGGTCCCTAATTTCATGTAGGACTTTGCATATTGGCTGCTGAATTCGCTCATAAAACACTTAGTGAAACATTTTGAGGAACCTTGACAATGTGGTAAGGCTGTATACAAGGGGAAAAAAAGAAGAAGAAAGGAGAAATCCAGAAAAGAAAGGAAAAAGGAAAATCCAGAGGAAGAAGAAGAAAAAGTCAAATCCAGCAGAGAAAGAAGAAAAAGTCAAATCCAGGAGAGAAAGCAGAAGAAAGTGGAAATCCAGAGGAGAAAGAAGCAGAAAGGGGAAATCCAGAAGAGAAAGAACAATAAAAGGGAAATCCAGAGTAGAAACAAGAAGAACAATAACATTTGTACAGCATCTTTCATGGTGGGAAGATGTCCCAAGGTGCTGGATAGTCAGTGTTCTGGGCCCAGGCTGGGGGTTAAGATTGGGGAGTGTGGAGAGCAGGGGAAGCAGAGTGATTGAAAGCAGGGTCGAAGAGGAAAGACTTGAAATTGTTCTTGAAGGAGGCATGCAGTTCCAGAGAGCGGGGGCAGAGTGGCAGGAAGGGTGAGGTGGGGGATGTGAAGCAGGCCGGAGCCAGCTGAATGGGAAGTACAGAGGAGAAAGAAGAAAAAACAGAAATCCAGAGGAGAAAGCAGAAGAAATGGGAAGTCCAGAAGAGAAAGAAAAATAAATGGGAAATCTAGAGGAGAAAGAAGAAGAAATTGGAAATCCAGAGGAGAATTGGTACTTTGGTAAGTAAACAAATATATTATTTTCCATCCATTCAAATAATATTTCCTTCCTGGATAGTTTTGTGCCCATGTGAAGTAGTTTACATTTTTCCACATTGAATTTCATCGACATTGATCTGCCCGATTCTTATGTATGTTCGAATCCTCCTGTAACCTATCTTATTCAGTATTGCAATCTACCACCTTCATTCGCTTTGTGTCATCTGCAAACTTAGTCACTGTGCTTGCAACTCCTATTTCCAGATGATTTATAAAAATATTAAACAAAAGAGGTCCCAAAACAGACCTTTGTGGAACTCTACTGGTGACATTTTTCTAGTCTGATGATATTCCTTTTACCAGCACCCTCTGGGTTCTTCTGGTCAACCAGTTACATATCTATTGTAATACTCTTCCACTGGATCCTTCTTTTTTCCTTTCAGTTGCAGCTTCACAAGAGCAACTGTATGAGAGGCTTTACTGAAATCCAGATATAGAACATCCACAGCCTTATCAAGTTTCTTTGTCACACCATCAAAGAAAACCAGTAAATTTAGATTGGTAAAACCTCCCCTTCATGAACCCATATTGGCTATCATATATAACTTTATTTCTGCCCAAGTGCTCTGTGATTTTATCCTTAATAAGATTCTACATAATTTTTCCACAATAGATGTCAAATTTACTGTTCTTGTATCCTGGGTCACTTTTGTTACCTTTCTTAAAAATAGGAGTAACGTCTGCCTTTCTACAGTACACCGGCATGTTCCAGTGTTCAGAGGTTTGTGCCAGCATTACTGCACCTTATTCACTTAGTTCCTAAAGGACACTTGGATGCAGGCAGGGCGAAACCTTGGGCAAGCTTCCTTACTCCACACGCCTAATAATAATCCCTCCAAAAAACCCAAAACAATAATAAATTGGTCATTTTCAATCTACGACTGTTTGTGGGACATTGCTGTGCGCAATTGGCTGCCGCGTTCGCCCACAGTCAATTCACTTTACAGTGTGTTCTGTGAAGCGCTTTGGGACGTCCTCCCGACGTGAAAAGCGCTATATCAAATGCAAGGATTTATTATTTATCCGGCCCCTGAGATTTATTAACTAAGTTTGTATAACTGTTTAGCAATGATGCGGGTAGTGATATGAATAGTATTGCCACTTTTCTCTGTGACATCCTTGAGTTCTCTTTCCAGATCAGTTAGTTTACCTGTCTGCCCCTTAGTAAAAACTGAAACAAATAACTTATTTAGCACTGTTGCAGCCTGTGCAGCAATATTTGGCATGTCCTCTCACGATCCTACCTTCAGTGGCCATATTCCATCGCTTGCTTTCTTGTTC
Source organism: Callorhinchus milii (assembly GCF_018977255.1). NCBI lineage: Eukaryota > Metazoa > Chordata > Chondrichthyes > Chimaeriformes > Callorhinchidae > Callorhinchus > Callorhinchus milii. The sequence goes on from NW_024704743.1 coordinate 29,811,643, forward strand.
TCTTGAAGTATCTGAAAAACATTTTGTTTCCGTAATCGAGCCTTGAGGTGACGAATGCGTGGGTGAGGGTTTCGGCAGCCTGAGGGGTGAGGCAATGGCGGAGTCTGGCAATGTTGCAGAGGTGGTGGTAGGCAGTGCCGGTCATGGCGCCAATGTGGGAAAGAAAGGACAGTTCAGGGTCAAACAAGACACCCAGGTTCCTGACTGGCTTAGTAAGGTTGAGCGTGCAGCTGTGGAGGCTGATGCTGCCAGCGCCTGAGGTGCGGAGGTGCTGACGCGACCCAATCAGGAGGGCCTCGGTCTTGCTGACGTTGAGTTGCGGAAAGGGCGGATGTGGGGAGGTGGCACGTAATCGCAGGGGTGGCGCGCAATCGCGGGGGTGGGGGGTGGCGCGCAATCGCGGGGGTGGGGGGTGGCTTGCCATTTGGATCGGTCTCTGCATGTGTTAGACACCCGATTGACTGAAAAAAATGGAATCCATTCCGTTTTCATTTCAAACAGCAGCTTCGCAGCACTTGATAAACGACACAGGAATTGTGGCCGGTTTGTCAACTTTGTATTGTGTTGGAAACAAACTATAGGCACATCTTTTCACATTTGTTGAAATGTATAGTTGTTCAGAAGTATTGAGGTTATTCCAGCGTGGGTCAAACCCATTTTCATTCCTATAATTTAATCCTCATTACCTTGCTTAAATCTGTCATTTTGATCCAAAATTAACTGTTTGCTAATGGAGATTGAATTGCTTTTGTGTAATGAATATTGGCAGTCTGACATGAGACAGATCATTCACACAGCAACATTTTTAAATATAAAACTTTTATGTCAGATTGAGATGCAGAAGTGATGAAATGCACCAAGATAGAACTTGCATGTCATTTACAGACTTGTATGTGAGTGCTGCTCTACATATTTAACACTATTGCCATGCATCACATAATTTATCGAAATCTTCATTTTTGTGGAGTCATGTAGCTCAGTGGTTAGAGCACTCGCCTTGCAAGCGAGACCCCTGGGTTCAATTCCAGGCAGTGCGAAACCTTAGGCAAGTTTCCTTACTCCACACGTCTAATAATAATCCCTCCAAAACAATAATAAATTGGTCATTTTCAATCCACGACTGTTTGTGGGACACTGCTGTGCGCTAATTGGCAGCCGCGTTTCGCCCACAAATATACAGTCAATTCACTTTTCGGTCTATTCTGTGAAGTACTTTGAGATGTCGAGAAGATGTGAAAAGTGCTATATCAAATGCAAGGATTATTATTATTATTACAGTGTAATTTTTTTCTAATTGTGATCTTAATGTAAAAACTTCTTTTTTCTTGAAAACAAAAATAAGGATTTCGATAAATTGTGTGATGCATGGCAATAGTGTTAAGTATGTAGAGCAGCACTCACATACAAGTCTGTTGATGTTCACCTTTGAAATGAAAAAAACAAAAGGAGTTATGAATTTTTGTTAAATTATAATCCTTGCATTTGATATAGCGCCTTATCACGTCTTTGAGACATGTCAAAGCACTTCACAGAATATATTGTAAAGTGAATTGACTATATACTTTGTGGGCAAAACGCGGCAGCAGTGTCCCACAAACAGTGATGGATTGAGTGACCAATATTTTTTAAGGAATTATTAACCCCGGAAAAACGATTCACCAATTGACTAACAACCAGGTTCCTACTTACTGCTAGGTAAACAGAGGCGTGTGGAGTAAGGATCTGCCCTAAATAAGACAGGGGTTAACCCCATTCGTTCCATCCAAAACACACTTCAAAATGTAAATTCCCTCTTAAGTAAGGCACTTTTCAACTCTGCGACATCAGAATTTAGATTTGTGCAAAATTGTTTGTTTGTAAATTATTGGAAGTTCTTGGAATAATTATTGCACCATCTACAGGGTGATAAGGACTTCCTTCCAGCTGCAGCCCAGGTCCGCCCACCAGAAGCCTCAACCAGGAGTGGAGAAGCTGCCTCCTGCACACTGCATTAATCAGACCATCCATCAGCCTCGCAAGTGAAGTGAACCTCATGTTCACACGGACACATCACCCCCGACAGACAACAATTCTGGGATGAAGTATTAAACCAATTGTGTTGGATTCAAATGTACCAGACAGGAGCAAGAGTTTTTAAAAACTCACCTATGGCTTTAAATTTTATAATCCTTGTTCAGATAAGTTTGGCAAGTTATGACTTTGTGGACATTGTTTAATTAAAGCTTGGACACTTTTATAGAAAACAAATTCAAAAATATTGAAGACATTCTGTCTGGATGTTAAGCAGCTTGCAATATACCTAATGTTGACAATATTGTCGGGCACAAATGTGTTTAGTACTGTGTCATGCATTGTTTTAATCATTCTTGTGTGGGAGAATATCAGTGTAAAATAAAAAAAATCTTGTTCCAGACTGACCGTTGTATTTCAAAACTGTTTCATTCTAATCCACCGCAATTTATTTAAGAATCTGTCGTGGCCAAATGTGTAATCTAAAATATTTTAGACTTCCAGGGATGACCAGTCACCCACTGTGCCCTTACCTTATTTGTAGATCAAGTTAACATACCACAAGGCTGGCAGACCTCTTTAGCTGGATTAAAGCTCTGGCTTCCTTGGATCATTGATCCAAATCCCACAGCTGCCAGCTAGTGTACTGATTCATGTAAACACTAGTACAGCTCCCAAAAGAAAAAAATGCAATCTTTGGTGTGTGTGTGCGCATGATTCGCACAAGGAACAAACTTGTTTGTTAGGACCCTCTCCCAACCTCTCTTTAAACATTTGACAGAATGAACAACATGACCAGTTTATTGGAAGTTTCTAATCATGAGATATAATTGACATCCAATCGGGTCAAGTATATTTCCTGCAGTGTAATGGTTGGAGCACTTGCCTTACAAGCGAGAGAACCTGAATTTGATTACCAGACAAGGCAAAACTTTAGGTAAGTTTCCTAACTCCACACACCTCTGTTTACCAAGCAGTAGGTAGGGACCTGGCCGTTAAAAGATTGGTGGATCGCTTTCCGAGTGTAATGATTCCTTCAAATAAATAAATGAAATGGTCGCTCAATCCACAACTGTGGGACACTGACATTGGGGTATTGCTGGAGTCTTAACTAGCCAAAACCACATAGCTTGCCATTGATATCATTGTCTGGCAAGCTTTCCCACAGTTTGTCCAGATATAATAATAATAATAAATAATAATAATAATCCTTGCATTTGATATAGCACTTTTCACGTCGGGAGGACGTCCCAAAGCGCTTCACAGAACACACTGTAAAGTGAATTGACTGTATATTTGTGGGCGAACGCGGCAGCCAATTGCGCACAGCAATGTCCCACAAACAGTCGTAGATTGAAAATGACCAATTTTATTATTGTTTTTTTTTTTTTTTTTGGAGGGATTATTATTAGGCGTGTGGAGTAAGGAAACTTGCCCAAGGTTTCGCCCTGCCTGGAATTGAACTCAGGTCTCTCGCTTGCAAAGCGAGTGCTCTAACCACTGAGCTACAGGACTCCACTGAGCTACAGATATGACCACCCTAACCATCAGGGCTTTGGTTTGTAGGGTTAAATGGAGCTCAGTGTGATGATTCCCTGACGCCAGTGACTTGTCTGCCCTTCCAGTAGTGCCCTGGAGTACTGAGGAGCTTCCTGGCTCAAGAACTGGACAAACGAGACCGCCAAAGAGGGCTGGCTCAATTCCGACGTTCCATTCCCAAACATGTCGCTCTGGGGCCAAGTAATGGAAGGGTACAAGCGGTGATATTAAGAGTTTCAAAACATAGACATGCACGGGATAAACAACAACATTACTTTTGTATAGCGCCTTTCACAAAGGGAGGACGTCCCAAGGCGCTGGACAGTTAGTGTTTCGGACTTGATCTGGGTCGGGATTGGGGAGGGTGGAGGGCAGGGGGGAAAGCAGGGTGATCGTTGATTATAGTAGGAGAGTAACATAGAATTATATGGTGAATTTCAGGCTTTAGACAATCTGTCCATTTAGCCTGCCCAACCAATTTCCCACAAGATTCCTTCAATAAATTCCTAACAAAAAAACATACATTCACACCACTTTGCAGTGAAGAGTTTTGAGAAGTCTCGAAGACGTGATAAGGCGCAATATCAAATACAAGAATTATTACTATGAATGTGGCAACACTGAATTTTTTTAAAAAACTTGATTAGTTTTGTTCATTGCTTCACTTTCTGTCACACTTCAGTGGTAAAGCTTGGCTGAGTCACACTTATGAATTTGCCTTGTCAGTTTGCAATCTACAAACTGGTTTATACCAGATGAAGAACTGAAGTTGTCATACTTCTAAGACAGATGGTAGGAACAAGGCAACAAGAGAGATAAAAGGTAAGTGATAGTTTTAAAGTTTGTGTAAAAAAAAATGTTAGAAAAGTAAAAAATACCCTCCCTGGACCCATCTCTACTATCAAACTACCGCTCCATCTCCTACCTCCCTTTCCTCTCCAAGGTCCTGGAACGAGTTGTTGTTTCCCAGATTTGCTCCTTCCTCTCCCGCCACTCCCTTCACAAACTCCTCCAATCGGGTTTCCGTGCTGCCCACAGCACAGAAACAGCCCTGGTCAAAGTGACAAATGACATTCTGTCCATCTGCAACCAGGGCTCCCTCTGCCTCCTCGTCCTCCTTGAACTCTCTGCTGCCTTTGACACCGTCAACCACTGTATCCTCATCCACCGTCTCTCCTCTCACCTCAACCTCCACAGCGTTGTCCTTGACTGGATCAGATCATACCTCTCACACCGTCTCCACTTCATCTCCACATCTCAGAGGCCAGATAAATTGCATCGAAGGGTCCTTAAGGAACTAAAGGAGTAAGTTGCAGAAACACTGGCACAAATCACTGAACCCTGGAGTATGCCGGGGACTGGAGAAGGGGAGATGTTACTGCTATTTTTAAGAAAGGTAATAAAAGTGACCCAGGATACAAGACCAGTAAATTTGACATCCATTGTGGGTGTAATTATCGAGACTCTTATTAAGGATAAAATCAAAGAGCAGTTGAACATCTCATACAAAGGACGGCACCCGCAGCACGACACTGAATGTAGTCCATGGCTTCCACGACCCAACGTGGGGATTCAACTCACATCTTTAAGACCCAGAGATGCGAGTGGTAACAACTGAGCAGCCTGACACACAATGTCAACGTAAGACATCCATTGTGACATCTGATTGCTGTGACAATTTATAACACATTTAAGAATCAGCAATATCATTCTTGAATATAAGCAAGGATCTCAAATCATTCTTACTTCTTATTCCACATGGACTGCACAAATACAGCATAGGAGTCATATATATCTATCTGTACCATGGTCCATACCCACTCTCTATACAGAGGCACATTCCAACCCTCTGTCACCATAGACCTAGACAAAGTTCTGTTTAAAACTATAATGGTACAAATACATTCACAGAGCATAGGATAGAGTTTAACAGAAAGTCAACACAACAGATTCCCAAGGCGCAGACACCTCCTGATTTGTAGAGCAACGTTGCCCACTGATGAGTACTTGAATGGGAAGATGGGTTAACAGAAAGCAACAACTTGTTGCAGGACCTTGGAGAGGAAAGCGAGGTAGGAAATGGGGCATCAGTGAGGGATAGAGATGTGTCCAGGGAGGGTTTTTGAAGGATGTGAAGGGCACTGGATAAATGCAATTTGTTGGTTTTCACTATTCTAACTTTTTTTTACATAAACTTTAAAACTATCACTTGCCTTTTATCTCTCTTGTTGCCTTGTTCCTATCACTTGTTTTAGAAGTATGACAACTTCAGTTCTTGATCTGGTATAAACCAGTTTTTAGATTGCAAACTGAAGGGACAAATTCATAGTTGTGACTCAGCCCGGCTTTACCACAGAAGAAGTGTGGCAGAAAGTGAAGCAATGAACAAAGCAACTCAAGTTGAAAAAAAGATTCATAATAATAATCCTTGCATTTGGTATAGCACCTTATCAGTCTTTGAGACGTCTCAAAGCTCTTCACTGTAAATTGGTATGAATGTATGTTGTTTTGTTAGGAATTTATTGAAGGAACCTTGTGGGAAATTGGTTGGCAGGCTAAATGGACTGATAGTCTAAAGCCTGAAAGTCACCACGTAATTCTATGCTACTCTCCGAATGGAACCAAAGCATTGTTTTTTCTAATCAACCCTTTTTTGGTGTCTTTTAATTTACGTGATCTTGATGAATTTACTTTATTTGCTTCTAAATTACTAAATTGGTGTTCAATGAGCTGTATTCACGAATGCATATCAGAGCTATAATAATAATAATAATCCTTGCATTTGATATAGCGCTTTTCACGTCGGGAGGACGTCCCAAAGCGCTTCACAGAACACACTGTAAAGTGAATTGACTGTATATTTGTGGGCGAACGCGGCAGCCAATTGCGCACAGCAATGTCCCACAAACAGTCGTAGATTGAAAATGACCAATTTAATTATTGTTTTTGGTTTTTTGGAGGGATTATTATTAGGCGTGTGGAGTAAGGAAACTTGCCCAAGGTTTCGCCCTGCCTGGAATTGAACTCAGGTCTCTCACTTGCAAAGCGAGTGCTCTAACCACTGAGCTACAGGACTATCTCTCTCCTTGGGAAGTGACTGTGAATGTATTTGTACCAGTATAGTCTTAAACAGATCTTTGGCTATGTCTATGGTGTGAGAGAGTGTAATGCTTTTTGGAATGTGCCTCTGTGCAGAGAATGGGTATGGACCATGGTTTAGGTATATATGACTCACATACAGTATTTGTGTAGCACCATGTGGAACAAGTAAGAAGGATTTGAGATCCTTGATTATATTCAAGGATGATATTGCTGATTCTTAAATGTGCTATAATTGTCACATCGATCAGATATCACAATGGATGTCTTACATTGACATTGTGTGTCAGGCTGCTCAGTTGGTACCACTCGCACCTTTGAGTCTTAAGGTTGTGAGTTGAAACCCCACTTCGGGTCATGGAACCAATGGAGTCTGACATTTAGTGCAGTGCTGTGGATGCCGTCCTTTGTATGAGACGTTAAACTGAGGTCCGTCTGCCTATTCAGATTGATGTTGAAGATCCCCTGGCACTATTTGATAAGAGAAGGAAGTTTCTCTTGATGTGCTTGCCAACATTGGATACTCACTGCATGGCTGTTTTGTAGGACATTGCTGCACACAGGCCTCCTCTGTTGGTGTACAAAATACACACAATCACATAACTTTACTGTGAAGAACTTTGAGACATTTTGACAATGTGATCAGGTGCTACATTAAATGCAAGGATTATTGTTATCTATTATTATGATTAATCCCAATGCATACATGTAAATAAGATTGTATACAGTGTACCATCAAATAGGAAAACGGCCAAACATGTACTATTGGAGTAGGCACAAGTGAACAGGGTCTTTTCTAACATACTGTTGCCTTCTTAGCTATAACAAATTCATCCGGTATCATTGAAGACCCAGATAATCCCTTTTAATGAATAATACCAACAATTTCCATTGATATAGTGCGCTTCATATAGGGCTGGGGTGGGCAGTTATTTTGGCTGGTGGGCCATTTCACGAGTTTTGGTAAGCTTCACCGGCCACACTTAATATAGATGCAAATGCTTAATAATAGCTCAAAATCAAGTCTTACACTTGCACATGCATAAAATAAAGTCTATAAAATTGACATTGATTAGAGTTAGGTTAAATAAAAACAACTAATTGAGCAGACATTTATTGATATTTATTCACATATTGATGAGACTGTGAGAAGCTCACTCAATGGGAAGAATGAAAGCGGGTGATCTGAGTTAACCAGACAATTGAAGTCAGGCATCGTCTCCGTTGTTGCAATGCGGAGTACTGCTGCAAAATGATCATCAGTCATCACAGATCTATGTTTTGATTTATTGAATTTCATCAGAAAATGTCTCCTCGCATATGTATGTTGATCCAAAAAGCACGAGCATCTTCTGGGCATGAACCTTTATTTTCGGAAAGGTATATTCATTAAGAGAGGCATAAAAACTGGGAAGCTGCACTGATTTGATTTGTTCCGCAAGCAATGGATCACATTGCAGGTCAATAAGCTCGAGTTGGAGGTCAAATGGGACTTTGTCAACATCAAATGACAAAGGTGAAGAGACCAAAGACAGGTCATTTTCGATCAAATTGAAATCCTGGAATGGGCGAGAAAATTCGGCATGTAAGTCAAGTAGTGACTGAGTATACTTTGTAAGGCTTTGATCGCAAACAGTAATCTGCTGCAAAGTTGGAAAGTGGATACACAGCCTGTTTCCTATCTGACGCGATAAAATAAATAATTGTCATAAATGAGTTGACGCTGCAATACAAATCGTGCACAAAGGCCCCCTTCCGTCGCAGTTTTGAATTCAGTTCATTCATGTGGCCCATGATATCAATGGCAAATGTGAAATCAGAGAGCCAATTCGCATCATTCAGCTGTGGGAAATCCGAATCTTTTTGTTTCATGTCCAAAAATAAATCAATCTCTGTTCTCAGTTCCCACACTCTTTTCAAGATCTTTCCTAAACTAAGCCGTCTTACATTCGTGTGATACAGGACTTCCGTGTGCTCGGATTCCGATTCCTCAAGCTCAGTTACAAATTACCTGTGGTTTAATCCTCTTGCTCAAATGTAGTTGACCACTTTCGTAACTGTGTCCACGACATTGCTTGGTTTTAGAACTCTTACAGAGGACCTCTTGGTGGATAATAGTGTAGAAAAACAATATTCTGTTCTGGATTTGTTCTTCAATTCTTTTCAGCAACCCAACGTTTTTGCCTGTCAGATTCAGGCTTCCATCGGTGGTCACTCCTAATTTTAAGATACACTTATTTTATTGCCTTCAAAAAGGCTTCTCCAGTTGTCGTATTGACTGCATTAATGCCAATTCTTCTGTGAGCTTAAAATACTTGGTGATACCTTGAATAAAAATTAACAACTGGGCTGTGTCTTTGACATCACACCTCTCATCGAGTGCCAGTGAAAACAGTGAGTGACCTGGGTTCAATTCCCTGCAGGGCAAAACCTTGGGCAAGTTTCCTTACTCCACATGCCTGATAATAATACCTCAACAAAAAAAAATAAGAATTTGGTCACTTCAATCCATGACTGTTTGTGGGACACTGCTGCGTGCAATTGGCTGCTGTGTTTCACCCACAAAATATACAATCAATTCACTTTACAATATATTATGTGAAGTGCGTTGAGACGTCTAGAAGATGTGAAAAGCGCTAGATCAAATGCAAGGATTATTATTATAACTGCACACCGTTTTTATTTTCTTTATTTTATTTGTTTCATTTTCCATCCACGCTGGTAAAAAAAAATTTAGAAGTTCATTCTTTGTTGAATATTTGGCCTTCAGCATCCACTTTCCGCTTCTTTGATAAACTCATTTTGAATTAACGTTCTCTTCAGTGAAAAAGTATTGCCGCGCGAGCGTGTTTGAAAATTTGCCGTACATTTCTGACATCAGCCTGATTCAGCACTTACTGTGTGTACAACTATGCAGTGTGATTGGCTGATGTTCCTGGTCAGATTCAAATGCAAAATTTGTGCAACCTTCTGGAACTGAATGAACTATAATTTTTTCTATCGCTAGACACAATGATGGGCCAGATATGGCCCGCAGGCCGTCTTTTGCCCACCCCTGATATAGGGTAAAGTTTTGGAGTAGGTTTGAAAGACACTGGAGAGGAGGGAGGTGGCCACAAGCATGTTCAAAACGGTAAGATTCGGCTGGACATAAAGACTAAAAGAGAGGGGGTGAGAGAATGGTAGAGAAAGTTCCAGAGGTTTGGGACATAGGGACTGAAGGCTTGGCCACCAGTGGTGGCAGAGGAACACCAGGGTCATGCAGCTCAGTAGAGTAGTGTAAAAGGAGATCAGAGAGTTGCAATAGAATTGGGGGGAGCCGTCGGGGGGATGCGCTATCGGAGGGGCAGGGGTGTGTGTACTGGGGGACGCGCTATCAGGGGAGGTAAGTGCTATCTGGGATGCGAGGCCGGGGCGCGATATCGGGGAGGGTGGGGGGGGGGGCGTGCAATTAGGAGGTGGGGGGTGTGCGCAATCAGGGTGGGGGTGCATAATTGGGGGGGCCAATGGTGGAGCAGGCCAGAGCCGGCTGAGCAGAGGGAGCGGGCGGGTTGGTAGGGGATTAGGAGATCACAGAGGTAGGGTGGGGTGAGGCCATCATTGAGAGCTTTGTAAGCGAGGACCAGGAGAGGACACAGGTTGTGGAATTCTGGATTATCTGCAGCCTGTGGAGGGAAGAGTTGGGAAGGCCGACAAGCAGCGCATTTGCATAGTCGAGCTTCGAGTTAATAAAGGCATGAACAAGAGTTTCAGTGGCCTGAGGGGTGAGGTGGTGGCAGAGTCGGGCGATATTACGGAGGTGAGGGAAGGCAGAGTGGGTCATGGCTTGAATGTGGGGGAAGAAGACAGTTGAGGTCAAACAAGACACTTAGGTTCCTGACTGGTAGTGTGAAATCATGGGTTGATGCTGCCAGAGCCTCAGTCTTGTTCACATTCAACTTTAAAGGCCAGTTTGGAGTTGAAAAACAACCCTGCTCACCAAAACAAGAATAAATACACATGAACACAATAATAATACCTGCATTTGATATAGCACCTTATCATGCCTTCAAGAAATCTCAAAGAACTGCACAGAATATACTATAAAGTGAATTGACTGTATATTTTGTGGCCGAAACAAATACCACAAGCTAGGAAAATAAATTAAAACACTTCTTAAAGATTTAATAAAGCGCAAAATTCTCATCAAAAGATGGGAGTTTTAGATCTCACCGTGAAATACAGTTTGAAAGAAAACTGTGACCTCTCTATCCGAAGCTGCCAGTCAAGTGAAGAATTCTGCTTCACTGCACAATGTCCTAAAAATCTGTTTGATCTTGGCACATCGCCCTGAACTTCAAATGCGCATTGTATTCAGGAATGTCATGAAACTGTAAACTAGGATTCTACATCAAGATGGGAGTCCATTGTTTAAAGCCTTCTGAAGGAGCAGGAAGCTGTGGGAAGGGAATACCTGGGCACAGAGAGTACTCCAGCAACAAGATCAATGCAAGCATTGACAACGTGTATATATAAATCCCTTGCATTTAATATAGCACCACAGAATGTCAGAATAGTCAGTCCTCTGCAGCATTCTCTGTAGTTCGTTTCCGGAAAGCAGGCCCACAGTACTCCAAGGCAATACTGATGACAGATCAACCATCATGGCTTGTTGCTCAGTGGTCGAGTAGTCCTGTAGCTCAGTGGTTAGAGCACTCGCTTTGCAAGCGAGAGACCTGAGTTCAATTCCAGGCAGAGGGCGAAACCTTGGGCAAGTTTCCTTACTCCACACAGAGCCTAATAATAATCCCTCCAAAACCAAAAACAATAATAAATTGGTCATTTTCAATCCACGACTGTTTGTGGGACATTGCTGTGCGCAATTGGCTGCCGCGTTTGCTCACAAATATACAGTCAATTCACTTTACAGAGTGTTCTGTGAAGCGCTTTGGGACGTCCTCCCGACGTGAAAAGCGCTATATCAAATGCAAGGATTAATATTATTATTGTTGGAAAGAGTTGAAGGGGCAGGGATTTATTCCCCCACTCAGCTTCGGTTAACCGTGCAAGCCAAAGCGTAGGCTTATCAAGCATTAGAAACAACAATATGCATTTATATAGCGCCCTCCACAGCAGGCGGCGTCCCAGAGCACCTAACAATGGTGGAGCCCAATGCCAAGCTACAGGGAGGGGGAAGGTAACCACACACGGTCAGAGGAAGGTCTTCAGACACAACCTGAAAATGGGGAAGGGGCAAGGCAAAGGGATTGAGGGAAGGAGTTCCATAGCTTTGGGGCATAGTGGCTGAAGGCACGGCCGCCAACGGTGGAGCAGAGGGTTTGAGGTACAAGGAGGAGGCCGGAGACAGTAGAGTGGAGGCAGCAGGTACTGCTATGAGGAGAGAGGAGCTTAAGAGAGATTGGGGAGATGCCAAGGCATGGAGGGATTTAAACACTGGAGTGAGGATCTTGAAGTCAATCCTCTCTGTGACAGGGAGCCAATGGAGTTTGGCAAGGACTGGGGTAATCAGTGTGCGATGTTTAGTGCGGGTGAGAATGTGGGCAAGGTAGTTTTGGATAAGTTGAATTTTATGAATAGGGGGGAGGGGAGACCAGTGAGGAGGGCGTTTCTGAGTAGTCCACCCGAGAGGTGATGAAGGTGTGGGACAACGGTTTCGGCAGCTTTTGGAGACGGGCAATATGGCGGTCAACACACCGCCACACTGCAACAGTGAAAAATGTACTGCATTCTTATACCATTTAATAACACAAAGTTAAAAATCTTACAAAAACGTGTAATTTATTACACAAAATCATACTGAAATGTTAACTAAAATCATAAAACTTTAAATATACAGACAGATAGGCTTTTCCTGGAATGTGCTCACTGCCAAGTGACCGAATAAAAAATGGTCCGACTAGCACATTGATTTGGTAACTCCTTCCATTGAGTATTATGCGATACCCATTAAGAGATTTAATCAAAATGAAGAATATTTTATACTCACAACTACTAACTCAAGGCTTGGAAATAAAATTCCACAAGACCATTGTAATACAGAGATACTGCAATGAAGTTCATACAACCAGCAGTCAGTCATTCTTCATAGCAGCTTTTCAAAAAACTAAGTAGGGGATAAAAAGTCTCCCTCCCCTTTGGTGTTGGCAGGTTTTTGTCTGGCATATGAAAAGTTTTAATCATCCTCATTGTCCGAAGATGGAATCTCTGAACTCTCATCCAGGGACTCGTGGTGAGATTCAGTGTCAGCGGGCTGTGCAACATCCTCAGGTTCATTGGCGTCTCGTTCATCTGACTCTGGGTTGAATTCATCAGCGCTCTGTCCAGATAGTCTCTGTTTGAAATTAAAAAACAAGGTTAAGTACAGTATATACAGTTAAAACTAATTTTGCTTGAAAGGAATGCACAACAAGGTTAATGAATACAGATCAAGGTTAACACATCGCCAACTTCAAGATTCAGTGGGGCACTTGACATAATTTGGTTAGGGGAGAAATTGTATACAAAGTTATTCTCCATTGCTGAAAATAGCAGCTTATGTAATACTGGTTGTGAAAATGCACTAACATCTTACTCATCCAACTGTTAGTTATTGCCTATTTTTATGAAAGGTCCCCAATTTAAAGCACTCAGCTGGTAATTTGATTTATTTTAAAAAAACTAAATATTCAAAGCAGGAATAAGGAATTTTCTATTTACAGTACTTTGAAAACTATGTCAGAAACAATAATACAGTACTTGTTCTCTTTGGTGACCAAGTTCAAATTCTAATCCTGACCTTATTCATACTTAAGCACTTCAAATGGTTAGCCACAAAGATGGAAGAGCTGGCTGTAAATCTCATCCAACATCAACCTCTTAGTGAGCAGACAAAGAAATCAGTCATCTTGTAAATAACTGATGACTCATCCTCTCATTTATTCTTCTAATGATAGTGAAAGCTAAAAAAAAAAGAAGTCCTGTCCAGGAAAGAGATTCCATCCATGGCAACTTACAAAGAAAGCACTAAAGTCAAGAGGTATTATACAAGTAAACTGAAGCCTAAATACATTGTGAGAATTCACTTCAGTTGAATAGTATGTGGTTAGCTGGGTATGTGAAACCTTTTCACAACACCAGAAGAGGTCATTCAGCCCACAATGCCTGTGCCAGGTCTCTGAAAGAACTATCCATATGACTCACTTCCTTATCATTCTTTATTTTTCTTTCAAAAACTTGTCATTTTAATCATTATGGATTCTCCTTCAACTGTTGTTTTTGATAGAGCATTTCATGTCCTAATAAGATCTCTGTATGTTTAATTTTTGGGGGGGCAATAATCTTAAAATTTATGCCCTTTAGATAATGAATCATTGACCTGTACTTATGCCATAAAACAAATTTATAAGCATACAAAAAAGGGACTTCTACACACAAACGGTACCAAGACAATTCAAGACAAGGACATGCGTAATGGTAAAAAAAAACAGAAGTGATGCAAGCCAATATTCTGAGGAATATGTGCAGATCAAGTCATTTGACACAACCGTGTTCCTTTCCAGACAGAATGCTGGGACTTTACAATATGGAATAACTGACCATTCCTATTATAAAATGAACACTAACTGCCCAACACATCTCCATGCAACATACAGGAGAGTTTTCTTACCTCAATTAGATCAGCCATGTATTTCACATGGTCGGCCAACTCTATTAGTTCATGGTTCTGTTCCTTTAACTGTAAAATTTCTTCATCTTTAAGTTCGATTTCTTTATGCAGCTGAAAGTAAAAAAAGGACACATTTCTAACAGTCCATATTTTGATACCTGTTCAGCATTAAACAAAATGGTTGACTGCCCACAAGTCTAATTAGTACACACCCTTTCATTTTCTTGAAGAGCCTGGAACAGGGCTTTTCTTCGCTCTTCTGCCAACTCCTTCCAGTACAAGGAACTTGGGTTAGCTGTATAAAAGCATGAATTATTAAATCACTTGAATAAAACAAAAAGTAAATTAAAAATTAATTTAATAAACACTACTTAATTAAGAATGACAGCACTAACGTTTAACAAGAAGTTCATGGGCTTCTTTTGTCATCCCCTGACTTTCTAAATTCTCATTTTCACCACCACACTCTGCCCGTTCTTGAGTAATTTCTATACGTGACTTCTTGGGGCTTTTTGGTTGTTCATTGCTCCAGTGTTTTCTTTTGGGAGTTGGCTTGGAGAACTGCAGGCATGAGCAATGCAAAAAATATATACATTGAAGGAACTGTATAAACCAAAGACTCTAAATACATGCAGTGCACAAATCATATTTGAATGTGTTAACCAAAATAGATCATGCAAAAATTTGCATTACTCTTAAACATTCCAAAGTGAGGCGAAAACCATCCCATTTTACAACTAAGCAACATTCAATTGAAAATCTTCATATCCAGTGAGAAACTTCAGCCACACATTTCCCTCATCCCTCCCCCACAAATTTCAAGTCACGTTTACTTTGCACAAGTCACATTCAAGATCATTTGGTAGCATAAAACCCTCCTCATAATTGTAGTTAAGATTGGGAGATCACTGAAAACAGGTTTCAGTGCCTAATTTTGCTTTACGTTACACTACTTATTGCCTTTTTATAAAATACAAAACTGTACTGATTCAAACATTTTATTTACTTGTTTTCAGAAAAGCACTGCTCGAAAGCAAATTTCAGCTCACCAACTAGTTAACCAAAATAAGCATGCACAAAAGATGTAACATAGGAGGCCATGCTGATGCTAACTCCGCCACTGGATTCAACTACATAAATGCCATACTCTGCTCTTTCCCCTACCCTTTCAATTTCCTACTCCTTATTGTATTAGGCTCAAAAACAAAGTATAGAAAAGCAAGTGATACGTGAATCCTTATGATACCCTAGTTAACTTATCCATTATAGATTTACCAAGAACATTTTTTTTCACTACTTATGCTTTCAAATCTTTGAATTCTGAACACCAACTGAAAGATAATTTGCCACGTACCTCTTTTCCTCTCCCAACAAGCTGGTCTGAAGTAGCAATTGGTTGAATAACTTGTAACGTTCGCCTTGGTGGAGTGCTGCTGGTTGCCACATTGGTGAAGAAACTCTGGAGTAAAGAAACAATTCTGTACTACTTTCTCTAGAATTAGTTCATAATAAATCTCAATTTGAACAACTTAGAACCATAGAAATTCATACCACAGATGTCCATTTAGCCAATCGTATGTCTGCTGGCTCTAATTCAGTCAATCCCATTTAGCTGCATTTTCCCTATACCCCTGGAAATTACTCTTAATTAACAACCCATAAGTAACACAAAAGTGAATATGGATTCTGCGTCAACCATGGCAGAGTATTCCATCTCCATATCCCTCACTAACTACCTTAAAGCAATGCTCTCCAGTCACTTGCATTTAAATGTAAAAATGTCAAAACAATTATGAACCCAAATTACCAGGCATCAGCTAGATAAATTCCAATTGCCTTCAACATGGCAGTGAAACCAAATATTAATTTATCCCAGCTACATTTGATCATTTGTGAATTCTGAAGGTAATTTAAAACAAAATTTACATGGCCTGCAAGAGGATACTTAACCACCATAAAATAAACCACTACTAGCAGTTTTAAGAGGACTAACTATTGTGCTCTGGGCTGAAGCACTGGTTGATCATTCCATCTGACCCCAGTGCAAAATCCCTTTATTTACCAAACTTGGAATCCATTCATCCTTCTTAATGATTAATTAAACTTCCACCATAAAACAGTGAACAAAGGTAGATTAAAGGCACGATTAGGATTGATGTAAATTGCATTCATGCATTACACTGCAGCGTGGGAAAATAATTTGCACTATACTGTGTACGTGTAGCAGTAGAAATTCCCACGGTAAAGTTATTTCTTTACAGATTACGACTCCTGGGGTGTAGGGCACACCTTACTAAGCGTGGGAAAGTGCTACACAATAGGTTCTAGACATCATTAAAGATTAAACTTTACAGTTTAGTTATTTCTCTCAAGGTGAACATATGCCAACAATCGCAGCATCAGCAGTTAACCCATCACTTATAAAACAGTACCTGCAGTACAATACACTGAGATTAGTACATCATATTTTGTAAACCTTGCAAACGTTATGCTAGGTTGACTTTTAAAGAGTAGCATTAACTAGTCATTTACTGTAAAATCTGAACTTAATCTTAATGGCAAAATTCCAAATGAATCATGAGCTACATACAAAGTTGAGGGAAAAACACCAAAGTACAGTACCAAATAGAAGTTCACAAATGAATTCTACTTGCATTGCAGTTAGAATTCACTTGAAACTGTACGCTGAAGTCTCCAGCAAAAAGTATCCACAGCCTTGGAGAACACTGAATTTACCTTTATGCTCCCCGTGGGCTCCTCTGTATAAAATCTCCGCTTCATATTGGCAGTCATAGTTATACCTAAAGTGTGGAGAGAAAAAGTAAAATAAATCTTCCATCACAATTTGCTTTCAATTGAAAATAGCACACTCGCAAGCCTTATAAAGCAAACCATTTGTATCTCACTAAAAATAGCAGGTGTGCCCCCAACAAAGTCAATCATATTTGTGCTATTTTCAAGGCATGGCCATCCCAAATGAACAATTTAGCCTCGGTGACCCTAAGCTAAGACACAAAACATTTAGTAGATTTGTACTTCGTCCAATTGATTTGGAAGGTACATACAATGGATCAGTTTTGATGCTCTTTGTAATCAAACATCCTGTCAAAATGGGCAATGTCCACTTGGACAGGAAACCAAAGGATCGTTTTATTATTATTATTCCAGTAGAAGGGGGAAAAAGCCAAATGTATCTATCTAAAAGAACCATGCACCCATGAACCAGCACCCATGATAAGTCACTTTCATTGATGCCACCAACAGCAGTATTGCAGTCTCTAACAACATAGGTCGTACAACAGTATTACACCAGAGCTTCTAAAGAGCAGGGGAAGAAAGATGGAGGCAATGTCTCCACTTTTAAGAAAGCAGCACCAGAGGCAAGAAGCCAGATATTCATATTATTGGCTTGTTGTGCAGGTAGGATGAGGGTTTGGTGCGGTTGAGGATGCAGATGGCGGTGTTTTAGACGAGTTGAAGTTTCTGGATGGTGGAGTTAGGGAGAGCAGCAAGAAGTGAATTACGAAAAATCTAGCCAGGAGGTGATGAGAGTGTGCTCTGTTGTGAAAATTTGGCTAAGTCAATTCTACTTGGTTCAATTCAACCGTGCACTTTTATTGAAAGCAAAGTAGCATAATTATACCACCCTAAATAAATTAATCATTTAATTGGTTTACAATTACCTTAGATAAAAGTCATCCCATCCAAAAATCAGCAGCATTAGACTAGGGTTTTATTTTCTACATTTGTTTGTCAGCAACTAAATTAAATTGTTTCCCCGCCCCATCAAAATTGCTAGAAATAATTAAAACTGCAATATAGATATGCAAATTTTAGCTGATACTTTTTACCCAATTATCAACTGTTCAATCACTATAGAAACCAATTGATGGGGTTATATGAATGCAGCACTGTAATTAGAATAGAAAAGTAGGGATGAATAAATGTTTTTAAGCAATCCTTCCAATAATTCTTAGGCTTATGGCTCTTATACAAACTGTATGGTTGAACAGTCTCACCATCTTGGACTTCAATTTGACTACAGGTTATTCTGATGACTCGAAGGGTCACAAGAGTTTGTTAAGAAATTTTAATCCATTTCCTAGTGACGGACATTCTGAACACACACTTTTTGTAATTTGGCACCAGAGGGTCTGGCTTGAAAAGTAAAATGACATGGGCGACATCAGGAAAGGGGCACTCTCAAAACTGATGGCACATTGTTTGAGCAGAACAGAAGCAGTTTTATCCTCCGCCATCGCTCAACAACCCTTTCCTCGATCAGCACAATATCATTAAGCAGATTATTCAAATTCTGCTCAAGCAAACAGATCATTGCTGTCCTCTCCTGACAATAGACCTTACACTCAAGAGGTTTTGAAGGCTCAAGTAAAACACAAGGAGCAGTGTTATCGGAGATTTAAATAAGATTCTCGAACAAGATGAAAATAGATAGCATCCCACTTGAACGCACACTGCCTGGGACTCAGATGAGGAAGTAAAGTATCGTGTTGCCTGCCAAATTGACGGGAGAAAAAGCTGAGTTGTGAGGCTACCGGAAAACACGATGTTGGCTGAGCGGCGCATATCAATTGCGTTCATCACGATGCGGGTGCAAGCGACCGGGGTTCAGGACGGCGGTCTGGAGAGAGAGCGGCAGGAAGAGGAGAAGCAGAAGAGGGGCCGGAGGGAGACGGAGAGAAAGACTCGGGGGGAGGCTGGAGCGCCGGGTACGCCCCTCCTGTCAGAAGGTTTTGATCAGTCCAGAAGCTCCGGTTTGTCCAACGGTGCGACATTGGCACTGCTTTCGCCCACAAATATACAGTCAATTCACCTTTACAGTGTGTTCTGTGAAGCGCTTTGGGACGTCCTCCCGACGTGAAAAGCGCTATATCAAATGCAAGGATTATTATTATTATTATTATTATTATTATCATTATTATCTGCGCTGATACTGGTGCCAGAACTGTGTGGCTATCTGGTTACCTACAGGACTGAGGAGGTGCCCCATTGCAGCGCCTTGGGACGTCCTCCCGACACGAAAGGCGCTGTAACAAATGTAACCTGTGGTCGTCGTTGTTGTCGCCTGTGGTCACCAACAGCTGCAGTCAAATAACTAACTAACTAACTAACTTAACTGACTGACTGCCCGCAACTCCCTGTTCGGAGACATCAACCCCTCTCACCGCCAGTATCGGCCGCTCAGAGCAATCGGCAGCCGCGCACTTGGCAGCGGTGTCCCGTGAAGCGCTGGGAGACGCCTCGGAGCCGCGACGAGGCCCCTCCCGGCAAATACGATCGGATGATTATTAATTATTATGATTAATTATGATTAATTACTACGACTATCGCGCGCCTCCCGTCCCTCTCTCTCCCCCCCCCCCGGGGGTGGGGTGGGGGTGGGGTGGTGGGGTGGGGGAGGCCGCGCTGTGGCTCAGCCTCAGCCCTCACTTACTGGCCAGGCGGGGCCTGCTCCTGCTCCTCCAGCGCCGGATCCCCGGGGCTCGGCGCGGCTCCTCGGCCCGAGATCCCGGCGACGGCGCCCGGTCAGCGAGTCCTCTGTGTGTCGCCGCTTCTCTCTCTCTCTCTCGCGCCCTCTCCCCCGTCTCTCTGTCTCTCGCTCTGTCTCTCTCGCGCGCGCTGCTGCCGTTGGCGGTTTTGGCGCCTTTCGCTCCGAGGTGAAAGCAGCCGCCGGTGACGTATCAACGCGGCGCGGGGCACGCTGGGTGGTGACGTCGGCAGCTCTTTTTTTTTTGGAGGGGGGAGGGCGGATTCACGCCCCAACCGCGCGGGTCGGTCACGGGGTTTGGGGCGTGAAAAAAACCGCCACTGGGCGGGTGTGCGGTTTTCAAACCGCCGCTCCCCCCCCCCACCGCCCACACCGCCCACACCCACACACCGCACTTGGGAGACCTATTCCGAGGCCGTTTCAACACCTCTCAATGGGCCACTCGACCACCCACGTTGGGTGAGTGTCTGGTGGACTTTGAGCTGCAGACATGTTCTAAACAGACAGACTGAGCGAGAGACGCAGACCCTGAGCGAGAGACGCAGACCCTGAGCGAGAGACACAGACAGACTGAGCGAGAGACACCGACGCTGAGTGAGAGACACAGACACTGAGCGAGAGACGCAGACAGACTGAGCGAGAGACACAGACACTGAGCGAGAGACACAGACACTGAGCAAGAGACACCGACGCTGAGCGAGAGACACAGACACTGAGCGAGAGACACAGACACTGAGCGAGAGACGCAGACAGACTGAGCGAGAGACGCAGACAGACTGAGCGAGAGACGCAGACAGACTGAGCGAGAGACACAGACAGACTGAGCGAGAGACACAGACAGACTGAGCGAGAGACACAGACAGACTGAGCGAGAGACACAGACAGACTGAGCGAGCGACACAGACAGACTGAGCGAGCGACACAGACAGACTGAGCGAGAGACACAGACAGACTGAGCGAGAGACACAGACAGACTGAGCGAGACACAGACAGACTGAGCGAGAGACACAGACAGACTGAGCGAGAGACACAGACACTGAGCGAGAGACACAGACATTGAGCGAGAGACACAGACACTGAGCGAGAGACACAGACACTGAGCGAGAGACACAGACAGACTGAGCGAGAGACACAGACACTGAGCGAGAGACACAGACACTGAGTGAGAGACACAGACACTGAGCGAGAGACACAGACAGACTGAGCGAGAGACACAGACACTGAGCGAGAGACACAGACACTGAGTGAGAGACACAGACACTGAGCGAGAGACACAGACAGACTGAGCGAGAGACACAGACAGACTGAGCGAGAGACACAGACAGACTGAGCGAGAGACACAGACACTGAGCGAGAGACACAGACACTGAGCGAGAGACACAGACACTGAGCGAGAGACCCAGACACTGAGCGAGAGACACAGACAGACTGAGCGAGAGACACAGACAGACTGAGCGAGAGACCCAGACACTGAGCGAGAGACACAGACAGACTGAGCGAGAGACACAGACAGACTGAGCGAGAGACACAGACAGACTGAGCGAGAGACAACAACAACAACAACAACAACAAGATTCCATTTATAGAGCGCCTTCCACGTCAGGAGGACGTCCCAAGGCGCTGCACAGTTGGGTCATGACCCGAGCAGGGGGGAAATGGTCAGGGTGAGGGGAGGGAAGGGAGGGAGCAAGGAGGGGGAAATGGTCAGGGTGAGGGGAGGGAAGGGAGGGAGCGAGGAGGGGGAAATGGTCAGGGTGAGGGGAGGGAAGGGAGGGAGCGAGGAGGGGGAAGAGAGTCGAGAGGGGAGCTGAAGGCACGGTCAAAGAGAAAGGTTTTGAGACTGGCCTTGAAGGAGGAAAGGGAGGAGGCGGCGAAGGCACTGGGGGATGGAGTTCCAGAGCCTCGGGGCTGAGAGGCTGAAGGCCCGACCACCGATAGTAGGGCGGTTGGGGCGGGGGACGTGGAGCAGACCGGAGCCAGAGGAACGGAGGGTACGGGCAGGTAGGTAGGGGGATAGTAGGTTGGAGAGGTAGGAGGGAGCGAGGCCGTGAATGGCCTTGTAGGTGAGGATGAGGATCTTGAAATCAATCCTCTGGGGATGGGGAGCCAGTGGAGGCGAGCGAGGGTAGGAGTGATGTGGTCCCGAAGCCTGGTGCGGGACAGTACACGAGCTGCAGAGTTCTGAATGACCTGCAGCTTGTGGAGGGAGGTGGCGGGAAGGCCGGCGAGGAGAGAGTTCCCATAGTCCAGCCTTGAGGTGACAAAGGCGTGAACCAGGGTTTCAGCAGCGTGAGGGGTGAGGTAGTGCCGTAGTCTGGCGATATTCCGGAGGTGATGGAAGGCGGTGCCAGTTGTGGTGCGGATGTGAGGGAGAAAGGACAGCTCAGGGTCGAACAAAACGCCGAGGTTCCTGACTGGCTTTGAGAGGTGGAGAGTGCAGCCTTGGATGCTGATGGTGTCAGCGCCTGAGGTGCGGAGGCGCTGACGTGAGCCAATCAGGAGGGCCTCGGTTTTTTGCACGTTGAGCTGAAGAAAGTTGTCTCTCGTCCAGGACTCGATGTCGGACAGGCTGTCAGGACATCGGGGGTCGTGGAGTTGAGAGTAGAGGAGGAAAGGTAGAGTTGGG